>NC_140589.1:1100521984-1101121984 GCF_964204655.1 Triturus cristatus | reverse complement strand
AGAACTTAACCTGTAGGCCATAGTACGAGTCTAAGACCTTAGCTATTAGGCCAGAGTAAGAGTTAAGACCTTAGCTATTAGGCCAGAGTAAGAGTTAAGACCTTAACCATTAGGCCAAAGTACGAGTCTAAGACCTTAGCTATTAGGCCAAAGTAAGAGTTAAGACCTTAGCTATTAGGCCAGAGTAAAAGTTAAGACCTTAACCAGTAGGCCAGAGTAAGAGTTAAGACCTTAACCATTAGGCCAGAGTACGAGTCTAAGACCTTAGCTATTAGGCCAGAGTAAGAGTTAAGACCTTAACCAGTAGGCCAGTGTAAGAGTTAAGACCTTAACCATTAGGCCAGAGTATGAGTCTAAGACCTTAGCTATTAGGCCAGAGTAAGAGTTAAGACCTTAACCAGTAGGCCAGTGTAAGAGTAAAGACCTTAACCATTAGGCAAGAGTACGGGTATAAGACCTTAGCTATTAGGCCAGAGTACGAGTCTAAGACCTTAGCTATTAGGCCAGAGTAAGAGTTAAGACCTTAGCTATTAGGCCAGAGTACGAGTCTAAGACCTTAGCTATTAGGCCAGAGTAAGAGTTAAGACCTTAACCAGTAGGCCAGTGTAAGAGTTAAGACCTTAACCATTAGGCCAGAGTACGAGTCTAAGACATTAGCTATTAGACCAGAGTACGAGTCTAAGACCTTAGCTATTAGGCCAGAGTAAGAGTTAAGACCTTAACTATTAGGCCAGAGTAAGAGTTAAGACCTTAGCTATTAGGCCAGAGTACGAGTCTAAGACCTTAGCTATTAGGCCAGAGTACGAGTCTAAGACCTTAGCTATTAGGCCAGAGTAAGAGTTAAGACCTTAGCTATTAGGCCAGAGTAAGAGTTAAGACCTTAGCTATTAGGCCAGAGTACGAGTCTAAGACCTTAGCTATTAGGCCAGAGTAAGAGTTAAGACCTTAACCAGTAGGCCAGTGTAAGAGTTAAGACCTTAATTATTAGGCCAGAGTACGAGTCTAAGACCTTAGCTATTAGGCCAGAGTACGAGTCTAAGACCTTAGCTATTAGGCCAGAGTAAGAGTTAAGACCTTAGCTATTTGGCCAGAGTAAGAGTTAAGACCTTATCTATTAGGCCAGAGTACGAGTCTAAGACCTTAGCTATTAGGCCAGAGTACGAGTCTAAGACCTTAGCTATTAGGCCAGAGTAAGAGTTAAGACCTTAACCATTAGGCCAGAGTACGAGTCTAAGACCTTAGCTATTAGGCCAGAGTAAGAGTTAAGACCTTAACCAGTAGGCCAGAGTAAGAGTTAAGACCTTAACCTGTAGGCCATAGTACGAGTCTAAGACCTTAGCTATTAGGCCAGAGTAAGAGTTAAGACCTTAACTAGTAGGCCAGAGTAAGAGTTAAGACCTTAACCATTAGGCCAGAGTACGAGTCTAAGACCTTAGCTATTAGGCCAGAGTAAGAGTTAAGACCTTAACCAGTAGGCCAGAGTAAGAGTTAAGACCTTAACCTGTAGGCCATAGTACGAGTCTAAGACCTTAGCTATTAGGCCAGAGTAAGAGTTAAGACCTTAACCAGTTGGCCAGAGTAAGAGTTAAGACCTTAACCAGTAGGCCAGACTACGAGTCTAAGACCTTAGCTATTAGGCCAGAGTAAGAGTTAAGACCTTAACTAGTAGGCCAGAGAAAGAGTTAAGACCTTAACCATTAGACCAGAGTACGAGTCTAAGACCTTAGCTATTAGGCCAGAGTAAGAGCTAAGACCTTAACCAGTAGGCCAGAGTAAGAGTTAAGACCGTAACCAGTAGGCCAGATTACGAGTCTAAGACCTTAGCTATTAGGCCAGAGTAAGAGTTAAGACCTTAACCAGTAGGCCAGAGAAAGAGTTAAGACCTTAACCATTAGATCAGAGTACGAGTCTAAGACCGTAGCTATTAGGCCAGAGTAAGAGTTAAGACCTTAGCTATTAGGCCAGAGTAAGAGTTAAGACGTTAACCATTAAGCCAGAGTAAGAATAAAGACCTTAAACATTAGGCTAGAGAAAGAGTCTATGACCTTAACCATTAGGCCGGAGTAAGAGCTAAGACCTTAACCATTAGGCCAGAGTAAGAGTCTAAGACCTTAACTATTAGGCCAGAGTAAGAGTTAAGACCTTAACCATTAGGCCAGAGTAAGAGTCTGGCCAGAGTAAGAGTTAAGACCTTTACCATTAGGCCAGATTAACAGTCTAAGACCTTAACCATTAGGCCAGAGTAAGAGTTAAGACCTTAACCATTAGGCCAGAGTAAGAGTTAAGACCTTAACCAGTAGGCCAGTGTAAGAGTTAAGACCTTAACCATTCGGCCAGAGTACGAGTCTAAGACCTTAGCTATTAGGCCAGAGTAAGAGTTAAGACCTTAACCAGTAGGCCAGTGTAAGAGATAAGACCTTAACCATTAGGCCAGAGTACGAGTCTAAGACCTTAGCTATTAGGCGAGAGAAAGAGTTAAGACCTTAGCTATTGGGCCAGAGTAAGAGTGAAGACCTTAACCATCAGGCCAGAGTACGAGTCTAAGACCTTAGCTATTAGGCCAGAGTAAGAGTTAAGTTCTTAACCATTAGGCCAGAGTATGAGTTAAGACCTTAACCATTAGTCCAGAGTAAGGGTTAAGACCTTAGCTATTAGGCCAGAGTACGAGTCTAAGACCTTAGCTATTAGGCCAGAGTAAGAGTTAAGACCTTAGCTATTAGGTCAGAGTAAGAGTTAAGACCTTAGCTATTAGGCCAGAGTACGAGTCTAAGACCTTAGCTATTAGGCCAGAGTAAGAGTTAAGACCTTAGCTATTAGGCCAGAGTACGAGTCTAAGACCTTAGCTATTAGGCCAGAGTACGAGTCTAAGACCTTAGCTATTAGGCCAGAGTAAGAGTTAAGACCTTAGCTATTAGGCCAGAGTAAGAGTTAAGACCTTAGCTATTAGGCCAGGGTACGAGTCTAAGACCTTAGCTATCAGGCCATAGTACGAGTCTTACACCTTAGCTATTAGGCCAGAGTAAGAGTTAAGACCTTAACCAGTACGCCAGTGTAAGAGTTAAGACCTTAACCATTAGCCCAGAGTACGAGTCTAAGACCTTAGCTATTAGGCGAGAGAAAGAGTTAAGACCTTAGCTATTGGGCCAGAGTAAGAGTGAAGACCTTAACCATCAGGCCAGAGTACGAGTCTAAGACCTTAGCTATTAGGCCAGAGTAAGAGTTAAGTTCTTAACCATTAGGCCAGAGTATGAGTTAAGACCTTAACCATTAGTCCAGAGTACGAGTCTAAGACCTTAGCTATTAGGCCAGAGTAAGAGTTAAGACCTTAGCTATTAGGCCAGAGTAAGAGTTAAGACCTTAACCATTATGCCAGAGTAAGAGTTAAGACCTTAGCTATTAGGCCAGAGTAAGAGTTAAGACCTTAACCAGTAGGCCAGAGTAAGAGTTAAGACCTTAACCATTAGCCCAGAGTACGAGTCTAAGACCTTAGCTATTAGGCCAGAGAAAGAGTTAAGACCTTAGCTATTGGGCCAGAGTAAGAGTGAAGACCTTAACCATCAGGCCAGAGTACGAGTCTAAGACCTTAGCTATTAGGCCAGAGTAAGAATTAAGACCTTAGCAATTAGGCCTGAGTAAGAGTTAAGACCTTAGCTATTAGGCCAGAGTACGAGTTAAGACCTTAACCAGTAGGCCAGAGTAAGAGTTAAGACCTTAACCTGTAGGCCAGAGTAGGAGTTAAGACCTAATCCTGTAGGCCATACTGTGAGTCTAAGACCTTAGCTATTAGGCCAGAGTAAGAGTTAAGACCTTAGCTATTAGGCCAGAGTAAGAGCTAAGACCTTAACCGGTAGGCCAGAGTAAGAGTTAAGACCTTAACCTGTAGGCCATAGTATGAGTCTAAGACCTTAGCTATTAGGCCAGAGTAAGAGTTAAGACCTTAACCAGTAGGCCAGAGTAAGAGTTAAAACCTTAACCTGTAGGCCAGAGTACGAGTCTAAGACCTTAGCTATTAGGCCAGAGTAAGAGTTAAGACCTTAGCTATTAGGCCAGAGTAAGAGTTAAGACCTTAACCATTAGGCCAGAGTACGAGTCTAAGACCTAAGCTATTAGGCCAGAGTAAGAGTTAAGACCTTAGCTATTAGGCCAGAGTAAGTGTTAAGACCTTAACCAGTAGGCGAGAGTGAGAGTTAAGACCTTAACCTGTAGGAAATAGTACGAGTCTAAGACCTTAGCTATTAGGCCAGAGTAAGAGTTAAGACCTTGGCTATTAGGCCAGAGTAAGAGTTAAGACCTTAACTAGTAGGCCAGAGTAAGAGTTAATACCTTAACCATTAGGCCAGAGTAAGAGTTAAGACCTTAACCATAAGGCCAGAGTATGAGTCTAAGACCTTAGCTATTAGACCAGAGTAAGAGTTAAGACCTTAACCTGTAGGCCAGAGTACGAGTCTAAGACCTTAGCTGTTAAGCCAGAGTAAGAGTTAAGACCTTAACCAGTACGCCAGAGTAAGTGTTAAGACCTTAACCTGTAGGCCATAGTACGAGTCTCAGACCTTAGCTATTAGGCCAAAGTAAGAGTTAAGACCTTAACCAGTGGGCCAGAGTAAGAGTTAAGACCTTAACCTGTAGGCCAGAGTAAGAGTTAAGACGTTAACCTGTAGGCCAGAGTACGAGTCTAAGACCTTAGCTATTAGGCCAGGGTAAGAGTTAAGATCTTATCGAGTAGGCCAGAGTAAGAGTTAAGACCTTAGCTATTAGGCCAGAGTAAGAGTTAAGACCTTAACCTGTAGGCCATAGTACGAGTCTAAGACCTTAGCTATTAGGCCAGAGTAAAAGTTAAGACCTTAACCAGTAGGCCAGAGTAAGAGTTAAGAACTTAACCTGTAGGCCAGAGTAAGAGTTAAGACCTTAACCTGTAGGCCATAGTACGAGTCTAAGACCATAGCTATTAGGCCAGAGTAAGAGTTAAGACCTTAGCTATTAGGCCAGAGTACGAGTTAAGACCTTAACCATTAAGCCAGAGTACGAGTCTAAGACCTTAACTATTTAGCCAGAGTAAGAGTTAAGACCTTAGCTATTAGGCCAGAGTAAGAGTTAAGACCTTAACCATTAGGCCAGAGTACGAGTCTAAGACGTTAGCTATTAGGCCAGAGTAAGAGTTAAGACCTTAACCAGTAGGCCAGAGTAACAGTTAAGACCTTAACCATTAGTCCAGAGTACGAGTCTAAGACCTTAGCTATTGGGCCAGAGTAAGAGTTAAGACCTTACCCATTAGGCCATAGTATGAGTATAAGACCTTAACCAGTAGGCCAGAGTAAGAGTTAAGACCTTAGCTATTAGTCCAGAGTAGGAGTTAAGACCTAAACCTGTAGGCCATACTATGAGTCTAAGACCTTAGCTAATAGGCCAGAGTAAGAGTTAAGACCTTAGCTATTAGGCCAGAGTAAGAGTTAAGACCTTAACCAGTAGGCCAGAGTAAGAGTTAAGACCTTAACCTGTAGGCCAGAGTAAGAGTTAAGACCTTAACCTGTAGGCCAGATTAAGAGTTAAGACCTTAACCTGTAGGCCATAGTACGAGTCTTAGACCTTAACCAGTAGGCCAGAGTATGAGTTAAGACCTTAACCATTAGGCCAGAGTACGAGTCTAAGACCTTAGCTATTAGGCCAGAGTAAGAGTTAAGACCTTAACCAGTAGGCCAGAGTAAGAGTTAAGACCTTAACCAGTAGGCCAGAGTACGAGTCTAAGACCTTAGATATTAGGCCAGAGTAAGAGATAAGATCCTATCCATTAGACCAGAGTACGAGTCTAAGACCTTAGCTATTAGGCCAGACTAAGAGTTAAGACCTTAGCTATTAGGCCAGAGTATGAGTCTAAGAGCTTAGCTATTAGGCCAGAGTAAGAGCTAAGACCTTAACCATTAGGCCAGAGTACGAGTCTAAGACCTTAGCTATTAGGCCAGAGTAAGAGTTAAGACCTTAGCTATTAGGCCAGAGTAAGAGTTAAGACTTTAACCATTAAGCCAGAGTAAGAATAAAGACCTTAAACATTAGGCCAGAGAAAGAGTCTAAGACCTTAACCATTAGGCCGGAGTAAGAGCTAAGACCTTAACCATTAGGCCAGAGTAAGAGTCTAAGACCTTAACCATTAGGCCAGAGTAAGAGTTAAGACCTTAACCATTAGGCCAGAGTAAGAGTCTGGCCAGAGTAAGAGTTAAGACCTTTACCATTAGGCCAGATTAAGAGTCTAAGACCTTAACCATTAGACCAGAGTAAGAGTTAAGACCTTAACCATTAGGCCAGAGTAAGAGTCTAAGACCTTAACCATTATGTCAGAGTAAGAGTCTAAGACCTTAGCTATTAGGCCAGACTAAGAGTTAAGACCTTAACCATTAGGCCAGAGTACAAGTCTAAGACCTTAGCTATTAGGCCAGAGTAAGAGTTAAGACCTTAACCATTAGGCCAGAGTGCGAGTCTAACACCTTAGCTATTAGGCCAGAGTAAGAGTTAAGACCTTAAACAGTAGGCCTGAGTAAGAGTTAAGACCTTAACCTGTAGGCCATAGTACGAGTCTAAGACCTTAGCTATTAGGCCAGAGTAAGAGTTAAGACCTTAGCTATTAGGCCTGAGTAAGAGTTAAGACCTTAACCATTAGGCCAGAGTACGAGTCTAAGACCTTAGCTATTAGGCCAGAGTAAGAGTTAAGACCTTAACCATTAGGCCAGAGTAAGAGTTAAGACCTTAAACATTAGGCCAGAGTACGAGTCTAAGACCTTAGCTATTAGGCCAGACTAAGAGTTAAGACCTTAGCTATTAGGCCAGAGTACGAGTCTAAGACCTTAGCTATTAGGCCAGAGTAAGAGTTAAGACCTTAACCAGTAGGCCAGAGTAAGAGTTAATACCTAACCTGTATGCCATAGTACGAGTCTAAGACCTTAGCTATTAGGCCAGAGTAAGAGTTGAGACCTTAGCTATTAGGCCGGAGTAAGAATTAAGACCTTAACCAGTAGGCCAGAGTAAGAGTTAAGACCTTAACCTGTAGGCCAGAGTAAGAGTTAAGACCTTAACCTGTAGGCCATAGTACGAGTCTTAGACCTTAGCTATTAGGCCAGAGTAAGAGTTAAGACCTTAGCTATTAGGCCAGAGTAAGAATTAAGACCTTAACCAGTAGGCCAGAGTAAGAGTTAAGACCTTAACCTGTAGGCCATAGTACGAGTCTAAGACCTTAGCTATTAGGCCAGAGTAAGAGTTAAGACATTAACCAGTAGGCCAGAGTATGAGTTAAGACCTTAACCATTAGGCCAGAGTATGAGTCTAAGACCTTAGCTATTAGGCCAGAGTAAGAGTTAAGACCTTAACCAGTAGGCCAGAGTATGAGTCTAAGACCTTAGCTATTAGGCCAGAGTAAGAGTTGAGATCCTAACCATTAGACCAGAGTACGAGTCTAAGACCTTAGCTATTAGGCCAGACTAAGAGTTAAGACCTTAACCTGTAGGCCAGAGTAAGAGTTAAGACCTTAACCTGTAGGCCAGATTTAGAGTTAAGACCTTAACCTGTAGGCCATAGTACGAGTTTTAGACCTTAACCAGTAGGCCAGAGTATGAGTTAAGACCTTAACCATTAGGCCAGAGTACGAGTCTAAGACCTTAGCTATTAGACCAGAGTAAGAGTTAAGACCTTAACCAGTAGGCCAGAGTAAGAGTTAAGACCTTAACCAGTAGGCCAGAGTACGAGTCTAAGACCTTAGCTATTAGGCCAGAGTAAGAGATAAGATCCTAACCATTAGACCAGAGTACGAGTCTAAGACCTTAGCTATTAGGCCAGACTAAGAGTTAAGACCTTAGCTATTAGGCCAGAGTATGAGTCTAAGAGCTTAGCTATTAGGCCAGAGTAAGAGCTAAGACCTTAACCAGTAGGCCAGAGTATGAGTCTAAGACCTTAGCTATTAGGCCAGAGTAAGAGTTAAGATCCTAACCATTAGACCAGAGTACGAGTCTAAGACCTTAACCAGTAGGCCAGAGTAAGAGTTAAGACCTTAACCTGTAGGCCAGAGTAAGAGTTAAGACCTTAACCTGTAGGCCAGATTAAGAGTTAAGACTTTAACCTGTAGGCCATAGTACGAGTCTTAGACCTTAACCAGTAGGCCAGAGTATGAGTTAAGACCTTAACCATTAGGCCAGAGTACGAGTCTAAGACCTTAGCTATTAGGCCAGAGTAAGAGTTAAGACCTTAACCAGTAGGCCAGAGTAAGAGTTAAGACCTTAACCAGTAGGCCAGAGTACGAGTCTAAGACCTTAGCTATTAGGCCAGAGTAAGAGATAAGATCCTAACCATTAGACCAGAGTACGAGTCTAAGACCTTAGCTATTAGGCCAGACTAAGAGTTAAGACCTTAGCTATTAGGCCAGAGTATGAGTCTAAGAGCTTAGCTATTAGGCCAGAGTAAGAGCTAAGACCTTAACCATTAGGCCAGAGTACGAGTCTAAGACCTTAGCTATTAGGCCAGAGTAAGAGTTAAGACCTTAGCTATTAGGCCAGAGTAAGAGTTAAGACTTTAACCATTAAGCCAGAGTAAGAATAAAGACCTTAAACATTAGGCCAGAGAAAGAGTCTAAGACCTTAACCATTAGGCCGGAGTAAGAGCTAAGAACTTAACCATTAGGCCAGAGTAAGAGTCTAAGACCTTAATCATTAGGCCAGAGTAAGAGTTAAGACCTTAACCATTAGGCCAGAGTAAGAGTCTGGCCAGAGTAAGAGTTAAGACCTTTACCATTAGGCCATATTAAGAGTCTAAGACCTTAACCATTAGGCCAGAGTAAGAGTTAAGACCTTAACCATTAGGCCAGAGTAAGAGTCTAAGACCTTAACCATTATGTCAGAGTAAGAGTCTAAGACCTTAGCTATTAGGCCAGACTAAGAGTTAAGACCTTAACCATTAGGCCAGAGTACAAGTCTAAGACCTTAGCTATTAGGCCAGAGTAAGAGTTAAGACCTTAGCTATTAGGCCAGAGTAAGAGTTAAGACTTTACCCATTAAGCCAGAGTAAGAATAAAGACCTTAAACATTAGGCCAGAGAAAGAGTCTAAGACCTTAACCATTAGGCCGGAGTAAGAGCTAAGACCTTAACCATTAGGCCAGAGTAAGAGTCTAAGACCTTAACCATTAGGCCAGAGTAAGAGTTAAGACCTTAACCATTAGGCCAGAGTAAGAGTCTGGCTAGGGTAAGAGTTAAGACCTTTACCATTAGGCCAGATTAAGAGTCTAAGACCTTAACCATTAGACCAGATTAAGAGTTAAGACCTTAACCATTAGGCCAGAGTAAGAGTCTAAGACCTTAACCCTTATGTCAGAGTAAGAGTCTAAGACCTTAGCTATTAGGCCAGACTAAGAGTTAAGACCTTAACCATTAGGCCAGAGTACGAGTCTAAGACCTTAGCTATTAGGCCAGAGTAAGAGTTAAGACCTTAACCATTAGGCCAGAGTACGAGTCTAACACCTTAGCTATTAGGCCAGAGTAAGAGTTAAGACCTTAAACAGTAGGCCAGAGTAAGAGTTAAGACCTTAACCTGTATGCCATAGTACGAGTCTAAGACCTTAGCTATTAGGCCAGAGTAAGAGTTAAGACCTTAACCAGTAGGCCAGAGTAAGAGTTAAGACCCTAACCTGTAGGCCATAGTACGAGTCTAAGACCTTAGCTATTAGGCCAGAGTAAGAGTTAAGACCTTAACCAGTCGGCCAGAGTAAGAGTTAAGACCTTAACCAGTAGGCCAGAGTACGAGTCTAACACCTTAGCTATTAGGCTAGTGTAAGAGTTAAGACCTTAACCAGTAGGCCAGAGAAAGAGTTAAGACCTTAACCATTAGACCAGAGTACGAGTCTAAGACCTTAGCTATTAGGCCAGAGTAAGAGTTAAGACCGTAACCAGTCGGCCAGAGTAAGAGTTAAGACCTTAACCAGTAGGCCAGAGTATGAGTCTAAGACCTTAGCTATTAGGCCAGAGTAAGAGTTAAGACCTTAACCAGTAGGCCAGAGAAAGAGTTATGACCTTAACCATTAGATCAGAGTACGAGTCTAAGACTGTAGCTATTAGGCCAGAGTAAGAGTTAAGACCTTAGCTATTAGGCCAGAGTAAGAGTTAAGACGTTAACCATTAAGCCAGAGTAAGAATAAAGACCTTAAACATTAGGCCAGAAAAAGAGTCTAAGACCTTAACCATTAGGCCGGAGTAAGATCTAAGACCTTAACCATTAGGCCAGAGTTAGAGTCTAAGACCTTAACCATTAGGCCAGAGTAAGAGTTAAGACCTTAACCATTAGGCCAGAGTAAGAGTCTGGCCAGAGTAAGAGTTAAGACCTTTACCATTAGACCAGATTAAGAGTCTAAGACCTTAACCATTAGGCCAGAGTAAGAGTTAAGACCTTAACCATTAGGCCAGAGTAAGAGTCTAAGACCTTAACCATTATGTCAGAGTAAGTGTCTAAGACCTTAACCATTAGGCCAGAGTAAGAGTTAAGACCTTAACCATTAGGCCAGAGTTTGAGTCTAAGACCTTAGCTATGAGGCCAGAGTAAGTGTTAAGACCTTAACCAGTAAGCCAGAGTAAGAGTTAAGACCTTAACCATTAGTCCAGAGTACGAGTCTAACACCTTAGCTATTAGGCCAGAGTAAGAGTTAAGACCTTAGCTATTAGGCCAGAGTAAGAGTTAAGACCTTAACCATTATGCCAGAGTAAGAGTTAAGACCTTAGCTATTAGGCCAGAGTACGAGTCTAAGACCTTAGCTATTAGGCCAGAGTAAGAGT
This sequence comes from Triturus cristatus, assembly GCF_964204655.1. Taxonomy (NCBI): domain Eukaryota; kingdom Metazoa; phylum Chordata; class Amphibia; order Caudata; family Salamandridae; genus Triturus; species Triturus cristatus. Next base: position 1,101,111,190 of record NC_140589.1, on the reverse strand, counting down.
TAAGACCTTAACCATTAGTCCAGAGTATGAGTCTAAGACCTTAGCTATTAGGCCAGAGAAAGAGTTAAGACCTTAGCTATTGGGCCAGAGTAAGAGTGAAGACCTTAACCATTAGGCCAGAGTACGAGTCTAAGACCTTAGCTATTAGGCCAGAGTAAGAGTTAAGTTCTTAACCATTAGGCCAGAGTACGAGTCTAAGACCTTAGCTATTAGGCCAGAGTAAGAATTAAGACCTTAGCTATTAGGCCTGAGTAAGAGTTAAGACCTTAGCTATTAGGCCAGAGTACAAGTTAACCAGTAGGCCAGAGTAAGAGTTAAGACCTTAACCTGTAGGCCAGAGTAGGAGTTAAGACCTAAACCTGTAGGCCATACTATGAGTTTAAGACCTTAGCTATTAGGCCAGAGTACGAGTTAAGACCTTAGCTATTAGGCCAGAGTAAGAGCTAAGACCTTAACCAGTAGGCCAGAGTAAGAGTTAAGACCTTAACCAGTAGGCCAGAGTAAGAGTTAAAACCTTAACCTGTAGGCCAGAGTACGGGTCTAAGACCTTAGCTATTAGGCCAGAGTAAGAGTTAAGACCTTAGCTATTAGGCCAGAGTAAGAGTTAAGACCTTAACCAGTAGGCCAGATTAAGAGTCTAAGACCTTAACCATTAGGCCAGAGTAAGAGTTAAGACCTTAACCATTAGGCCAGAGTAAGAGTCTAAGACCTTAACCATTATGTCAGAGTAAGTGTCTAAGACCTTAACCATTAGGCCAGAGTAAGAGTTAAGACCTTAACCATTAGGCCAGAGTTTGAGTCTAAGACCTTAGCTATTAGGCCAGAGTAAGTGTTAAGACCTTAACCAGTAGGCCAGAGTAAGAGTTAAGACCTTAACCATTAGTCCAGAGTACGAGTCTAAGACCTTAGCTATTAGGCCAGAGTAAGAGTTAAGAGCTTAGCTATTAGGCCAGAGTAAGAGTTAAGACCTTAACCATTATGCCAGAGTAAGAGTTAAGACCTTAGCTATTAGGCCAGAATAAGAGTTAAGACCTTAACCATTAGGCCAGAGTACGAGTCTAAGACCTTAGCTATTAGGCCAGAGTAAGAGTTAAGACCTTAACCATTAGTCCGGAGTACAAGTCTAAGACCTTAGCTATTAGGCCAGAGAAAGAGTTAAGACCTTAGCTATTGGGCCAGAGTAAGAGTGAAGACCTTAACCATTAGGCCAGAGTACGAGTCTAAGACCTTAGCTATTAGGCCAGAGTAAGAGTTAAGTTCTTAACCATTAGGCCAGAGTACGAGTCTAAGACCTTAGCTATTAGGCCAGAGTAAGAATTAAGACCTTAACCATTAGGCCAGAGTAAGAGTTAAGACCTTAACCATTAGGCCAGAGTAAGAGTCTGGCCAGAGTAAGAGTTAAGACCTTTACCATTAGGCCAGATTAAGAGTCTAAGACCTTAACCATTAGGCCAGAGTAAGAGTTAAGACCTTAACCATTAGGCCAGAGTAAGAGTCTAAGACCTTAACCATTATGTCAGAGTAAGTGTCTAAGACCTTAACCATTAGGCCAGAGTAAGAGTTAAGACCTTAACCATTAGGCCAGAGTTTGAGTCTAAGACCTTAGCTATTAGGCCAGAGTAAGTGTTAAGACCTTAACCAGTAGGCCAGAGTAAGAGTTAAGACCTTAACCATTAGTCCAGAGTATGAGTCTAACACCTTAGCTATTAGGCCAGAGTAAGAGTTAAGACCTTAGCTATTAGGCCAGAGTAAGAGTTAAGACCTTAACCATTATGCCAGAGTAAGAGTTAAGACCTTAGCTATTATGCCAGAATAAGAGTTAAGACCTTAACCATTAGGCCAGAGTACGAGTCTAAGACCTTAGCTATTAGGCCAGAGTAAGAGTTAAGACCTTAACCATTAGTCCAGAGTACGAGTCTAAGACCTTAGCTATTAGGCCAGAGAAAGAGTTAAGACCTTAGCTATTGGGCCAGAGTAAGAGTGAAGACCTTAACCATTAGGCCAGAGTACGAGTCTAAGACCTTAGCTATTAGGCCAGAGTAAGAGTTAAGTTCTTAACCATTAGGCCAGAGTACGAGTCTAAGACCGTAGCTATTAGGCCAGAGTAAGAATTAAGACCTTAGCTATTAGGCCTGAGTAAGAGTTAAGACCTTAGCTATTAGGCCAGAGTACAAGTTAACCAGTAGGCCAGAGTAAGAGTTAAGACCTTAACCTGCAGGCCAGAGTAGGAGTTAAGACCTAAACCTGTAGGCCATACTATGAGTCTAAGACCTTAGCTATTAGGCCAGAGTAAGAGTTAAGACCTTAGCTATTGGGCCAGAGTAAGAGCTAAGACCTTAACCAGTAGGCCAGAGTAAGAGTTAAGACCTTAACCAGTAGGCCAGAGTAAGAGTTAAAACCTTAACCTGTAGGCCAGAGTACGGGTCTAAGACCTTAGCTATTAGGCCAGAGTAAGAGTTAAGACCTTAGCTATTAGGCCAGAGTAAGAGTTAAGACCTTAACCATTAGGCCAGAGTACGAGTCTAAGACCTAAGCTATTAGGCCAGAGTAAGAGTTAAGACCTTAGCTATTAGGCCAGAGTAAGAGTTAAGACCTTAACCAGTAGGCGAGAGTGAGAGTTAAGACCTTAACCTGTAGGCCATAGTACGAGTCTAAGACCTTAGCTATTAGGCCAGAGTAAGAGTTAAGACCTTGGCTATTAGGCCAGAGTAAGAGTTAAGACCTTAACCAGTAGGCCAGAGTAAGAGTTAATACCTTAACCATTAGGCCAGAGTAAGAGTTAAGACCTTAACCATAAGGCCAGAGTATGAGTCTAAGACCTTAGCTATTAGGCCAGAGTCAGAGTTAAGACCTTAACCTGTAGGCCAGAGTACGAGTCTAAGACCTTAGCTGTTAGGCCAGAGTAAGAGTTAAGACCTTAACCAGTAGGCCAGAGTAAGAGTTAAGACCTTAACCTGTAGGCCATAGTACGAGTCTAAGACCTTAGCTATTAGGCCAGAGTAAGAGTTAGGACCTTAACCAGTGGGCCAGAGTAAGAGTTAAGACCTTAACCTGTCGGCCAGAGTAAGAGTTAAGACGTTAACCTGTAGGCCAGAGTACGAGTCTAAGACCTTAGCTATTAGGCCAGGGTAAGAGTTAAGACCTTATCCAGTAGGCCAGAGTAAGAGATAAGACCTTAGCTATTAGGCCAGAGTAAGAGTTAAGACCTTAAGCAGTAGGCCAGAGTAAGAGTTAAGACCTTAACCTGTAGGCCAGAGTACGAGTCTAACACCTTAGCTATTAGGCCAGAGTAAGAGTTAAGACCTTAACCAGTAGGCCAGAGAAAGAGTTAAGACCTTAACCATTAGACCAGAGTACGAGTTTAAGACCTTAGCTATTAGGCCAGAGCAAGAGTTAAGACCTTAACCAGTAGGCCAGAGTAAGAGTTAAGACCTTAACCAGTAGGTCAGAGTACGAGTCTAAGACCTTAGCTATTAGGCCAGAGTACGAGTCTAAGACTTTAGTTATTCGACCAGAGTAAGAGTTAAGAACTTAGCTATTAGGCCAGAGTAAGAGTTAAGACCTTAACCAGTAGGCCAGAGTAAGAGTTAAGACCTTAACCAGTAGGCCAGAGTATGAGTCTAAGACCTTAGCTATTAGGCCAGAGTAAGAGTTAAGACCTTAACCAGTAGGCCAGAGAAAGAGTTATGACCTTAACCATTAGATCAGAGTACGAGTCTAAGACCGTAGCTATTAGGCCAGAGTAAGAGTTAAGACCTTAGCTATTAGGCCAGAGTAAGAGTTAAGACGTTAACCATTAAGCCAGAGTAAGAATAAAGACCTTAAACATTAGGCCAGAGAAAGAGTCTAAGACCTTAACCATTAGGCCGGAGTAAGAGCTAAGACCTTAACCATTAGGCCAGAGTAAGAGTCTAAGACCTTAACCATTAGGCCAGAGTAAGAGTTAAGACCTTAACCATTAGGCCAGAGTAAGAGTCTGGCCAGAGTAAGAGTTATGACCTTTACCATTAGGCCAGATTAAGAGTCTAAGACCTTAACCATTAGGCCAGAGTAATAGTTAAGACCTTAACCATTAGGCCAGAGTAAGAGTCTAAGACCTTAACCATTATGTCAGAGTAAGTGTCTAAGACCTTAACCATTAGGCCAGAGTAAGAGTTAAGACCTTAACCATTAGGCCAGAGTTTGAGTCCAAGACCTTAGCTATTAGGCCAGAGTAAGTGTTAAGACCTTAACCAGTAGGCCAGAGTAAGAGTTAAGACCTTAACCATTAGTCCAGAGTACGAGTCTAAGACCTTAGCTATTAGGCCAGAGTAAGAGTTAAGACCTTAGCTATTAGGCCAGAGTAAGAGTTAAGACCTTAACCATTATGCCAGAGTAAGAGTTAAGACCTTAGCTATTAGGCCAGAATAAGAGTTAGGACCTTAACCATTAGGCCAGAGTACGAGTCTAAGACCTTAGCTATTAGGCCAGAGTAAGAGTTAAGACCTTAACCATTAGTCCGGAGTACGAGTCTAAGACCTTAGCTATTAGGCCAGAGAAAGAGTTAAGACCTTAGCTATTGGGCCAGAGTAAGAGTGAAGACCTTAACCATTAGGCCAGAGTACGAGTCTAAGACCTTAGCTATTAGGCCAGAGTAAGAGTTAAGTTCTTAACCATTAGGCCAGAGTACGAGTCTAAGACCTTAGCTATTAGGCCAGAGTAAGAATTAAGACCTTAGCTATTAGGCCTGAGTAAGAGTTAAGACCTTAGCTATTAGGCCAGAGTACAAGTTAACCAGTAGGCCAGAGTAAGAGTTAAGACCTTAACCTGTAGGCCAGAGTAGGAGTTAAGACCTAAACCTGTAGGCCATACTATGAGTCTAAGATCTTAGCTATTAGGCCAGAGTAAGAGTTAAGACCTTAGCTATTAGGCCAGAGTAAGAGCTAAGACCTTAACCAGTAGGCCAGAGTAAGAGTTAAGACCTTAACCAGTAGGCCAGAGTAAGAGTTAAAACCTTAACCTGTAGGCCAGAGTACGGGTCTAAGACCTTAGCTATTAGGCCAGAGTAAGAGTTAAGACCTTAGCTATTAGGCCAGAGTAAGAGTTAAGACCTTAACCATTAGGCCAGAGTACGAGTCTAAGACCTAAGCTATTAGGCCAGAGTAAGAGTTAAGACCTTAGCTATTAGGCCAGAGTAAGAGTTAAGACCTTAACCAGTAGGCGAGAGTGAGAGTTAAGACCTTAACCTGTAGGCCATAGTACGAGTCTAAGACCTTAGCTATTAGGCCAGAGTAAGAGTTAAGACCTTGGCTATTAGGCCAGATTAAGAGTTAAGACCTTAACCAGTAGGCCAGAGTAAGAGTTAATACCTTAACCATTAGGCCAGAGTAAGAGTTAAGACCTTAACCATAAGGCCAGAGTATGAGTCTAAGACCTTAGCTATTAGGCCAGAGTAAGAGTTAAGACCTTAACCTGTAGGCCAGAGTACGAGTCTAAGACCTTAGCTATTAGGCCAGAGTAAGAGTTAAGACCTTAACCAGTAGGCCAGAGTAAGAGTTAAGACCTTAACCTGTAGGCCATAGTACGAGTCTAAGACCTTAGCTATTAGGCCAGAGTAAGAGTTAAGACCTTAACCAGTGGGCCAGAGTAAGAGTTAAGACCTTAACCTGTAGGCCAGAATAAGAGTGAAGACGTTAACCTGTAGGCCAGAGTACGAGTCTAAGACCTTAGCTATTAGGCCAGGGTAAGAGTTAAGACCTTATCCAGTAGGCCAGAGTAAGAGATAAGACCTTAGCTATTAGGCCAGAGTAAGAGTTAAGACCTTAAGCAGTAGGCCAGAGTAAGAGTTAAGACCTTAACCTGTAGGCCAGAGTACGAGTCTAACACCTTAGCTATTAGGCCAGAGTAAGAGTTAAGACCTTAACCAGTAGGCCAGAGAAAGAGTTAAGACCTTAACCATTAGACCAGAGTACGAGTCTAAGACCTTAGCTATTAGGCCAGAGCAAGAGTTAAGACCTTAACCAGTAGGTCAGAGTAAGAGTTAAGACCTTAACCAGTAGGCCAGAGTACGAGTCTAAGACCTTAGCTATTAGGCCAGAGTAAGAGTTAAGACCTTAACCAGTAGGCCAGAGAAAGAGTTAAGACCTTAACCAGTAGGCCAGAGTACGAGTCTAAGACCTTAGCTATTGGGCCAGAGTAAGAGTGAAGACCTTAACCATTAGGCCAGAGTATGAGTCTAAGACCTTAGCTATTAGGCCAGAGCAAGAGTTAAGACCTTAACCAGTAGGCCAGAGTAAGAGTTAAGACCTTAACCAGTAGGCCAGAGTACGAGTCTAAGACCTTAGCTATTAGGCCAGAGTAAGAGTTAAGATCTTAACCAGTAGGCCAGAGTAAGAGTTAAGACCTTAACCTGTAGGCCAGAGTAGGAGTTAAGACCTAAACCTGTAGGCCGTACTATGAGTCTAAGACCTTAGCTATTAGGCCAGAGTAAGAGCTAAGACCTTAACCAGTAGGCCAGAGTAAGAGTTAAGACCTTAACCTGTAGGCCATAGTACGAGTCTAAGACCTTAGCTATTAGGCCAGAGTAAGAGTTAAGACCTTAACCAGTAGGCCAGAGTAAGAGTTAAAACCTTAACCTGTAGGCCAGAGTACGGGTCTAAGACCTTAGCTATTAGGCCAGAGTAAGAGTTAAGACCTTAGCTATTAGGCCAGAGTAAGAGTTAAGACCTTAACCATTAGGCCAGAGTACAAGTCTAAGACCTAAGCTATTAGGCCAGAGTAAGAGTTAAGACCTTAGCTATTAGGCCAGAGTAAGAGTTAAGACCTTAACCAGTAGGCGAGAGTGAGAGTTAAGACCTTAACCTGTAGGCCATAGTACGAGTCTAAGACCTTAGCTATTAGGCCAGAGTAAGAGTTAAGACCTTAACCTGTAGGCCAGAGTACGAGTCTAAGACCTTAGCTGTTAGGCCAGAGTAAGAGTTAAGACCTTAACCAGTAGGCCAGAGTAAGAGTTAAGAACTTAACCTGTCGGCCATAGTACGAGTCTAAGACCTTAGCTATTAGGCCAGAGTAAGAGTTAAGACCTTAACCAGTGGGCCAGAGTAAGAGTTAAGACCTTAACCTGTAGGCCAGAGTAAGAGTTAAGACGTTAACCTGTAGGCCAGAGTAAGAGTTAAGACCTTAGCTATTAGGCCAGAGTAAGAGTTAAGACCTTAAGCAGTAGGCCAGAGTAAGAGTTAAGACCTTAACCTGTAGGCCATAGTACGAGTCTAAGACCTTAGCTATTAGGCCAGAGTAAAAGTTAAGACCTTAACCAGTAGGCCAGAGTAAGAGTTAAGAACTTAACCTGTAGGCCAGAGTAAGAGTTAATACCTTAACCTGTAGGCCATAGTACGAGTCTAAGACCTTAGCTATTAGGCCAGAGTAAGAGTTAAGACCTTAGCTATTAGGCCAGAGTACGAGTTAAGACCTTAACCATTAAGCCAGAGTACGAGTCTAAGACCTTAGCTATTTAGCCAGAATAAGAGTTAAGACCTTAGCTATTAGGCCAGAGTAAGAGTTAAGACCTTAACCATTAGGCCAGAGTACGAGTCTAAGACGTTAGCTATTAGGCCAGAGTAAGAGTTAAGACCTTAACCAGTAGGCCAGAGTAAGAGTTAAGACCTTAACCATTAGTCCAGAGTACGAGTCTAAGACCTTAGCTATTAGGCCAGAGTAAGAGTTAAGACCTTAGCTATTGGGCCAGAGTAAGAGTTAAGACCTTAACCATTAGGCCATAGTATGAGTATAAGACCTTAGCTATTAGGCCAGAGTAAGAGTTAAGAACTTAGCTATCAGGCCAGAGTAAGAGTTAAGACCTTAACCAGTAGGCCTGAGTAAGAGTTAAGACCTTAACCTGTAGGCCAGAGTAGGAGTTAAGACCTAAACCTGTAGGCCATACTATGAGTCTAAGACCTTAGCTAATAGGCCAGAGTAGGAGCTAAGACCTTAGCTATTAGGCCAGAGTAAGAGTTAAGACCTTAACCAGTAGGCCAGAGTAAGAGTTAAGACCTTAACCTGAAGGCCATAGTATGAGTCTAAGACCTTAGATATTAGGCCAGAGTAAGAGTCAAGACCTTAGCTATTAGGCCAGAGTAAGAGTTAAGACCTTAACCTGTAGGCCAGAGTACGAGTCTAAGACCTTAGCTATTAGGCCAGAGTAAGAATTAAGACCTTAACCATTAGGCCAGAGTATGAGCATAAGACCTTAGCTATTAGGCAGAGTACGAGTCTAAGACCTTAGCTATTAGGCCAGAGTAAGAGTTAAGACCTTAACCATTAGGCCAGAGTACGAGTCTAAGACCTTAGCTATTAGGCCAGAGTAAGAGTTAAGACCTTAACCAGTAGGCCAGAGTACGAGTCTAAGACCTTAGCTATTAGGCCAGAGTAAGAGTTAAGACCTTAACCAGTAGGCCAGAGTAAGAGTTAAGACCTTAACCTGTAGGCCATAGTACGAGTCTAAGACCTTAGCTATTAGGCCAGAGTAAGAGTTAAGACTTTAACCATTAGGCCAGAGTACGAGTCTAACACCTTAGCTATTAGGCCAGAGTAAGAGTTAAGACCTTAAACATTAGGCCAGAGTACGAGTCTAAGACCTTAGCTATTAGGCCAGACTAAGAGTTAAGACCTTAACCAGTAGGCCAGAGTAAGAGTTAAGACCTAACCTGTATGCCATAGTACGAGTCTAAGACCTTAGCTATTAGGCCAGAGTAAGAGTTAAGACCTTAGCTATTAGGCCAGAGTAAGAATTAAGACCTTAACCAGTAGGCCAGAGTAAGAGTTAAGACCTTAACCTGCAGGCCAGAGTAAGAGTTAAGACCTTAATCTGTAGGCCATAGTACGAGTCTTAGACCTTAGCTATTAGGCCAGAGTAAGAGTTAAGACCTTAGCTATTAGGCCAGAGTAAGAATTAAGACCTTAAACAGTAGGCCAGAGTAAGAGTTAAGACCTTAACCTGTAGGCCATAGTACGAGTCTAAGACCTTAGCTATTAGGCCAGAGTAAGAGTTAAGACCTTAACCAGTAGGCCAGAGTATGAGTTAAGACCTTAACCATTAGGCCAGAGTACGAGTCTAAGACCTTAGCTATTAGGCCAGAGTAAGAGTTAAGACCTTAACCAGTAGGCCTGAGTAAGAGTTAAGACCTTATCCAGTAGGCCAGAGTACGAGTCTAAGACCTTAGCTATTAGGCCAGAGTAAGAGTTAAGATCCTAACCATTAGACCAGAGTACGAGTCTAAGACCTTAGCTATTAGGCCAGACTAAGAGGTAAGACCTTAGCTATTAGGCCAGAGTATGAGTCTAAGAGCTTAGCTATTAGGCCAGAGTAAGAGCTAAGACCTTAACCATTAGGCCAGAGTACGAGTCTAAGACCTTAGCTATTAGGCCAGAGTAAGAGTTAAGACCTTAGCTATTAGGCCAGAGTAAGAGTTAAGAATGTAACCATTAAGCCAGAGTAAGAATAAAGACCTTAAACATTAGGCCAGAGAAAGAGTCTAAGACCTTAACCATTAGGCCGGAGCAAGAGCTAAGACCTTAACCATTAGGCCAGAGTAAGAGTCTAAGACCTTAACCATTAGGCCAGAGTAAGAGTTAAGATCTTAACCATTAGGCCAGAGTAAGAGTCTGGCCAGAGTAAGAGTTAAGACCTTTACCATTAGGCCAGATTAAGAGTCTAAGACCTTAACCATTAGGCCAGAGTAAGAGTTAAGACCTTAACCATTAGGCCAGAGTAAGAGTCTAAGACCTTAACCATTATGTCAGAGTAAGAGTCTAAGACCTTAGCTATTAGGCCAGACTAAGGGTTAAGACCTTAACCATTAGGCCAGAGTACGAGTCTAAGACCTTAGCTATTAGGCCAGAGTAAGAGTTAAGACCTTAACCATTAGGCCAGAGTACGAGTCTAACACCTTAGCTATTAGGCCAGAGTAAGAGTTAAGACCTTAAACAGTAGGCCAGAGTAAGAGTTAAGACCTTAACCTGTAGGCCATAGTACGATTCTAAGACCTTAGCTATTAGGTCAGAGTAAGAGTTAAGACCTTAGCAATTAGGCCTGAGTAAGAGTTAAGACCTTAACCATTAGGCCAGAGTATGAGTCTAAGACCTTAGCTATTAGGCCAGAGTAAGAGTTAAGACCTTAACCATTAGGCCAGAGTAAGAGTTAAGACCTTAAACATTAGGCCAGAGTACGAGTCTAAGACCTTAGCTATTAGGCCAGACTAAGAGTTAAGACCTTAGCTATTAGGCCAGAGTACAAGTCTAAGACCTTAGCTATTAGGCCAGAGTAAGAGTTAAGACCTTAACCAGTAGGCCAGAGTAAGAGTTAAGACCTAACCTGTATGCCATAGTACGAGTCTAAGACCTTAGCTATTAGGCCAGAGTAAGAGTTAAGACCTTAGCTATTAGGCCAGAGTAAGAATTAAGACCTTAACCAGTAGGCCAGAGTAAGAGTTAAGACCTTAACCTGTAGGCCAGAGTAAGAGTTAAGACCTTAACCTGTAGGCCATAGTACGAGTCTTAGACCTTAGCTATTAGGCCAGAGTAAGTGTTAAGACCTTAGCTATTAGGCCAGAGTAAGAATTAAGACCTTAACCAGTAGGCCACAGTAAGAGTTAAGACCTTAACCTGTAGGCTATAGTACGAGTCTAAGACCTTAGCTATTAGGCCAGAGTAAGAGTTAAGACCTTAACCAGTAGGCCAGAGTATGAGTTAAGACCTTAACCATTAGGCCAGAGTACGAGTCTAAGACCTTAGCTATTAGGCCAGAGTAAGAGTTAAGACCTTAACCAGTAGGCCAGAGTAAGAGTTAAGACCTTAACCAGTAGGCCAGAGTACGAGTCTAAGACCTTAGCTATTAGGCCAGAGTAAGAGTTAAGATCCTAACCATTAGACCAGAGTACGAGTCTAAGACCTTAGCTATTAGGGCAGAGTATGAGTCTAAGAGCTTAGCTATTAGGCCAGAGTAAGAGCTAAGACCTTATCCATTAGGCCAGAGTACGAGTCTAAGACCTTAGCTATTAGGCCAGAGTAAGAGTTAAGACCTTAGCTATTAGGCCAGAGTAAGAGTTAAGACTTTAACCATTAAGCCAGAGTAAGAATAAAGACCTTAAACATTAGGCCAGAGAAAGAGTCTAAGACCTTAACCATTAGGCCGGAGTAAGAGCTAAGACCTTAACCATTAGTCCAGAGTAAGAGTCTAAGACCTTAACCATTAGGCCAGAGTAAGAGTTAAGACCTTAACCATTAGGCCAGAGTAAGAGTCTGGCCAGAGTAAGAGTTAAGACCTTTACCATTAGGCCAGATTAAGAGTCTAAGACCTTAACCATTAGGCTAGAGTAAGAGTTAAGACCTTAACCATTAGGCCAGAGTAAGAGTCTAAGACCTTAACCCTTATGTCAGAGTATGAGTCTAAGACCTTAGCTATTAGGCCAGAGTAAGAGTTAAGATCCTAACCATTAGACCAGAGTACGAGTCTAAGACCTTAGCTATTAGGCCAGACTAAGAGTTAAGACCTTAGCTATTAGGCCAGAGTATGAGTCTAAGAGCTTAGCTATTAGGCCAGAGTAAGAGCTAAGACCTTAACCATTAGGCCAGAGTACGAGTCTAAGACCTTAGCTATTAGGCCAGAGTAAGAGTTAAGACCTTAGCTATTAGGCCAGAGTAAGAGTTAAGACTTTACCCATTAAGCCAGAGTAAGAATAAAGACCTTAAACATTAGGCCAGAGAAAGAGTCTAAGACCTTAACCATTAGGCCGGAGTAAGAGCTAAGACCTTAACCATTAGGCCAGAGTAAGAGTCTAAGACCTTAACCATTAGGCCAGAGTAAGAGTTAAGACCTTAACCATTAGGCCAGAGTAAGAGTCTGGCTAGGGTAAGAGTTAAGACCTTTACCATTAGGCCAGATTAAGAGTCTAAGACCTTAACCATTAGACCAGATTAAGAGTTAAGACCTTAACCATTAGGCCAGAGTAAGAGTCTAAGACCTTAACCCTTATGTCAGAGTAAGAGTCTAAGACCTTAGCTATTAGGCCAGACTAAGAGTTAAGACCTTAACCATTAGGCCAGAGTACGAGTCTAAGACCTTAGCTATTAGGCCAGAGTAAGAGTTAAGACCTTAACCATTAGGCCAGAGTACGAGTCTAACACCTTAGCTATTAGGCCAGAGTAAGAGTTAAGACCTTAAACAGTAGGCCAGAGTAAGAGTTAAGACCTTAACCTGTATGCCATAGTACGAGTCTAAGACCTTAGCTATTAGGCCAGAGTAAGAGTTAGGACCTTAACCAGTAGGCCAGAGTAAGAGTTAAGACCCTAACCTGTAGGCCATAGTACGAGTCTAAGACCTTAGCTATTAGGCCAGAGTAAGAGTTAAGACCTTAACCAGTCGGCCAGAGTAAGAGTTAAGACCTTAACCAGTAGGCCAGAGTACGAGTCTAACACCTTAGCTATTAGGCTAGTGTAAGAGTTAAGACCTTAACCAGTAGGCCAGAGAAAGAGTTAAGACCTTAACCATTAGACCAGAGTACGAGTCTAAGACCTTAGCTATTAGGCCAGAGTAAGAGTTAAGACCTTAACCAGTCGGCCAGAGTAAGAGTTAAGACCTTAACCAGTAGGCCAGAGTATGAGTCTAAGACCTTAGCTATTAGGCCAGAGTAAGAGTTAAGACCTTAACCAGTAGGCCAGAGAAAGAGTTATGACCTTAACCATTAGATCAGAGTACGAGTCTAAGACTGTAGCTATTAGGCCAGAGTAAGAGTTAAGACCTTAGCTATTAGGCCAGAGTAAGAGTTAAGACGTTAACCATTAAGCCAGAGTAAGAATAAAGACCTTAAACATTAGGCCAGAAAAAGAGTCTAAGACCTTAACCATTAGGCCGGAGTAAGATCTAAGACCTTAACCATTAGGCCAGAGTTAGAGTCTAAGACCTTAACCATTAGGCCAGAGTAAGAGTTAAGACCTTAACCATTAGGCCAGAGTAAGAGTCTGGCCAGAGTAAGAGTTAAGACCTTTACCATTAGACCAGATTAAGAGTCTAAGACCTTAACCATTAGGCCAGAGTAAGAGTTAAGACCTTAACCATTAGGCCAGAGTAAGAGTCTAAGACCTTAACCATTATGTCAGAGTAAGTGTCTAAGACCTTAACCATTAGGCCAGAGTAAGAGTTAAGACCTTAACCATTAGGCCAGAGTTTGAGTCTAAGACCTTAGCTATGAGGCCAGAGTAAGTGTTAAGACCTTAACCAGTAAGCCAGAGTAAGAGTTAAGACCTTAACCATTAGTCCAGAGTACGAGTCTAACACCTTAGCTATTAGGCCAGAGTAAGAGTTAAGACCTTAGCTATTAGGCCAGAGTAAGAGTTAAGACCTTAACCATTATGCCAGAGTAAGAGTTAAGACCTTAGCTATTAGGCCAGAGTACGAGTCTAAGACCTTAGCTATTAGGCCAGAGTAAGAGTTAAGACCTTAACCATTAGTCCAGAGTATGAGTCTAAGACCTTAGCTATTAGGCCAGAGAAAGAGTTAAGACCTTAGCTATTGGGCCAGAGTAAGAGTGAAGACCTTAACCATTAGGCCAGAGTACGAGTCTAAGACCTTAGCTATTAGGCCAGAGTAAGAGTTAAGTTCTTAACCATTAGGCCAGAGTACGAGTCTAAGACCTTAGCTATTAGGCCAGAGTAAGAATTAAGACCTTAGCTATTAGGCCTGAGTAAGAGTTAAGACCTTAGCTATTAGGCCAGAGTACAAGTTAACCAGTAGGCCAGAGTAAGAGTTAAGACCTTAACCTGTAGGCCAGAGTAGGAGTTAAGACCTAAACCTGTAGGCCATACTATGAGTTTAAGACCTTAGCTATTAGGCCAGAGTACGAGTTAAGACCTTAGCTATTAGGCCAGAGTAAGAGCTAAGACCTTAACCAGTAGGCCAGAGTAAGAGTTAAGACCTTAACCAGTAGGCCAGAGTAAGAGTTAAAACCTTAACCTGTAGGCCAGAGTACGGGTCTAAGACCTTAGCTATTAGGCCAGAGTAAGAGTTAAGACCTTAGCTATTAGGCCAGAGTAAGAGTTAAGACCTTAACCAGTAGGCCAGATTAAGAGTCTAAGACCTTAACCATTAGGCCAGAGTAAGAGTTAAGACCTTAACCATTAGGCCAGAGTAAGAGTCTAAGACCTTAACCATTATGTCAGAGTAAGTGTCTAAGACCTTAACCATTAGGCCAGAGTAAGAGTTAAGACCTTAACCATTAGGCCAGAGTTTGAGTCTAAGACCTTAGCTATTAGGCCAGAGTAAGTGTTAAGACCTTAACCAGTAGGCCAGAGTAAGAGTTAAGACCTTAACCATTAGTCCAGAGTACGAGTCTAAGACCTTAGCTATTAGGCCAGAGTAAGAGTTAAGAGCTTAGCTATTAGGCCAGAGTAAGAGTTAAGACCTTAACCATTATGCCAGAGTAAGAGTTAAGACCTTAGCTATTAGGCCAGAATAAGAGTTAAGACCTTAACCATTAGGCCAGAGTACGAGTCTAAGACCTTAGCTATTAGGCCAGAGTAAGAGTTAAGACCTTAACCATTAGTCCGGAGTACAAGTCTAAGACCTTAGCTATTAGGCCAGAGAAAGAGTTAAGACCTTAGCTATTGGGCCAGAGTAAGAGTGAAGACCTTAACCATTAGGCCAGAGTACGAGTCTAAGACCTTAGCTATTAGGCCAGAGTAAGAATTAAGACCTTAACCATTAGGCCAGAGTAAGAGTTAAGACCTTAACCATTAGGCCAGAGTAAGAGTCTGGCCAGAGTAAGAGTTAAGACCTTTACCATTAGGCCAGATTAAGAGTCTAAGACCTTAACCATTAGGCCAGAGTAAGAGTTAAGACCTTAACCATTAGGCCAGAGTAAGAGTCTAAGACCTTAACCATTATGTCAGAGTAAGTGTCTAAGACCTTAACCATTAGGCCAGAGTAAGAGTTAAGACCTTAACCATTAGGCCAGAGTTTGAGTCTAAGACCTTAGCTATTAGGCCAGAGTAAGTGTTAAGACCTTAACCAGTAGGCCAGAGTAAGAGTTAAGACCTTAACCATTAGTCCAGAGTATGAGTCTAACACCTTAGCTATTAGGCCAGAGTAAGAGTTAAGACCTTAGCTATTAGGCCAGAGTAAGAGTTAAGACCTTAACCATTATGCCAGAGTAAGAGTTAAGACCTTAGCTATTATGCCAGAATAAGAGTTAAGACCTTAACCATTAGGCCAGAGTACGAGTCTAAGACCTTAGCTATTAGGCCAGAGTAAGAGTTAAGACCTTAACCATTAGTCCAGAGTACGAGTCTAAGACCTTAGCTATTAGGCCAGAGAAAGAGTTAAGACCTTAGCTATTGGGCCAGAGTAAGAGTGAAGACCTTAACCATTAGGCCAGAGTACGAGTCTAAGACCTTAGCTATTAGGCCAGAGTAAGAGTTAAGTTCTTAACCATTAGGCCAGAGTACGAGTCTAAGACCGTAGCTATTAGGCCAGAGTAAGAATTAAGACCTTAGCTATTAGGCCTGAGTAAGAGTTAAGACCTTAGCTATTAGGCCAGAGTACAAGTTAACCAGTAGGCCAGAGTAAGAGTTAAGACCTTAACCTGCAGGCCAGAGTAGGAGTTAAGACCTAAACCTGTAGGCCATACTATGAGTCTAAGACCTTAGCTATTAGGCCAGAGTAAGAGTTAAGACCTTAGCTATTGGGCCAGAGTAAGAGCTAAGACCTTAACCAGTAGGCCAGAGTAAGAGTTAAGACCTTAACCAGTAGGCCAGAGTAAGAGTTAAAACCTTAACCTGTAGGCCAGAGTACGGGTCTAAGACCTTAGCTATTAGGCCAGAGTAAGAGTTAAGACCTTAGCTATTAGGCCAGAGTAAGAGTTAAGACCTTAACCATTAGGCCAGAGTACGAGTCTAAGACCTAAGCTATTAGGCCAGAGTAAGAGTTAAGACCTTAGCTATTAGGCCAGAGTAAGAGTTAAGACCTTAACCAGTAGGCGAGAGTGAGAGTTAAGACCTTAACCTGTAGGCCATAGTACGAGTCTAAGACCTTAGCTATTAGGCCAGAGTAAGAGTTAAGACCTTGGCTATTAGGCCAGAGTAAGAGTTAAGACCTTAACCAGTAGGCCAGAGTAAGAGTTAACACCTTAACCATTAGGCCAGAGTAAGAGTTAAGACCTTAACCATAAGGCCAGAGTATGAGTCTAAGACCTTAGCTATTAGGCCAGAGTCAGAGTTAAGACCTTAACCTGTAGGCCAGAGTACGAGTCTAAGACCTTAGCTGTTAGGCCAGAGTAAGAGTTAAGACCTTAACCAGTAGGCCAGAGTAAGAGTTAAGACCTTAACCTGTAGGCCATAGTACGAGTCTAAGACCTTAGCTATTAGGCCAGAGTAAGAGTTAGGACCTTAACCAGTGGGCCAGAGTAAGAGTTAAGACCTTAACCTGTAGGCCAGAGTAAGAGTTAAGACGTTAACCTGTAGGCCAGAGTACGAGTCTAAGACCTTAGCTATTAGGCCAGGGTAAGAGTTAAGACCTTATCCAGTAGGCCAGAGTAAGAGATAAGACCTTAGCTATTAGGCCAGAGTAAGAGTTAAGACCTTAAGCAGTAGGCCAGAGTAAGAGTTAAGACCTTAACCTGTAGGCCAGAGTACGAGTCTAACACCTTAGCTATTAGGCCAGAGTAAGAGTTAAGACCTTAACCAGTAGGCCAGAGAAAGAGTTAAGACCTTAACCATTAGACCAGAGTACGAGTTTAAGACCTTAGCTATTAGGCCAGAGCAAGAGTTAAGACCTTAACCAGTAGGCCAGAGTAAGAGTTAAGACCTTAACCAGTAGGTCAGAGTACGAGTCTAAGACCTTAGCTATTAGGCCAGAGTACGAGTCTAAGACTTTAGTTATTCGACCAGAGTAAGAGTTAAGACCTTAGCTATTAGGCCAGAGTAAGAGTTAAGACCTTAACCAGTAGGCCAGAGTAAGAGTTAAGACCTTAACCAGTAGGCCAGAGTATGAGTCTAAGACCTTAGCTATTAGGCCAGAGTAAGAGTTAAGACCTTAACCAGTAGGCCAGAGAAAGAGTTATGACCTTAACCATTAGATCAGAGTACGAGTCTAAGACCGTAGCTATTAGGCCAGAGTAAGAGTTAAGACCTTAGCTATTAGGCCAGAGTAAGAGTTAAGACGTTAACCATTAAGCCAGAGTAAGAATAAAGACCTTAAACATTAGGCCAGAGAAAGAGTCTAAGACCTTAACCATTAGGCCGGAGTAAGAGCTAAGACCTTAACCATTAGGCCAGAGTAAGAGTCTAAGACCTTAACCATTAGGCCAGAGTAAGAGTTAAGACCTTAACCATTAGGCCAGAGTAAGAGTCTGGCCAGAGTAAGAGTTATGACCTTTACCATTAGGCCAGATTAAGAGTCTAAGACCTTAACCATTAGGCCAGAGTAATAGTTAAGACCTTAACCATTAGGCCAGAGTAAGAGTCTAAGACCTTAACCATTATGTCAGAGTAAGTGTCTAAGACCTTAACCATTAGGCCAGAGTAAGAGTTAAGACCTTAACCATTAGGCCAGAGTTTGAGTCCAAGACCTTAGCTATTAGGCCAGAGTAAGTGTTAAGACCTTAACCAGTAGGCCAGAGTAAGAGTTAAGACCTTAACCATTAGTCCAGAGTACAAGTCTAAGACCTTAGCTATTAGGCCAGAGTAAGAGTTAAGACCTTAGCTATTAGGCCAGAGTAAGAGTTAAGACCTTAACCATTATGCCAGAGTAAGAGTTAAGACCTTAACTATTAGGCCAGAATAAGAGTTAGGACCTTAACCATTAGGCCAGAGTACGAGTCTAAGACCTTAGCTATTAGGCCAGAGTAAGAGTTAAGACCTTAACCATTAGTCCGGAGTACGAGTCTAAGACCTTAGCTATTAGGCCAGAGAAAGAGTTAAGACCTTAGCTATTGGGCCAGAGTAAGAGTGAAGACCTTAACCATTAGGCCAGAGTACGAGTCTAAGACCTTAGCTATTAGGCCAGAGTAAGAGTTAAGTTCTTAACCATTAGGCCAGAGTACGAGTCTAAGACCTTAGCTATTAGGCCAGAGTAAGAATTAAGACCTTAGCTATTAGGCCTGAGTAAGAGTTAAGACCTTAGCTATTAGGCCAGAGTACAAGTTAACCAGTAGGCCAGAGTAAGAGTTAAGACCTTAACCTGTAGGCCAGAGTAGGAGTTAAGACCTAAACCTGTAGGCCATACTATGAGTCTAAGATCTTAGCTATTAGGCCAGAGTAAGAGTTAAGACCTTAGCTATTAGGCCAGAGTAAGAGCTAAGACCTTAACCAGTAGGCCAGAGTAAGAGTTAAGACCTTAACCAGTAGGCCAGAGTAAGAGTTAAAACCTTAACCTGTAGGCCAGAGTACGGGTCTAAGACCTTAGCTATTAGGCCAGAGTAAGAGTTAAGACCTTAGCTATTAGGCCAGAGTAAGAGTTAAGACCTTAACCATTAGGCCAGAGTACGAGTCTAAGACCTAAGCTATTAGGCCAGAGTAAGAGTTAAGACCTTAGCTATTAGGCCAGAGTAAGAGTTAAGACCTTAACCAGTAGGCGAGAGTGAGAGTTAAGACCTTAACCTGTAGGCCATAGTACGAGTCTAAGACCTTAGCTATTAGGCCAGAGTAAGAGTTAAGACCTTGGCTATTAGGCCAGAGTAAGAGTTAAGACCTTAACCAGTAGGCCAGAGTAAGAGTTAATACCTTAACCATTAGGCCAGAGTAAGAGTTAAGACCTTAACCATAAGGCCAGAGTATGAGTCTAAGACCTTAGCTATTAGGCCAGAGTAAGAGTTAAGACCTTAACCTGTAGGCCAGAGTACGAGTCTAAGACCTTAGCTATTAGGCCAGAGTAAGAGTTAAGACCTTAACCAGTAGGCCAGAGTAAGAGTTAAGACCTTAACCTGTAGGCCATAGTACGAGTCTAAGACCTTAGCTATTAGGCCAGAGTAAGAGTTAAGACCTTAACCAGTGGGCCAGAGTAAGAGTTAAGACCTTAACCTGTAGGCCAGAATAAGAGTGAAGACGTTAACCTGTAGGCCAGAGTACGAGTCTAAGACCTTAGCTATTAGGCCAGGGTAAGAGTTAAGACCTTATCCAGTAGGCCAGAGTAAGAGATAAGACCTTAGCTATTAGGCCAGAGTAAGAGTTAAGACCTTAAGAAGTAGGCCAGAGTAAGAGTTAAGACCTTAACCTGTAGGCCAGAGTACGAGTCTAACACCTTAGCTATTAGGCCAGAGTAAGAGTTAAGACCTTAACCAGTAGGCCAGAGAAAGAGTTAAGACCTTAACCATTAGACCAGAGTACGAGTCTAAGACCTTAGCTATTAGGCCAGAGCAAGAGTTAAGACCTTAACCAGTAGGTCAGAGTAAGAGTTAAGACCTTAACCAGTAGGCCAGAGTACGAGTTTAAGACCTTAGCTATTAGGCCAGAGTAAGAGTTAAGACCTTAACCAGTAGGCCAGAGAAAGAGTTAAGACCTTAACCAGTAGGCCAGAGTACGAGTCTAAGACCTTAGCTATTGGGCCAGAGTAAGAGTGAAGACCTTAACCATTAGGCCAGAGTATGAGTCTAAGACCTTAGCTATTAGGCCAGAGCAAGAGTTAAGACCTTAACCAGTAGGCCAGAGTAAGAGTTAAGACCTTAACCAGTAGGCCAGAGTACGAGTCTAAGACCTTAGCTATTAGGCCAGAGTAAGAGTTAAGATCTTAACCAGTAGGCCAGAGTAAGAGTTAAGACCTTAACCTGTAGGCCAGAGTAGGAGTTAAGACCTAAACCTGTAGGCCGTACTATGAGTCTAAGACCTTAGCTATTAGGCCAGAGTAAGAGCTAAGACCTTAACCAGTAGGCCAGAGTAAGAGTTAAGACCTTAACCTGTAGGCCATAGTACGAGTCTAAGACCTTAGCTATTATGCCAGAGTAAGAGTTAAGACCTTAACCAGTAGGCCAGAGTAAGAGTTAAAACCTTAACCTGTAGGCCAGAGTACGGGTCTAAGACCTTAGCTATTAGGCCAGAGTAAGAGTTAAGACCTTAGCTATTAGGCCAGAGTAAGAGTTAAGACCTTAACCATTAGGCCAGAGTACAAGTCTAAGACCTAAGCTATTAGGCCAGAGTAAGAGTTAAGACCTTAGCTATTAGGCCAGAGTAAGAGTTAAGACCTTAACCAGTAGGCGAGAGTGAGAGTTAAGACCTTAACCTGTAGGCCATAGTACGAGTCTAAGACCTTAGCTATTAGGCCAGAGTAAGAGTTAAGACCTTAACCTGTAGGCCAGAGTACGAGTCTAAGACCTTAGCTGTTAGGCCAGAGTAAGAGTTAAGACCTTAACCAGTAGGCCAGAGTAAGAGTTAAGAACTTAACCTGTCGGCCATAGTACGAGTCTAAGACCTTAGCTATTAGGCCAGAGTAAGAGTTAAGACCTTAACCAGTGGGCCAGAGTAAGAGTTAAGACCTTAACCTGTAGGCCAGAGTAAGAGTTAAGACGTTAACCTGTAGGCCAGAGTAAGAGTTAAGACCTTAGCTATTAGGCCAGAGTAAGAGTTAAGACCTTAAGCAGTAGGCCAGAGTAAGAGTTAAGACCTTAACCTGTAGGCCATAGTACGAGTCTAAGACCTTAGCTATTAGGCCAGAGTAAAAGTTAAGACCTTAACCAGTAGGCCAGAGTAAGAGTTAAGAACTTAACCTGTTGGCCAGAGTAAGAGTTAATACCTTAACCTGTAGGCCATAGTACGAGTCTAAGACCTTAGCTATTAGGCCAGAGTAAGAGTTAAGACCTTAGCTATTAGGCCAGAGTACGAGTTAAGACCTTAACCATTAAGCCAGAGTACGAGTCTAAGACCTTAGCTATTTAGCCAGAATAAGAGTTAAGACCTTAGCTATTAGGCCAGAGTAAGAGTTAAGACCTTAACCATTAGGCCAGAGTACGAGTCTAAGACGTTAGCTATTAGGCCAGAGTAAGAGTTAAGACCTTAACCAGTAGGCCAGAGTAAGAGTTAAGACCTTAACCATTAGTCCAGAGTACGAGTCTAAGACCTTAGCTATTAGGCCAGAGTAAGAGTTAAGACCTTAGCTATTGGGCCAGAGTAAGAGTTAAGACCTTAACCATTAGGCCATAGTATGAGTATAAGACCTTAGCTATTAGGCCAGAGTAAGAGTTAAGAACTTAGCTATCAGGCCAGAGTAAGAGTTAAGACCTTAACCAGTAGGCCTGAGTAAGAGTTAAGACCTTAACCTGTAGGCCAGAGTAGGAGTTAAGACCTAAACCTGTAGGCCATACTATGAGTCTAAGACCTTAGCTAATAGGCCAGAGTAGGAGCTAAGACCTTAGCTATTAGGCCAGAGTAAGAGTTAAGACCTTAACCAGTAGGCCAGAGTAAGAGTTAAGACCTTAACCTGAAGGCCATAGTATGAGTCTAAGACCTTAGATATTAGGCCAGAGTAAGAGTCAAGACCTTAGCTATTAGGCCAGAGTAAGAGTTAAGACCTTAACCTGTAGGCCAGAGTACGAGTCTAAGACCTTAGCTATTAGGCCAGAGTAAGAATTAAGACCTTAACCATTAGGCCAGAGTATGAGCATAAGACCTTAGCTATTAGGCAGAGTACAAGTCTAAGACCTTAGCTATTAGGCCAGAGTAAGAGTTAAGACCTT
The DNA here is from genome assembly GCF_964204655.1 of Triturus cristatus. NCBI lineage: Eukaryota > Metazoa > Chordata > Amphibia > Caudata > Salamandridae > Triturus > Triturus cristatus. The sequence goes on along the minus strand of NC_140589.1, from coordinate 1,101,089,501 downwards.
AACCATTAGGCCAGAGTACGAGTCTAAAACCTTAGCTATTAGGCCAGAGTAAGAGTTAAGACCTTAACCAGTAGGCCAGAGTACGAGTCTAAGACCTTAGCTATTAGGCCAGAGTAAGAGTTAAGACCTTAACCAGTAGGCCAGAGTAAGAGTTAAGACCTTAACCTGTAGGCCATAGTACGAGTCTAAGACCTTAGCTATTAGGCCAGAGTAAGAGTTAAGACTTTAACCATTAGGCCAGAGTACGAGTCTAACACCTTAGCTATTAGGCCAGAGTAAGAGTTAAGACCTTAAACATTAGGCCAGAGTACGAGTCTAAGACCTTAGCTATTAGGCCAGACTAAGAGTTAAGACCTTAACCAGTAGGCCAGAGTAAGAGTTAAGACCTAACCTGTATGCCATAGTACGAGTCTAAGACCTTAGCTATTAGGCCAGAGTAAGAGTTAAGACCTTAGCTATTAGGCCAGAGTAAGAATTAAGACCTTAACCAGTAGGCCAGAGTAAGAGTTAAGACCTTAACCTGCAGGCCAGAGTAAGAGTTAAGACCTTAATCTGTAGGCCATAGTACGAGTCTTAGACCTTAGCTATTAGGCCAGAGTAAGAGTTAAGACCTTAGCTATTAGGCCAGAGTAAGAATTAAGACCTTAAACAGTAGGCCAGAGTAAGAGTTAAGACCTTAACCTGTAGGCCATAGTACGAGTCTAAGACCTTAGCTATTAGGCCAGAGTAAGAGTTAAGACCTTAACCAGTAGGCCAGAGTATGAGTTAAGACCTTAACCATTAGGCCAGAGTACGAGTCTAAGACCTTAGCTATTAGGCCAGAGTAAGAGTTAAGACCTTAACCAGTAGGCCTGAGTAAGAGTTAAGACCTTATCCAGTAGGCCAGAGTACGAGTCTAAGACCTTAGCTATTAGGCCAGAGTAAGAGTTAAGATCCTAACCATTAGACCAGAGTACGAGTCTAAGACCTTAGCTATTAGGCCAGACTAAGAGGTAAGACCTTAGCTATTAGGCCAGAGTATGAGTCTAAGAGCTTAGCTATTAGGCCAGAGTAAGAGCTAAGACCTTAACCATTAGGCCAGAGTACGAGTCTAAGACCTTAGCTATTAGGCCAGAGTAAGAGTTAAGACCTTAGCTATTAGGCCAGAGTAAGAGTTAAGAATGTAACCATTAAGCCAGAGTAAGAATAAAGACCTTAAACATTAGGCCAGAGAAAGAGTCTAAGACCTTAACCATTAGGCCGGAGCAAGAGCTAAGACCTTAACCATTAGGCCAGAGTAAGAGTCTAAGACCTTAACCATTAGGCCAGAGTAAGAGTTAAGATCTTAACCATTAGGCCAGAGTAAGAGTCTGGCCAGAGTAAGAGTTAAGACCTTTACCATTAGGCCAGATTAAGAGTCTAAGACCTTAACCATTAGGCCAGAGTAAGAGTTAAGACCTTAACCATTAGGCCAGAGTAAGAGTCTAAGACCTTAACCATTATGTCAGAGTAAGAGTCTAAGACCTTAGCTATTAGGCCAGACTAAGGGTTAAGACCTTAACCATTAGGCCAGAGTACGAGTCTAAGACCTTAGCTATTAGGCCAGAGTAAGAGTTAAGACCTTAACCATTAGGCCAGAGTACGAGTCTAACACCTTAGCTATTAGGCCAGAGTAAGAGTTAAGACCTTAAACAGTAGGCCAGAGTAAGAGTTAAGACCTTAACCTGTAGGCCATAGTACGATTCTAAGACCTTAGCTATTAGGTCAGAGTAAGAGTTAAGACCTTAGCAATTAGGCCTGAGTAAGAGTTAAGACCTTAACCATTAGGCCAGAGTATGAGTCTAAGACCTTAGCTATTAGGCCAGAGTAAGAGTTAAGACCTTAACCATTAGGCCAGAGTAAGAGTTAAGACCTTAAACATTAGGCCAGAGTACGAGTCTAAGACCTTAGCTATTAGGCCAGACTAAGAGTTAAGACCTTAGCTATTAGGCCAGAGTACAAGTCTAAGACCTTAGCTATTAGGCCAGAGTAAGAGTTAAGACCTTAACCAGTAGGCCAGAGTAAGAGTTAAGACCTAACCTGTATGCCATAGTACGAGTCTAAGACCTTAGCTATTAGGCCAGAGTAAGAGTTAAGACCTTAGCTATTAGGCCAGAGTAAGAATTAAGACCTTAACCAGTAGGCCAGAGTAAGAGTTAAGACCTTAACCTGTAGGCCAGAGTAAGAGTTAAGACCTTAACCTGTAGGCCATAGTACGAGTCTTAGACCTTAGCTATTAGGCCAGAGTAAGTGTTAAGACCTTAGCTATTAGGCCAGAGTAAGAATTAAGACCTTAACCAGTAGGCCAGAGTAAGAGTTAAGACCTTAACCTGTAGGCTATAGTACGAGTCTAAGACCTTAGCTATTAGGCCAGAGTAAGAGTTAAGACCTTAACCAGTAGGCCAGAGTATGAGTTAAGACCTTAACCATTAGGCCAGAGTACGAGTCTAAGACCTTAGCTATTAGGCCAGAGTAAGAGTTAAGACCTTAACCAGTAGGCCAGAGTAAGAGTTAAGACCTTAACCAGTAGGCCAGAGTACGAGTCTAAGACCTTAGCTATTAGGCCAGAGTAAGAGTTAAGATCCTAACCATTAGACCAGAGTACGAGTCTAAGACCTTAGCTATTAGGGCAGACTAAGAGTTAAGACCTTAGCTATTAGGCCAGAGTATGAGTCTAAGAGCTTAGCTATTAGGCCAGAGTAAGAGCTAAGACCTTATCCATTAGGCCAGAGTACGAGTCTAAGACCTTAGCTATTAGGCCAGAGTAAGAGTTAAGACCTTAGCTATTAGGCCAGAGTAAGAGTTAAGACTTTAACCATTAAGCCAGAGTAAGAATAAAGACCTTAAACATTAGGCCAGAGAAAGAGTCTAAGACCTTAACCATTAGGCCGGAGTAAGAGCTAAGACCTTAACCATTAGTCCAGAGTAAGAGTCTAAGACCTTAACCATTAGGCCAGAGTAAGAGTTAAGACCTTAACCATTAGGCCAGAGTAAGAGTCTGGCCAGAGTAAGAGTTAAGACCTTTACCATTAGGCCAGATTAAGAGTCTAAGACCTTAACCATTAGGCTAGAGTAAGAGTTAAGACCTTAACCATTAGGCCAGAGTAAGAGTCTAAGACCTTAACCATTATGTCAGAGTAAGAGTCTAAGACCTTAGCTATTAGGCCAGACTAAGAGTTAAGACCTTAACCATTAGGCCAGAGTACGAGTCTAAGACCTTAGCTATTAGGCCAGAGTAAGAGTTAAGACCTTAACCATTAGGCCAGAGTACGAGTCTAACACCTTAGCTATTAGGCCAGAGTAAGAGTTAAGACCTTAAACAGTAGGCCAGAGTAAGAGTTAAGACCTTAACCTGTAGGCCATAGTACGAGTCTAAGACCTTAGCTATTAGGCCAGAGTAAGAGTTAAGACCTTAACCAGTAGGCCAGAGTAAGAGTTAAGACCTTAACCTGTAGGCCATAGTACGAGTCTAAGACCTTAGCTATTAGGCCATAGTAAGAGTTAAGACCTTAGCTATTAGGCCTGAGTACGAGTTAAGACCTTAACCATTAAGCCAGAGTACGAGTCTAAGACCTTAGCTATTTAGCCAGAGTAAGAGTTAAGACCTTAGCTATTAGGCCAGAGTAAGAGTTAAGACCTTAACCATTAGGCCAAAGTACGAGTCTAAGACTTTAGCTATTAGGCCAGAGTAAGTGTTAAGACCTTAGCTATTAGGCCAGAGTAAAAGTTAAGACCTTAACCAGTAGGCCAGAGTAAGAGTTAAGACCTGAACCATTAGGCCAGAGTACGAGTCTAAGACCTTAGCTATTAGGCCAGAGTAAGTGTTAAGACCTTAACCAGTAGGCCAGTGTAAGAGTTAAGACCTTAACCATTAGGCCAGAGTACGAGTCTAAGACCTTAGCTATTAGGCCAGAGTACGAGTCTAAGACCTTAGCTATTAGGCCAGAGTAAGAGTTACGACCTTAGCTATTAGGCCAGAGTAAGAGTTAAGACCTTAGCTATTAGGACAGAGTACGAGTCTGGCCAGAGTAAGAGTTAAGACCTTTACCATTAGGCCAGAATACGAGTCTAAGACCTTAGCTATTAGGCCAGAGTAAGAGTTAAGACCTTAACCATTAGGCCAGAGTAAGAGTTAAGACCTTAACCATTAGGCAAGAGTACGAGTCTAACACCTTAGCTATTAGGCCAGAGTAAGAGTTAAGACCTTAGCTATTAGGCCAGAGTAAGAGTTAAGACCTTAACCAGTAGGCCAGAGTAAGAGTTAAGACCTTCACCATTAGGCCAGAGTATGAGTCTAAGACCTTAGCTATTAGGCCAGAGTAAGAGTTAAGACCTTAACCAGTAGGCCAGAGAAAGAGTTAAGACCTTAACCATTAGATCAGAGTAAGAGTTAAGACCTTAGCTATTAGGCCAGAGTAAGAGTTAAGACGTTAACCATTAAGCCAGAATAAGAATAAAGACCTTAAACATTAGGCCAGAGAAAGAGTCTAAAACCTTAACCATTAGGCTGGAGTAAGAGCTAAGACTTTAACCATTAGGCCAGAGTAAGAGTCTAAGACCTTAACCATTAGGCCAGAGTAAGAGTTAAGACCTTAACCATTAGGCCAGAGTAAGAGTCTGGCCAGAGTAAGAGTTAAGACCTTTACCATTAGGCCAGATTAAGAGTCTAAGACCTTAACCATTAGGCCAGAGTAAGAGTTAAGACCTTAACCATTAGGCCAGAGTAAGAGTCTAAGACCTTAACCATTATGTCAGAGTAAGAGTCTAAGACCTTAAACATTAGGCCAGAGTAAGAGTTAAGACCTTAACCATTAGGCCAGAGTACGAGTCTAAGACCTTAGCTATTAGGCCAGAGTAAGAATTAAGACCTTAACCATTAGGCCAGAGTATGAGTATAAGACCTTAGCTATTAGGCAGAGTACGAGTCTAAGACCTTAGCTATTAGGCCAGAGTAAGAGTTAAGACCTTAACCATTAGGCCAGAGTACGAGTCTAAGACCTTAGCTATTAGGCCAGAGTAAGAGTTAAGACCTTAACCAGTAGGCCAGAGTAAGAGTTAAGACCTTAACCTGTAGGCCATAGTACGAGTCTAAGACCTTAGCTATTAGGCCAGAGTAAGAGTTAAGACCTTAACCATTAGGCCAGAGAGAGTACGAGTCTAACACCTTAGCTATTAGGCCAGAGTAAGAGTTAAGACCTTAAACATTAGGCCAGAGTACGAGTCTAAGACCTTAGCTATTAGGCCAGACTAAGAGTTAAGACCTTAGCTATTAGGCCAGAGTACGAGTCTAGGACCCTAGCTATTAGGCCAGAGTAAGAGTTAAGACCTTAACCAGTAGGCCAGAGTAAGAGTTAAGAACTTAACCTGTATGCCATAGTACGAGTCTAAGACCTTAGCTATTAGGCCAGAGTAAGAGTTAAGACCTTAGCTATTAGGCCAGAGTAAGAATTAAGACCTTAACCAGTAGGCCAGAGTAAGAGTTAGGACCTTAACCTGCAGGCCAGAGTAAGAGTTAAGACCTTAATCTGTAGGCCATAGTACAAGTCTTAGACCTTAGCTATTAGGCCAGAGTAAGAGTTAAAACCTTAGCTATTAGGCCAGAGTAAGAATTAAGACCTTAACCTGTAGGCCATAGTACGAGTCTAAGACCTTAGCTATTAGGCCAGAGTAAGAGTTAAGACCTTAACCAGTAGGCCAGAGTATGAGTTAAGACCTTAACCATTAGGCCAGAGTACGAGTCTAAGACCTTAGCTATTAGGCCAGAGTAAGAGTTAAGACCTTAACCAGTAGGCCTGAGTAAGAGTTAAGACCTTAACCAGTAGGCCAGAGTACGAGTCTAAGACCTTAGCTATTAGGCCAGAGTAAGAGTTAAGATCCTAACCATTAGACCAGAGTACGAGTCTAAGACCTTAGCTATTAGGCCAGACTAAGAGGTAAGACCTTAGCTATTAGGCCAGAGTATGAGTCTAAGAGCTTAGCTATTAGGCCAGAGTAAGAGCTAAGACCTTAACCATTAGGCCAGAGTACGAGTCTAAGACCTTAGCTATTAGGCCAGTGTAAGAGTTAAGACCTTAGCTATTAGGCCAGAGTAAGAGTTAAGAATTTAACCATTAAGCCAGAGTAAGAATAAAGACCTTAAACATTAGGCCAGAGAAAGAGTCTAAGACCTTAACCATTAGGCCGGAGTAAGAGCTAAGACCTTAACCATTAGGCCAGAGTAAGAGTCTAAGACCTTAACCATTAGGCCAGAGTAAGAGTTAAGACCTTAACCATTAGGCCAGAGTAAGAGTCTGGCCAGAGTAAGAGTTAAGACCTTTACCATTAGGCCAGATTAAGAGTCTAAGACCTTAACCATTAGGCCAGAGTAAGAGTTAAGACCTTAACCATTAGGCCAGAGTAAGAGTCTAAGACCTTAACCATTATGTCAGAGTAAGAGTCTAAGACCTTAGCTATTAGGCCAGAGTAAGAGTGAAGACCTTAACCAATAGGCCAGAGTAAGAGTTAAGACCTTAACCATTAGGCCAGGGTACGAGTCTAAGACCTTAGCTATTAGGCCAGAGTAAGAGTTAAGACCTTAACCATTAGGCCAGAGTAAGAGTCTAAGACCTTAACCATTATGTCAGAGTAAGAGTCTAAGACCTTAGCTATTAGGCCAGAGTAAGAGTGAAGACCTTAACCAATAGGCCAGAGTAAGAGTTAAGACCTTAACCATTAGGCCAGAGTACGAGTCTAAGACCTTAGCTATTAGGCCAGACTAAGAGTTAAGACCTTAGCTATTAGGCCAGAGTACAAGTCTAAGACCTTAGCTATTAGGCCAGAGTAAGAGTTAAGACCTTAACCAGTAGGCCAGAGTAAGAGTTAAGACCTAACCTGTATGCCATAGTACGAGTCTAAGACCTTAGCTATTAGGCCAGAGTAAGAGTTAAGACCTTAGCTATTAGGCCAGAGTAAGAATTAAGACCTTAACCAGTAGGCCAGAGTAAGAGTCTAAGACCTTAACCATTAGGCCAGAGTAAGAGTTAAGACCTTAACCATTAGGCCAGAGTACGAGTCTAAGACCTTAGCTATTAGGCCAGAGTAAGAATTAAGACCTCAACCATTAGGCCAGAGTATGAGTATAAGACCTTAGCTATTAGGCAGAGTACGAGTCTAAGACCTTAGCTATTAGGCCAGAGTAAGAGTTAAGACCTTAACCATTAGGCCAGAGTACGAGTCTAAGACCTTAGCTATTAGGCCAGAGTAAGAGTTAAGACCTTAACCAGTAGGCCAGAGTAAGAGTTAAGACCTTAACCTGTAGGCCATAGTACGAGTCTAAGACCTTAGCTATTAGGCCAGAGTAAGAGTTAAGACCTTAACCATTAGGCCAGAGAGAGTACGAGTCTAACACCTTAGCTATTAGGCCAGAGTAAGAGTTAAGACCTTAAACATTAGGCCAGAGTACGAGTCTAAGACCTTAGCTATTAGGCCAGACTAAGAGTTAAGACCTTAGCTATTAGGCCAGAGTACGAGTCTAAGACCTTAGCTATTAGGCCAGAGTAAGAGTTAAGACCTTAACCAGTAGGCCAGAGTAAGAGTTAAGACCTAACCTGTATGCCATAGTACGAGTCTAAGACCTTAGCTATTAGGCCAGAGTAAGAGTTAAGACCTTAGCTATTAGGCCAGAGTAAGAATTAAGACCTTAACCAGTAGGCCAGAGTAAGAGTTAGGACCTTAACCTGCAGGCCAGAGTAAGAGTTAAGACCTTAATCTGTAGGCCATAGTACGAGTCTTAGACCTTAGCTATTAGGCCAGAGTAAGAGTTAAAACCTTAGCTATTAGGCCAGAGTAAGAATTACGACCTTAAACAGTAGGCCAGAGTAAGAGTTAAGACTTTAACCTGTAGGCCATAGTACGAGTCTAAGACCTTAGCTATTAGGCCAGAGTAAGAGTTAAGACCTTAACCAGTAGGCCTGAGTATGAGTTAAGACCTTAACCATTAGGCCAGAGTACGAGTCTAAGACCTTAGCTATTAGGCCAGAGTAAGAGTTAAGACCTTAACCAGTAGGCCTGAGTAAGAGTTAAGACCTTAACCAGTAGGCCAGAGAACGAGTCTAAGACCTTAGCTATTAGGCCAGAGTAAGAGTTAAGATCCTAACCATTAGACCAGAGTACGAGTCTAAGCCCTTAGCTATTAGGCCAGACTAAGAGGTAAGACCTTAGCTATTAGGCCAGAGTATGAGTCTAAGAGCTTAGCTATTAGGCCAGAGTAAGAGCTAAGACCTTAACCATTAGGCCAGAGTACGAGTCTAAGACCTTAGCTATTAGGCCAGAGTAAGAGTTAAGACCTTAGCTATTAGGCCAGAGTAAGAGTTAAGAATGTAACCATTAAGCCAGAGTAAGAATAAAGACCTTAAACATTAGGCCAGAGAAAGAGTCTAAGACCTTAACCATTAGGCCAGAGTAAGAGTTAAGACCTTAACCATTAGGCCAGAGTAAGAGTCTGGCCAGAGTAAGAGTTAAGACCTTTACCATTAGGCCAGATTAAGAGTCTAAGACCTTAACCATTAGGCCAGAGTAAGAGTTAAGACCTTAACCATTAGGCCAGAGTAAGAGTCTAAGACCTTAACCATTATGTCAGAGTAAGAGTCTAAGACCTTAGCTATTAGGCCAGACTAAGAGTTAAGACCTTAACCATTAGGCCAGAGTACCAGTCTAAGACCTTAGCTATTAGGCCAGAGTAAGAGTTAAGACCTTAACCATTAGGCCAGAGTACGAGTCTAACACCTTAGCTATTAGGCCAGAGTAAGAGTTAAGATCTTAAACAGTAGGCCAGAGTAAGAGTTAAGACCTTAACCTGTAGGCCATAGTACGATTCTAAGACCTTAGCTATTAGGCCAGAGTAAGAGTTAAGACCTTAGCAATTAGGCCTGAGTAAGAGTTAAGACCTTAACCATTAGGCCAGAGTATGAGTCTAAGACCTTAGCTATTAGGCCAGAGTAAGAGTTAAGACCTTCACCATTAGGCCAGAGTAAGAGTTAAGACCTTAAACATTAGGCCAGAGTACGAGTCTAAGACCTTAGCTATTAGGCCAGACTAAGAGTTAAGACCTTAACCAGTAGGCCAGAGTAAGAGTTAAGACCTAACCTGTATGCCATAGTACGAGTCTAAGACCTTAGCTATTAGGCCAGAGTAAGAGTTAAGACCTTAGCTATTAGGCCAGAGTAAGAATTAAGACCTTAACCAGTAGGCCAGAGTAAGAGTTAAGACCATAACCTGTAGGCCAGAGTAAGAGTTAAGACCTTAACCTGTAGGCCATAGTACGAGTCTTAGACCTTAGCTATTAGGCCAGAGTAAGTGTTAAGACCTTAGCTATTAGGCCAGAGTAAGAATTAAGACCTTAACCAGTAGGCCAGAGTAAGAGTTAAGACCTTAACCTGTAGGCCATAGTACGAGTCTAAGACCTTAGCTATTAGGCCAGAGTAAGAGTTAAGACCTTAGCAATTAGGCCTGAGTAAGAGTTAAGACCTTAACCATTAAGCCAGAGTATGAGTCTAAGACCTTAGCTATTAGGCCAGAGTAAGAGTTAAGACCTTAACCATTAGGCCAGAGTAAGAGTTAAGACCTTAAACATTAGGCCAGAGTACGAGTCTAAGACCTTAGCTATTAGGCCAGACTAAGAGTTAAGACCTTAGCTATTAGGCCAGAGTACAAGTCTAAGACCTTAGCTATTAGGCCAGAGTAAGAGTTAAGACCTTAACCAGTAGGCCAGAGTAAGAGTTAAGACCTAACCTGTATGCCATAGTACGAGTCTAAGACCTTAGCTATTAGGCCAGAGTAAGAGTTAAGACCTTAGCTATTAGGCCAGAGTAAGAATTAAGACCTTAACCAGTAGGCCAGAGTAAGAGTCTAAGACCTTAACCATTAGGCCAGAGTAAGAGTTAAGACCTTAACCATTAGGCCAGAGTAAGAGTCTAAGACCTTAGCTATTAGGCCAGAGTAAGAATTAAGACCTCAACCATTAGGCCAGAGTATGAGTATAAGACCTTAGCTATTAGGCAGAGTACGAGTCTAAGACCGTAGCTATTAGGCCAGAGTAAGTGTTAAGACCTTAACCATTAGGCCAGAGTACGAGTCTAAGACCTTAGCTATTAGGCCAGAGTAAGAGTTAAGACCTTAACCAGTAGGCCAGAGTAAGAGTTAAGACCTTAACCTGTAGGCCATAGTACGAGTCTAAGACCTTAGCTATTAGGCCAGAGTAAGAGTTAAGACCTTAGCTATTAGGCCAGAGTAAGAGTTAAGACCTTAACCATTAGGCCAGAGTACGAGTCTAAGACCTTAGCTATTAGGCCAGAGTAAGAGTTAAGACCTTAACCAGTAGGCCAGAGTAAGAGTTAAGACCTTAACCTGTAGGCCATAGTACGAGTCTAAGACCTTAGCTATTAGGCCAGAGTAAGAGTTAAGACCTTAACCATTAGGCCAGAGTACGAGTCTAACACCTTAGCTATTAGGCCAGAGTAAGAGTTAAGACCTTAAACAGTAGGCCAGAGTAAGAGTTAAGACCTTAACCTGTAGGCCATAGTACGATTCTAAGACCTTAGCTATTAGGCCAGAGTAAGAGTTAAGACCTTAGCAATTAGGCCTGAGTAAGAGTTAAGACCTTAACCATTAGGCCAGAGTATGAGTCTAAGACCTTAGCTATTAGGCCAGAGTAAGAGTTAAGACCTTCACCATTAGGCCAGAGTAAGAGTTAAGACCTTAAACATTAGGCCAGAGTACGAGTCTAAGACCTTAGCTATTAGGCCAGACTAAGAGTTAAGACCTTAACCAGTAGGCCAGAGTAAGAGTTAAGACCTAACCTGTATGCCATAGTACGAGTCTAAGACCTTAGCTATTAGGCCAGAGTAAGAGTTAAGACCTTAGCTATTAGGCCAGAGTAAGAATTAAGACCTTAACCAGTAGGCCAGAGTAAGAGTTAAGACCATAACCTGTAGGCCAGAGTAAGAGTTAAGACCTTAACCTGTAGGCCATAGTACGAGTCTTAGACCTTAGCTATTAGGCCAGAGTAAGTGTTAAGACCTTAGCTATTAGGCCAGAGTAAGAATTAAGACCTTAACCAGTAGGCCAGAGTAAGAGTTAAGACCTTAACCTGTAGGCCATAGTACGAGTCTAAGACCTTAGCTATTAGGCCAGAGTAAGAGTTAAGACCTTAACCAGTAGGCCAGAGTATGAGTTATGACCTTAACCATTAGGCCAGAGTACGAGTCTAAGACCTTAGCTATTAGGACAGAGTAAGAGTTAAGACCTTAACCAGTAGGCCAGAGTAAGAGTTAAGACCTTAACCAGTAGGCCAGAGTACGAGTCTAAGACCTTAGCTATTAGGCCAGAGTAAGAGTTAAGATCCTAACGATTAGACCAGTGTACGAGTCTAAGACCTTAGCTATTAGGCCAGACTAAGAGTTAAGACCTTAGCTATTAGGCCAGAGTATGAGTCTAAGAGCTTAGCTATTAGGCCAGAGTAAGAGCTAAGACCTTAACCATTAGGCCAGAGTACGAGTCTAAGACCTTAGCTATTAGGCCAGAGTAAGAGTTAAGGCCTTAGCTATTAGGCCAGAGTAAGAGTTAAGACTTTAACCATTAAGCCAGAGTAAGAATAAAGACCTTAAACATTAGGCCAGAGAAAGAGTCTAAGACCTTAACCATTAGGCCGGAGTAAGAGCTAAGACCTTAACCATTAGGCCAGAGTAAGAGTCTAAGACCTTAACCATTATGTCAGAGTAAGAGTCTAAGACCTTAGCTATTAGGCCAGACTAAGAGTAAAGACCTTAACCATTAGGCCAGAGTACGAGTCTAAGACCTTAGCTATTAGGCCAGAGTAAGAGTTAAGACCTTAAACAGTAGGCCAGAGTAAGAGTTAAGACCTTAACCATTAGGCCACAGTACGAGTCTAACACCTTAGCTATTAGGCCAGAGTAAGAGTTAAGACCTTAAACAGTAGGCCAGAGTAAGAGTTAAGACCTTAACCTGTAGGCCATAGTACGAGTCTAAGACCTTAGCTATTAGGCCAGAGTAAGAGTTAAGACCTTAACCAGTAGGCCAGAGTAAGAGTTAAGACCTTAACCTGTAGGCCATAGTACGAGTCTAAGACCTTAGCTATTAGGCCAGAGTAAGAGTTAAGACCTTAGCTATTAGGCCTGAGTAAGAGTTACGACCTTAACCATTAGGCCAGAGTACGAGTCTAAGACCTTAGCTATTAGGCAAGAGTAAGAGTTAAGACCTTAACCATTAGGCCAGAGTAAGAGTTAAGACCTTAACCATTAGGCCAGAGTACGAGTCTAAGACCTTAGCTATTAGGCCAGAGTAAGAGTTAAGACCTTAGCTATTAGGCCAGAGTAAGAGTTAAGACCTTAACCAGTAGGCCAGAGTAAGAGTTAAGCCCTTCACCATTAGGCCAGAGTACGAGTCTAAGACCTTAGCTATTAGGCCAGAGTAAGAGTTAAGACCTTAACCAGTAGGCCAGAGTAAGAGTTAAGACCTTAAACATTAGGCCAGAGTACCTGTCTAAGACCTTAGCTATTAGGCCAGAGTAAGAGTTAAGACCTTAGCTATTAGGCCAGAGTAAGAGTTAAGACCTTAACCATTAGGCCAGAGTACGAGTCTAAGACCTTAGCTATTAGGCCAGAGTAAGAGTTAAGACCTTAACCAGTAGGCCAGAGTAAGAGTTAAGAACTTAACCTGTAGGCCATAGTACGAGTCTAAGACCTTAGCTATTAGGCCAGAGTAAGAGTTAAGACCTTAGCTATTAGGCCAGAGTAAAAGTTAAGACCTTAACCAGTAGGCCAGAGTAAGAGTTAAGACCTTAACCATTAGGCCAGAGTACGAGTCTAAGACCTTAGCTATTAGGCCAGAGTAAGTGTTAAGACCTTAACCAGTAGGCCAGTGTAAGAGTTAAGACCTTAACCATTAGGCCAGAGTACGAGTCTAAGACCTTAGCTATTAGGCCAGAGTACGAGTCTAAGACCTTAGCTATTAGGCCAGAGTAAGAGTTACGACCTTAGCTATTAGGCCAGAGTAAGAGTTAAGACCTTAGCTATTAGGACAGAGTACGAGTCTAAGACCTTAGCTATTAGGCCAGAGTACGAGTATAAGACCTTAGCTATTAGGCCAGAGTACGAGTCTAAGACCTTAACTATTAGGCCAGAGTAAGAGTTAAGACCTTAACCATTAGGCCAGAGTAAGCGTTAAGACCTTAACCATTAGGCAAGAGTACGAGTCTAACACCTTAGCTATTAAGCCAGAGTAAGAGTTAAGACCTTAGCTATTAGGCCAGAGTAAGAGTTAAGACCTTAACCAGTAGGCCAAAGTAAGAGTTAAGACCTTCACCATTAGGCCAGAGTACGAGTCTAAGACCTTAGCTATTAGGCCAGAGTAAGAGTTAAGACCTTAACCAGTAGGCCAGAGAAAGAGTTAAGACCTTAACCATTAGATCAGAGTAAGAGTTAAGACCTTAGCTATTAGGCCAGAGTAAGAGTTAAGACGTTAACCATTAAGCCAGAGTAAGAATTAAGACCTTAAACATTAGGCCAGAGAAAGAGTCTAAGACCTTAACCATTAGGCCGGAGTAAGAGCTAAGACCTTAACCATTAGGCCAGAGTAAGAGTCTAAGACCTTAACCATTAGGCCAGAGTAAGAGTCTGGCCAGAGTAAGAGTTAAGACCTTTACCATTAGGCCAGATTAAGAGTCTAAGACCTTAACCATTAGGCCAGAGTAAGAGTTAAGACCTTAACCATTAGGCCAGAGTAAGAGTCTAAGACCTTAACCATTATGTCAGAGTAAGAGTCTAAGACCTTAACCATTAGGCCAGAGTAAGAGTTAAGACCTTAACCATTAGGCCAGAGTACGAGTCTAAGACCTTAGCTATTAGGCCAGAGTAAGAATTAAGACCTTAACCATTAGGCCAGAGTATGAGTATAAGACCTTAGCTATTAGGCAGAGTACGAGTCTAAGACCTTAGCTATTAGGCCAGAGTAAGAGTTAAGACCTTAACCATTAGGCCAGAGTACGAGTCTAAGACCTTAGCTATTAGGCCAGAGTAAGAGTTAAGACCTTAACCAGTAGGCCAGAGTAAGAGTTAAGACCTTAACCTGTAGGCCATAGTACGAGTCTAAGACCTTAGCTATTAGGCCAGAGTAAGAGTTAAGACCTTAACCATTAGGCCAGAGAGAGTACGAGTCTAACACCTTAGCTATTAGGCCAGAGTAAGAGTTAAGACCTTAAACATTAGGCCAGAGTACGAGTCTAAGACCTTAGCTATTAGGCCAGACTAAGAGTTAAGACCTTAGCTATTAGGCCAGAGTACGAGTCTAAGACCTTAGCTATTAGGCCAGAGTAAGAGTTAAGACCTTAACCAGTAGGCCAGAGTAAGAGTTAAGACCTAACCTGTATGCCATAGTACGAGTCTAAGACCTTAGCTATCAGGCCAGAGTAAGAGTTAAGACCTTAGCTATTAGGCCAGAGTAATAATTAAGACCTTAACCAGTAGGCCAGAGTAAGAGTTAGGACCTTAACCTGCAGGCCAGAGTAAGAGTTAAGACCTTAATCTGTAGGCCATAGTACGAGTCTTAGACCTTAGCTATTAGGCCAGAGTAAGAGTTAAAACCTTAGCTATTAGGCCAGAGTAAGAATTAAGACCTTAAACAGTAGGCCAGAGTAAGAGTTAAGACCTTAACCTGTAGGCCATAGTACGAGTCTAAGACCTTAGCTATTAGGCCAGAGTAAGAGTTAAGACCTTAACCAGTAGGCCAGAGTATGAGTTAAGACCTTAACCATTAGGCCAGAGTACGAGTCTAAGACCTTAGCTATTAGGCCAGAGTAAGAGTTAAGACCTTAACCAGTAGGCCTGAGTAAGAGTTAAGACCTTAACCAGTATGCCAGAGTTTGAGTCTAAGACCTTAGCTATTAGGCCAGAGTAAGAGTTAAGATCCTAACCATTAGACCAGAGTACGAGTCTAAGACCTTAGCTATTAGGCCAGACTAAGAGGTAAGACCTTAGCTATTAGGCCAGAGTATGAGTCTAAGAGCTTAGCTATTAGGCCAGAGTAAGAGCTAAGACCTTAACCATTAGGCCAGAGTACGAGTCTAAGACCTTAGCTATTAGGCCAGAGTAAGAGTTAAGACCTTAGCTATTAGGCCAGAGTAAGAGTTAAGAATTTAACCATTAAGCCAGAGTAAGAATAAAGACCTTAAACATTAGGCCAGAGAAAGAGTCTAAGACCTTAACCATTAGGCCGGAGTAAGAGCTAAGACCTTAACCATTAGGCCAGAGTAAGAGTCTAAGACCTTAACCATTAGGCCAGAGTAAGAGTTAAGACCTTAACCATTGGGCCAGAGTAAGAGTCTGGCCAGAGTAAGAGTTAAGACCTTTACCATTAGGCCAGATTAAGAGTCTAAGACCTTAACCATTAGGCCAGAGTAAGAGTTAAGACCTTAACCATTAGGCCAGAGTAAGAGTCTAAGACCTTAACCATTATGTCAGAGTAAGAGTCTAAGACCTTAGCTATTAGGCCAGACTAAGAGTTAAGACCTTAACCATTAGGCCAGAGTACGAGTCTAAGACCTTAGCTATTAGGCCAGAGTAAGAGTTAAGACCTTAACCATTAGGCCAGAGTACGAGTCTAACACCTTAGCTATTAGGCCAGAGTAAGAGTTAAGACCTTAAACAGTAGGCCAGAGTAAGAGTTAAGACCTTAACCTGTAGGCCATAGTACGATTCTAAGACCTTAGCTATTAGGCCAGAGTAAGAGTTAAGACCTTAGCAATTAGGCCTGAGTAAGAGTTAAGACCTTAACCATTAGGCCAGAGTATGAGTCTAAGACCTTAGCTATTAGGCCAGAGTAAGAGTTAAGACCTTAACCATTAGGCCAGAGTAAGAGTTAAGACCTTAAACATTAGGCCAGAGTACGAGTCTAAGACCTTAGCTATTAGGCCAGACTAAGAGTTAAGACCTTAGCTATTAGGCCAGAGTACAAGTCTAAGACCTTAGCTATTAGGCCAGAGTAAGAGTTAAGACCTTAACCAGTAGGCCAGAGTAAGAGTTAAGACCTAACCTGTATGCCATAGTACGAGTCTAAGACCTTAGCTATTAGGCCAGAGTAAGAGTTAAGACCTTAGCTATTAGGCCAGAGTAAGAATTAAGACCTTAACCAGTAGGCCAGAGTAAGAGTTAAGACCTTAACCTGTAGGCCAGAGTAAGAGTTAAGACCTTAACCTGTAGGCCATATTACGAGTCTTAGACCTTAGCTATTAGGCCAGAGTAAGTGTTAAGACCTTAGCTATTAGGCCAGAGTAAGAATTAAGACCTTAACCAGTAGGCCATAGTAAGAGTTAAGACCTTAACCTGTAGGCCATAGTACGAGTCTAAGACCTTAGCTATTAGGCCAGAGTAAGAGTTAAGACATTAACCAGTAGGCCAGAGTATGAGTTAAGACCTTAACCATTAGGCCAGAGTACGAGTCTAAGACCTTAGCTATTAGGACAGAGTAAGAGTTAAGACCTTAACCAGTAGGCCAGAGTAAGAGTTAAGACCTTAACCAGTAGGCCAGAGTACGAGTCTAAGACCTTAGCTATTAGGCCAGAGTAAGAGTTAAGATCCTAACCATTAGACCAGTGTACGAGTCTAAGACCTTAGCTATTAGGCCAGACTAAGAGTTAAGACCTTAGCTATTAGGCCAGAGTATGAGTCTAAGAGCTTAGCTATTAGGCCAGAGTAAGAGCTAAGACCTTAACCATTAGGCCAGAGTACGAGTCTAAGACCTTAGCTATTAGGCCAGAGTAAGAGTTAAGACCTTAGCTATTAGGCCAGAGTAAGAGTTAAGACTTTAACCATTAAGCCAGAGTAAGAATAAAGACCTTAAACATTAGGCCAGAGAAAGAGTCTAAGACCTTAACCATTAGGCCGGAGTAAGAGCTAAGACCTTAACCATTAGGCCAGAGTAAGAGTCTAAGACCTTAACCATTATGTCAGAGTAAGAGTCTAAGACCTTAGCTATTAGGCCAGACTAAGAGTAAAGACCTTAACCATTAGGCCAGAGTACGAGTCTAAGACCTTAGCTATTAGGCCAGAGTAAGAGTTAAGACCTTAACCATTAGGCCACATTACGAGTCTAACACCTTAGCTATTAGGCCAGAGTAAGAGTTAAGACCTTAAACAGTAGGCCAGAGTAAGAGTTAAGACCTTAACCTGTAGGCCATAGTACGAGTCTAAGACCTTAGCTATTAGGCCAGAGTAAGAGTTAAGACCTTAACCAGTAGGCCAGAGTAAGAGTTAAGACCTTAACCTGTAGGCCATAGTACGAGTCTAAGACCTTAGCTATTAGGCCAGAGTAAGAGTTAAGACCTTAGCTATTAGGCCTGAGTAAGAGTTAAGACCTTAACCATTAGGCCAGAGTACGAGTCTAAGACCTTAGCTATTAGGCAAGAGTAAGAGTTAAGACCTTAACCATTAGGCCAGAGTAAGAGTTAAGACCTTAACCATTAGGCCAGAGTACGAGTCTAAGACCTTAGCTATTAGGCCAGAGTAAGAGTTAAGACCTTAGCTATTACGCCAGAGTAAGAGTTAAGACCTTAACCAGTAGGCCAGAGTAAGAGTTAAGCCCTTCACCATTAGGCCAGAGTACGAGTCTAAGACCTTAGCTATTAGGCCAGAGTAAGAGTTAAGACCTTAACCAGTAGGCCAGAGTAAGAGTTAAGACCTTAAACATTAGGCCAGAGTACCTGTCTAAGACCTTAGCTATTAGGCCAGAGTAAGAGTTAAGACCTTAGCTATTAGGCCAGAGTAAGAGTTAAGACCTTAACCATTAGGCCAGAGTACGAGTCTAAGACCTTAGCTATTAGGCCAGAGTAAGAGTTAAGACCGTAACCAGTAGGCCAGAGTAAGAGTTAAGAACTTAACCTGTAGGCCATAGTACGAGTCTAAGACCTTAGCTATTAGGCCAGAGTAAGAGTTAAGACCTTAACCATTAGGCCAAAGTACGAGTCTAAGACTTTAGCTATTAGGCCAGAGTAAGAGTTAAGACCTTAGCTATTAGGCCAGAGTAAAAGTTAAGACCTTAACCAGTAGGCCAGAGTAAGAGTTAAGACCTTAACCATTAGGCCAGAGTACGAGTCTAAGACCTTAGCTATTAGGCCAGAGTAAGTGTTAAGACCTTAACCAGTAGGCCAGTGTAAGAGTTAAGACCTTAACCATTAGGCCAGAGTACGAGTCTAAGACCTTAGCTATTAGGCCAGAGTACGAGTCTAAGACCTTAGCTATTAGGCCAGAGTAAGAGTTACGACCTTAGCTATTAGGCCAGAGTAAGAGTTAAGACCTTAGCTATTAGGACAGAGTACGAGTCTAAGACCTTAGCTATTAGGCCAGAGTACGAGTATAAGACCTTAGCTATTAGGCCAGAGTAAGAGTTAAGACGTTAGCTATTAGGCCAGAGTAAGAGTCTGGCCAGAGTAAGAGTTAAGACCTTTACCATTAGGCCAGATTAAGAGTCTAAGACCTTAACCATTAGGCCAGAGTAAGAGTTAAGACCTTAACCATTAGGCCAGAGTAAGAGTCTAAGACCTTAACCATTATGTCAGAGTAAGAGTCTAAGACCTTAACCATTAGGCCAGAGTAAGAGTTAAGACCTTAACCATTAAGCCAGAGTTTGAGTCTAAGACCTTAGCTATTAGCCGAGAGTGTTAAGACCTTAACCAGTAGGCCAGAGTAAGAGTTAAGACCTTAGCTATTAGGCCAGAGTAAGAGTTAAGACCTTAACCATTAGGCAAGAGTACGAGTCTAACACCTTAGCTATTAGGCCAGAGTAAGAGTTAAGACCTTAGCTATTAGGCCAGAGTAAGAGTTAAGACCTTAACCAGTAGGCCAGAGTAAGAGTTAAGACCTTCACCATTAGGCCAGAGTACGAGTCTAAGACCTTAGCTATTAGGCCAGAGTAAGAGTTAAGACGTTAGATATTAGGCCAGAGTAAGAGTTAAGACCTTAGCTATTAGGCCAGAGTACGAGTCTAAGACCTTAGCTATCAGGCCATAGTATGAGTCTTACACCATAGCTATTAGGCCAGAGTAAGAGTTAAGACCTTAACCATTAGGCCAGAATACGAGTCTAAGACCTTAGCTATTAGGCCAGAGTAAGAGTTAAGACCTTAACCATTAGGCCAGAGTAAGAGTTAAGACCTTAACCATTAGGCAAGAGTACGAGTCTAACACCTTAGCTATTAGGCCAGAGTAAGAGTTAAGACCTTAGCTATTAGGCCAGAGTAAGAGTTAAGACCTTAACCAGTATGCCAAAGTAAGAGTTAAGACCTTCACCATTAGGCCAGAGTACGAGTCTAAGACCTTAGCTATTAGGCCAGAGTAAGAGTTAAGACCTTAACCAGTAGGGCAGAGAAAGAGTTAAGACCTTAACCATTAGATCAGAGTAAGAGTTAAGACCTTAGCTATTAGGCCAGAGTAAGAGTTAAGACGTTAACCATTAAGCCAGAGTAAGAATTAAGAGCTTAAACATTAGGCCAGAGAAAGAGTCTAAGACCTTAACCATTAGGCCGGAGTAAGAGCTAAGACCTTAACCATTAGGCCAGAGTAAGAGTCTAAGACCTTAACCATTAGGCCAGAGTAAGAGTTAAGACCTTAACCATTAGGCCAGAGTAAGAGTCTGGCCAGAGTAAGAGTTAAGACCTTTACCATTAGGCCAGATTAAGAGTCTAAGACCTTAACCATTAGGCCAGAGTAAGAGTTAAGACCTTAACCATTAGGCCAGAGTAAGAGTCTAAGACCTTAACCATTATGTCAGAGTAAGAGTCTAAGACCTTAACCATTAGGCCAGAGTAAGAGTTAAGACCTTAACCATTAAGCCAGAGTTTGAGTCTAAGACCTTAGCTATTAGGCGAGAGTAAGTGTTAAGACCTTAACCAGTAGGCCAGAGTAAGAGTTAAGACCTTAGCTATTAGGCCAGAGTAAGAGTTAAGACCTTAACCATTAGGCCAGAGTAAGAGTTAAGACCTTAACCATTAGGCAAGAGTACGAGTCTAACACCTTAGCTATTAGGCCAGAGTAAGAGTTAAGACCTTAGCTATTAGGCCAGAGTAAGAGTTAAGACCTTAACCAGTAGGCCAGAGTAAGAGTTAAGACCTTCACCATTAGGCCAGAGTACGAGTCTAAGACCTTAGCTATTAGGCCAGAGTAAGAGTTAAGACCTTAACCAGTAGGCCAGAGAAAGAGTTAAGACCTTAACCATTAGATCAGAGTAAGAGTTAAGACCTTAGCTATTAGGCCAGAGTAAGAGTTAAGACGTTAACCATTAAGCCAGAGTAAGAATTAAGACCTTAAACATTAGGCCAGAGAAAGAGTCTAAGACCTTAACCATTAGGCCGGAGTAAGAGCTAAGACCTTAACCATTAGGCCAGAGTAAGAGTCTAAGACCTTAACCATTAGGCCAGAGTAAGAGTCTGGCCAGAGTAAGAGTTAAGACCTTTACCATTAGGCCAGATTAAGAGTCTAAGACCTTAAGCATTAGGCCAGAGTAAGAGTTAAGACCTTAACCATTAGGCCAGAGTAAGAGTCTAAGACCTTAACCATTATGTCAGAGTAAGAGTCTAAGACCTTAACCATTAGGCCAGAGTAAGAGTTAAGACCTTAACCATTAAGCCAGAGTTTGAGTCTAAGACCTTAGCTATTAGGCGAGAGTAAGTGTTAAGACCTTAACCAGTAGGCCAGAGTAAGAGTTAAGACCTTAGCTATTAGGCCTGAGTAAGAGTTAAGACCTTAACCATTAGGCCAGAGTATGAGTCTAAGACCTTAGCTATTAGGCCAGAGTAAGAGTTAAGACCTTAACCATTAGGCCAGAGTAAGAGTTAAGACCTTAAACATTAGGCCAGAGTACGAGTCTAAGACCTTAGCTATTAGGCCAGACTAAGAGTTAAGACATTAGCTATTAGGCCTGAGTACGAGTCTAAGACCTTAGCTATTAGGCCAGAGTAAGAGTTAAGACCTTAACCAGTAGGCCAGAGTAAGAGTTAAGACCTAACCTGTATGCCATAGTACGAGTCTAAGACCTTAGCTATTAGGCCAGAGTAAGAGGTAAGACCTTAGCTATTAGGCCAGAGTAAGAGTTAAGACCTAACCTGCATGCCATAGTACGAGTGTAAGACCTTAGCTATTAGGCCAGAGTAAGAGTTAAGACCTTAGCTATTAGGCCAGAGTATGAGTTAAGACCTTAACCATTAGGCCAGAGTACGAGTCTAAGACCTTAGCTATTAGGCCAGAGTAAGAGTTAAGACCTTAACCAGTAGGCCAGAGTAAGAGTTAAGACCTTAACCAGTAGGCCAGAGTACGAGTCTAAGACCTTAGCTATTAGGCCAGAGTAAGAGTTAAGATCCTAACCATTAGACCAGAGTACGAGTCTAAGACCTTAGCTATTAGGCCAGACTAAGAGTTAAGACCTTAGCTATTAGGCCAGAGTATGAGTCTAAGAGCTTAGCTATTAGGCCAGAGTAAGAGCTAAGACCTTAACCATTAGGCCAGAGTACGAGTCTAAGACCTTAGCTATTAGGCCAGAGTAAGAGTTAAGACCTTAGCTATTAGGCCAGAGTAAGAGTTAAGACTTTAACC
Source organism: Triturus cristatus (assembly GCF_964204655.1). NCBI lineage: Eukaryota > Metazoa > Chordata > Amphibia > Caudata > Salamandridae > Triturus > Triturus cristatus. The sequence goes on along the minus strand of NC_140589.1, from coordinate 1,101,067,852 downwards.
ATTAAGCCAGAGTAAGAATAAAGACCTTAAACATTAGGCCAGAGAAAGAGTCTAAGACCTTAACCATTAGGCCGGAGTAAGAGCTAAGACCTTAAACATTAGGCCAGAGTAAGAGTTAAGACCTTAACCATTAGGCCAGAGTAAGAGTCTGGCCAGAGTAAGAGTTAAGACCTTTACCATTAGGCCAGATTAAGAGTCTAAGACCTTAACCATTAGGCCAGAGTAAGAGTTAAGACCTTAACCATTAGGCCAGAGTAAGAGTCTAAGACCTTAACCATTATGTCAGAGTAAGAGTCTAAGACCTTAGCTATTAGGCCAGACTAAGAGTTAAAACCTTAACCATTAGGCCAGAGTACGAGTCTAAGACCTTAGCTATTAGGCCAGAGTAAGAGTTAAGACCTTAACCATTAAGCCAGAGTATGAGTCTAACACCTTAGCTATTAGGCCAGAGTAAGAGTTAAGCCCTTAAACAGTAGGCCAGAGTAAGAGTTAAGACCTTAACCTGTAGGCCATAGTACGAGTCTAAGACCTTAGCTATTAGGCCAGAGTAAGAGTTAAGACCTTAACCAGTAGGCCAGAGTAAGAGTTAAGACCTTAACCTGTAGGCCATAGTACGAGTCTAAGACCTTAGCTATTAGGCCAGAGTAAGAGTTAAGCCCTTCACCATTAGGCCAGAGTACGAGTCTAAGACCTTAGCTATTAGGACAGAGTAAGAGTTAAGACCTTAACCAGTAGGCCAGAGTAAGAGTTAAGACCTTAACCATTAGGCCAGAGTACCAGTCTAAGACCTTAGCTATTAGGCCAGAGTAAGAGTTAAGACCTTAGCTATTAGGCCAGAGTAAGAGTTAAGACCTTAACCATTAGGCCAGAGTACGAGTCTAAGACCTTAGCTATTAGGCCAGAGTAAGAGTTAAGACCTTAACCAGTAGGCCAGAGTAAGAGTTAAGAACTTAACCTGTAGGCCATAGTACGAGTCTAAGACCTTAGCTATTAGGCCAGAGTAAGAGTTAAGACCTTAGCTATTAGGCCAGAGTAAGAGTTAAGACCTTAACCATTAGGCCAAAGTACGAGTCTAAGACTTTAGCTATTAGGCCAGAGTAAGAGTTAAGACCTTAGCTATTAGGCCAGAGTAAAAGTTAAGACCTTAACCAGTAGGCCAGAGTAAGAGTTAAGACCTTAACCATTAGGCCAGAGTACGAGTCTAAGACCTTAGCTATTAGGCCAGAGTAAGAGTTAAGACCTTAACCAGTAGGCCAGTGTAAGAGTTAAGACTTTAACCACTAGGCAGGAGTACGAGTCTAAGACCTTAGCTATTAGGCCAGAGTACGAGTCTAAGACCTTAGCTATTAGGCCAGAGTAAGAGTTACAACCTTAGCTATTAGGCAGAGTAAGAGTTAAGACCTTAGCTATTAGGCCAGAGTATGAGTCTAAGACCTTAGCTATTAGGCCAGAGTACGAGTATAAGACCTTAGCTATTAGGCCAGAGTAAGAGTTAAGACGTTAGCTATTAGGCCAGAGTAAGAGTTAAGACCTTAGCTATTAGGCCAGAGTACGAGTCTCAGACCTTAGCTATCAGGCCAGAGTACGAGTCTAAGACCTTAGCTATTAGACCAGAGTAAGAGTTAAGACCTTAGCTATTAGGCCAGAGTAAGAGTTAAGACCTTAGCTATTAGGCCAGAGTACGAGTCTAAGACCTTAGCTATTAGGCCAGAGTACAAGTATAAGACCTTAGCTATTAGGCCAGAGTAAGAGTTAAGACGTTAGCTATTAGGCCAGAGTAAGAGTTAAGACCTTAGCTATTAGGCCAGAGTACGAGTCTAAGACCTTAGCTATCAGGCCATAGTACGAGTCTTACACCATAGCTATTAGGCCAGAGTAAGAGTTAAGACCTTAACCATTAGGCCAGAATACGAGTCTAAGACCTTAGCTATTAGGCCAGAGTAAGAGTTAAGACCTTAACCATTAGGCCAGAGTAAGAGTTAAGACCTTAACCATTAGGCAAGAGTACGAGTCTAAGACCTTAGCTATTAGGCCAGAGTAAGAGTTAAGACCTTAGCTATTAGGCCAGAGTAAGAGTTAAGACCGTAACCAGTAGGCCAGAGTAAGAATAAAGACCTTAAACATTAGGCCAGAGAAAGAGTCTAAGTCCTTAGCTATTAGGCCAGAGTAAGAGTTAAGACCTTAACCAGTAGGCCAGAGAAAGAGTTAAGACCTTAACCATTAGATCAGAGTAAGAGTTAAGACCTTAGCTATTAGGCCAGAGTAAGAGTTAAGACGTTAACCATTAAGCCAGAGTAAGAATAAAGACCTTAAACATTAGGCCAGAGAAAGAGTCTAAGACCTTTACCATTAGGCCAGATTAAGAGTCTAAGACCTTAACCATTAGGCCAGAGTAAGAGTTAAGACCTTAACCATTAGGCCAGAGTAAGAGTCTAAGACCTTAACCATTATGTCAGAGTAAGAGTCTAAGACCTTAACCATTAGGCCAGAGTAAGAGTTAAGACCTTAGCTATTAGGCCAGAGTAAGAGTTAAGACCTTAACCATTAGGCCAGAGTAAGAGTCTGGCCAGAGTAAGAGTTAAGACCTTAACCATTAGGCCAGAGTAAGAGTCTAAGACCTTAACCATTATGTCAGAGTAAGAGTCTAAGACCTTAACCATTAGGCCAGAGTAAGAGTTAAGACCTTAGCTATTAGGCCAGAGTAAGAGTTAAGACCTTAACCATTATGCCAGAGTAAGAGTTAAGACCTTAGCTATTAGGCCAGAGTAAGATTTAAGACATTAACCATTAGGCCAGAGTACGAGTCTAAGAGCTTAGCTATTGGGCCAGAGTAAGAGTTAAGACCTTAACCATTAGGCCAGACTACGAGTCTAAGACCTTAGCTATTAGGCCAGAGTAAGCGTTAAGACCTTAACCAGTAGGCCAGAGTAAGAGTTAAGACCTTAACCATTAGTCCAGAGTACGAGTCTAAGACCTTAGCTATTAGGCCAGAGAAAGAGTTAAGACCTTAGCTATTGGGCCAGAGTAAGAGTGAAGACCTTAACCCTTAGGCCAGAGTACTAGTCTAAGACCTTAGCTATTAGGCCAGAGTAAGAATTAAGACCTTAGCTATTAGGCCAGAGTAAGAGTTAAGACCTTAGCTATTAGGCCAGAGTAAGAGTTAAGACCTTAACCAGTAGGCCAGAGAAAGAGTTATGACCTTCACCATTAGGCCAGAGTACGAGTCTAAGACCTTAGCTATTAGGCCAGAGTAAGAGTTAAGACCTTAACCAGTAGGCCAGAGAAAGAGTTAAGACCTTAACCATTAGATCAGAGTAAGAGTTAAGACCTTAGCTATTAGGCCAGAGTAAGAGTTAAGACGTTAACCATTAAGCCAGAGTAAGAATAAAGACCTTAAACATTAGGCCAGAGAAAGAGTCTAAGACCTTAACCATTAGGCCGGAGTAAGAGCTAAGACCTTAACCATTAGGCCAGAGTAAGAGTCTAAGACCTTAACCATTAGGCCAGAGTAAGAGTTAAGACCTTAACCATTAGGCCAGAGTAAGAGTCTGGCCAGAGTAAGAGTTAAGACCTTTACCATTAGGCCAGATTAAGAGTCTAAGACCTTAACCATTAGGCCAGAGTAAGAGTTAAGACCTTAACCATTAGGCCAGAGTAAGAGTCTAAGACCTTAACCATTATGTCAGAGTAAGAGTCTAAGACCTTAACCATTAGGCCAGAGTAAGAGTTAAGACCTTAGCTATTAGGCCAGAGTAAGAGTTAAGACCTTAACCATTAGGCCAGAGTAAGAGTCTGGCCAGAGTAAGAGTTAAGACCTTAACCATTAGGCCAGAGTAAGAGTCTAAGACCTTAACCATTATGTCAGAGTAAGAGTCTAAGACCTTAACCATTAGGCCAGAGTAAGAGTTAAGACCTTAGCTATTAGGCCAGAGTAAGAGTTAAGACCTTAACCATTATGCCAGAGTAAGAGTTAAGACCTTAGCTATTAGGCCAGAGTAAGAGTTAAGACATTAACCATTAGGCCAGAGTAAGAGTCTAAGACCTTAACCATTATGTCAGAGTAAGAGTCTAAGACCTTAACCATTAGGCCAGAGTAAGAGTTAAGACCTTAGCTATTAGGCCAGAGTAAGAGTTAAGACCTTAACCATTAGGCCAGAGTAAGAGTCTGGCCAGAGTAAGAGTTAAGACCTTAACCATTAGGCCAGAGTAAGAGTCTAAGACCTTAACCATTATGTCAGAGTAAGAGTCTAAGACCTTAACCATTAGGCCAGAGTAAGAGTTAAGACCTTAGCTATTAGGCCAGAGTAAGAGTTAAGACCTTAACCATTATGCCAGAGTAAGAGTTAAGACCTTAGCTATTAGGCCAGAGTAAGAGTTAAGACATTAACCATTAGGCCAGAGTACGAGTCTAAGAGCTTAGCTATTGGGCCAGAGTAAGAGTTAAGACCTTAACCATTAGGCCAGACTACGAGTCTAAGACCTTAGCTATTAGGCCAGAGTAAGCGTTAAGACCTTAACCAGTAGGCCAGAGTAAGAGTTAAGACCTTAACCATTAGTCCAGAGTACGAGTCTAAGACCTTAGCTATTAGGCCAGAGAAAGAGTTAAGACCTTAGCTATTGGGCCAGAGTAAGAGTGAAGACCTTAACCCTTAGGCCAGAGTACTAGTCTAAGACCTTAGCTATTAGGCCAGAGTAAGAATTAAGACCTTAGCTATTAGGCCAGAGTAAGAGTTAAGACCTTAGCTATTAGGCCAGAGTAAGAGTTAAGACCTTAACCAGTAGGCCAGAGAAAGAGTTATGACCTTCACCATTAGGCCAGAGTACGAGTCTAAGACCTTAGCTATTAGGCCAGAGTAAGAGTTAAGACCTTAACCAGTAGGCCAGAGAAAGAGTTAAGACCTTAACCATTAGATCAGAGTAAGAGTTAAGACCTTAGCTATTAGGCCAGAGTAAGAGTTAAGACGTTAACCATTAAGCCAGAGTAAGAATAAAGACCTTAAACATTAGGCCAGAGAAAGAGTCTAAGACCTTAACCATTAGGCCGGAGTAAGAGCTAAGACCTTAACCATTAGGCCAGAGTAAGAGTCTAAGACCTTAACCATTAGGCCAGAGTAAGAGTTAAGACCTTAACCATTAGGCCAGAGTAAGAGTCTGGCCAGAGTAAGAGTTAAGACCTTTACCATTAGTCCAGATTAAGAGACTAAGACCTTAACCATTAGGCCAGAGTAAGAGTTAAGACCTTAACCATTAGGCCAGAGTAAGAGTCTAAGACCTTAACCATTAGGCCAGAGTAAGAGTTAAGACCTTAACCATTAAGCCAGAGTTTGAGTCTAAGACCTTAGCTATTAGGCGAGAGTAAGTGTTAAGACCTTAACCAGTAGGCCAGAGTAAGAGTTAAGACCTTAGCTATTAGGCCTGAGTAAGAGTTAAGACCTTAACCATTAGGCCAGAGTATGAGTCTAAGACCTTAGCTATTAGGCCAGAGTAAGAGTTAAGACCTTAACCATTAGGCCAGAGTAAGAGTTAAGACCTTAAACATTAGGCCAGAGTACGAGTCTAAGACCTTAGCTATTAGGCCAGACTAAGAGTTAAGACCTTAGCTATTAGGCCTGAGTACGAGTCTAAGACCTTAGCTATTAGGCCAGAGTAAGAGTTAAGACCTTAACCAGTAGGCCAGAGTAAGAGTTAAGATCTAACCTGTATGCCATAGTACGAGTCTAAGACCTTAGCTATTAGGACAGAGTAAGAGTTAAGACCTTAGCTATTAGGCCAGAGTAAGAGTTAAGACCTAACCTGTATGCCATAGTACGAGTCTAAGACCTTAGCTATTAGGCCAGAGTAAGAGTTAAGACCTTAGCTATTAGGCCAGAGTAAGAAGTAAGACCTTAACCAGTAGGCCAGAGTAAGAGTTAAGACCTTTCCCTGTAGGCCAGAGTAAGAGTTAAGACCTTAACCTGTAGGCCATATTACGAGTCTTAGACCTTAGCTATTAGGCCAGAGTAAGTGTTAAGACCTTAGCTATTAGGCCAGAGTAAGAATTAAGACCTTAACCAGTAGGCCAGATTAAGAGTTAAGACCTTAACCTGTAGGCCATAGTACGAGTCTAAGACCTTAGCTATTAGGCCAGAGTAAGAGTTAAGACCTTAACCAGTAGGCCAGAGTATGAGTTAAGACCTTAACCATTAGGCCAGAGTACGAGTCTAAGACCTTAGCTATTAGGCCAGAGTAAGAGTTAAGACCTTAACCAGTAGGCCAGAGTAAGAGTTAAGACCTTAACCAGTAGGCCAGAGTACGAGTCTAAGACCTTAGCTATTAGGCCAGAGTAAGAGTTAAGATCCTAACCATTAGACCAGAGTACGAGTCTAAGACCTTAGCTATTAGGCCAGACTAAGAGTTAAGACCTTAGCTATTAGGCCAGAGTATGAGTCTAAGAGCTTAGCTATTAGGCCAGAGTAAGAGCTAAGACCTTAACCATTAGGCCAGAGTACGAGTCTAAGACCTTAGCTATTAGGCCAGAGTAAGAGTTAAGACCTTAGCTATTAGGCCAGAGTAAGAGTTAAGACTTTAACCATTAAGCCAGAGTAAGAATAAAGACCTTAAACATTAGGCCAGAGAAAGAGTCTAAGACCTTAACCATTAGGCCGGAGTAAGAGCTAAGACCTTAACCATTAGGCCAGAGTAAGAGACTAAGACCTTAACCATTAGGCCAGAGTAAGAGTTAAGACCTTAACCATTAGGCCAGAGTAAGAGTCTGGCCAGAGTAAGAGTTAAGACCTTTACCATTAGGCCAGATTAAGAGTCTAAGACCTTAACCATTAGGCCAGAGTAAGAGTTAAGACCTTAACCATTAGGCCAGAGTAAGAGTCTAAGACCTTAACCATTATGTCAGAGTAAGAGTCTAAGACCTTAGCTATTAGGCCAGACTAAGAGTTAAGACCATAACCATTAGGCCAGAGTACGAGTCTAAGACCTTAGCTATTAGGCCAGAGTAAGAGTTAAGACCTTAACCATTAGGCCAGAGTACGAGTCTAACACCTTAGCTATTAGGCCAGAGTAAGAGTTAAGACCTTAAACAGTAGGCCAGAGTAAGAGTTAAGACCTTAACCTGTAGGCCATAGTACGAGTCTAAGACCTTAGCTATTAGGCCAGAGTAAGAGTTAAGACCTTAACCAGTAGGCCAGAGTAAGAGTTAAGTCCTTAACCTGTAGGCCATAGTACGAGTCTAAGACCTTAGCTATTAGGCCAGAGTAAGAGTTAAGACCTTAGCTATTAGGCCTGAGTAAGAGTTAAGACCTTAACCATTAGGCCAGAGTACGAGTCTAAGACCTTAGCTATTAGGCCAGAGTAAAACTTAAGACCTTAACCAGTAGGCCAGAGTAAGAGTTAAGAACTTAACCTGTAGGCCAGAGTAAGAGTTAAGACCTTAACCTGTAGGCCATAGTACGAGTCTAAGACCTTAGCTATTAGGCCAGAGTAAGAGTTAAGACCTTAGCTATTAGGCCAGAGTATGAGTTAAGACCTTAACCATTAAGCCAGAGTACGAGTCTAAGACCTTAGCTATTTAGCCAGAGTAAGAGTTAAGACCTTAACCATTAGGCCAGAGTACGAGTCTAAGACCTTAGCTATTAGGCCAGAGTAAGAGTTAAGACCTTAGCTATTAGGCCAGAGTAAGAGTTAAGACCTTAACCAGTAGGCCAGAGTAAGAGTTAAGCCCTTCACCATTAGGCCAGAGTACGAGTCTAAGACCTTAGCTATTAGGCCAGAGTAAGAGTTAAGACCTTAACCAGTAGGCCAGAGTAAGAGTTAAGACCTTAACCATTAGGCCAGAGTACCAGTCTAAGACCTTAGCTATTAGGCCAGAGTAAGAGTTAAGACCTTAGCTATTAGGCCAGAGTAAGAGTTAAGACCTTAACCATTAGGCCAGAGTACGAGTCTAAGACCTTAGCTATTAGGCCAGAGTAAGAGTTAAGACCTTAACCAGTAGGCCAGAGTAAGAGTTAAGAACTTAACCTGTAGGCCATAGTACGAGTCTAAGACCTTAGCTATTAGGCCAGAGTAAGAGTTAAGACCTTAGCTATTAGGCCAGAGTAAGAGTTAAGACCTTAACCATTATGCCAAAGTACGAGTCTAAGACTTTAGCTATTAGGCCAGAGTAAGAGTTAAGACCTTAGCTATTAGGCCAGAGTAAAAGTTAAGACCTTAACCAGTAGGCCAGAGTAAGAGTTAAGACCTTAACCATTAGGCCAGAGTATGAGTCTAAGACCTTAGCTATTAGGCCAGAGTAAGAGTTAAGACCTTAACCAGTAGGCCAGTGTAAGAGTTAAGACCTTAACCATTAGGCCAGAGTACGAGTCTAAGACCTTAGCTATTAGGCCAGAGTACGAGTCTAAGACCTTAGCTATTAGGCCAGAGTAAGAGTTACGACCTTAGCTATTAGGCCAGAGTAAGAGTTAAGACCTTAGCTATTAGGCCAGAGTAAGAGTTAAGACGTTAGCTATTAGGCCAGAGTAAGAGTTAAGACCTTAGCTATTAGGCCAGAGTACGAGTCTCAGACCTTAGCTATCAGGCCATAGTACGAGTCTTACACCATAGCTATTAGGCCAGAGTAAGAGTTAAGACCTTAACCATTAGGCCAGAGTACGAGTCTAAGACCATAGCTATTAGGCCAGAGTAAGAGTTAAGACCTTAACCAGTAGGCCAGTGTAAGAGTTAAGACCTTAACCATTAGGCCAGAGTACGAGTCTAAGACCTTAGCTATTAGGCCAGAGTACGAGTCTAAGACCTTAGCTATTAGGCCAGAGTAAGAGTTAAGACCTTAGTTATTAGGCCAGAGTAAGAGTTAAGACCTTAGCTATTAGGCCAGAGTACGAGTCTAAGACCTTAGCTATTAGGCCAGAGTACGAGTATAAGACCTTAGCTATTAGGCCAGAGTAAGAGTTAAGACGTTAGCTATTAGGCCAGAGTAAGAGTTAAGACCTTAGCTATTAGGCCAGAGTACGAGTCTAAGACCTTAGCTATCAGGCCATAGTACGAGTCTTACACCATAGCTATTAGGCCAGAGTAAGTGTTAAGACCTTAACCATTAGGCCAGAATACGAGTCTAAGACCTTAGCTATTAGGCCAGAGTAAGAGTTAAGACCTTAACCATTAGGCAAGAGTACGAGTCTAAGACCTTAGCTATTAGGCCAGAGTAAGAGTTAAGACCTTAGCTATTAGGCCAGAGTAAGAGTTAAGACCTTAACCAGTAGGCCAGTGTAAGAGTTAAGACCTTCACTATTAGGCCAGAGTATGAGTCTAAGTCCTTAGCTATTAGGCCAGAGTAAGAGTTAAGACCTTAACCAGTAGGCCAGAGAAAGAGTTAAGACCTTAACCATTAGATCAGAGTAAGAGTTAAGACCTTAGCTATTAGGCCAGAGTAAGAGTTAAGACGTTAACCATTAAGCCAGAGTAAGAATAAAGACCTTAAACATTAGGCCATAGAAAGAGTCTAAGACCTTAACCATTAGGCCGGAGTAAGAGCTAAGACCTTAACCATTAGGCCAGAGTAAGAGTCTAAGACCTTAACCATTAGGCCAGAGTAAGAGTTAAGACCTTAACCATTAGGCCAGAGTAAGAGTCTGGCCAGAGTAAGAGTTAAGACCTTTACCATTAGGCCAGATTAAGAGTCTAAGACCTTAACCATTAGGCCAGAGTAAGAGTTAAGACCTTAACCATTAGGCCAGAGTAAGAGTCTAAGACCTTAACCATTATGTCAGAGTAAGAGTCTAAGACCTTAACCATTAGGCTAGAGTAAGAGTTAAGACCTTAACCATTAGGCCAGAGTTTGAGTCTAAGACCTTAGCTATTATGCGAGAGTAAGTGTTAAGACCTTAACCAGTAGGCCAGAGTAAGAGTTAAGACCTTAACCATTAGTCCAGAGTATGAGTCTAAGACCTTAGCTATTAGGCCAGAGTAAGAGTTAAGACCTTAGCTATTAGGCCAGAGTAAGAGTTAAGACCTTAACCATTATGCCAGAGTAAGAGTTAAGACCTTAGCTATTAGGCCAGAGTAAGAGTTAAGACATTAACCATTAGGCCAGAGTACGAGTCTAAGAGCTTAGCTATTGGGCCAGAGTAAGAGTTAAGACCTTAACCATTAGGCCAGAGTACGAGTCTAAGACCTTAGCTATTAGGCCAGAGTAAGAGTTAGGACCTTAACCAGTAGGCCAGAGTAAGAGTTAAGACCTTAACCATTAGTCCAGAGTACGAGTCTAAGACCTTAGCTATTAGGCCAGAGAAAGAGTTAAGACCGTAGCTATTGGGCCAGAGTAAGAGTGAAGACCTTAACCATTAGGCCAGAGTACTAGTCTAAGACCTTAGCTATTAGGCCAGAGTATGAATTAAGACCTTAGCTATTAGGCCAGAGTAAGAGTTAAGACCTTAGCTATTAGGACAGAGTACGAGTCTAAGACCTTAGCTATTAGGCCAGAGTAAGAAATAAGACCTTAGCTATTAGGCCAGAGTAAGAGTTAAGACCTTAACCAGTAGGCCAGAGAAAGAGTTAAGACCTTAACCTGTAGGCCAGAGTAGGAGTTAAGACCTAAACCTGTAGGCCATACTATGAGTCTAAGCCCTTAGCTATTAGGCCAGAGTAGGAGTTAAGACCTCAGCTATTAGGCCAGAGTAAGAGCTAAGACCTTAACCAGTAGGCCAGAGTAAGAGTTAAGACCTTAACCTGTAGGCCATAGTACGAGTCTAAGACCTTAACTATTAGGCCAGAGTAAGAGTTAAGACCTTAACCAGCAGGCCAGAGTAAGACTTAAAACCTTAACCTGTAGGCCAGAGTACGAGTCTAAGACATTAGCTATTAGGCCAGAGTAAGAGTTAAGACCTTAGCTATTAGGCCAGAGTAAGAGGTAAGACCTTAACCATTAGGCCAGAGTACGAGTCTAAGACCTAAGCTATTAGGCCAGAGTAAGAGTTAAAACCTTAGCTATTAGGCCAGAGTAAGAGTTAAGACCTTAACCAGTAGGCGAGAGTGAGAGTTAAGACCTTAACCTGTAGGCCATTGTACGAGTCTAAGACCTTAGCTATTAGGCCAGAGTAAGAGTTAAGACCTTGGCTATTAGGCCAGAGTAAGAGTTAAGACCTTAACCAGTAGGCCAGAGTAAGAGTTAATACCTTAACCATTAGGCCAGAGTAAGAGTTAAGACCTTAACCATAAGGCCAGAGTATGAGTCTAAGACCTTAGCTATTAGGCCAGAGTAAGAGTTAAGACCTTAACCTGTAGGCCAGAGTACGAGTCTAAGACCTTAATTATTAGGCCAGAGTAAGAGTTAAGACCTTAGCTGTTAGGCCAGAGTAAGAGTTAAGACCTTAACAAGTAGGCCAGAGTAAGAGTTAAGACCTTAACCTGCAGGCCATAGTACGAGTCTAAGACCTTACCTATTAGGCCAGAGTAAGAGTTAAGACCTTAACCAGTAGGCCAGAGTAAGAGTTAAGACCTCAACCTGTAGGCCAGTACGAGTCTAAGACCTTAGCTATTAGGCCAGGGTAAGAGTTAAGACCTTATCCAGTAGGCCAGAGTAAGAGTTAAGACCTTAACTATTAGGCCAGAGTAAGAGTTAAGACCTTAAGCAGTAGGCCAGAGTACGAGTCTAAGACCTTAGCTATTAGGCCAGAGTAAGAGTTAAGACCTTAACCAGTAGGCCAGAGTAAGAGTTAAGACCTTAACCAGTAGGCCAGAGTACGAGTCTAAGACCTTAGCTATTAGGCCAGAGTAAAACTTAAGACCTTAACCAGTAGGCCAGAGTAAGAGTTAAGAACTTAACCTGTAGGCCAGAGTAAGAGTTAAGACCTTAACCTGTAGGCCATAGTACGAGTCTAAGACCTTAGCTATTAGGCCAGAGTAAGAGTTAAGACCTTAGCTATTAGGCCAGAGTATGAGCTAAGACCTTAACCATTAAGCCAGAGTACGAGTCTAAGAGCTTAGCTATTTAGCCAGAGTAAGAGTTAAGACCTTAGCTATTAGGCCAGAGTAAGAGTTAAGACCTTAACCATTAGGCCAGAGTACGAGTCTAAGACGTTAGCTATTAGGCCAGAGTAAGAGTTAAGACCTTAACCAGTAGGCCAGAGTAAGAGTTAAGACCTTAACCATTAGTCCAGAGTACGAGTCTAAGACCTTAGCTATTAGGCCAGAGTACGAGTCTAAGACCTTAGCTATTAGGCCAGAGTAAGAGTTAAGACCTTAGCTATTAGGCCAGAGTAAGAGTTAAGACCTTAGCTATTAGGCCAGAGTACGAGTCTAAGACCTTAGCTATTAGGCCAGAGTACGAGTCTAAACCTTAGCTATTAGGCCAGAGTAAGAGTTAAGACCTTAACTATTAGGCCAGAGTAAGAGTTAAGACCTTAGCTATTAGGCCAGAGTACAAGTCTAAGACCTTAGCTATCAGGCCATAGTACGAGTCTTACACCTTAGATATTAGGCCAGAGTAAGAGTTAAGACCTTAGCTATTAGGCCAGAGTAAGAGTTAAGACCTTAACCAGTACACCAGAGAAAGAGTTAAGACCTTAACCTGTAGGCCAGAGTAAGAGTTAAGACCTTAACCTGTAGGCCATAGTAGGAGTCTTAGACCTTAGCTATTAGGCCAGAGTAAGAGTTAAGACCTCAACCAGTAGGCCAGAGTAAGAGTTAATACCTTAACCATTAGGCCAGAGTACGAGTCTAAGACCTTAGCTATTAGGCCAGAGTAAGAGTTAAGACCTTAGCTATTAGGCCAGAGTAAGAGTTAAGACCGTAACCATTAAGCCAGAGTACGAGTCTAAGACCTTAGCTATTTAGCCGGAGTAAGAGTTAAGACCTTAGCTATTAGGCCGGAGTAAGTGTTAAGACCTGAGCTATTATGCCAGACTAAGAGTTAAGACCTTAATCAGTAGGCCAGAGTAAGAGTTAAGACCTTAACCAGTAGGCCAGAGTAAGAGTTAAGACCTTAACCATTAGGCCAGAGTACGAGTCTAAGACCTTAGCTATTAGGCCAGAGTAAGAGTTAAGACCTTAACCAGTAGGCCAGAGTAAGAGTTAAGACCTTAACCTGTAGGCCATAGTACGAGTCTAAGACCTTAGCTATTAGGCCAGAGTAAGAGTTAAGACCTTAACCAGTAGGCCAGAGTAAGAGTTAAGACCTTAACCATTAGGCCAGAGTACCAGTCTAAGACCTTAGCTATTAGGCCAGAGTAAGAGTTAAGACCTTAGCTATTAGGCCAGAGTAAGAGTTAAGACCTTAACCATTAGGCCAGAGTACGAGTCTAAGACCTTAGCTATTAGGCCAGAGTAAGAGTTAAGACCTTAACCAGTAGGCCAGAGTAAGAGTTAAGAACTTAACCTGTAGGCCATAGTACGAGTCTAAGACGTTAGCTATTAGGCCAGAGTAAGAGTTAAGACCTTAACCATTGGGCCAAAGTACGAGTCTAAGACTTTAGCTATTAGGCCAGAGTAAGAGTTAAGACCTTAGCTATTAGGCCAGAGTAAAAGTTAAGACCTTAACCAGTAGGCCAGAGTAAGAGTTAAGACCTTAACCATTAGGCCAGAGTACGAGTCTAAGACCTTAGCTATTAGGCCAGAGTAAGAGTTAAGACCTTAACCAGTAGGCCAGTGTAAGAGTTAAGACCTTAACCATTAGGCCAGAGTACGAGTCTAAGACCTTAGCTATTAGGCCAGAGTAAGAGTTAAGACCTTAGCTATTAGGCCAGAGTATGAGTCTAAGACCTTAGCTATTAGGCCAGAGTACGAGTATAAGACCTTAGCTATTAGGCCAGAGTAAGAGTTAAGACGTTAGCTATTAGGCCAGAGTAAGAGTTAAGACCTTAGCTATTAGGCCAGAGTACGAGTCTCAGACCTTAGCTATCAGGCCATAGTACGAGTCTTACACCATAGCTATTAGGCCAGAGTAAGAGTTAAGACCTTAACCATTAGGCCAGAGTACGAGTCTAAGACCATAGCTATTAGGCCAGAGTAAGAGTTAAGACCTTAACCAGTAGGCCAGTGTAAGAGTTAAGACCTTAACCATTAGGCCAGAGTACGAGTCTAAGACCTTAGCTATTAGGCCAGAGTAAGAGTTAAGACCTTAGCTATTAGGCCAGAGTAAGAGTTAAGACCTTAACCAGTAGGCCCGAGTAATCGTTAAGACCTTCACCATTAGGCCAGAGTACGAGTCTAAGTCCTTAGCTATTAGGCCAGAGTAAGAGTTAAGACCTTAACCAGTAGGCCAGAGAAAGAGTTAAGACCTTAACCATTAGATCAGAGTAAGAGTTAAGACCTTAGCTATTAGGCCAGAGTAAGAGTTAAGACGTTAACCGTTAAGCCAGAGTAAGAATAAAGACCTTAAACATTAGGCCAGAGAAAGAGTCTAAGACCTTAATCATTAGGCCGGCGTTAGAGCTAAGACCTTAACCATTAGGCCAGAGTAAGAGTCTAAGACCTTAACCATTAGGCCAGAGTAAGAGTTAAGACCTTAACCATTAGGCCAGAGTAAGAGTCTGGCCAGAGTAAGAGTTAAGACCTTTACCATTAGGCCAGATTAAGAGTCTAAGACCTTAACCATTAGGCCAGAGTAAGAGTTAAGACCTTAACCATTAGGCCAGAGTACGAGTCTAAGACCTTAGCTATTAGGCCAGAGTAAGAGTTAAGACCTTAACCAGTAGGCCAGAGTAAGAGTTAAGACCTTAACCATTAGTCCAGAGTACGAGTCTAAGACCTTAGCTATTAGGCCAGAGAAAGAGTTAAGACCTTAGCTATTGGGCCAGAGTAAGAGTGAAGACCTTAACCATTAGGCCAGAGTACTAGTCTAAGACCTTAGCTATTAGGCCAGAGTAAGAATTAAGACCTTAGCTATTAGGCCAGAGTAAGAGTTAAGACCTTAGCTATTAGGCCAGAGTACGAGTCTAAGACCTTAGCTATTAGGCCAGAGTAAGAGTTAAGACCTTAGCTATTAGGCCAGAGTAAGAGTTAAGACATTAACCAGTAGGCCAGAGAAAGAGTTAAGACCTTAACCTGTAGGCCAGAGTAGGAGTTAAGACCTAAACCTGTAGGCCATACTATGAGTCTAAGCCCTTAGCTATTAGGCCAGAGTAGGAGTTAAGACCTCAGCTATTAGGCCAGAGTAAGAGTTAAGACCTTAACCATTAGGCCAGAGTACGAGTCTAAGACCTAAGCAATTAGGCCAGAGTAAGAGTTAAGACCTTAGCTATTAGGCCAGAGTAAGAGTTAAGACCTTAACCAGTAGGCGAGAGTGAGAGTTAAGACCTTAACCTGTAGGCCATAGTACGAGTCTAAGACCTTAGCTATTAGGCCAGAGTAAGAGTTAAGACCTTGGCTATTAGGCCAGAGTAAGAGTTAAGACCTTAACCAGTAGGCCAGAGTAAGAGTTAATACCTTAACCATTAGGCCAGAGTAAGAGTTAAGACCTTAACCATAAGGCCAGAGTATGAGTCTAGGAGCTTAGCTATTAGGCCAGAGTAAGAGTTAAGACCTTAACCTGTAGGCCAGAGTACGAGTCTAAGACCTTAATTATTAGGCCAGAGTAAGAGTTAAGACCTTAGCTGTTAGGCCAGAGTAAGAGTTAAGACCTTAACAAGTAGGCCAGAGTAAGAGTTAAGACCTTAACCTGTAGGCCATAGTACGAGTCTAAGACCTTAGCTATTAGGCCAGAGTAAGAGTTAAGACCTTAACCAGTAGGCCAGAGTAAGAGTTAAGACCTCAACCTGTAGGCCAGTACGAGTCTAAGACCTTAGCTATTAGGCCAGGGTAAGAGTTAAGACCTTATCCTGTAGGCCAGAGTACGAGTCTAAGACCTTAGCTATTAGGCCAGAGTAAGAGTTAAGACCTTAACCAGTAGGCCAGAGTAAGAGTTAAGACCTTAACCAGTAGGCCAGAGTACGAGTCTAAGACCTTAGCTATTAGGCCAGAGTAAAACTTAAGACCTTAACCAGTAGGCCAGAGTAAGAGTTAAGAGCTTAACCTGTAGGCCAGAGTAAGAGTTAAGACCTTAACCTGTAGGCCATAGTACGAGTCTAAGACCTTAGCTATTAGGCCAGAGTAAGAGTTAAGACCTTAGCTATTAGGCCAGAGTATGAGTTAAGACCTTAACCATTAAGCCAGAGTACGAGTCTAAGACCTTAGCTATTTAGCCAGAGTAAGAGTTAAGACCTTAGCTATTAGGCCAGAGTAAGAGTTAAGACCTTAACCATTAGGCCAGAGTACGAGTCTAAGACGTTAGCTATTAGGCCAGAGTAAGAGTTAAGACCTTAACCAGTAGGCCAGAGTAAGAGTTAAGACCTTAACCATTAGTCCAGAGTACGAGTCTAAGACCTTAGCTATTAGGCCAGAGTACGAGTCTAAGACCTTAGCTATTAGGCCAGAGTAAGAGTTAAGACCTTAGCTATTAGGCCAGAGTAAGAGTTAAGACCTTAGCTATTAGGCCAGAGTACGAGTCTAAGACCTTAGCTATTAGGCCAGAGTACGAGTCTAAGACCTTAGCTATTAGGCCAGAGTAAGAGTTAAGACCTTAGCTATTAGGCCAGAGTAAGAGTTAAGACCTTAGCTATTAGGCCAGAGTACGAGTCTAAGACCTTAGCTATCAGGCCATAGTACGAGTCTTACACCTTAGCTATTAGGCCAGAGTAAGAGTTAAGACCTTAGCTATTTGGCCAGAGTAAGAGTTAAGACCTTAACCAGTACACCAGAAAAAGAGTTAAGACCTTAACCTGTAGGCCAGAGTACGAGTCTAAGACCTTAATTATTAGGTCAGAGTAAGAGTTAAGACCTTAGCTGTTAGGCCAGAGTAAGAGTTAAGACCTTAACAAGTAGGCCAGAGTAAGAGTTAAGACCTTAACCTGTAGGCCATAGTACGAGTCTAAGACCTTAGCTATTAGGCCAGAGTAAGAGTTAAGACCTTAACCAGTAGGCCAGAGTAAGAGTTAAGACCTCAACCTGTAGGCCAGTACGAGTCTAAGACCTTAGCTATTAGGCCAGGGTAAGAGTTAAGACCTTATCCTGTAGGCCAGAGTACGAGTCTAAGACCTTAGCTATTAGGCCAGAGTAAGAGTTAAGACCTTAACCAGTAGGCCAGAGTAAGAGTTAAGACCTTAACCAGTAGGCCAGAGTACGAGTCTAAGACCTTAGCTATTAGGCCAGAGTAAAACTTAAGACCTTAACCAGTAGGCCAGAGTAAGAGTTAAGAGCTTAACCTGTAGGCCAGAGTAAGAGTTAAGACCTTAACCTGTAGGCCATAGTACGAGTCTAAGACCTTAGCTATTAGGCCAGAGTAAGAGTTAAGACCTTAGCTATTAGGCCAGAGTATGAGTTAAGACCTTAACCATTAAGCCAGAGTACGAGTCTAAGACCTTAGCTATTTAGCCAGAGTAAGAGTTAAGACCTTAGCTATTAGGCCAGAGTAAGAGTTAAGACCTTAACCATTAGGCCAGAGTACGAGTCTAAGACGTTAGCTAGTAGGCCAGAGTAAGAGTTAAGACCTTAACCAGTAGGCCAGAGTAAGAGTTAAGACCTTAACCATTAGTCCAGAGTACGAGTCTAAGACCTTAGCTATTAGGCCAGAGTACGAGTCTAAGACCTTAGCTATTAGGCCAGAGTAAGAGTCTAAGACCTTAGCTATTAGGCCAGAGTAAGAGTTAAGACCTTAGTTATTAGGCCAGAGTAAGAGTTAAGACCTTAGCTATTAGGCCAGAGTACGAGTCTAAGACCTTAGCTATCAGGCCATAGTACGAGTCTTACACCTTAGCTATTAGGCCAGAGTAAGAGTTAAGACCTTAGCTATTTGGCCAGAGTAAGAGTTAAGACCTTAACCAGTACACCAGAGAAAGAGTTAAGACCTTAACCTGTAGGCCAGAGTAAGAGTTAAGACCTTAACCTGTAGGCCATAGTAGGAGTCTTAGACCTTAGCTATTAGGCCAGAGTAAGAGTTAAGACCTTAACCAGTAGGCCAGAGTAAGAGTTAATACCTTAACCATTAGGCCAGAGTACGAGTCTAAGACCTTAGCTATTAGGCCAGAGTAAGAGTTAAGACCTTAGCTAATAGGCCAGAGTAAGAGTTAAGACCGTAACCATTAAGCCAGAGTACGAGTCTAAGACCTTAGCTATTTAGCCAGAGTAAGAGTTAAGACCTTAGCTATTAGGCCAGAGTAAGTGTTAAGACCTGAGCTATTATGCCAGACTAAGAGTTAAGACCTTAATCAGTAGGCCAGAGTAAGAGTTAAGACCTTAACCAGTAGGCCAGAGTAAGAGTTAAGACCTTAACCATTAGGCCAGAGTACGAGTCTAAGACCTTAGCTATTAGGCCAGAGTAAGAGTTAAGACCTTAACCAGTCGGCCAGAGTAAGAGTTAAGACCTTAACCAGTAGGCCAGAGTACGAGTCTAACACCTTAGCTATTAGGCCAGAGTAAGAGTTAAGACCTTAACCAGTAGGCCAGAGAAAGAGTTAAGACCTTAACCATTAGAGCAGAGTACGAGTCTAAGACCTTAGCTATTAGGCCAGAGTAAGAGTTAAGAACTTAACCAGTAGGCCAGAGTAAGAGTTAAGACCTTAACCAGTAGGCCAGAGTACGAGTCTAAGACCTTAGCTATTAGGCCAGAGTAAGAGTTAAGACCTTAACCAGTAGGCCAGAGAAAGAGTTAAGACCTTAACCTGTAGGCCAGAGTACGAGTCTAAGACCTTAGCTATTAGGCCAGAGTAAGAGTTAAGACCTTAGCTATTAGGCCAGAGTAAGAGTTAAGACCTTAACCATTAGGCGAGAGTGAGAGTTAAGACCTTAACCTGTAGGCCATAGTACGAGTCTAAGTCCTTAGCTATTAGGCCAGAGTAAGAGTGAAGACCTTGGCTATTAGGCCAGAGTAAGAGTTAAGACCTTAGCTATTAGGCCAGAGTAAGAGTTAAGACCTTAGCTATTAGGCCAGAGTACGAGTCTAAGACCTTAGCTATTAGGCCAGAGTACGAGTCTAAGACCTTAGCTATTATGCCAGAGTAAGAGTTAAGACCTTAGCTATTAGGCCAGAGTAAGAGTTAAGACCTTAGCTATTAGGCCAGAGTACGAGTCTAAGACCTTAGCTATTAGGCCAGAGTAAGAGTTAAGACCTTAACCAGTAGACCAGTGTAAGAGTTAAGACCTTAACCATTAGGCCAGAGTACGAGTCTAAGACCTTAGCTATTAGGCCAGAGTACGAGTCTAAGACCTTAGCTATTAGGCCAGAGTAAGAGTTAAGACCTTAGCTATTAGGCCAGAGTACAAGTCTAAGACCTTAGCTATTAGGCCAGAGTACGAGTCTAAGACCTTAGCTATTAGGCCAGAGTAAGAGTTAAGACCTTAGCTATTAGGCCAGAGTAAGAGTTAAGACCGTAACCATTAAGCCAGAGTACGAGTCTAAGACCTTAGCTATTTAGCCAGAGTAAGAGTTAAGACCTTAGCTATTAGGCCAGAATAAGAGTTAAGACCTTAACCAGTAGGCCAGAGTAAGAGTTAAGACCTTAACCAGTAGGCCAGAGTAAGAGTTAAGACCTGAACCTGTAGGCCTTAGTACGAGTCTAAGACCTTAGCTATTAGGCCAGTAAAAGAGTTAAGACCTTAACCAGTCGGCCAGAGTAAGAGTTAAGACCTTAACCAGTAGGCCAGAGTACGAGTCTAACACCTTAGCTATTAGGCCAGAGTAAGAGTTAAGACCTTAACCAGTAGGCCAGAGAAAGAGTTAAGACCTTAACCATTAGACCAGAGTACGAGTCTAAGACCTTAGCTATTAGGCCAGAGTAAGAGTTAAGACCTTAACCAGTAGGCCAGAGTAAGAGTTAAGACCTTAACCAGTAGGCCAGAGTACGAGTCTAAGACCTTAGCTATTAGGCCAGAGTAAGAGTTAAGACCTTATCCAGTAGGCCAGAGAAAGAGTTAAGACCTTAACCATTAGATCAGAGTAAGAGTTAAGACCTTAGCTATTAGGCCAGAGTAAGAGTTAAGACGTTAACCATTAAGCCAGAGTAAGAATAAAGACCTTAAACATTAGGCCAGAGAAAGAGTCTAAGACCTTAACCATTAGGCCGGAGTAAGAGCTAAGACCTTAACCATTAGGCCAGAGTAAGAGTCTGGCCAGAGTAAGAGTTAAGACCTTTACCATTAGGCCAGATTAA
This sequence comes from Triturus cristatus, assembly GCF_964204655.1. Taxonomy (NCBI): domain Eukaryota; kingdom Metazoa; phylum Chordata; class Amphibia; order Caudata; family Salamandridae; genus Triturus; species Triturus cristatus. Next base: position 1,101,047,687 of record NC_140589.1, on the reverse strand, counting down.
GAGTCTAAGACCTTAACCATTAGGCCAGAGTAAGAGATAAGACCTTAACCATTAGGCGAGAGTAAGAGTCTAAGACCTTAACCATTATGTCAGAGTAAGAGTCTAAGACCTTAACCATTAGGCCAGAGTAAGAGTTAAGACCTTAACCATTAGTCCAGAGTACGAGTCTAAGACCTTAGCTATTAGGCCAGAGTAAGAGTTAAGACCTTAGCTATTAGGCCAGAGTAAGAGTTAAGACCTTAACCATTATGCCAGAGTAAGAGTTAAGACCTTAGCTATTAGGCCAGAGTAAGAGTTAAGACATTAACCATTAGGCCAGAGTACGAGTCTAAGACCTTAGCTATTGGGCCAGAGTAAGAGTTAAGACCTTAACCATTAGGCCAGAGTACGAGTCTAAGACCTTAGCTATTAGGCCAGAGTAAGAGTTAAGACCTTAACCAGTAGGCCAGAGTAAGAGTTAAGAACTTAACCATTAGTCCAGAGTACGAGTCTAAGACCTTAGCTATTAGGCCAGAGTAAGAGTTAAGACCTTAACCATTAGGCCAGAGTACGAGTCTAAGACCTTAGCTATTAGGCCAGAGTAAGAATTAAGACCTTAGCTATTAGGTCTGAGTAAGAGTTAAGACCTTAGCTATTAGGCCAGAGTAAGAGTTAAGACCTTAACCTGTAGGCCAGAGTAGGAGTTAAGACCTAAACCTGTAGGCCATACTATGAGTCTAAGACCTTAGCTATTAGGCTAGAGTAGGAGTTAAGGCCTCAGCTATTAGGCCAGAGTAAGAGCTAAGACCTTAAAAAGTAGGCCAGAGTAAGAGTTAAGACCGTAACCATTAAGCCAGAGTACGAGTCTAAGACCTTAGGTATTTAGCCAGAGTAAGAGTTAAGACCTTAGCTATTGGGCCAGTGTAAGAGTTAAGACCTTAACCAGTAGGCCATAGTACCAGTCTAAGACCTTAGCTATTAGGCCAGAGTAAGAGGTAAGACCTTAACCATTAGGCCAGAGTACGAGTCTAACACCTTAGCTATTAGGCCAGAGTAAGAGTTAAGACCTTAACCATTAGGCCAGAGTAAGAGTTAAGACCTTAGCTATTAGGCCAGAGTAAGAGCTAAGACCTTAACCAGTAGGCCAGAGTAAGAGTTAAGACCTTAACCTGTAGGCCATAGTACGAGTCTAAGACCTTAGCTATTTGGCCAGAGTAAGAGTTAAGACCATAACCATTAGGCCAGAGTAAGAGTTAAGACCTTAGCTATTAGGCCAGAGTAAGAGTTAAGACCTTAACCATTAGGCGAGAGTGAGAGTTAAGACCTTAACCTGTAGGCCATAGTACGAGTCTAAAACCTTAGCTATTAGGTCAGAGTAAGATTTAAGACCTTGGCTATTAGGCCAGAGTAAGAGTTAAGACCTTAGCTATTAGGCCAGAGTAAGAGTTAAGACCTTAGCTATTAGGCCAGAGTACGAGTCTAAGACCTTAGCTATTAGGCCAGAGTACGAGTCTAAGACCTTAGCTATTCGGCCAGAGTAAGAGTTAAGACCTTAGCTATTAGGCCAGAGTAACAGTTAAGACCTTAGCTATTAGGCCAGAGTACGAGTCTAAGACCTTAGCTATTAGGCCAGAGTAAGAGTTAAGACCTTAACCAGTAGGCCAGTGTAAGAGTTAAGACCTTAACCATTAGGCCAGAGTACGAGTCTAAGACCTTAGCTATTAGGCCAGAGTACGAGTCTAAGACCTTAGCTATTAGGCCAGAGTAAGAGTTAAGACCTTAGCTATTAGGCCAGAGTACGAGTCTAAGACCTTAGCTATTAGGCCAGAGTATGAGTCTAAGACCTTAGCTATTAGGCCAGAGTAAGAGTTAAGACCTTAGCTATTAGGCCAGAGTAAGAGTTAAGACCTTAACCAGTACGCCAGAGTACGAGTCTAAGACCTTAGCTATCAGGCCATAGTACGAGTCTTACACCTTAGATATTAGGCCAGAGTAAGAGTTAAGACCTTAGCTATTAGGCCAGAGTAAGAGTTAAGACCTTAACCAGTACGCCAGAGTACGAGTCTAAGACCTTAGCTATCAGGCCATAGTACGAGTCTTACACCTTAGATATTAGGCCAGAGTAAGAGTTAAGACCTTAACCAGTACGCCAGAGTAGGAGTTAAGACCTTAACCTGTAGGCCAGAGTAAGAGTTAAGACCTTAACCTGTAGACCATAGTAGGAGTCTTAGACCTTAGCTATTAGGCCAGAGTAAGAGTTAAGACCTTAACCAGTAGGCCAGAGAAAGAGTTAAGACCTTAACCATTAGGCCAGAGTACGAGTCTAAGACCTTAGCTATTAGGCCAGAGTAAGAGTTAAGACCTTAGCTATTAGGCCAGAGTAAGAGTTAAGACCATAACCATTAAGCCAGAGTACGAGTCTAAGACCTTAGCTATTAGGCCAGAGTAAGTGTTAAGACCTGAGCTATTATGCCAGACTAAGAGTTAAGACCTTAATCAGTAGGCCAGAGTAAGAGTTAGGACCTTAACCAGTAGGCCAGAGTACGAGTTTAACACCTTAGCTATTAGGCCAGAGTAAGAGTTAAGACCTTAACCAGTAGGCCAGAGAAAGAGTTCAGACCTTAACCATTAGGCCAGAGTACGAGTCTAAGACCTTAGCTATTAGGCCAGAGTAAGAGTTAAGACCTTAACCAGTAGGCCAGAGTAAGAGTTAAGACCTTAACCAGTAGGCCAGAGTACGAGTCTAAGACCTTAGCTATTAGGCCAGAGTAAGAGTTAAGACCTTAACCAGTAGGCCAGAGAAAGAGTTAAGACCTTAACCATTAGATCAGAGTAAGAGTTAAGACCTTAGCTATTAGGCCAGAGTAAGAGTTAAGACGTTAACCATTAAGCCAGAGTAAGAATAAAGACCTTAAACATTAGGCCAGAGAAAGAGTCTAAGACCTTAACCATTAGGCCGGAGTAAGAACTAAGACCTTAACCATTAGGCCAGAGTAAGAGTCTAAGACCTTAACCATTAGGCCAGAGTAAGAGTTAAGACCTTAACCATTAGGCCAGAGTAAGAGTCTGGCCAGAGTAAGAGTTAAGACCTTTACCATTAGGCCAGATGAAGAGTCTAAGACCTTAACCATTAGGCCAGAGTAAGAGTTAAGACCTTAACCATTAGGCCAGAGTAAGAGTCTAAGACCTTAACCATTATGTCAGAGTAAGAGTCTAAGACCTTAACCATTAGGCCAGAGTAAGAGTTAGGACCTTAACCATTAGGCCAGAGTTTGAGTCTAAGACCTTAGCTATTAGGCCAGAGTAAGTGTTAAGACCTTAACCAGTAGGCCAGAGTAAGAGTTAAGACCTTAACCATTAGTCCAGAGTACGAGTCTAAGACCTTAGCTATTAGGCCAGAGTAAGAGTTAAGACCTTAGCTATTAGGCCAGAGTAAGAGTTAAGACCTTAACCATTATGCCAGAGTAAGAGTTAAGACCTTAGCTATTAGGCCAGAGTAAGAGTTAAGACATTAACCATTAGGCCAGAGTATGAGTCTAAGACCTTAGCTATTGGGCCAGAGTAAGAGTTAAGACCTTAACCATTAGGCCAGAGTACGAGTCTAAGACCATAGCTATTAGGCCAGAGTAAGAGTTAAGACCTTAACCAGTAGGCCAGAGTAAGAGTTAAGAACTTAACCATTAGTCCAGAGTACGAGTCTAAGACCTTAGCTATTAGGCCAGAGAAAGAGTTAAGACCTTAGCTATTGGGCCAGAGTAAGAATGAGGACCTTAACCATTAGGCCAGAGTACGAGTCTAAGACCTTAGCTATTAGGCCAGAGTAAGAGTTAAGACCTTAACCATTAGGCCAGAGTACGAGTCTAAGACCTTAGCTATTAGGCCAGAGTAAGAATTAAGACCTTAGCTATTAGGCCAGAGTAAGAGTTAAGACCTTAGCTATTAGGCCAGAGTACGAGTCTAAGACCTTAGCTATTAGGCCAGAGTAAGAGTTAAGACCTTAGCTATTAGGCCAGAGTAAGAGTTAAGACCTTAACCAGTAGGCCAGAGAAAGAGTTAAGACCTTAACCTGTAGGCCAGAGTAGGAGTTAAGACCTAAACCTGTAGGCCATACTATGAGTCTAAGCCCTTAGCTATTAGGCCAGAGTAAGAGTTAAGACCTTAGCTATTAGGCCAGAGTAAGAGCTAAGACCTTAACCAGTAGGCCAGAGTAAGAGTTAAGACCTTAACCTGTAGGCCATAGTACGAGTCTAAGACCTTAGCTATTAGGCCAGAGTAAGAGTTAAGACCTTAACCAGTAGGCCAGAGTAAAAGTTAAAACCTTAACCTGTAGGCCAGAGTACGAGTCTAAGACCTTAGCTATTAGGCCAGAGTAAGAGTTAAGACCGTAGCTATTAGGCCAGAGTAAGAGTTAAGACCTTAACCATTAGGCCAGAGTACGAGTCTAAGACCTAAGCTATTAGGCCAGAGTAAGAGTTAAGACCTTAACCAGTAGGCGAGAGTGAGAGTTAAGACCTTAACCTGTAGGCCATAGTACGAGTCTAAGACCTTAGCTATTAGGCCAGAGTAAGAGTTAAGACCTTGGCTATTAGGCCAGAGTAAGAGTTAAGACCTTAACCAGTAGGCCAGAGTAAGAGTTAATACCTTAACCATTAGGCCAGAGTAAGAGTTAAGACCTTAACCATAAGGCCAGAGTATGAGTCTAAGACCTTAGCTATTAGGCCAGAGTAAGAGTTAAGACCTTAACCTGTAGGCCATAGTACGAGTCTAAGACCTTAGCTGTTAGGCCAGAGTAAGAGTTAAGACCTTAACCAGTAGGCCAGAGTAAGAGTTAAGACCTTAACCTGTAGGCCAGAGTAAGAGTTAAGATCTTAACCTGTAGGCCAGAGTATGAGTCTAAGACCTTAGCTGTTAGGCCAGGGTAAGAGTTAAGACCTTATCCAGTAGGCCAGAGTAAGAGTTAGGACCTTAGCTATTAGGCCAGAGTAAGAGTTAAGACCTTAAGCAGTAGGCCAGAGTACGAGTCTAAGACCTTAGCTATTAGGCCAGAGTAAGAGTTAAGATCTTAACCAGTAGACCAGAGTAAGAGTTAAGACCTTAACCAGTAGGCCAGAGTACGAGTCTAAGACCTTAGCTATTAGGCCAGAGTAAAACTTAAGACCTTAACCAGTAGGCCAGAGTAAGAGTTAAGAACTTAACCTGTAGGCCAGAGTAAGAGTTAAGACCTTAACCTGTAGGCCATAGTACGAGTCTAAGACCTTAGCTATTAGGCCAGAGTAAGAGTTAAGACCTTAGCTATTAGGCCAGAGTGTGAGTTAAGACCTTAACCATTAAGCCAGAGTACGAGTCTAAGACCTTGGCTATTTAGCCAGAGTAAGAGTTAAGACCTTAGCTATTAGGCTAGAGTAAGAGTTAAGACCTTACCCATTAGGCCAGAGTACGAGTCTAAGACGTTAGCTATTAGGCCAGAGTAAGAGTTAAGACCTTAACCAGTAGGCCAGAGTAAGAGTTAAGACCTTAACCATTAGTCCAGAGTATGAGTCTAAGACCTTAGCTATTAGGCCAGAGTAAGAGTTAAGACCTTAGCTATTGGGCCAGAGTAAGAGTTAAGACCTTAACCATTAGGCCAGAGTACGAGTCTAAGACCTTAGCTATTAGGCCAGAGTAAGAGTTAAGACCTTAACCTGTAGGCCATAGTACGAGTATAAGACCTTAGCTATTAGGCCAGAGTAAGAGTTAAGAACTTAGCTATCAGGCCAGAGTAAGAGTTAAGACCTTAACCAGTAGGCCAGAGTAAGAGTTAAGACCTTAACCTGTAGGCCAGAGTAGGAGTTAAGACCTAAACCTGTAGGCCATACTATGAGTCTAAGACCATAGCTAATAGGCCAGAGTAAGAGTTAAGACCTTAGCTATTAGGCCAGAGTAAGAGTTAAGACCTTAACCAGTAGGCCAGAGTAAGAGTTAAGACCTTAACCTGAAGGCCGTAGTACGAGTCTAAGACCTTAGCTATTAGGCCAGAGTAAGAGTCAAGACCTTAGCTATTAGGCCAGAGTAAGAATTAAGACCTTAACCATTAGGCCACAGTATGAGTCTAAGACCTTAGCTATTAGGCCAGAGTACGAGTCTAAGACCTTAGCTATTAGGCCAGAGTATGAGTCTAAGACCTTAGCTATTAGGCCAGAGTAAGAGTTAAGACCTTAGCTATTAGGACAGAGTAAGACTTAAGACCTTAGCTATTAGGCCAGAGTACAAGTCTAAGACCTTAGCTATCAGGCCTTAGTAAGAGTCTTACACCTTAGCTATTAGGCCAGAGTAAGAGTTAAGACCTTAACCATTAGGCCAGAGTACGAGTCTAAGACCTTAGCTATTAGGCCAGAGTAAGAGTTAAGACCTTAGCTATTAGGCCAGGGTAAGAGTTAAGACCTTAACCAGTAGGCCAGAGTAAGAGTTAAGACCTTCACCATTAGGCCAGAGTACGAGTCTAAGACCTTAGCTATTAGGCCAGAGTAAGAGTTAAGACCTTAACCAGTAGACCAGAGTAAGAGTAAAGACCTTAACCATTAGGCCAGAGTACCAGTCTAAGACCTTAGCTATTAGGCCAGAGTAAGAGTTAAGACCGTAGCTATTAGGCCAGAGTAAGTGTTAAGACCTTAACCATTAGGCTAGAGTACGAGTCTCAGACCTTAGCTATTAGGCCAGAGTAAGAGTTAAGACCTTAACCAGTAGGCCAGAGTAAGAGTTAAGAACTTAACCTGTAGGCCATAGTACGAGTCTAAGACCTTAGCTATTAGGCCAGAGTAAGAGTTAAGTCCTTAGCTATTAGGCCAGAGTAAGAGTTAAGACCTTAACCATTAGGCCAAAGTACGAGTCTAAGACCTTAGCTTTTAGGCCAGAGTAAAGGTTAAGACCTTAACCAGTAGGCCAGAGTAAGAGTTAAGACCTTAACCATTAGGCCAGAGTACGAGTCTAAGACCTTAGCTATTAGGCCAGAGTAAGAGTTAAGACCTTAACCAGTAGGCCAGTGTAAGAGTTAAGACCTTAACCATTAGGCCAGAGTACGAGTCTAAGACCTTAGCTATTAGGCCAGAGTACGAGTCTAAGACCTTAGCTATTAGGCCAGAGTAAGAGTTAAGACCTTAGCTATTAGGCCAGAGTAAGAGTTAAGACCTTAGCTATTAGGCCAGAGTACAAGTCTAAGACCTTAGCTATTAGGCCAGAGTATGAGTTAAGACCTTAGCTATTAGGCCAGAGTAAGAGTTAAGACCTTAAACAGTAGGCCTGAGTAAGAGTTAAGACCTTAACCTGTAGGCCATAGTACGAGTCTAAGACCTTAGCTATTAGGCCAGAGTAAGAGTTAAGACCTTAGCTATTAGGCCAGAGTAAGAGTTAAGACCTTAGCGATTAGGCCAGAGTAAGAGTTAAGACCTTAGCTATTAGGCCAGAGTACGAGTCTAAGACCTTAGCTATCAGGCCATAGTACGAGTCTTACACCTTAGCTATTAGGCCAGAGTAAGAGTTAAGACCTTAGCTATTAGGCCAGAGTAAGAGTTAAGACCTTAACCAGTACGCCAGAGTAAGAGTTAAGACCTTAACCTGTAGGCCAGAGTGAGAGTTAAGACCTTAACCTGTAGGCCATAGTAGGAGTCTTAGACCTTAGCTATTAGGCCAGAGTAAGAGTTAAGACCTTAACCAGTAGGCCAGTGTAAGAGTTAAGACCTTAACCATTAGGCCAGAGTACGAGTCTAAGACCTTAGCTATTAGGCCAGAGTACGAGTCTAAGACCTTAGCTATTAGGCAAGAGTAAGAGTTAAGACCTTAGCTATTAGGCCAGAGTAAGAGTTAAGACCTTAGCTATTAGGCCAGAGTACGAGTCTAAGACCTTAGCTATTAGGCCAGAGTACGAGTCTAAGACCTTAGCTATTAGGCCAGAGTAAGAGTTAAGACCTTAGCTATTAGGCCAGAGTAAGAGTTAAGACCTTAACCAGTACGCCAGAGTACGAGTCTAAGACCTTAGCTATCAGGCCATAGTACGAGTCTTACACCTTAGATATTAGGCCAGAGTAAGAGTTAAGACCTTAACCAGTACGCCAGAGTAGGAGTTAAGACCTTAACCTGTAGGCCAGAGTAAGAGTTAAGACCTTAACCTGTAGACCATAGTAGGAGTCTTAGACCTTAGCTATTAGGCCAGAGTAAGAGTTAAGACCTTAACCAGTAGGCCAGAGAAAGAGTTAAGACCTTAACCATTAGGCCAGAGTACGAGTCTAAGACCTTAGCTATTAGGCCAGAGTAAGAGTTAAGACCTTAGCTATTAGGCCAGAGTAAGAGTTAAGACCATAACCATTAAGCCAGAGTACGAGTCTAAGACCTTAGCTATTAGGCCAGAGTAAGAGTTAAGACCTTAGCTATTAGGCCAGAGTAAGAGTTAAGACCTTAGCTATTAGGCCAGAGTACGAGTCTAAGACCTTAGCTATTAGGCCAGAGTATGAGTTAAGACCTTAGCTATTAGGCCAGAGTAAGAGTTAAGACCTTAAACAGTAGGCCTGAGTAAGAGTTAAGACCTTAACCTGTAGGCCATAGTACGAGTCTAAGACCTTAGCTATTAGGCCAGAGTAAGAGTTAAGACCTTAGCTATTAGGCCAGAGTAAGTGTTAAGACCTTAGCGATTAGGCCAGAGTAAGAGTTAAGACCTTAGCTATTAGGCCAGAGTACGAGTCTAAGACCTTAGCTATCAGGCCATAGTACGAGTCTTACACCTTAGCTATTAGGCCAGAGTAAGAGTTAAGACCTTAGCTATTAGGCCAGAGTAAGAGTTAAGACCTTAGCTATTAGGCCAGAGTAAGAGCTAAGACCTTAACCAGTAGGCCAGAGTAAGAGTTAAGACCTTAACCTGTAGGCCATAGTACGAGTCTAAGACCTTAGCTATTAGGCCAGAGTAAGAGTTAAGACCTTAACCAGTAGGCCAGAGTAAAAGTTAAAACCTTAACCTGTAGGCCAGAGTACGAGTCTAAGACCTTAGCTATTAGGCCAGAGTAAGAGTTAAGACCGTAGCTATTAGGCCAGAGTAAGAGTTAAGACCTTAACCATTAGGCCAGAGTACGAGTCTAAGACCTAAGCTATTAGGCCAGAGTAAGAGTTAAGACCTTAACCAGTAGGCGAGAGTGAGAGTTAAGACCTTAACCTGTAGGCCATAGTACGAGTCTAAGACCTTAGCTATTAGGCCAGAGTAAGAGTTAAGACCTTGGCTATTAGGCCAGAGTAAGAGTTAAGACCTTAACCAGTAGGCCAGAGTAAGAGTTAATACCTTAACCATTAGGCCAGAGTAAGAGTTAAGACCTTAACCATAAGGCCAGAGTATGAGTCTAAGACCTTAGCTGTTAGGCCAGGGTAAGAGTTAAGACCTTATCCAGTAGGCCAGAGTAAGAGTTAGGACCTTAGCTATTAGGCCAGAGTAAGAGTTAAGACCTTAAGCAGTAGGCCAGAGTACGAGTCTAAGACCTTAGCTATTAGGCCAGAGTAAGAGTTAAGATCTTAACCAGTAGGCCAGAGTAAGAGTTAAGACCTTAACCAGTAGGCCAGAGTACGAGTCTAAGACCTTAGCTATTAGGCCAGAGTAAAACTTAAGACCTTAACCAGTAGGCCAGAGTAAGAGTTAAGAACTTAACCTGTAGGCCAGAGTAAGAGTTAAGACCTTAACCTGTAGGCCATAGTACGAGTCTAAGACCTTAGCTATTAGGCCAGAGTAAGAGTTAAGACCTTAGCTATTAGGCCAGAGTATGAGTTAAGACCTTAACCATTAAGCCAGAGTACGAGTCTAAGACCTTGGCTATTTAGCCAGAGTAAGAGTTAAGACCTTAGCTATTAGGCTAGAGTAAGAGTTAAGACCTTACCCATTAGGCCAGAGTACGAGTCTAAGACGTTAGCTATTAGGCCAGAGTAAGAGTTAAGACCTTAACCAGTAGGCCAGAGTAAGAGTTAAGACCTTAACCATTAGTCCAGAGTATGAGTCTAAGACCTTAGCTATTAGGCCAGAGTAAGAGTTAAGACCTTAGCTATTGGGCCAGAGTAAGAGTTAAGACCTTAACCATTAGGCCAGAGTACGAGTCTAAGACCTTAGCTATTAGGCCAGAGTAAGAGTTAAGACCTTAACCTGTAGGCCATAGTACGAGTATAAGACCTTAGCTATTAGGCCAGAGTAAGAGTTAAGAACTTAGCTATCAGGCCAGAGTAAGAGTTAAGACCTTAACCAGTAGGCCAGAGTAAGAGTTAAGACCTTAACCTGTAGGCCAGAGTAGGAGTTAAGACCTAAACCTGTAGGCCATACTATGAGTCTAAGACCATAGCTAATAGGCCAGAGTAAGAGTTAAGACCTTAGCTATTAGGCCAGAGTAAGAGTTAAGACCTTAACCAGTAGGCCAGAGTAAGAGTTAAGACCTTAACCTGAAGGCCGTAGTACGAGTCTAAGACCTTAGCTATTAGGCCAGAGTAAGAGTCAAGACCTTAGCTATTAGGCCAGAGTAAGAATTAAGACCTTAACCATTAGGCCAGAGTATGAGTCTAAGACCTTAGCTATTAGGCCAGAGTACGAGTCTAAGACCTTAGCTATTAGGCCAGAGTATGAGTCTAAGACCTTAGCTATTAGGCCAGAGTAAGAGTTAAGACCTTAGCTATTAGGCCAGAGTAAGAGTTAAGACCTTAGCTATTAGGCCAGAGTACAAGTCTAAGACCTTAGCTATCAGGCCTTAGTAAGAGTCTTACACCTTAGCTATTAGGCCAGAGTAAGAGTTAAGACCTTAACCATTAGGCCAGAGTACGAGTCTAAGACCTTAGCTATTAGGCCAGAGTAAGAGTTAAGACCTTAGCTATTAGGCCAGGGTAAGAGTTAAGACCTTAACCAGTAGGCCAGAGTAAGAGTTAAGACCTTCACCATTAGGCCAGAGTACGAGTCTAAGACCTTAGCTATTAGGCCAGAGTAAGAGTTAAGACCTTAACCAGTAGACCAGAGTAAGAGTAAAGACCTTAACCATTAGGCCAGAGTACCAGTCTAAGACCTTAGCTATTAGGCCAGAGTAAGAGTTAAGACCTTAGCTATTAGGCCAGAGTAAGTGTTAAGACCTTAACCATTAGGCTAGAGTACGAGTCTCAGACCTTAGCTATTAGGCCAGAGTAAGAGTTAAGACCTTAACCAGTAGGCCAGAGTAAGAGTTAAGAACTTAACCTGTAGGCCATAGTACGAGTCTAAGACCTTAGCTATTAGGCCAGAGTAAGAGTTAAATCCTTAGCTATTAGGCCAGAGTAAGAGTTAAGACCTTAACCATTAGGCAAAAGTACGAGTCTAAGACCTTAGCTTTTAGGCCAGAGTAAAGGTTAGGACCTTAACCAGTAGGCCAGAGTAAGAGTTAAGACCTTAACCATTAGGCCAGAGTACGAGTCTAAGACCTTAGCTATTAGGCCAGAGTAAGAGTTAAGACCTTAACCAGTAGGCCAGTGTAAGAGTTAAGACCTTAACCATTAGGCCAGAGTACGAGTCTAAGACCTTAGCTATTAGGCCAGAGTACGAGTCTAAGACCTTAGCTATTAGGCCAGAGTAAGAGTTAAGACCTTAGCTATTAGGCCAGAGTAAGAGTTAAGACCTTAGCTATTAGGCCAGAGTACGAGTCTAAGACCTTAGCTATTAGGCCAGAGTATGAGTTAAGACCTTAGCTATTAGGCCAGAGTAAGAGTTAAGACCTTAAACAGTAGGCCTGAGTAAGAGTTAAGACCTTAACCTGTAGGCCATAGTACGAGTCTAAGACCTTAGCTATTAGGCCAGAGTAAGAGTTAAGACCTTAGCTATTAGGCCAGAGTAAGAGTTAAGACCTTAGCGATTAGGCCAGAGTTAGAGTTAAGACCTTAGCTATTAGGCCAGAGTACGAGTCTAAGACCTTAGCTATCAGGCCATAGTACGAGTCTTACACCTTAGCTATTAGGCCAGAGTAAGAGTTAAGACCTTAGCTATTAGGCCAGAGTAAGAGTTAAGACCTTAACCAGTACGCCAGAGTAAGAGTTAAGACCTTAACCTGTAGGCCAGAGTGAGAGTTAAGACCTTAACCTGTAGGCCATAGTAGGAGTCTTAGACCTTAGCTATTAGGCCAGAGTAAGAGTTAAGACCTTAACCAGTAGGCCAGTGTAAGAGTTAAGACCTTAACCATTAGGCCAGAGTACGAGTCTAAGACCTTAGCTATTAGGCCAGAGTACGAGTCTAAGACCTTAGCTATTAGGCCAGAGTAAGAGTTAAGACCTTAGCTATTAGGCCAGAGTAAGAGTTAAGACCTTAGCTATTAGGCCAGAGTACGAGTCTAAGACCTTAGCTATTAGGCCAGAGTACGAGTCTAAGACCTTAGCTATTAGGCCAGAGTAAGAGTTAAGACCTTAGCTATTAGGCCAGAGTAAGAGTTAAGACCTTAACCAGTACGCCAGAGTACGAGTCTAAGACCTTAGCTATCAGGCCATAGTACGAGTCTTACACCTTAGATATTAGGCCAGAGTAAGAGTTAAGACCTTAACCAGTACGCCAGAGTAGGAGTTAAGACCTTAACCTGTAGGCCAGAGTAAGAGTTAAGACCTTAACCTGTAGACCATAGTAGGAGTCTTAGACCTTAGCTATTAGGCCAGAGTAAGAGTTAAGACCTTAACCAGTAGGCCAGAGAAAGAGTTAAGACCTTAACCATTAGGCCAGAGTACGAGTCTAAGACCTTAGCTATTAGGCCAGAGTAAGAGTTAAGACCTTAGCTATTAGGCCAGAGTAAGAGTTAAGACCATAACCATTAAGCCAGAGTACGAGTCTAAGACCTTAGCTATTAGGCCAGAGTAAGAGTTAAGACCTTAGCTATTAGGCCAGAGTAAGAGTTAAGACCTTAGCTATTAGGCCAGAGTACGAGTCTAAGACCTTAGCTATTAGGCCAGAGTATGAGTTAAGACCTTAGCTATTAGGCCAGAGTAAGAGTTAAGACCTTAAACAGTAGGCCTGAGTAAGAGTTAAGACCTTAACCTGTAGGCCATAGTACGAGTCTAAGACCTTAGCTATTAGGCCAGAGTAAGAGTTAAGACCTTAGCGATTAGGCCAGAGTAAGAGTTAAGACCTTAGCTATTAGGCCAGAGTACGAGTCTAAGACCTTAGCTATCAGGCCATAGTACGAGTCTTACACCTTAGCTATTAGGCCAGAGTAAGAGTTAAGACCTTAGCTATTAGGCCAGAGTAAGAGTTAAGACCTTAGCTATTAGGCCAGAGTAAGAGCTAAGACCTTAACCAGTAGGCCAGAGTAAGAGTTAAGACCTTAACCTGTAGGCCATAGTACGAGTCTAAGACCTTAGCTATTAGGCCAGAGTAAGAGTTAAGACCTTAACCAGTAGGCCAGAGTAAAAGTTAAAACCTTAACCTGTAGGCCAGAGTACGAGTCTAAGACCTTAGCTATTAGGCCAGAGTAAGAGTTAAGACCGTAGCTATTAGGCCAGAGTAAGAGTTAAGACCTTAACCATTAGGCCAGAGTACGAGTCTAAGACCTAAGCTATTAGGCCAGAGTAAGAGTTAAGACCTTAACCAGTAGGCGAGAGTGAGAGTTAAGACCTTAACCTGTAGGCCATAGTACGAGTCTAAGACCTTAGCTATTAGGCCAGAGTAAGAGTTAAGACCTTGGCTATTAGGCCAGAGTAAGAGTTAAGACCTTAACCAGTAGGCCAGAGTAAGAGTTAATACCTTAACCATTAGGCCAGAGTAAGAGTTAAGACCTTAACCATAAGGCCAGAGTATGAGTCTAAGACCTTAGCTGTTAGGCCAGGGTAAGAGTTAAGACCTTATCCAGTAGGCCAGAGTAAGAGTTAGGACCTTAGCTATTAGGCCAGAGTAAGAGTTAAGACCTTAAGCAGTAGGCCAGAGTACGAGTCTAAGACCTTAGCTATTAGGCCAGAGTAAGAGTTAAGATCTTAACCAGTAGGCCAGAGTAAGAGTTAAGACCTTAACCAGTAGGCCAGAGTACGAGTCTAAGACCTTAGCTATTAGGCCAGAGTAAAACTTAAGACCTTAACCAGTAGGCCAGAGTAAGAGTTAAGAACTTAACCTGTAGGCCAGAATAAGAGTTAAGACCTTAACCTGTAGGCCATAGTATGAGTCTAAGACCTTAGCTATTAGGCCAGAGTAAGAGTTAAGACCTTAGCTATTAGGCCAGAGTATGAGTTAAGACCTTAACCATTAAGCCAGAGTACGAGTCTAAGACCTTGGCTATTTAGCCAGAGTAAGAGTTAAGACCTTAGCTATTAGGCTAGAGTAAGAGTTAAGACCTTACCCATTAGGCCAGAGTACGAGTCTAAGACGTTAGCTATTAGGCCAGAGTAAGAGTTAAGACCTTAACCAGTAGGCCAGAGTAAGAGTTAAGACCTTAACCATTAGTCCAGAGTATGAGTCTAAGACCTTAGCTATTAGGCCAGAGTAAGAGTTAAGACCTTAGCTATTGGGCCAGAGTAAGAGTTAAGACCTTAACCATTAGGCCAGAGTACGAGTCTAAGACCTTAGCTATTAGGCCAGAGTAAGAGTTAAGACCTTAACCTGTAGGCCATAGTACGAGTATAAGACCTTAGCTATTAGGCCAGAGTAAGAGTTAAGAACTTAGCTATCAGGCCAGAGTAAGAGTTAAGACCTTAACCAGTAGGCCAGAGTAAGAGTTAAGACCTTAACCTGTAGGCCAGAGTAGGAGTTAAGACCTAAACCTGTAGGCCATACTATGAGTCTAAGACCATAGCTAATAGGCCAGAGTAAGAGTTAAGACCTTAGCTATTAGGCCAGAGTAAGAGTTAAGACCTTAACCAGTAGGCCAGAGTAAGAGTTAAGACCTTAACCTGAAGGCCGTAGTACGAGTCTAAGACCTTAGCTATTAGGCCAGAGTAAGAGTCAAGACCTTAGCTATTAGGCCAGAGTAAGAATTAAGACCTTAACCATTAGGCCACAGTATGAGTCTAAGACCTTAGCTATTAGGCCAGAGTACGAGTCTAAGACCTTAGCTATTAGGCCAGAGTATGAGTCTAAGACCTTAGCTATTAGGCCAGAGTAAGAGTTAAGACCTTAGCTATTAGGCCAGAGTAAGAGTTAAGACCTTAGCTATTAGGCCAGAGTACAAGTCTAAGACCTTAGCTATCAGGCCTTAGTAAGAGTCTTACACCTTAGCTATTAGGCCAGAGTAAGAGTTAAGACCTTAACCATTAGGCCAGAGTACGAGTCTAAGACCTTAGCTATTAGGCCAGAGTAAGAGTTAAGACCTTAACCAGTAGGCCAGAGTAAGAGTTAAGACCTTCACCATTAGGCCAGAGTACGAGTCTAAGACCTTAGCTATTAGGCCAGAGTAAGAGTTAAGACCTTAACCAGTAGACCAGAGTAAGAGTAAAGACCTTAACCATTAGGCCAGAGTACCAGTCTAAGACCTTAGCTATTAGGCCAGAGTAAGAGTTAAGACCTTAGCTATTAGGCCAGAGTAAGTGTTAAGACCTTAACCATTAGGCTAGAGTACGAGTCTCAGACCTTAGCTATTAGGCCAGAGTAAGAGTTAAGACCTTAACCAGTAGGCCAGAGTAAGAGTTAAGAACTTAACCTGTAGGCCATAGTACGAGTCTAAGACCTTAGCTATTAGGCCAGAGTAAGAGTTAAATCCTTAGCTATTAGGCCAGAGTAAGAGTTAAGACCTTAACCATTAGGCAAAAGTACGAGTCTAAGACCTTAGCTTTTAGGCCAGAGTAAAGGTTAAGACCTTAACCAGTAGGCCAGAGTAAGAGTTAAGACCTTAACCATTAGGCCAGAGTACGAGTCTAAGACCTTAGCTATTAGGCCAGAGTAAGAGTTAAGACCTTAACCAGTAGGCCAGTGTAAGAGTTCAGACCTTAACCATTAGGCCAGAGTACGAGTCTAAGACCTTAGCTATTAGGCCAGAGTACGAGTCTAAGACCTTAGCTATTAGGCCAGAGTAAGAGTTAAGACCTTAGCTATTAGGCCAGAGTAAGAGTTAAGACCTTAGCTATTAGGCCAGAGTACGAGTCTAAGACCTTAGCTATTAGGCCAGAGTATGAGTTAAGACCTTAGCTATTAGGCCAGAGTAAGAGTTAAGACCTTAAACAGTAGGCCTGAGTAAGAGTTAAGACCTTAACCTGTAGGCCATAGTACGAGTCTAAGACCTTAGCTATTAGGCCAGAGTAAGAGTTAAGACCTTAGCTATTAGGCCAGAGTAAGAGTTAAGACCTTAGCGATTAGGCCAGAGTTAGAGTTAAGACCTTAGCTATTAGGCCAGAGTACGAGTCTAAGACCTTAGCTATCAGGCCATAGTACGAGTCTTACACCTTAGCTATTAGGCCAGAGTAAGAGTTAAGACCTTAGCTATTAGGCCAGAGTAAGAGTTAAGACCTTAACCAGTACGCCAGAGTAAGAGTTAAGACCTTAACCTGTAGGCCAGAGTGAGAGTTAAGACCTTAACCTGTAGGCCATAGTAGGAGTCTTAGACCTTAGCTATTAGGCCAGAGTAAGAGTTAAGACCTTAACCAGTAGGCCAGAGTAAGAGTTAAGACCTTAACCATTAGGCCAGAGTACGAGTCTAAGACCTTAGCTATTAGGCCAGACAAAGAGTTAAGACCATAACCATTAAGCCAGAGTATGAGTCTAAGACCTTAGCTATTTAGCCAGAGTATGAGTCTAAGACCTTAGCTATTTAGCCAGAGTAAGAGTTAAGACCTTAGCTCCTAGGCCAGAGTAAGAGTTAAGACCTTAACCATTACGCCTGAGTACGAGTCTAAGACCTTAGCTATTAGGCCAGAGTAAGTGTTAAGACCTGAGCTATTATGCCAGACTAAGAGTTAAGCCCTTAATCAGTAGGCCAGAGTAAGAGTTAAGACCTTAACCAGTAGGCCAGAGTAAGAGTTAAGACCTTAACCTGTAGGCCATAGTACGAGTTTAAGACCTTAGCTATTAGGCCAGTAAAAGAGTTAAGACCTTAACCAGTCGGCCAGAGTAAGAGTTAAGACCTTAACCAGTAGGCCAGGGTAAGAGTTAAGACCTTAACCTGTAGGCCATAGTACGAGTTTAAGACCTTAGCTATTAGGCCAGTAAAAGAGTTAAGACCTTAACCAGTCGGCCAGAGTAAGAGTTAAGACCTTAACCAGTAGGCCAGAGTACGAGTCTAACACCTTAACCATTAGGCCAGAGTAAGAGTCTGGCCAGAGTAAGAGTTAAGACCTTTACCATTAGGCCAGATTAAGAGTCTAAGACCTTAACCATTAGGCCAGAGTAAGAGTTAAGACCTTAACCATTAGGCCAGAGTAAGAGTCTAAGACCTTAACCATTATGTCAGAGTAAGAGTCTAAGACCTTAACCATTAGGCCAGAGTAAGAGTTAAGACCTTAACCATTAGGCCAGAGTTTGAGTCTAAGACCTTAGCTATTAGGCCAGAGTAAGAGTTAAGACCTTAACCAGTAGGCCAGAGTAAGAGTTAAGACCTTAACCAGTAGTCCAGAGTACGAGTCTAAGACCTTAGCTATTAGGCCAGAGTAAAACTTAAGACCTTAACCAGTAGGCCAGAGTAAGAGTTAAGAACTTAACCTGTAGGCCAGAGTAAGAGTTAAGACCTTAACCTGTAGGCCATAGTACGAGTCTAATACCTTAGCTATTAGGCCAGAGTAAGAGTTAAGACCTTAGCTATTAGGCCAGAGTATAAGTTAAGACCTTAACCATTAAGCCAGAGTACGAGTCTAACACCTTTGCTATTTAGCCAGAGTAAGAGTTAAGACCTTAGCTATTAGGCCAGAGTAAGAGTTAAGACCTTAGCTATTAGGCCAGAGTACAAGTCTAAGACCTTAGCTATCAGGCCTTAGTAAGAGTCCTACACCTTAGCTATTAGGCCAGAGTAAGAGTTAAGACCTTAGCTATTAGGCCAGAGTAAGAGTTAAGACCTTAGCTATTAGGCCAGAGTACGAGTCTAAGACCTTAGCTATTAGGCCAGAGTACGAGTCTAAGACCTTAGCTATTAGGCCAGAGTAAGAGTTAAGACCTTAGCTATTAGGCCAGAGTAAGAGTTAAGACCTTAACCAGTACGCCAGAGTACGAGTCTAAGACCTTAGCTATCAGGCCATAGTACGAGTCTTACACCTTAGATATTAGGCCAGAGTAAGAGTTAAGACCTTAACCAGTACGCCAGAGTAGGAGTTAAGACCTTAACCTGTAGGCCAGAGTAAGAGTTAAGACCTTAACCTGTAGACCATAGTAGGAGTCTTAGACCTTAGCTATTAGGCCAGAGTAAGAGTTAAGACCTTAACCAGTAGGCCAGAGAAAGAGTTAAGACCTTAACCATTAGGCCAGAGTACGAGTCTAAGACCTTAGCTATTAGGCCAGAGTAAGAGTTAAGACCTTAGCTATTAGGCCAGAGTAAGAGTTAAGACCATAACCATTAAGCCAGAGTACGAGTCTAAGACCTTAGCTATTAGGCCAGAGTAAGAGTTAAGACCTTAGCTATTAGGCCAGAGTAAGAGTTAAGACCTTAGCTATTAGGCCAGAGTACGAGTCTAAGACCTTAGCTATTAGGCCAGAGTATGAGTTAAGACCTTAGCTATTAGGCCAGAGTAAGAGTTAAGACCTTAAACAGTAGGCCTGAGTAAGAGTTAAGACCTTAACCTGTAGGCCATAGTACGAGTCTAAGACCTTAGCTATTAGGCCAGAGTAAGAGTTAAGACCTTAGCGATTAGGCCAGAGTAAGAGTTAAGACCTTAGCTATTAGGCCAGAGTACGAGTCTAAGACCTTAGCTATCAGGCCATAGTACGAGTCTTACACCTTAGCTATTAGGCCAGAGTAAGAGTTAAGACCTTAGCTATTAGGCCAGAGTAAGAGTTAAGACCTTAGCTATTAGGCCAGAGTAAGAGCTAAGACCTTAACCAGTAGGCCAGAGTAAGAGTTAAGACCTTAACCTGTAGGCCATAGTACGAGTCTAAGACCTTAGCTATTAGGCCAGAGTAAGAGTTAAGACCTTAACCAGTAGGCCAGAGTAAAAGTTAAAACCTTAACCTGTAGGCCAGAGTACGAGTCTAAGACCTTAGCTATTAGGCCAGAGTAAGAGTTAAGACCGTAGCTATTAGGCCAGAGTAAGAGTTAAGACCTTAACCATTAGGCCAGAGTACGAGTCTAAGACCTAAGCTATTAGGCCAGAGTAAGAGTTAAGACCTTAACCAGTAGGCGAGAGTGAGAGTTAAGACCTTAACCTGTAGGCCATAGTACGAGTCTAAGACCTTAGCTATTAGGCCAGAGTAAGAGTTAAGACCTTGGCTATTAGGCCAGAGTAAGAGTTAAGACCTTAACCAGTAGGCCAGAGTAAGAGTTAATACCTTAACCATTAGGCCAGAGTAAGAGTTAAGACCTTAACCATAAGGCCAGAGTATGAGTCTAAGACCTTAGCTGTTAGGCCAGGGTAAGAGTTAAGACCTTATCCAGTAGGCCAGAGTAAGAGTTAGGACCTTAGCTATTAGGCCAGAGTAAGAGTTAAGACCTTAAGCAGTAGGCCAGAGTACGAGTCTAAGACCTTAGCTATTAGGCCAGAGTAAGAGTTAAGATCTTAACCAGTAGGCCAGAGTAAGAGTTAAGACCTTAACCAGTAGGCCAGAGTACGAGTCTAAGACCTTAGCTATTAGGCCAGAGTAAAACTTAAGACCTTAACCAGTAGGCCAGAGTAAGAGTTAAGAACTTAACCTGTAGGCCAGAATAAGAGTTAAGACCTTAACCTGTAGGCCATAGTATGAGTCTAAGACCTTAGCTATTAGGCCAGAGTAAGAGTTAAGACCTTAGCTATTAGGCCAGAGTATGAGTTAAGACCTTAACCATTAAGCCAGAGTACGAGTCTAAGACCTTGGCTATTTAGCCAGAGTAAGAGTTAAGACCTTAGCTATTAGGCTAGAGTAAGAGTTAAGACCTTACCCATTAGGCCAGAGTACGAGTCTAAGACGTTAGCTATTAGGCCAGAGTAAGAGTTAAGACCTTAACCAGTAGGCCAGAGTAAGAGTTAAGACCTTAACCATTAGTCCAGAGTATGAGTCTAAGACCTTAGCTATTAGGCCAGAGTAAGAGTTAAGACCTTAGCTATTGGGCCAGAGTAAGAGTTAAGACCTTAACCATTAGGCCAGAGTACGAGTCTAAGACCTTAGCTATTAGGCCAGAGTAAGAGTTAAGACCTTAACCTGTAGGCCATAGTACGAGTATAAGACCTTAGCTATTAGGCCAGAGTAAGAGTTAAGAACTTAGCTATCAGGCCAGAGTAAGAGTTAAGACCTTAACCAGTAGGCCAGAGTAAGAGTTAAGACCTTAACCTGTAGGCCAGAGTAGGAGTTAAGACCTAAACCTGTAGGCCATACTATGAGTCTAAGACCATAGCTAATAGGCCAGAGTAAGAGTTAAGACCTTAGCTATTAGGCCAGAGTAAGAGTTAAGACCTTAACCAGTAGGCCAGAGTAAGAGTTAAGACCTTAACCTGAAGGCCGTAGTACGAGTCTAAGACCTTAGCTATTAGGCCAGAGTAAGAGTCAAGACCTTAGCTATTAGGCCAGAGTAAGAATTAAGACCTTAACCATTAGGCCACAGTATGAGTCTAAGACCTTAGCTATTAGGCCAGAGTACGAGTCTAAGACCTTAGCTATTAGGCCAGAGTATGAGTCTAAGACCTTAGCTATTAGGCCAGAGTAAGAGTTAAGACCTTAGCTATTAGGCCAGAGTAAGAGTTAAGACCTTAGCTATTAGGCCAGAGTACAAGTCTAAGACCTTAGCTATCAGGCCTTAGTAAGAGTCTTACACCTTAGCTATTAGGCCAGAGTAAGAGTTAAGACCTTAACCATTAGGCCAGAGTACGAGTCTAAGACCTTAGCTATTAGGCCAGAGTAAGAGTTAAGACCTTAGCTATTAGGCCAGGGTAAGAGTTAAGACCTTAACCAGTAGGCCAGAGTAAGAGTTAAGACCTTCACCATTAGGCCAGAGTACGAGTCTAAGACCTTAGCTATTAGGCCAGAGTAAGAGTTAAGACCTTAACCAGTAGACCAGAGTAAGAGTAAAGACCTTAACCATTAGGCCAGAGTACCAGTCTAAGACCTTAGCTATTAGGCCAGAGTAAGAGTTAAGACCTTAGCTATTAGGCCAGAGTAAGTGTTAAGACCTTAACCATTAGGCTAGAGTACGAGTCTCAGACCTTAGCTATTAGGCCAGAGTAAGAGTTAAGACCTTAACCAGTAGGCCAGAGTAAGAGTTAAGAACTTAACCTGTAGGCCATAGTACGAGTCTAAGACCTTAGCTATTAGGCCAGAGTAAGAGTTAAATCCTTAGCTATTAGGCCAGAGTAAGAGTTAAGACCTTAACCATTAGGCAAAAGTACGAGTCTAAGACCTTAGCTTTTAGGCCAGAGTAAAGGTTAAGACCTTAACCAGTAGGCCAGAGTAAGAGTTAAGACCTTAACCATTAGGCCAGAGTACGAGTCTAAGACCTTAGCTATTAGGCCAGAGTAAGAGTTAAGACCTTAACCAGTAGGCCAGTGTAAGAGTTCAGACCTTAACCATTAGGCCAGAGTACGAGTCTAAGACCTTAGCTATTAGGCCAGAGTACGAGTCTAAGACCTTAGCTATTAGGCCAGAGTAAGAGTTAAGACCTTAGCTATTAGGCCAGAGTAAGAGTTAAGACCTTAGCTATTAGGCCAGAGTACGAGTCTAAGACCTTAGCTATTAGGCCAGAGTATGAGTTAAGACCTTAGCTATTAGGCCAGAGTAAGAGTTAAGACCTTAAACAGTAGGCCTGAGTAAGAGTTAAGACCTTAACCTGTAGGCCATAGTACGAGTCTAAGACCTTAGCTATTAGGCCAGAGTAAGAGTTAAGACCTTAGCTATTAGGCCAGAGTAAGAGTTAAGACCTTAGCGATTAGGCCAGAGTTAGAGTTAAGACCTTAGCTATTAGGCCAGAGTACGAGTCTAAGACCTTAGCTATCAGGCCATAGTACGAGTCTTACACCTTAGCTATTAGGCCAGAGTAAGAGTTAAGACCTTAGCTATTAGGCCAGAGTAAGAGTTAAGACCTTAACCAGTACGCCAGAGTAAGAGTTAAGACCTTAACCTGTAGGCCAGAGTGAGAGTTAAGACCTTAACCTGTAGGCCATAGTAGGAGTCTTAGACCTTAGCTATTAGGCCAGAGTAAGAGTTAAGACCTTAACCAGTAGGCCAGAGTAAGAGTTAAGACCTTAACCATTAGGCCAGAGTACGAGTCTAAGACCTTAGCTATTAGGCCAGACAAAGAGTTAAGACCATAACCATTAAGCCAGAGTATGAGTCTAAGACCTTAGCTATTTAGCCAGAGTATGAGTCTAAGACCTTAGCTATTTAGCCAGAGTAAGAGTTAAGACCTTAGCTCCTAGGCCAGAGTAAGAGTTAAGACCTTAACCATTACGCCTGAGTACGAGTCTAAGACCTTAGCTATTAGGCCAGAGTAAGTGTTAAGACCTGAGCTATTATGCCAGACTAAGAGTTAAGCCCTTAATCAGTAGGCCAGAGTAAGAGTTAAGACCTTAACCAGTAGGCCAGAGTAAGAGTTAAGACCTTAACCTGTAGGCCATAGTACGAGTTTAAGACCTTAGCTATTAGGCCAGTAAAAGAGTTAAGACCTTAACCAGTCGGCCAGAGTAAGAGTTAAGACCTTAACCAGTAGGCCAGGGTAAGAGTTAAGACCTTAACCTGTAGGCCATAGTACGAGTTTAAGACCTTAGCTATTAGGCCAGTAAAAGAGTTAAGACCTTAACCAGTCGGCCAGAGTAAG
Source organism: Triturus cristatus (assembly GCF_964204655.1). NCBI lineage: Eukaryota > Metazoa > Chordata > Amphibia > Caudata > Salamandridae > Triturus > Triturus cristatus. The sequence continues at coordinate 1,101,024,882 of NC_140589.1, read as the reverse complement.
AGTTAAGACCTTAACCAGTAGGCCAGAGTACGAGTCTAACACCTTAACCATTAGGCCAGAGTAAGAGTCTGGCCAGAGTAAGAGTTAAGACCTTTACCATTAGGCCAGATTAAGAGTCTAAGACCTTAACCATTAGGCCAGAGTAAGAGTTAAGACCTTAACCATTAGGCCAGAGTAAGAGTCTAAGACCTTAACCATTATGTCAGAGTAAGAGTCTAAGACCTTAACCATTAGGCCAGAGTAAGAGTTAAGACCTTAACCATTAGGCCAGAGTTTGAGTCTAAGACCTTAGCTATTAGGCCAGAGTAAGAGTTAAGACCTTAACCAGTAGGCCAGAGTAAGAGTTAAGACCTTAACCAGTAGTCCAGAGTACGAGTCTAAGACCTTAGCTATTAGGCCAGAGTAAAACTTAAGACCTTAACCAGTAGGCCAGAGTAAGAGTTAAGAACTTAACCTGTAGGCCAGAGTAAGAGTTAAGACCTTAACCTGTAGGCCATAGTACGAGTCTAATACCTTAGCTATTAGGCCAGAGTAAGAGTTAAGACCTTAGCTATTAGGCCAGAGTATAAGTTAAGACCTTAACCATTAAGCCAGAGTACGAGTCTAACACCTTTGCTATTTAGCCAGAGTAAGAGTTAAGACCTTAGCTATTAGGCCAGAGTAAGAGTTAAGACCTTAGCTATTAGGCCAGAGTACAAGTCTAAGACCTTAGCTATCAGGCCTTAGTAAGAGTCCTACACCTTAGCTATTAGGCCAGAGTAAGAGTTAAGACCTTAACCATTAGGCCAGAGTACGAGTCTAAGACCTTAGCTATTAGGCCAGAGTAAGAGTTATGACCTTAGCTATTAGGCCAGGGTAAGAGTTAAGACCTTAACCAGTAGGCCAGAGTAAGAGTTAAGACCTTCACCATTAGGCCAGAGTACGAGTCTAAGACCTTAGCTATTAGGCCAGAGTAAGAGTTAAGACCTTAACCAGTAGACCAGAGTAAGAGTTAAGACCTTAGCTATTAGGCCAGAGTAAGAGTTAAGACCTTAGCTATTAGGCCAGAGTACGAGTCTAAGACCTTAGCTATTAGGCCAGAGTATGAGTCTAAGACCTTAGCTATTAGGCCAGAGTAAGAGTTAAGACCTTAGCCATTAGGCCAGAGTAAGAGTTAAGACCTTAGCTATTAGGCCAGAGTACGAGTCTAAGACCTTAGCTATCAGGCCATAGTACGAGTCTTACACCTTAGCTATTAGGCCAGAGTAAGAGTTAAGACCTTAGCTATTAGGCCAGAGTAAGAGTTAAGACCTTAACCAGTACGCCAGAGTAAGAGTTAAGACCTTAACCTGTAGGCCAGAGTGAGAGTTAAGACCTTAACCTGTAGGCCATAGTAGGAGTCTTAGACCTTAGCTATTAGGCCAGAGTAAGAGTTAAGACCTTAACCAGTAGGCCAGAGTAAGAGTTAAGACCTTAACCATTAGGCCAGAGTACGAGTCTAAGACCTTAGCTATTAGGCCAGAGTAAGAGTTAAGACCTTAGCTATTAGGCCAGAGTAAGAGTTAAGACCTTAACCAGTAGGCCAGAGAAAGAGTTAAGACCTTAACCTGTAGGCCAGAGTAGGAGTTAAGACCTAAACCTGTAGGCCATACTATGAGTCTAAGCCCTTAGCTATTAGGCCAGAGTAAGAGTTAAGACCTTAGCTATTAGGCCAGAGTAAGAGCTAAGACCTTAACCAGTAGGCCAGAGTAATAGTTAAGACCTTAACCTGTAGGCCATAGTACGAGTCTAAGACCTTAGCTATTAGGCCAGAGTAAGAGTTAAGACCTTAACCAGTAGGCCAGAGTAAAAGTTAAAACCTTAACCTGTAGGCCAGAGTACGAGTCTAAGACCTTAGCTATTAGGCCAGAGTAAGAGTTAAGACTGTAGCTATTAGGCCAGAGTAAGAGTTAAGACCTTAACCATTAGGCCAGAGTACGATTCTAAGACCTAAGCTATTAGGCCAGAGTAAGAGTTAAGACCTTAACCAGTAGGCGAGAGTGAGAGTTAAGACCTTAACCTGTAGGCCATAGTACGAGTCTAAGATCTTAGCTATTAGGCCAGAGTAAGAGTTAAGACCTTGGCTATTAGGCCAGAGTAAGAGTTAAGACCTTAACCAGTAGGCCAGAGTAAGAGTTAATACCTTAACCATTAGGCCAGAGTAAGAGTTAAGACCTTAACCATAAGGCCAGAGTATGAGTCTAAGACCTTAGCTATTAGGCCAGAGTAAGAGTTAAGACCTTAACCTGTAGGCCATAGTATGAGTCTAAGACCTTAGCTATTAGGCCAGAGTAAGAGTTAAGACCTTAACCAGTACGCCAGAGTAAGAGTTAAGACCTTAACCTGTAGGCCAGAGTAAGAGTTAAGACCTTAACCTGTAGGCCAGAGTATGAGTCTAAGACCTTAGCTGTTAGGCCAGGGTAAGAGTTAAGACCTTATCCAGTAGGCCAGAGTAAGAGTTATGACCTTAGCTATTAGGCCAGAGTAAGAGTTAAGACCTTAAGCAGTAGGCCAGAGTACGAGTCTAAGACCTTAGCTATTAGGCCAGAGTAAGAGTTAAGATCTTAACCAGTAGGCCAGAGTAAGAGTTAAGACCTTAACCAGTAGGCCAGAGTACGAGTCTAAGACCTTAGCTATTAGGCCAGAGTAAAACTTAAGACCTTAACCAGTAGGCCAGAGTAAGAGTTAAGAACTTAACCTGTAGGCCAGAGTAAGAGTTAAGACCTTAACCTGTAGGCCATAGTACGAGTCTAAGACCTTAGCTATTAGGCCAGAGTAAGAGTTAAGACCTTAGCTATTAGGCCAGAGTATGAGTTAAGACCTTAACCATTAAGCCAGAGTACGAGTCTAAGACCTTGGCTATTTAGCCAGAGTAAGAGTTAAGACCTTAGCTATTAGGCTAGAGTAAGAGTTAAGACCTTACCCATTAGGCCAGAGTACGAGTCTAAGACGTTAGCTATTATGCCAGAGTAAGAGTTAAGACCTTAACCAGTAGGCCAGAGTAAGAGTTAAGACCTTAACCATTAGTCCAGAGTATGAGTCTAAGACCTTAGCTATTAGGCCAGAGTAAGAGTTAAGACCTTAGCTATTGGGCCAGAGTAATAGTTAAGACCTTAACCATTAGGCCAGAGTACGAGTCTAAGACCTTAGCTATTAGGCCAGAGTAAGAGTTAAGACCTTAACCTGTAGGCCATAGTACGAGTATAAGACCTTAGCTATTAGGCCAGAGTAAGAGTTAAGAACTTAGCTATCAGGCCAGAGTAAGAGTTAAGACCTTAACCAGTAGGCCAGAGTAAGAGTTAAGACCTTAACCTGTAGGCCAGAGTAGGAGTTAAGACCTAAACCTGTAGGCCATACTATGAGTCTAAGACCATAGCTAATAGGCCAGAGTAAGAGTTAAGACCTTAGCTATTAGGCCAGAGTAAGAGTTAAGACCTTAACCAGTAGGCCAGAGTAAGAGTTAAGACCTTAACCTGAAGGCCGTAGTACGAGTCTAAGACCTTAGCTATTAGGCCAGAGTAAGAGTCAAGACCTTAGCTATTAGGCCAGAGTAAGAATTAAGACCTTAACCATTAGGCCACAGTATGAGTCTAAGACCTTAGCTATTAGGCCAGAGTACGAGTCTAAGACCTTAGCTATTAGGCCAGAGTATGAGTCTAAGACCTTAGCTATTAGGCCAGAGTAAGAGTTAAGACCTTAGCTATTAGGCCAGAGTAAGAGTTAAGACCTTAGCTATTAGGCCAGAGTACAAGTCTAAGACCTTAGCTATCAGGCCTTAGTAAGAGTCTTACACCTTAGCTATTAGGCCAGAGTAAGAGTTAAGACCTTAACCATTAGGCCAGAGTACGAGTCTAAGACCTTAGCTATTAGGCCAGAGTAAGAGTTAAGACCTTAGCTATTAGGCCAGGGTAAGAGTTAAGACCTTAACCAGTAGGCCAGAGTAAGAGTTAAGACCTTCACCATTAGGCCAGAGTACGAGTCTAAGACCTTAGCTATTAGGCCAGAGTAAGAGTTAAGACCTTAACCAGTAGACCAGAGTAAGAGTAAAGACCTTAACCATTAGGCCAGAGTACCAGTCTAAGACCTTAGCTATTAGGCCAGAGTAAGAGTTAAGACCTTAGCTATTAGGCCAGAGTAAGTGTTAAGACCTTAACCATTAGGCTAGAGTACGAGTCTCAGACCTTAGCTATTAGGCCAGAGTAAGAGTTAAGACCTTAACCAGTAGGCCAGAGTAAGAGTTAAGAACTTAACCTGTAGGCCATAGTACGAGTCTAAGACCTTAGCTATTAGGCCAGAGTAAGAGTTAAGTCCTTAGCTATTAGGCCAGAGTAAGAGTTAAGACCTTAACCATTAGGCCAAAGTACGAGACTAAGACCTTAGCTTTTAGGCCAGAGTAAGAGTTAAGACCTTAGCTATTAGGCCAGAGTAAAGGTTAAGACCTTAACCAGTAGGCCAGAGTAAGAGTTAAGACCTTAACCATTAGGCCAGAGTACGAGTCTAAGACCTTAGCTATTAGGCCAGAGTAAGAGTTAAGACCTTAACCAGTAGGCCAGTGTAAGAGTTAAGACCTTAACCATTAGGCCAGAGTACGAGTCTAAGGCCTTAGCTATTAGGCCAGAGTACGAGTCTAAGACCTTAGCTATTAGGCCAGAGTAAGAGTTAAGACCTTAGCTATTAGGCCAGAGTAAGAGTTAAGACCTTAGCTATTAGGCCAGAGTACGAGTCTAAGACCTTAGCTATTAGGCCAGAGTATGAGTTAAGACCTTAGCTATTAGGCCAGAGTAAGAGTTAAGACCTTAAACAGTAGGCCTGAGTAAGAGTTAAGACCTTAACCTGTAGGCCATAGTACGAGTCTAAGACCTTAGCTATTAGGCCAGAGTAAGAGTTAAGACCTTAGCTATTAGGCCAGAGTAAGAGTTAAGACCTTAGCGATTAGGCCAGAGTAAGAGTTAAGACCTTAGCTATTAGGCCAGAGTACGAGTCTAAGACCTTAGCTATCAGGCCAGAGTAAGAGTTAAGACCTTAGCTATTAGGCCAGAGTAAGAGTTAAGACCTTAGCTATTAGGCCAGAGTAAGAGTTAAGACCTTAGCTATTAGGCCAGAGTAAGAGTTAAGACCTTAACCAGTACGCCAGAGTAAGAGTTAAGACCTTAACCTGTAGGCCAGAGTGAGAGTTAAGACCTTAACCTGTAGGCCATAGTAGGAGTCTTAGACCTTAGCTATTAGGCCAGAGTAAGAGTTAAGACCTTAACCAGTAGGCCAGAGTAAGAGTTAAGACCTTAACCATTAGGCCAGAGTACGAGTCTAAGACCTTAGCTATTAGGCCAGAGTAAGAGTTAAGACCTTAGCTATTAGGCCAGACAAAGAGTTAAGACCATAACCATTAAGCCAGAGTATGAGTCTAAGACCTTAGCTATTTAGCCAGAGTAAGAGTTAAGACCTTAGCTCCTAGGCCAGAGTAAGAGTTAAGACCTTAACCATTACGCCTGAGTACGAGTCTAAGACCTTAGCTATTAGGCCAGAGTAAGTGTTAAGACCTGAGCTATTATGCCAGACTAAGAGTTAAGCCCTTAATCAGTAGGCCAGAGAAAGAGTTAAGACCTTAACCAGTAGGCCAGAGTAAGAGTTAAGACCTTAACCTGTAGGCCATAGTACGAGTTTAAGACCTTAGCTATTAGGCCAGTAAAAGAGTTAAGACCTTAACCAGTCGGCCAGAGTAAGAGTTAAGACCTTAACCAGTAGGCCAGGGTAAGAGTTAAGACCTTAACCTGTAGGCCATAGTACGAGTTTAAGACCTTAGCTATTAGGCCAGTAAAAGAGTTAAGACCTTAACCAGTCGGCCAGAGTAAGAGTTAAGACCTTAACCAGTAGGCCAGAGTACAAGTCTAACACCTTAACCATTAGGCCAGAGTAAGAGTCTGGCCAGAGTAAGAGTTAAGACCTTTACCATTAGGCCAGATTAAGAGTCTAAGACCTTAACCATTAGGCCAGAGTAAGAGTTAAGACCTTAACCATTAGGCCAGAGTAAGAGTCTAAGACCTTAACCATTATGTCAGAGTAAGAGTCTAAGACCTTAACCATTAGGCCAGAGTAAGAGTTAAGACCTTAACCATTAGGCCAGAGTTTGAGTCTAAGACCTTAGCTATTAGGCCAGAGTAAGAGTTAAGACCTTAACCAGTAGGCCAGAGTAAGAGTTAAGACCTTAACCAGTAGTCCAGAGTACGAGTCTAAGACCTTAGCTATTAGGCCAGAGTAAAACTTAAGACCTTAACCAGTAGGCCAGAGTAAGAGTTAAGAACTTAACCTGTAGGCCAGAGTAAGAGTTAAGACCTTAACCTGTAGGCCATAGTACGAGTCTAATACCTTAGCTATTAGGCCAGAGTAAGAGTTAAGACCTTAGCTATTAGGCCAGAGTATGAGTTAAGACCTTAACCATTAAGCCAGAGTACGAGTCTAAGACCTTTGCTATTTAGCCAGAGTAAGAGTTAAGACCTTAGCTATTAGGCCAGAGTAAGAGTTAAGACCTTAGCTATTAGGCCAGAGTACAAGTCTAAGACCTTAGCTATCAGGCCTTAGTAAGAGTCCTACACCTTAGCTATTAGGCCAGAGTAAAAGTTAAGACCTTAACCATTAGGCCAGAGTACGAGTCTAAGACCTTAGCTATTAGGCCAGAGTAAGAGTTATGACCTTAGCTATTAGGCCAGGGTAAGAGTTAAGACCTTAACCAGTAGGCCAGAGTAAGAGTTAAGACCTTCACCATTAGGCCAGAGTACGAGTCTAAGACCTTAGCTATTAGGCCAGAGTAAGAGTTAAGACCTTAACCAGTAGACCAGAGTAAGAGTAAAGACCTTAACCATTAGGCCAGAGTACCAGTCTAAGACCTTAGCTATTAGGCCAGAGTAAGAGTTAAGACCTTAGCTATTAGGCCAGAGTAAGTGTTAGGACCTTAACCATTAGGCTAGAGTACGAGTCTCAGACCTTAGCTATTAGGCCAGAGTAAGAGTTAAGACCCTAACCAGTAGGCCAGAGTAAGAGTTAAGAACTTAACCTGTAGGCCATAGTACGAGTCTAAGACCTTAGCTATTAGGCCAGAGTAAGAGTTAAGTCCTTAGCTATTAGGCCAGAGTAAGAGTTAAGACCTTAACCATTAGGCCAAAGTACGAGTCTAAGACCTTAGCTTTTAGGCCAGAGTAAGAGTTAAGACCTTAGCTATTAGGCCAGAGTAAAGGTTAAGACCTTAACCAGTAGGCCAGAGTAAGAGTTAAGACCTTAACCATTAGGCCAGAGTACGAGTCTAAGACCTTAGCTATTAGGCCAGAGTAAGAGTTAAGACCTTAACCAGTAGACCCGAGTAAGAGTTAAGACCTTAACCATTAGGCCAGAGTACCAGTCTAAGACCTTAGCTATTAGGCCAGAGTAAGAGTTAAGACCTTAGCTATTAGGCCAGAGTAAGAGTTAAGACCTTAACCATTAGGCCAGAGTACGAGTCTAAGACCTTAGCTATTAGGCCAGAGTAAGAGTTAAGACCTTAACCAGTAGGCCAGAGTAAGAGTTAAGAACTTAACCTGTAGGCCATAGTACGAGTCTAAGACCTTAGCTATTAGGCCAGAGTAAGAGTTAAGACCTTAGCTATTAGGCCAGAGTAAGAGTTAAGACCTTAACCATTAGGCCAAAGTACGAGTCTAAGACCTTAGCTTTTAGGCCAGAGTAAGAGTTAAGACCTTAGCTATTAGGCCAGAGTAAAAGTTAAGACCTTAACCAGTAGGCCAGAGTAAGAGTTAAGACCTTAACCATTAGGCCAGAGTACGAGTCTAAGACCTTAGCTATTAGGCCAGAGTAAGAGTTAAGACCTTAACCAGTAGGCCAGTGTAAGAGTTAAGACCTTAACCATTAGGCCAGAGTACGAGTCTAAGACCTTAGCTATCAGGCCATAGTAAGAGTCTTACACCTTAGCTATTAGGCCAGAGTAAGAGTTAAGACCTTAACCATTAGGCCAGAGTACGAGTCTAAGACCTTAGCTATTAGGCCAGAGTAAGAGTTAAGACCTTAGCTATTAGGCCAGGGTAAGAGTTAAGACCTTCACCATTAGGCCAGAGTACGAGTCTAAGACCTTAGCTATTAGGCCAGAGTAAGAGTTCAGACCTTAACCAGTAGACCGGAGTAAGAGTAAAGACCTTAACCATTAGGCCAGAGTACCAGTCTAAGACCTTAGCTATTAGGCCAGAGTAAGAGTTAAGACCTTAGCTATTAGGCCAGAGTAAGAGTTAAGACCTTAACCATTAGGCCAGAGTACGAGTCTAAGACCTTAGCTATTAGGACAGAGTAAGAGTTAAGACCTTAACCAGTAGGCCAGAGTAAGAGTTAAGAACTTAACCTGTAGGCCATAGTACGAGTCTAAGACCTTAGCTATTAGGCCAGAGTAAGAGTTAAGACCTTAGCTATTAGGCCAGAGTAAGAGTTAAGACCTTAACCATTAGGCCAAAGTACGAGTCTAAGACCTTAGCTTTTAGGCCAGAGTAAGAGTTAAGACCTTAGCTATTAGGCCAGAGTAAAAGTTAAGACCTTAACCAGTAGGCCAGAGTAAGAGTTAAGACCTTAACCATTAGGCCAGAGTACGAGTCTAAGACCTTAGCTATTAGGCCAGATTAAGAGTTAAGACCTTAACCAGTAGGCCAGTGTAAGAGTTAAGACCTTAACCATTAGGCCAGAGTACGAGTCTAAGACCTTAGCTATTAGGCCAGAGTACGAGTCTAAGACCTTAGCTATTAGGCCAGAGTAAGAGTTAAGACCTTAGCTATTAGGCCAGAGTAAGAGTTAAGACCTTAGCTATTAGGCCAGAGTACGAGTCTAAGACCTTAGCTATTAGGCCAGAGTACGAGTCTAAGACCTTAGCTATTAGGCCAGAGTAAGAGTTAAGACCTTAGCGATTAGGCCAGAGTAAGAGTTAAGACCTTAGCTATTAGGCCAGAGTATGAGTCTAAGACCTTAGCTATCAGGCCATAGTACGAGTCTTACACCTTAGCTATTAGGCCAGAGTAAGAGTTAAGACCATAGCTATTAGGCCAGAGTAAGAGTTAAGACCTTAACCAGTACGCTAGAATAAGAGTTAAGACCTTAACCTGTAGGCCAGAGTGAGAGTTAAGACCTTAACCTGTAGGCCATAGTAGGAGTCTTAGACCTTAGCTATTAGGCCAGAGTAAGAGTTAAGACCTTAACCAGTAGGCCAGAGTAAGAGTTAATACCTTAACCATTAGGCCAGAGAACGAGTCTAAGACCTTAGCTATTAGGCCAGAGTAAGAGTTAAGACCTTAGCTATTAGGCCAGACAAAGAGTTAAGACCGTAACCATTAAGCCAGAGTATGAGTCTAAGACCTTAGCTATTTAGCCAGAGTAAGAGTTAAGACCTTAGCTCTTAGGCCAGAGTAAGAGTTAAGACCTTAACCATTACGCCTGAGTACGAGTCTAAGACCTTAGCTATTAGGCCAGAGTAAGTGTTAAGACCTGAGCTATTATGCCAGACTAAGAGTTAAGACCTTAATCAGTAGGCCAGAGTAAGAGTTAAGACCTTAACCAGTAGGCCAGAGTAAGAGTTAAGACCTTAACCTGTAGGCCATAGTACGAGTTTAAGACCTTAGCTATTAGGCCAGTAAAAGAGTTAAGACCTTAACCAGTCGGCCAGCGTAGGAGTTAAGACCTTAACCAGTAGGCCAGAGTACGAGTCTAACACCTTAGCTATTAGGCCAGAGTAAGAGTTAAGACCTTAACCAGTAGGCCAGAGAAAGAGTTAAGACCTTAACCATTAGACCAGAGTACGAGTCTAAGACCTTAGCTATTAGGCCAGAGTAAGAGTTAAGACCTTAACCAGTAGGCCAGAGTAAGAGTTAAGACCTTAACCAGTAGGCCAGAGTACGAGTCTAAGACCTTAGCTATTAGGCCAGAGTAAGAGTTAAGACCTTAACCAGTAGGCCAGAGAAAGAGTTAAGACCTTAACCATTAGATCAGAGTAAGAGTTAAGACCTTAGCTATTAGGCTAGAGTAAGAGTTAAGACGTTAACCATTAAGCCAGAGTAAGAATAAAGACCTTAAACATTAGGCCAGAGAAAGAGTCTAAGACCTTAACCATTAGGCCGGAGTAAGAGCTAAGACCTTAACCATTAGGCCAGAGTAAGAGTCTAAGACCTTAACCATTAGGCCAGAGTAAGAGTCTGGCCAGAGTAAGAGTTAAGACCTTTACCATTAGGCCAGATTAAGAGTCTAAGAACTTAACCATTAGGCCAGAGTAAGAGTTAAGACCTTAACCATTAGGCCAGAGTAAGAGTCTAAGACCTTAACCATTATGTCAGAGTAAGAGTCTAAGACCTTAACCAGTAGGCCAGAGTAAGAGTTAAGACCTTAACCATTAGTCCAGAGGATGAGTCTAAGACCTTAGCTATTAGGCCAGAGTAAGAGTTAAGACCTTAGCTATTAGGCCAGAGTAAGAGTTAAGACCTTAACCATTATGCCAGAGTAAGAGTTAAGACCTTAGCTATTAGGCCAGAGTAAGAGTTAAGACATTAACCATTAGGCCAGAGTACGAGTCTAAGACCTTAGCTATTGGGCCAGAGTAAGAGTTAAGACCTTAACCATTAGGCCAGAGTACGAGTCTAAGACCTTAGCTATTAGGCCAGAGTAAGAGTTAAGACCTTAACCAGTAGGCCAGAGTAAGAGTTAAGAACTTAACCATTAGTCCAGAGTACGAGTCTAAGACCTTAGCTATTAGGCCAGAGAAAGAGTTAAGACCTTAGCTATTGGGCCAGAGTAAGAGTGAAGACCTTAACCATTACGCCAGAGTACGAGTCTAAGACCTTAGCTATTAGGCCAGAGTAAGAGTTAAGACCTTAACCATTAGGCCAGAGTATGAGTCTAAGACCTTAGCTATTAGGCCAGAGTAAGAATTAAGACCTTAGCTATTAGGCCAGAGTAAGAGTTAAGACCTTAGCTATTAGGCCAGAGTACGAGTCTAAGACCTTAGCTATTAGGCCAGAGTAAGAGTTAAGACCTTAACCAGTAGGCCAGAGAAAGAGTTAAGACCTTAACCTGTAGGCCAGAGTAGGAGTTAAGACCTAAACCTGTAGGCCATACTATGAGTCTAAGCCCTTAGCTATTAGGCCAGAGTAAGAGTTAAGACCTTAGCTATTAGGCCAGAGTAAGAGCTGAGACCTTAACCAGTAGGCCAGAGTAAGAGTTAAGACCTTAACCTGTAGGCCATAGTACGAGTCTAAGACCTTATCTATTAGGCCAGAGTAAGAGTTAAGACCTTAACCAGTAGGCCAGAGTAAGAGTTAAAACCTTAACCTGTAGGCCAGAGTACGAGTCTAAGACCTTAGCTATTAGGCCAGAGTAAGAGTTAAGACCGTAGCTATTAGGCCAGAGTAAGAGTTAAGACCTTAACCATTAGGCCAGAGTACGAGTCTAAGACCTAAGCTATTAGGCCAGAGTAAGAGTTAAGACCTTAGCTATTAGGCCAGAGTAAGAGTTAAGACCTTAACCAGTAGGCGAGAGTGAGAGTTAAGACCTTAACCTATAGGCCATAGTACGAGTCTAAGACCTTAGCTATTAGGCCAGAGTAAGAGTTAAGACCTTGGCTATTAGGCCAGAGTAAGAGTTAAGACCTTAACCAGTAGGCCAGAGTAAGAGTTAATACCTTAACCATTAGGCCAGAGTAAGAGTTAAGACCTTAACCATAAGGCCAGAGTATGAGTCTAAGACCTTAGCTATTAGGCCAGAGTAAGAGTTAAGACCTTAACCTGTAGGCCAGAGTACGAGTCTAAGACCTTAGTTATTAGGCCAGAGTAAGAGTTAAGACCTTAGCTGTTAGGCCAGAGTAAGAGTTAAGACCTTAACAAGTAGGCCAGAGTAAGAGTTAAGACCTTAACCTGTAGGCCATAGTACGAGTCTAAGACCTTAGCTATTAGGCCAGAGTAAGAGTTAAGACCTTAACCAGTAGGAAAGAGTAAGAGTTAAGACCTTAAACTGTAGGCCAGAGTAAGAGTTAAGACCTTAACCTGTAGGCCAGAGTACGAGTCTAAGACCTTAGCTGTTAGGCCACGGTAAGAGTTAAGACCTTATCCAGTAGGCCAGAGTAAGAGTTAAGACCTTAGCTATTAGGCCAGAGTAAGAGTTAAGACCTTAAGCAGTAGGCCAGAGTACGAGTCTAAGACCTTAGCTATTAGGCCAGAGTAAGAGTTAAGACCTTAACCAGTAGGCCAGAGTAAGAGTTAAGACCTTAACCAGTAGGCCAGAGTACGAGTCTAAGACCTTCGCTAGTAGGCCAGAGTAAAACTTAAGACCTTAACCAGTAGGCCAGAGTAAGAGTTAAGAACTTAACCTGTAGGCCAGAGTAAGAGTTAAGACCTTTACCTGTAGGCCATAGTACGAGTCTAAGACCTTAGCTATTAGGCCAGAGTAAGAGTTAAGACCTTAGCTATTAGGCCAGAGTACAAGTTAAGACCTTAACCATTAAGCCAGAGTACGAGTCTAAGACCTTTGCTATTAGGCCAGAGTAAGAGTTAAGACCTTAGCTATTAGGCCAGACTATGAGTTAAGACCTTAAGCATTTAGCCAGAGTACGAGTCTAAGACCTTTGCTATTTAGCCAGAGTAAGAGTTAAGACCTTAGCTATTAGGCCAGAGTACGAGTCTAAGACCTTAGCTATTAGGCCAGAGTAAGAGTTAAGACCTTAGCTATTAGGCCAGAGTAAGAGTTAAGACCTTAGCTATTAGGCCAGAGTACGAGTCTAAGACCTTAGCTATTAGGCCAGAGTAAGAGTTAAGACCTTAGCTATTAGGCCAGAGTAAGAGTTAAGACCTTAGCTATTAGGCCAGAGTACGAGTCTAAGACCTTAGCTATTAGGCCAGAGTACGAGTCTAAGACCTTAACTATTAGGCCAGAGTAAGAGTTAAGACCTTAACCATTAGGCCAGAGTACGAGTCTAAGACCTTAGCTATTAGGCCAGAGTAAGAGTTAAGACCTTAACCAGTAGGCCAGTGTAAGAGTTAAGACCTTAACCATTAGGCCAGAGTACGAGTCTAAGACCCTAGCTATTAGGCCAGAGTACGAGTCTAAGACCTTAGCTATTAGGCCAGAGTAAGAGTTAAGACCTTAGCTATTAGGCCAGAGTAAGAGTTAAGACCTTAGCTATTAGGCCAGAGTACGAGTCTAAGACCTTAGCTATTAGGCCAGAGTACGAGTCTAAGACCTTAGCTATTAGGCCAGAGTAAGAGTTAAGACCTTAGCGATTAGGCCAGAGTAAGAGTTAAGACCTTAGCTATTAGGCCAGAGTACGAGTCTAAGACCTTAGCTATCAGGCCATAGTACGAGTCTTACACCTTAGCTATTAGGCCAGAGTAAGAGTTAAGACCTTAGCTATTAGGCCAGAGTAAGAGTTAAGACCTTAACCAGTACGCCAGAGTAAGAGTTAAGACCTTAACCTGTAGGCCAGAGTGAGAGTTAAGACCTTAACCTGTAGGCCATAGTAGGAGTCTTAGACCTTAGCTATTAGGCCAGAGTAAGAGTTAAGACCTTAACCAGTCGGCCAGAGTAAGAGTTAATACCTTAACCATTAGGCCAGAGTACGAGTCTAAGACCTTAGCTATTAGGCCAGAGTAAGAGTTAAGACCTTAGCTATTAGGCCAGACAAAGAGTTAAGACCGTAACCATTAAGCCAGAGTATGAGTCTAAGACCTTAGCTATTTAGCCAGAGTAAGAGTTAAGACCTTAGCTCTTAGGCCAGAGTAAGAGTTAAGACCTTAACCATTACGCCTGAGTACGAGTCTAAGACCTTAGCTATTAGGCCAGAGTAAGTGTTAAGACCTGAGCTATTATGCCAGACTAAGAGTTAAGACCTTAATCAGTAGGCCAGAGTAAGAGTTAAGACCTTAACCAGTAGGCCAGAGTAAGAGTTAAGACCTTAACCTGTAGGCCATAGTACGAGTTTAAGACCTTAGCTATTAGGCCAGTAAAAGAGTTAAGACCTTAACCAGTCGGACAGAGTAAGAGTTAAGACCTTAACCAGTAGGCCAGAGTACGAGTCTAACACCTTAGCTATTAGGCCAGAGTAAGAGTTAAGACCTTAACCAGTAGGCCAGAGAAAGAGTTAAGACCTTAACCATTAGACCAGAGTACGAGTCTAAGACCTTAGCTATTAGGCCAGAGTAAGAGTTAAGACCTTAACCAGTAGGCCAGAGTAAGAGTTAAGACCTTAACCTGTAGGCCATAGTACGAGTCTAAGACCTTAGCTATTAGGCCAGAGTAAGAGTTAAGACTTTAACCAGTAGGCCAGAGAAAGAGTTAAGACCTTAACCATTAGATCAGAGTAAGAGTTAAGACCTTAGCTATTAGGCTAGAGTAAGAGTTAAGACGTTAACCATTAAGCCAGAGTAAGAATAAAGACCTTAAACATTAGGCCAGAGAAAGAGTCTAAGACCTTAACCATTAGGCCGGAGTAAGAGCTAAGACCTTAACCATTAGGCCAGAGTAAGAGTCTAAGACCTTAACCATTAGGCCAGAGTAAGAGTCTGGCCAGAGTAAGAGTTAAGACCTTTACCATTAGGCCAGATTAAGAGTCTAAGACCTTAACCATTAGGCCAGAGTAAGAGTTAAGACCTTAACCATTAGGCCAGAGTAAGAGTCTAAGACCTTAACCATTATGTCAGAGTAAGAGTCTAAGACCTTAACCATTAGGCCAGAGTAAGAGTTAAGACCTTAACCATTAGGCCAGAGTTTGAGTCTAAGACCTTAGCTATTAGGCCAGAGTAAGTGTTAAGACCTTAACCAGTAGGCCAGAGTAAGAGTTAAGACCTTAACCATTAGTCCAGAGGACGAGTCTAAGACCTTAGCTATTAGGCCAGAGTAAGAGTTAAGACCTTAGCTATTAGGCCAGAGTAAGAGTTAAGACCTTAACCATTATGCCAGAGTAAGAGTTAAGACCTTAGCTATTAGGCCAGAGTAAGAGTTAAGACATTAACCATTAGGCCAGAGTACGAGTCTAAGACCTTAGCTATTGGGCCAGAGTAAGAGTTAAGACCTTAACCATTAGCCCAGAGTACGAGTCTAAGACCTTAGCTATTAGGCCAGAGTAAGAGTTAAGACCTTAACCAGTAGGCCAGAGTAAGAGTTAAGAACTTAACCATTATTCCAGAGTACGAGTCTAAGACCTTAGCTATTAGGCCAGAGAAAGAGTTAAGACCTTAGCTATTGGGCCAGAGTAAGAGTGAAGACCTTAACCATTACGCCAGAGTACGAGTCTAAGACCTTAGCTATTAGGCCAGAGTAAGAGTTAAGACCTTAACCATTAGGCCAGAGTATGAGTCTAAGACCTTAGCTATTAGGCCAGAGTAAGAATTAAGACCTTAGCTATTAGGCCAGAGTAAGAGTTAAGACCTTAGCTATTAGGACAGAGTACGAGTCTAAGACCTTAGCTATTAGGCCAGAGTAAGAGTTAAGACCTTAACCAGTAGGCCAGAGAAAGAGTTAAGACCTTAACCTGTAGGCCAGAGTAGGAGTTAAGACCTAAACCTGTAGGCCATACTATGAGTCTAAGCCCTTAGCTATTAGGCCAGAGTAAGAGTTAAGACCTTAGCTATTAGGCCAGAGTAAGAGCTGAGACCTTAACCAGTAGGCCAGAGTAAGAGTTAAGACCTTAACCTGTAGGCCATAGTACGAGTCTAAGACCTTAGCTATTAGGCCAGAGTAAGAGTTAAGACCTTAACCAGTAGGACAGAGTAAGAGTTAAAACCTTAACCTGTAGGCCAGAGTACGAGTCTAAGACCTTAGCTATTAGGCCAGAGTAAGAGTTAAGACCGTAGCTATTAGGCCAGAGTAAGAGTTAAGACCTTAACCATTAGGCCAGAGTACGAGTCTAAGACCTAAGCTATTAGGCCAGAGTAAGAGTTAAGACCTTAGCTATTAGGCCAGAGTAAGAGTTAAGACCTTAACCAGTAGGCGAGAGTGAGAGTTAAGACCTTAACCTATAGGACATAGTACGAGTCTAAGACCTTAGCTATTAGGCCAGAGTAAGAGTTAAGACCTTGGCTATTAGGCCAGAGTAAGAGTTAAGACCTTAACCAGTAGGCCAGAGTAAGAGTTAATACCTTAACCATTAGGCCAGAGTAAGAGTTAAGACCTTAACCAATCAGGCCAGAGTATGAGTCTAAGACCTTAGCTATTAGGCCAGAGTAAGAGTTAAGACCTTAACCTGTAGGCCAGAGTACGAGTCTAAGACCTTAGTTATTAGGCCAGAGTAAGAGTTAAGACCTTAGCAGTTAGGCCAGAGTAAGAGTTAAGACCTTAACAAGTAGGCCAGAGTAAGAGTTAAGACCTTAACCTGTAGGCCATAGTACGAGTCTAAGACCTTAGCTATTAGGCCAGAGTAAGAGTTAAGACCTTAACCAGTAGGAAAGAGTAAGAGTTAAGACCTTAAACTGTAGACCAGAGTAAGAGTTAAGACCTTAACCTGTAGGCCAGAGTACGAGTCTAAGACCTTAGCTGTTAGGCCACGGTAAGAGTTAAGACCTTATCCAGTAGGCCAGAGTAAGAGTTAAGACCTTAGCTATTAGGCCAGAGTAAGAGTTAAGACCTTAAGCAGTAGGCCAGAGTACGAGTCTAAGACCTTAGCTATTAGGCCAGAGTAAGAGTTAAGACCTTAACCAGTAGGCCAGAGTAAGAGTTAAGACCTTAACCAGTAGGCCAGAGTACGAGTCTAAGACCTTCGCTATTAGGCCAGAGTAAAACTTAAGACCTTAACCAGTAGGCCAGAGTAAGAGTTAAGAACTTAACCTGTAGGCCAGAGTAAGAGTTAAGACCTTAACCTGTAGGCCATAGTACGAGTCTAAGACCTTAGCTATTAGGCCAGAGTAAGAGTTAAGACCTTAGCTATTAGGCCAGAGTACAAGTTAAGACCTTAACCATTAAGCCAGAGTACGAGTCTAAGACCTTAGCTATTAGGCCAGAGTAAGAGTTAAGACCTTAGCTTTTAGGCCAGAGTATGAGTTAAGACCTTAACCATTTAGCCAGAGTACGAGTCTAAGACCTTTGCTATTTAGCCAGAGTAAGAGTTAAGACCTTAGCTATTAGGCCAGAGTAAGAGTTAAGACCTTAACCATTAGGCCAGAGTACGAGTCTAAGACCTAAGCTATTAGGCCAGAGTAAGAGTTAAGACCTTAGCTATTAGGCCAGAGTAAGAGTTAAGACCTTAACCAGTAGGCGAGAGTGAGAGTTAAGACCTTAACCTATAGGCCATAGTACGAGTCTAAGACCTTAGCTATTAGGCCAGAGTAAGAGTTAAGACCTTGGCTATTAGGCCAGAGTAAGAGTTAAGACCTTAACCAGTAGGCCAGAGTAAGAGTTAATACCTTAACCATTAGGCCAGAGTAAGAGTTAAGACCTTAACCAATCAGGCCAGAGTATGAGTCTAAGACCTTAGCTATTAGGCCAGAGTAAGAGTTAAGACCTTAACCTGTAGGCCAGAGTACGAGTCTAAGACCTTAGTTATTAGGTCAGAGTAAGAGTTAAGACCTTAGCTGTTAGGCCAGAGTAAGAGTTAAGACCTTAACAAGTAGGCCAGAGTAAGAGTTAAGACCTTAACCTGTAGGCCATAGTACGAGTCTAAGACCTTAGCTATTAGGCCAGAGTAAGAGTTAAGACCTTAACCAGTAGGAAAGAGTAAGAGTTAAGACCTTAAACTGTAGACCAGAGTAAGAGTTAAGACCTTAACCTGTAGGCCAGAGTACGAGTCTAAGACCTTAGCTGTTAGGCCACGGTAAGAGTTAAGACCTTATCCAGTAGGCCAGAGTAAGAGTTAAGACCTTAGCTATTAGGCCAGAGTAAGAGTTAAGACCTTAAGCAGTAGGCCAGAGTACGAGTCTAAGACCTTAGCTATTAGGCCAGAGTAAGAGTTAAGACCTTAACCAGTAGGCCAGAGTAAGAGTTAAGACCTTAACCAGTAGGCCAGAGTACGAGACTAAGACCTTCGCTATTAGGCCAGAGTAAAACTTAAGACCTTAACCAGTAGGTCAGAGTAAGAGTTAAGAACTTAACCTGTAGGCCAGAGTAAGAGTTAAGACCTTAACCTGTAGGCCATAGTACGAGTCTAAGACCTTAGCTATTAGGCCAGAGTAAGAGTTAAGACCTTAGCTATTAGGCCAGAGTACAAGTTAAGACCTTAACCATTAAGCCAGAGTACGAGTTTAAGACCTTAGCTATTAGGCCAGAGTAAGAGTTAAGACCTTAGCTATTAGGACAGAGTATGAGTTAAGACCTTAACCGTTTAGCCAGAGTACGAGTCTAAGACCTTTGCTATTTAGCCAGAGTAAGAGTTAAGACCTTAGCTATTAGGCCAGAGTAAGAGTTAAGACCTTAACCATTAGGCCAGAGTACGAGTCTAAGACCTTAACCATTAGGCCAGAGTTTGAGTCTAAGACCTTAGCTATTAGGCCAGAGTAAGTGTTAAGACCTTAACCAGTAGGCCAGAGTAAGAGTTAAGACCTTAACCATTAGTCCAGAGGACGAGTCTAAGACGTTAGCTATTAGGCCAGAGTAAGAGTTAAGACCTTAGCTATTAGGCCAGAGTAAGAGTTAAGACCTTAACCATTATGCCAGAGTAAGAGTTAAGACCTTAGCTATTAGGCCAGAGTAAGAGTTAAGACATTAACCATTAGGCCAGAGTACGAGTCTAAGACCTTAGCTATTGGGCCAGAGTAAGAGTTAAGACCTTAACCATTAGGCCAGAGTACGATTCTAAGACCTTAGCTATTAGGCCAGAGTAAGAGTTAAGACCTTAACCAGTAGGCCAGAGTAAGAGTTAAGAACTTAACCATTAGTCCAGAGTACGAGTCTAAGACCTTAGCTATTAGGCCAGAGAAAGAGTTAAGACCTTAGCTATTGGGCCAGAGTAAGGGTGAAGACCTTAACCATTACGCCAGAGTACGAGTCTAAGACCTTAGCTATTAGGCCAGAGTAAGAGTTAAGACCTTAACCATTAGGCCAGAGTATGAGTCTAAGACCTTAGCTATTAGGCCAGAGTAAGAGTTAAGACCTTAACCAGTAGGCCAGAGAAAGAGTTAAGACCTTAACCTGTAGGCCAGAGTAGGAGTTAAGACCTAAACCTGTAGGCCATACTATGAGTCTAAGCCCTTAGCTGTTAGGCCAGAGTAAGAGTTAAGACCTTAGCTATTAGGCCAGAGTAAGAGCTGAGACCTTAACCAGTAGGCCAGAGTAAGAGTTAAGACCTTAACCTGTAGGCCATAGTACGAGTCTAAGACCTTAGCTATTAGGCCAGAGTAAGAGTTAAGACCTTAACCAGTAGGCCAGAGTAAGAGTTAAAACCTTAACCTGTAGGCCAGAGTACGAGTCTAAGACCTTAGCTATTAGGCCAGAGTAAGAGTCAAGACCGTAGCTATTAGGCCAGAGTAAGAGTTAAGACCTTATCCATTAGGCCAGAGTACGAGTCTAAGACCTAAGCTATTAGGCCAGAGTAAGAGTTAAGACCTTAGCTATTAGGCCAGAGTAAGAGTTAAGACCTTAACCAGTAGGCGAGAGTGAGAGTTAAGACCTTAACCTATAGGCCATAGTACGAGTCTAAGACCTTAGCTATTAGGCCAGAGTAAGAGTTAAGACCTTGGCTATTAGGCCAGAGTAAGAGTTAAGACCTTAACCAGTAGGCCAGAGTAAGAGTTAATACCTTAACCATTAGGCCAGAGTAAGAGTTAAGACCTTAACCATAAGGCAAGAGTATGAGTCTAAGACCTTAGCTATTAGGCCAGAGTAAGAGTTAAGACCTTAACCTGTAGGCCAGAGTACGAGTCTAAGACCTTAGTTATTAGGCCAGAGTAAGAGTTAAGACCTTAGCTGTTAGGCCAGAGTAAGAGTTAAGACCTTAACAAGTAGGCCAGAGTAAGAGTTAAGACCTTAACCTGTAGGCCATAGTACGAGTCTAAGACCTTAGCTATTAGGCCAGAGTAAGAGTTAAGACCTTAACCAGTAGGAAAGAGTAAGAGTTAAGACCTTAAACTGTAGGCCAGAGTAAGAGTTAAGACCTTAACCTGTAGGCCAGAGTACGAGTCTAAGACCTTAGCTGTTAGGCCACGGTAAGAGTTAAGACCTTATCCAGTAGGCCAGAGTAAGAGTTAAGACCTTAGCTATTAGGCCAGAGTAAGAGTTAAGACCTTAACCATAAGGCCAGAGTATGAGTCTAAGACCTTAGCTATTAGGCCAGAGTAAGAGTTAAGACCTTAACCTGTAGGCCAGAGTACGAGTCTAAGACCTTAGTTATTAGGCCAGAGTAAGAGTTAAGACCTTAGCTGTTAGGCCAGAGTAAGAGTTAAGACCTTAACAAGTAGGCCAGAGTAAGAGTTAAGACCTTAACCTGTAGGCCATAGTACGAGTCTAAGACCTTAGCTATTAGGCCAGAGTAAGAGTTAAGACCTTAACCAGTAGGAAAGAGTAAGAGTTAAGACCTTAAACTGTAGGCCAGAGTAAGAGTTAAGACCTTAACCTGTAGGCCAGAGTACGAGTCTAAGACCTTAGCTGTTAGGCCATGGTAAGAGTTAAGACCTTATCCAGTAGGCCAGAGTAAGAGTTAAGACCTTAGCTATTAGGCCAGAGTAAGAGTTAAGACCTTAAGCAGTAGGCCAGAGTACGAGTCTAAGACCTTAGCTATTAGGCCAGAGTAAGAGTTAAGACCTTAACCAGTAGGCCAGAGTAAGAGTTAAGACCTTAACCAGTAGGCCAGAGTACGAGTCTAAGACCTTCGCTATTAGGCCAGAGTAAAACTTAAGACCTTAACCAGTAGGCCAGAGTAAGAGTTAAGAACTTAACCTGTAGGCCAGAGTAAGAGTTAAGACCTAAACCTGTAGGCCATACTATGAGTCTAAGCCCTTAGCTATTAGGCCAGAGTAAGAGTTAAGACCTTAGCTATTAGGCCAGAGTAAGAGCTGAGACCTTAACCAGTAGGCCAGAGTAAGAGTTAAGACCTTAACCAGTAGGCCAGTGTAAGAGTTAAGACCTTAACCATTAGGCCAGAGTACGAGTCTAAGACCTTAGCTATTAGGCCAGAGTACGAGTCTAAGACCTTAGCTATTAGGCCAGAGTAAGAGTTAAGACCTTAGCTATTAGGCCAGAGTAAGAGTTAAGACCTTAGCTATTAGGCCAGAGTACGAGTCTAAGACCTTAGCTATTAGGCCAGAGTAAGAGTTAAGACCTTAACCAATAGGCCAGAGTAAGAGTTAAGACCTTAACCATTAGGCCAGAGTACCAGTCTAAGACCTTAACCATTAGGCCAGAGTAAGAGTTAAGACCTTAACCATTAGGCCAGAGTACGAGTCTAAGACCTTAGCTATTAGGCCAGAGTACGAGTATAAGACCTTAACCATTAGGCCAGAGTACGAGTCTAAGACGTTAGCTATTAGGCCAGAGTAAGAGTTAAGACCTTAACCAGTAGGCCAGAGTACGAGTCTAAGACCTTAGCTATTAGGCCAGAGTAAGAGTTAAGATCCTAACCATTAGACCAGAGTACGAGTCTAAGACCTTAGCTATTAGGCCAGAGTAAGAGTTAAGACCTCAGCTATTAGGCCAGAGTAAGAGTTAAGACCTTAGCTATTAGGCCAGAGTACGAGTCTAAGACCTTAGCTATTAGGCCAGAGTAAGAGTTAAGACCTTAACCAGTAGGCCAGTGTAAGAGTTAAGACCTTAACCATTAGGCCAGAGTACGAGTCTAAGACCTTAGCTATTAGGCCAGAGTAAGAGTTAAGACCTTAACCATTAGGCCAGAGTAAGAGTTAAGACCTTAACCATTAGGCCAGAGTAAGAGTCTAAGACCGTAGCTATTAGGCCAGAGTAAGAGTTAAGACCTTAGCTATTAGGCCAGAGTAACAGTTAAGACTTTAACCATTAAGCCAGAGTAAGAATAAAGACCTTAAACATTAGGCCAGAGAAAGAGTCTAAGACCTTAACCATTAGGCCGGAGTAAGAGCTAAGACCTTAACCATTAGGCCAGAGTAAGAGTTAAGACCTTAACCATTAGGCCAGAGTAAGAGTCTGGCCAGAGTAAGAGTTAAGACCTTTACCATTAGGCCAGATTAAGAGTCTAAGACCTTAACCATTAGGCCAGAGTAAGAGTTAAGACCTTAACCATTAGGCCAGAGTAAGAGTCTAAGACCTTAACCATTATGTCAGAGTAAGAGTCTAAGACCTTAACCATTAGGCCAGAGTAAGAGTTAAGAACTTAACCATTAGGCCAAAGTTTGAGTCTAAGACCTTAACTATTAGGCCAGAGTAAGTGTTAAGACCCTAACCAGTAGGCCAGAGTAAGAGTTAAGACCTTAACCATTAGTCCAGAGTACGAGTCTAAGACCTTAACTATTAGGCCAGAGTAAGAGTTAAGACCTTAGCTATTAGGCCAGAGAAAGAGTTAAGACCTTAACCATTATGCCAGAGTAAGAGTTAAGACCTTAGCTATTAGGCCAGAGTAAGAGTTAAGACCTTAACCATTAGGCCAGAGTACGAGTCTAAGACCTTAGCTATTAGGCCAGAGTAAGAGTTAAGACCTTAACCAGTAGGCCATAGTACGAGTCTAAGACCTTAGCTATTAGGCCAGAGTAAGAGTTAAGACCTTAACCATTAGGCCAGAGTACGAGTCTAAGACCTTAGCTATTAGGCCAGAGTAAGAGTTAAGACCTTAACCATTAGGCCAGAGTAAGAGTTAAGACCTTAACCATTAGGCCAGAGTACGAGTCTAAGACCTTAGCTATTAGGCCAGAGTAAGAGTTAAGACCTTAGCTATTAGGCCAGAGTAAGAGTTAAGACCTTAACCAGTAGGCCATAGTAAGAGTTAAGACCTTCACCATTAGGCCAGAGTATGAGTCTAAGACCTTAGCTATTAGGCCAGAGTAAGAGTTAAGACCTTAACCAGTAGGCCAGAGTAAGAGTTAAGACCTTAACCATTAGTCCAGAGTACGAATCTAAGACCTTAGCTATTAGGCCAGAGTACGAGTCTAAGACCTTAGCTATTAGGCCAGAGTAAGAGTTAAGACCTTAACCATTAGGCCAGAGTATGAGTCTAAGACCTTAGCTATTAGGCCATAGTACGAGTCTAAGACCTTAGCTATTAGGCCAGAGTAAGAGTTAAGACCTTAGCTATTAGGCCAGAGTACGAGTCTCTAAGACCTTAGCTATTAGGCCAGAGTACGAGTCTAAGACCTTAGCTATTAGGCCAGAGTAAGAGTTAAGACCTTAGCTATTAGGCCAGAGTAAGAGTTAAGACCTTAGCTATTAGGCCAGAGTACGAGTCTAAGACCTTAGCTATTAGGCCAGAGTAAAAGTTAAGACCTTAACCAGTAGGCCAGTGTAAGAGTTAAGACCTTAAACATTAGGCCAGAGTACGAGTCTAAGACCTTAGCTATTAGGCCAGAGTACGAGTGTAAGACCTTAGCTATTAGGCCAGAGTAAGAGTTAAGACCTTAGCTATTAGGCCAGAGTAAGAGTTAAGACCTTAGCTATTAGGCCAGAGTACGAGTCTAAGACCTTAGCTATTAGGCCAGAGTACGAGTCTAAGAACTTAGCTATTAGGCCAGAATAAGAGTTAAGACCTTAGCTATTAGGCCAGAGTAAGAGTTAAGACCTTAGCTATTAGGCCAGAGTACGAGTCTAAGACCTTAGCTATCAGGCCATAGTACGAGTCTTACACCTTAGCTATTAGGCCAGAGTAAGAGTTAAGACCATAACCAGTACGCCAGTGTAAGAGTGAAGACCTTAACCTGTAGGCCAGAGTAAGAGTTAAGACCTTAACCTGTAGGCCATAGTAGGAGTCTTAGACCTTAGCTATTAGGCCAGAGTAAGAGTTAAGACCTTAACCAGTAGGCCAGTGTAAGAGTTAAGACCTTAACCATTAGGCCAGAGTACGAGTCTAAGACCTTAGCTATTAGGCCAGAGTACGAGTCTAAGACCTTAGCTATTAGGCCAGAGTAAGAGTTAAGACCTTAACCAGTAGGCCAGTGTAAGAGTTAAGACCTTAACCATTAGGCCAGAGTACAAGTCTAAGACCTTAGCTATTAGGCCATAGTATGAGTCTAAGACCTTAGCTATTAGGCCAGAGTAAGAGTTAAGACCTTAGCTATTAGGCCAGAGTAAGAGTTAAGACCTTAGCTATTAGGCCAGAGTACGAGTCTAAGACCTTAGCTATTAGGCCAGAGTACGAGTCTAAGACCTTAGCTATTAGGCCAGAGTAAGAGTTAAGACCTTAGCTATTAGGCCAGAGTAAGAGTTAAGACCTTAGCTATTAGGCCAGAGTACGAGTCTAAGACCTTAGCTATTAGGCCAGAGTAAGAGTTAAGACCTTAACCAGTAGGCCAGTGTAAGAGTTAAGACCTTAACCATTAGGCCAGAGTACGAGTCTAAGACCTTAGCTATTAGGCCAGAGTATGAGTCTAAGACCTTAGCTATTAGGCTAGAGTAAGAGTTAAGACCTTAGCTATTAGGCCAGAGTAAGAGTTAAGACCTTAGCTATTAGGCCAGAGTACGAGTCTAAGACCTTAGCTATTAGGCCAGAGTACGAGTCTAAGACCTTAGCTATTAGGCCAGAATAAGAGTTAAGACCTTAGCTATTAGGCCAGAGTAAGAGTTAAGACCTTAGCTATTAGGCCAGAGTACGAGTCTAAGACCTTAGCTGTCAGGCCAGAGAAAGAGTTAAGACCTTAGCTATTGGGCCAGAGTAAGAGTTAAGACCTTAACCAGTACGCCAGTGTAAGAGTTAAGACCTTAACCTGTAGGCCAGAGTAAGAGTTAAGACCTTAACCTGTAGGCCATAGTAGGAGTCTTAGACCTTAGCTATTAGGCCAGAGTAAGAGTTAAGACCTTAACCAGTAGGCCAGAGTAAGAGTTAAGACCTTAACCATTAGGCCAGAGTACGAGTCTAAGACCTTAGCTATTAGGACAGAGTAAGAGTTAAGACCTTAGCTATTAGGCCAGAGTAAGAGTTAAGACCGTAACCATTAAGCCAGAGTACGAGTCTAAGACCTTAGCTATTTAGCCAGAGTAAGAGTTAAGACCTTAGCTATTAGGCCAGAGTAAGAGTTAAGACCTTAGCCATTACGCCAGAGTACGAGTATAAGACCTTAGCTATTAGGCCAGAGTAAGTGTTAAGACCTGAGCTATTATGCCAGACTGAGAGTTAAGACCTTAATCAGTAGGCCAGAGTAAGAGTTAAGACCTTAACCAGTAGGTCAGAGTACGAGTCTAAGACCTTAGCTATTAGGCCAGAGTAAGAGTTAAGACCTTAACCAGTATGCCAGTGTAAGAGTTAAGACCTTAACCTGTAGGCCAGAGTAAGAGTTAAGACCTTAACCTGTAGGCCATAGTAGGAGTCTTAGACCTTAGCTATGAGGCCAGAGTAAGAGTTAAGACCTTAACCAGTAGGCCAGAGTAAGAGTTAAGACCTTAACCATTAGGCCAGAGTACGAGTCTAAGACCTTAGCTATTAGGCCAGAGTAAGAGTTAAGACCTTAGCTATTAGGCCAGAGTAAGAGTTAAGACCGTAACCATTAAGCCAGAGTAGGAGTCTAAGACCTTAGCTATTTAGCCAGAGTAAGAGTTAAGACCTTAGCTATTAGGCCAGAGTAAGAGTTAAGACCTTAACCATTACGCCAGAGTACGAGTCTAAGACCTTAGCTATTAGGCCAGAGTAAGAGTTAAGACCTTAGCTATTAGGCCAGAGTAAGAGTTAAGACCTTATCCATTAGGCCAAAGTACGAGTCTAAGACCTTAGCTATTAGGCCAGAGTAAGAGTTAAGACCTTAGCTATTAGGCCAGAGTAAAAGTTAAGACCTTAACCAGTAGGCCAGAGTAAGAGTTAAGACCTTAACCATTAGGCCAGAGTACGAGTTTAAGACCTTAGCTATTAGGCCAGAGTAAGAGTTAAGACCTTAACCAGTAGGCCAGTGAAAGAGTTAAGACCTTAACCATTAGGCCAGAGTACGAGTCTAAGACCTTAGCTATTAGGCCAGAGTAAGAGTTAAGACCTTAACCAGTAGGCCAGTGTAAGAGTTAAGACCTTAACCATTAGGCCAGAGTACGAGTCTAAGACCTTAGCTATTAGGCCAGAGTACGAGTCTAAGACCTTAGCTATTAGGCCAGAGTAAGAGTTAAGGCCTTAGCTATTAGGCCAGAGTAAGAGTTAAGACCTTAGCTATTAGGCCAGAGTACGAGTCTAAGACCTTAGCTATTAGGCAAGAGTAAGAGTTAAGACCTTAACCAGTAGGCCAGTGTAAGAGTTAAGACCTTAACCATTAGGCCAGAGTACGAGTCTAAGACCTTAGCTATTAGGCCATAGTACGAGTCTAAGACCTTAGCTATTAGGCCAGAGTAAGAGTTAAGACCTTAACCATTACGCCTGAGTACGAGTCTAAGACCTTAGCTATTAGGCCAGAGTAAGTGTTAAGACCTGAGCTATTATGCCAGACTAAGAGTTAAGACCTTAATCAGTAGGCCAGAGTAAGAGTTAAGACCTTAACCAGTAGGCCAGAGTAAGAGTTAAGACCTTAATCATTAGGCCAGAGTACGAGTCTAAGACCTTAGCTATTAGGCCAGAGTAAGAGTTAAGACCTTAACCAGTAGGCCAGAGTAAGAGTTAAGACCTTAACCTGTAGGCCATAGTACGAGTCTAAGACCTTAGCTATTAGGCCAGAGTAAGAGTTAAGACCTTAACCAGTCGGCCAGAGTAAGAGTTAAGACCTTAACCAGTAGGCCAGAGTACGAGTCTAACACCTTAGCTATTAGGCCAGAGTAGGAGTTAAGACCTTAACCAGTAGGCCAGAGAAAGAGTTAAGACCTTAACCATTAGACCAGAGTACGAGTCTAAGACCTTAGCTATTAGGACAGGGTAAGAGTTAAGACCTTAACCAGTAGGCCAGAGTAAGAGTTAAGACCTTAACCAGTAGGCCAGAGTACGAGTCTAAGACCTTAGCTATTAGGCCAGAATAAGAGTTAAGACCTTAACCAAGAGGCCAGAGAAAGAGTTAAGACCTTAACCATTATATCAGAGTACGAGTCTAAGACCGTAGCTATTAGGCCAGAGTAAGAGTTAAGACCTTAGCTATTAGGCCAGAGTAACAGTTAAGACTTTAACCATTAAGCCAGAGTAAGAATAAAGACCTTAAACATTAGGCCAGAGAAAGAGTCTAAGACCTTAACCATTAGGCCGGAGTAAGAGCTAAGATCTTAACCATTAGGCCAGAGTAAGAGTCTAAGACCTTAACCATTAGGCCAGAGTAAGAGTTAAGACCTTAACCATTAGGCCAGAGTAAGAGTCTGGCCAGAGTAAGAGTTAAGACCTTTACCATTAGGCCAGATTAAGAGTCTAAGACCTTAACCATTAGGCCAGAGGAAGAGTTAAGACCTTAACCATTAGGCCAGAGTAAGAGTCTAAGACCTTAACCATTATGTCAGAGTAAGAGTCTAAGACCTTAACCATTAGGCCAGAGTAAGAGTTAAGACCTTAACCATTAGGCCAGAGTTTGAGTCTAAGACCTTAACTATTAGGCCAGAGTAAGTGTTAAGACCTTAACCAGTAGGCCAGAGTAAGAGTTAAGACCTTAACCATTAGTCCAGAGTACGAGTCTAAGACCTTAGCTATTAGGCCAGAGTAAGAGTTAAGACCTTAGCTATTAGGCCAGAGTAAGAGTTAAGACCAGTTAAGACCTTAGCTATTAGGCCAGAGTAAGAGTTAAGACCTTAACCATTAGGCCAGAGTACGAGTCTAAGACCTTAGCTATTAGGCCAGAGTAAGAGTTAAGACCTTAACCAGTAGGCCATAGTACGAGTCTAAGACCTTAGCTATTAGGCCAGAGTAAGAGTTAAGACCTTAGCTATTAGGCCAGAGTAAGAGTTAAGACCTTAACCATTAGGCCAGAGTACGAGTCTAAGACCTTAGCTATTAGGCCAGAGTAAGAGTTAAGACCTTAACCATTAGGCCAGAGTAAGAGTTAAGACCTTAACCATTAGGCCAGAGTAAGAGTTAAGACCTTAACCATTAGTCCAGAGTACGAGTCTAAGACCTTAGCTATTAGGCCAGAGTAAGAGTTAAGACCTTAGCTATTAGGCCAGAGTAAGAGTTAAGACCAGTTAAGACCTTAGCTATTAGGCCAGAGTAAGAGTTAAGACCTTAACCTGTAGGCCAGAGTACGAGTCTAAGACCTTAGCTATTAGGCCAGAGTAAGAATTAAGACCTTAACCATTAGGCCAGAGTATGAGTCTAAGACCTTAGCTATTAGGCCAGAGTACGAGTCTAAGACCTTAGCTATTAGGCCAGAGTATGAGTCTAAGACCTTAGCTATTAGGCCAGCGTAAGAGTTAAGACCTTAGCTATTAGGCCAGAGTAAGAGTTAAGACCTTAGCTATTAGGCCAGAGTACGAGTCTAAGACCTTAGCTATCAGGCCATAGTAAGAGTCTTACACCTTAGCTATTAGGCCAAAGTAAGAGTTAAGACCTTAACCATTAGGCCAGAGTACGAGTCTAAGACCTTAGTTATTAGGCCAGAGTAAGAGTTAAGACCTTAGCTATTAGGCCAGGGTAAGAGTTAAGACCTTAACCAGTAGGCCAGAGTAAGAGTTAATACCTTAACCATTAGGCCAGAGTAAGAGTTAAGACCTTAACCATAAGGCCAGAGTATGAGTCTAAGACCTTAGCTATTAGGCCAGAGTAAGAGTTAAGACCTTAACCAGTAGACCCGAGTAAGAGTTAAGACCTTAACCATTAGGCCAGAGTACCAGTCTAAGACCTTAGCTATTAGGCCAGAGTAAGAGTTAAGACCTTAGCTATTAGGCCAGAGTAAGAGTTAAGACCTTAACCATTAGGCCAGAGTACGAGTCTAAGACCTTAGCTATTAGGCCAGAGTAAGAGTTAAGACCTTAACCAGTAGGCCAGAGTATGAGTTAAGACCATAACCATTAGGCCAGAGTACGAGTCTAAGACCTTAGCTATTAGGCCAGAGTAAGAGTTAAGACCTTAACTAGTAGGCCTGAGTAAGAGTTAAGACCTTAACCAGTAGGCCAGAGAACAAGTCTAAGACCTTAGCTATTAGGCCAGAGTAAGAGTTAAGATCCTAACCATTAGACCAGAGTACGAGTCTAAGACCTTAGCTATTAGGCCAGACTAAGAGTTAAGACCTTAGCTATTAGGCCAGAGTATGAGTCTAAGAGCTTAGCTATTAGGCCAGAGTAAGAGTTAAGACTTTAACCATTAAGCCAGAGTAAGAATAAAGACCTTAAACATTGGGCCAGAGAAAGAGTCTAAGACCTTAACCATTAGGCCGGAGTAAGAGCTAAGACCTTAACCATTAGGCCAGAGTAAGAGTCTGAGACCTTAACCATTAGGCCAGAGTAAGAGTTAAGACCTTAACCATTAGGCCAGAGTAAGAGTCTGGCCAGAGTAAGAGTTAAGACCTTTACCATTAGGCCAGATTAAGAGTCTAAGACCTTAACCATTAGGCCAGAGTAAGAGTTAAGACCTTAACCATTAGGCCAGCGTAAGAGTCTAAGACCTTAACCATTATGTCAGAGTAAGAGTCTAAGACCTTAGCTATTAGGCCAGACTAAGAGTTAAGACCTTAACCATTAGGCCAGAGTACGAGTCTAAGACCTTAGCTATTAGGCCAGAGTAAGAGTTAAGACCTTAACCATTAGGCCAGAGTACGAGTCTAACACCTTAGCTATTAGGCCAGAGTAAGAATTAAGACCTTAAACAGTAGGCCAGAGTAAGAGTTAAGACCTTAACCTGTAGGCCATAGTACGAGTCTAAGACCTTAGCTATTAGGCCAGAGTAAGAGTTAAGACCTTAACCATTAGGCCAGAGTACGAGTCTAAGACCTAAGCTATTATGCCAGAGTAAGAGTTAAGACCTTAGCTATTAGGCCAGAGTAAGAGTTAAGACCTTAACCAGTAGGCGAGAGTGAGAGTTAAGACCTTAACCTGTAGGCCATAGTACGATTCTAAGACCTTAGCTATTAGGCCAGAGTAAGAGTTAAGACCTTAACCAGTAGGCCAGAGTAAGAGTTAAGAACTTAACCTGTAGGCCATAGTACGAGTCTAAGACCTTAGCTATTAGGCCAGAGTAAGAGTTAAGACCTTAGCTATTAGGCCAGAGTAAGAGTTAAGACCTTAACCATTAGGCCAAAGTACGAGTCTAAGACCTTAGCTATTAGGCCAGAGTAAGAATTAAGACCTTAGCTATTAGGCCAGAGTAAAAGTTAAGACCTTAACCAGTAGACAAGAGTAAGAGTTAAGACCTTAACCATTAGGCCAGAGTACGAGTCTAAGACCTTAGCTATTAGGCCAGAGTAAGAGTTAAGACCTTAACCAGTAGGCCAGTGTAAGAGTTAAGACCTTAACCATTAGGCCAGAGTACGAGTCTAAGACCTTAGCTATTAGGCCAGAGTAAGAGTTAAGACCTTAACCAGTAGGCCAGAGTAAGAGTTAAGACCTTAACCATTAGGCCAGAGTACCAGTCTAAGACCTTAGCTATTAGGCCAGAGTAAGAGTTAAGACCTTAGCTATTAGGCCAGAGTAAGAGTTAAGAACTTAACCATTAGGCCAGAGTACGAGTCTAAGACCTTAGCTATTAGGCCAGAGTAAGAGTTAAGAACTTAACCTGTAGGCCATATTACGAGTCTAAGACCTTAGCTATTAGGCCAGAGTAAGAGTTAAGACCTTAGCTATTAGGCCAGAGTAAGAGTTAAGACCTTAACCATTAGGCCAAAGTACGAGTCTAAGACCTTAGCTATTAGGCCAGAGTAAGAGTTAAGACCTTAGCTATTAGGCCAGAGTAAAAGTTAAGACCTTAACCAGTAGGCCAGAGTAAGAGTTAAGACCTTAACCATTAGGCCAGAGTACGAGTCTAAGACCTTAGCTATTAGGCCAGAGTAAGAGTTAAGACCTTAACCAGTAGGCCAGTGTAAGAGTTAAGACCTTAACCTAAGAAGTGCCACGGGCCGATCTAATCGGCCCTGTGTTAAAAGTGAAAGCGCTCAGGCCGATCTGATCGGCCCATGAGCTGACATTCATTTGGGAGGGGTTTATTCCCTGCTATGCCTGTCAAAAATAGACACTAACCTCTCATTCCCCTCAAGAACACATCCCTCTTTCTTCGCTGTGCATTAGTTCTGCATATTCTGGCCGAGTTGCAGATATTTTACTTTATAAAAGTTGCGGGGAAATCTTGTTCACAGAATGGAAACCAGGCTGCTCAGAGCTGCATAGGACCTTCTGCACCACTAGAGGGCGCAAATAGAGACATTGCGCTAATCTGCCATGAGCCCCAGAGACAGTGCAGCAAGTGTGGGCGCGTGACTTGACTGGATCGTGACTGTGAGTTTTGGCGTTGAACTTCAGACAATTTTTAAACTAGCGCAGGTACGGCTCGTTTTATTTTTCACAAACAATATCTTGGGTGACACTGAGACTCTGCTGTAAACATGCTGTCCGTTTTTTGTATTATCCTCTATTTAGCCCCACCCTCCAAATACTCCCACTCGTATTCCTATTTTTTGTTGAGACAGGCCACCGTTACAAATATGGGGTCAGTCCTCTGCTCCATGTGTGCTCCTGTTTGCCAATTGGTGCACTCTCCTGTTTGTTTCAGCCTTCCGGAAGGTTTTACACAGGCCGGCTGACGAGGCCTGCAGTCACGGTCTCAGCTCACCGCCACTGCAGGAGCACAACTGCCTGCGCCACCCCTCTGAAGAGCCTGGGTCACAGTGCTGAGCCTGCTTCCAATTCGAGGGACACCTGCACAGTAAGTTCCATTACTTTACCACATGCAGCACGGAACAGGCAGGAGAGCATAAATAACATGATCTGCTTTTATTATTTGCAGTTGAACTCTTCACAAAGGTATTTTACATGAGAACCAGTAACATTAGACATGCACACATTATTTTATTGGTAGGCACGGGGAAATTGTGATTTGTATATGAGCCGAAGCGGAGTCTCAAACCCCAGCTCCAAAGTCGTCAGAGATGTAGAGGCAGTGACTTAGTGCAAGAAATTAAATCTACATTGCTGTGTTTTTGTTGCTGGTATGCCACAAAAATACGGCAATGTCGTTTTAATTTCTTGCAGAGATGTAAGCACAGTGACGTAGTGCAAGAAACGTCGTGTTTTCGTTGCTGGTATAACACAAAACGAGGCATTGTAGTTTTAATTTCTTGCAGAGAGGTAAGGGCAGTGCCGAAGTGCGAGAAATTAAATCTACATTGACAGGGCTTGCTTTAGGGCGTTGCGACCGGTGCCACCGCACCGGGTGCTGGCTTCCTGGGGGCGCCGTGTTTGCAAGTTAAAAGCACCTGCTGCAGCGTTTCTTTCGGCCGGCATTTACCAGGCCTCACATAAATGTCAAGAAAACTCGTGTGATTAGTTATCTTCCTGGAGAGAGAGCAGCATTTTGTATAGTTGAGGTTTTGACTCATGTGAAGTTTATGCAGAGGGTTACAGAGTGCATATGATGTAAACAGATTACTGCTTTCAAAAGAGACATCCTTCTGTTACTTGCCATTTATAACTTAAAGTCCTAATACAGAACTGCATACACACTGCAAAGTATACATTATTAGAACATTGATTAATGTTGCAAAAAGGATTAATTTGGCTAGAAATCAATTCGTATTATGAAAGAAAACTCCCAACTATGCTGTTTCTTTTTCTACTCTGCGTGTGTGCTTCTCCACACCAAGCACTCTTAAACTATACTGCCTAGCAATATGGATGACATGTGACTCCTACACTTTCAGTCCTTTGGCTTATGTAACATTTCCTATACACTGATTTACAAACGTATGATTGATTGTCTCTGTGTAATGTGTGTGTGATGCAAAGTGCTCGGACACCCTACACTGGTATGAGTGGCGCTATATAACTAATTCAATGCATCTGAGAGAGTGTGGTTATGGTGACTTGGTGACTGTTAAAGGGTGCTAGTGAGGGAATCCGTGGCAGAGGTGGTCATGGGGGGGAGCCAACAAACATTGTCGCACAGGGCGCCACCAGCACTAAAGCCGGCCCTGTACATTGCCATGTTTTTGTTGCTGGTATGTCACAAAAACACGGCAATTAAGTTTTAATACCTGACACTTGTGTGATATGTTGTTAGAAAGTGGACCAATAATGATGACGCATCTGTTATCTATGAAGTGGTATGCAGAACTAAATTTCCTGAGCTTCCCTTATGCCACATGCCTCTGTGTCTACACAGCTAATGTGAACATCAGTGCTGTGCCTGTCTTACAGATATGCAGGACTGCTTTCCCCAAGAATCCCACATACTACGGGTGACAAGATAATTGCAGTGTGTAATCTTTAATTTTCACATTTTTTCGGAACATTTATTACAATTTTGAAAGACCTCTGAGACCACCATGGACCGATATGACTTAATCTTCTTGCCAGCTATACCATTCAAAATGCTGGGTTCTGGTGATTACATTCTCTAACTAGGATTGAGGCATACTGGCCATCATGGTAGGACAAGGACGAATGACTTGTAATCTTTTGAAACAGGCCAGTGTCATGCAATGCCCCGGTCTCGGACAGCTTAGTGCTGCCAATGGCAGACAGAGGTAAGGCTAACCGAGGCTAAAGTCTATGTTGGCAGGTTGAGCTTGATGCAAGATGAGTGCGGAATCATAACTGTCTTGTGTGCCCAGAGTACAGGTACCACTGAGACCACAATTGCCAATAGGTACACCAATACTTGAACGGTAAAACAGAAACAAAAAATGATGGCGCAATATTCTTAATAAGGTGGTCAAAACTCATTTTTTTCCACAACTGAAAACCTTTGTGTTAACATAGTATATTTTACCTCAAGGACTATTTGATTCTGTTATTAGAGTTTTGAGTCATGTGAACACTGCAGGGTAAATCTTGTGAGGTGTGTAGTATAAAAGCAATGAGACCATAAATTAGTACATCGAATTCTGTTAGGGAATTCAGCCACTTATAACTTGTGAATTGTTCCACACTGGGTGTAAACTAATAAGTTAACTTGCAATATTTTTTTTTTATGTACCTTCACTTTTTAGTTGTGATTTGGTACTGTTAAGTTATGTGGTAGAACGTCCTCTCCATTGCATTGTTGGTAATTTTTTACCATTATATTTTAGTTGTTATAACATGTACTTTATTGTGTCTCTTGCTTCAATCTTTTTATTATGTTTTCTTATTGTTTGGTATCTGTGTGAGCGTGTTTTTTTATTTCTTTCTATCCTTTTTGTTATTGTCAGAACGGGTGTGGTCATGATGGAACGGTTCCGTCATGAGCACAGCTCAACCGACGCTCATGACGGAACCGTTCCGTCATGAGCACCGAAGGGGTTAAGTTTTATTGATACAATGAGGCATTAATGCATCCTTCTTTCTTTGCTTCTCTTCCGTCTCCTCTTTCTACAGGGTCTTCTGCTTAAGGCCCTTGGAGGTGGAGTCCTGGCTGCCGTTGTCCCTCGGACAAAAGCAAGGCTCAGGTAAGTGTTTTTTGCGTATTCTGGATTATAAAGGGGAGGGCGTGGGGAACAAAATAAACTGTAGTATAATGTGAGAGGAATAGGTGGATGGAGTAACTAAAAAGAAAGAAATAATCAATAGCGATGAAGTTCTCAAATTCCTTTTAACTCTTCTTGTCTTTTCCCTTTTTTTATTATTTAAGGCTGTCTCTTCTTTTAGGTCTCTTTTCTCATCCCATCCCCCTCAAGTCTCTCCTTGAATCCCCCCATTCCAATATCCCCGTAGGTGCCCACGCACTTGGGAAAGCCACGTCCCTCCGGGGCCGTGGCAAGGAGTGTCTGCGTTCTTCTGTGCTGTTTGGCTTCTTGTTCTTTCGGTCTTTTCTCCACCGTCAGGTTCGGGTTTTCCACACTTTACTCCGATCCGGAGTCTTCTTCCCCAAAGGTGCTGTCTCTTCCTTGGTTCCCGATTCCTCTTCGCAAATGCTCTCGCCCGCCGCCCTCTGTGTTCCCAGAAGTATTTTTAACGTGCTCTCTTCACCGACCTCAGGCGTGTCGCACATGATGTCAGTCAGCTGGTCTTCGCTTGCTCCTTGTTTAAAGGAGCTGCTTGCCTATTTTTCTACCTTGATGTCTTGCTGATAGTAGTAAGGCCAATTGGCGAAGGGGGACTGTAAATATAGGAGGGGAGAGATTCATGAAGGGATGGTATCACACTCCATTTCTTCTATCTCGTCTTCTGTGACAGGGGTTACCTGACTACAGCACACAAAATAATCCACACAGTATCCGCTCAAGGCTAGGACTTGTTAGGGCGGTGCTTCCCCCATGGGTACTCCCACTGTGCTTTCTTTATATATTCTGGCAGATTCTAGGAGGTAACCCCAGGTGCTGCCCACACTAGTGATGTGCATCAAAGGCTGACTTTGGCCTGGAAAGATTCCAAATCATCGACGAGCTCTAACAAGTCTCTCACTATGGCCCTGCTTCCATCTTACACCAACCACGGTCTTCAGACGACTCCAGGAGCCTGTGCTCCACACCGAGAGGCTCTCACTGTTTCCTTCCCATTGTTCAGCTGGATCACAGACACAGGTGATAGCCCACAGTCTCAGTTGAATGGGCAACAGCCAAAATCTCAGTTGTATGGGCGATGGCCCACCACACAGGGTCACAGATGTAGGCAATGACCTCAACAAGATAAGTGCTATCGGGTAACTGCCCGCTACTTCACTGCACCAGTGATGGTGTAGTTGCAGAATTCCACAAGAGAACAAAAGACTATCTCACAATACCAGTCCTGACTGCAACAGGTGCATCAAACTCTGTTGATTTAGATCCACTTGCCAGGGTGCCAACTGGGCCTTGCTCCCTCCAGGTTTTCTCCTTTTCCTCACAGTATCCGCTGGTCTTGGTAGGCAAACTGCTGGTGTTCCAGGCACAGGGCATGTATTCTTGGTTCATGGGCGATGGCCACTCACCTGTATGGGAGACTGGCACGCCTTGGTCCTGATTTCAGTAGCAAGAAGTCTTGGTGATCTTTCCTTTCCTGATGAGGCGATGCTATTCAACAAAGTTTGGGGCATGGGCTCCCAACTTTATACTCAGACACACATGTGATTTTGTGTCTCACCTTTAGAGTTCTTTCTGGGGTTGTTGACTCCTTTGAATTTCTTTCTCCTCTGCATTGCCTTTGTCAAAAGGACAGTCATCAGAAGACATGGCTCTAATTCTGAGTGACCCACAACACAGGCCAAGGGAGTAACCAGGGATCGCCCCTGGCTGCCAGCCTTAACATGAAATATGCCCCCTAAAGTTCAAAGGACTAAGCTGCCTTCTCTATCATATTCCCTGGTAATGCCAGCCTTCTCAGTCCCACCATATCCCTGACAATGAACCCAGGCCCCACTGCCCGGTATCTCTTCCTGGAATCAAATAGCCCCTTGATGTGCACAGAGTATGTCCTGCTCCTCTTTCTTCAGTGTGTGTGTGCATGTGTCCCCCATCCCAGCTCTCAAGAATGTCAGCAGTACACATCTCCAATCTGAGGGTCGTAGTCCTCTGCAGGCCATGGGCTTCCAAAATAAAACCCACAGGCCTACGTCTTCATGTTAGGTACCATCCACAGGCACGCACATGCAATCCAGCATACACTCAATTATCATGTTATGTTATGTAATATTGATTTGTATAATGTACTAATCACCTGAGAGTGTACCCAGGTGCTTGGGAAGGTGTGTAGGTTTGTGGGCCAGAAAGTGCTTATATAAAGAGCCATGTCTTAAGGAGTGAGGAGGAGGCTCTGATGTGTTGTGAGAGGTCGTTCCACATCTTGGGTGCAATGTAGGTGATTGAGTGACCTCCAATTTTGCTTTAGCAGATACAGGAAATGTGTGCGAGTGAGGCAGAGCGAAGGTGGCTGGTGGGTTGGTGAAAGTGTATGCGTCTGTTCAGGTATTCTGGTCCTGCATTGTGTAGGGCTTTGTATGTGTGCGTGTGAAGTTTGAACTGACTGCATGTGTGAATGGGGAGCCATTGAAGCTTCCTTAGGAGCGTTTGATGGGGAAGGTCGAGTATGAGTATTGCAGCAGTGTTGTGGATGGTCTGGAGACTGTAGGAGTTGTTTGGAGATTCCAGCATAGAGAGTGTTGCCGTACCATTGTCTAGCCTGCTAGCGGTGAGTGCTTGTGTGACGGTCTTCCCATTCAGCCACAGTTCTGTATGCACCCAGATCTGGCAGGGTATAACTTTCTGTGCTGACAGCAGCTCAGTCGAAACTGCTGTCAGCCTGGCAAAGGCTTTTTTGCATGGGCATTAAAAAGAGAGAATAGGGCAGTCAGGTGGGAAGACTGAACCCCCCACCTCTCACAAGCAGGTAATATGGAGGATATATTTGAAAATACATTTGGTTAGGAAGATGGAAGGATGTAAATAAACGGTTAGCAGTGAAGACTGGCAGGACAAAAAGCGTTTTTAATTTTTTTTCAAAATATTTGTGGTGCAAGGGAAGGTTGTTGCCAAGGGTGGTGGGGTGCTCGGTACGATTCTCATGTTTTTAGAGTTGGAGGAACGGCTAGAGTTTGGCAAAGGTAGACCGCAGAATACAAGGGAAACAAATGTGCAATATACAGAATTGGGGTAGTGGCGCTATGTGTCCAAGTCTCCCTCATGATTCCTCTACTACTGGGCGCCTGATCCATGGTCTCAACTATTCAGCATTAGAGGGACTTGGGGTTGTCAAACGCCACATAACATTTTAGATGGGTATCTGTCATTAAAGTCCAGAATTTAACTTTTGTTTTCCAATTGACATAAACAACTTACGCTCCACTCTTGTTGTCTATGATTCCACTTGAAGCTCCTTGGTGGAAAGGAACCCTGATATTGACATCTGCAAGTCTATAATGCTACTATTCAAATGCAACCCACCTCAGTTTATGACAACACAAGGTGACTAGCAGATATATTTTAATCCATGTCGGCGGGGATGTATGACGTTACAACGCATACTATTACAACGCATACCTTTACAACGCATTTTTTACAACGCACAATCCATTACAACGCATGACATTACAACGCAGGACACTACAACGCATTTTTAAAAACTACCTTTACAACGCATATCCATTACAACGCATACTACCATTACAACGCATACCATTACAACGCATAATATAAAATTACATTTAAGATAAGTATTAGATAGTATAGGGTTAAAAATTAGTAATCTAACTCCAGGGGGTGCAACAGTAGGGTAAGTGTTGGATAGTATAGGGTTAAAAATTACTATTCTAACTCCAGGGGGTGCAACAGTAGGGTAAGTGTTGGATAGTATAGGGGTAAAAATTACTATTCTAACTCCAGGGGGTGCAACAGTAGGGTAAGTGTTGGATAGTATAGGGGTAAAAATTACTATTCTAACTCCAGGGGGTGCAACAGTAGGGTAAGTGTTGGATAGTGTAGGGGTAAAAATTACTATTCTAACTCCAGGGGGTGCAACAGTAGGGTAAGTGTTGGATAGTATAGGGGTAAAAATTACTAATCTAACTCCAGGGGGTGCAACAGTAGGGTAAGTGTTGGATAGTATAGGGGTAAAAATTACTATTCTAACTCCAGGGGGTGCAACAGTAGGGTAAGTGTTGGATAGTATAGGGGTAAAAATTACTATTCTAACTCCAGGGGGTGCAACAGTAGGGTAAGTGTTGGATAGTATAGGGGTACAAATTACTATTCTAACTCCAGGGGGTGCAACAGTAGGGTAAGTGTTGAATAGTATATGGGTAAAAATTACTATTCTAACTCCAGGGGGTGCAACAGTAGGGTAAGTGTTGGATAGTATAGGGGTAAAAATTACTATTCTAACTCCAGGGGGTGCAACAGTAGGGTAAGTGTTGGATAGTATAGGGGTAAAAATTACTATTCTAACTCCAGGGGGTGCAACAGTAGGGTAAGTGTTGGATAGTATAGGGGTAAAAATTACTATTCTAACTCCAGGGGGTGCAACAGTAGGGTAAGTGTTGGATAGTATATGGGTAAAAATTACTATTCTAACTCCAGGGGGTGCAACAGTAGGGTAAGTGTTGGATAGTATAGGGGTAAAAATTACTATTCTAACTCCAGGGGGTGCAACAGTAGGGTAAGTGTTGGATAGTATAGGGGTAAAAATTACTATTCTAACTCCAGGGGGTGCAACAGTAGGGTAAGTGTTGGATAGTATAGGGGTAAAAATTACTATTCTAACTCCAGGGGGTGCAACAGTAGGGTAAGTGTTGGATAGTATATTACTATATTATGCGTTGTAATGGTATGCGTTGTAATGGTAGTATGCGTTGTAATGGTATGCGTTGTAAAGGTAGTTTTTAAAAATGCGTTGTAGTGTCCTGCGTTGTAATGTCATGCGTTGTAATGGATTGTGCGTTGTAAAAAATGTGTTGTAAGTGTAGTGCGTTGTAAAAGTTGCGTTGTAAAGGTTGTTCCCCTGTCGGCGGTCCAAGTTTTACATCCAGTTTATGAGCTGAGGAAGGCCTGACGTGGTCCCAGCACCCGGTTTCTGTGACACAAGAGCCTTACATAAATGAGAGTTGTTACCAAGACACACTTGATCAGGTTTTTCACCATCTTTGCCAAATCTATATTCCTGCTTCTTTTCTGTTTTCTGCACTTTCCTGTGCTCTGCCTGTCTTTTCTTTTTCACCTTTCTCCTGCTTTATGCTCCATTTTTCAACTTTTTTTTCACTCACTTTTCACCATCTTTGCCTAATCTATATTCCTGCTTCCTTTCTGTTTTCTGCACTCTCCTGTGCTCTGCTTGTCTTCTCTTATTCACCTTTCTCCCACTCTCCTCCTTTCCCGCCCGGTTTCCCCTGCCGCTGCTGTCCCTGCGGCCCCTTCCCCCCAGCACCACCAGCGCAACCAATCCACTTCCCCATTCCCACCTCTCAGCTGTCCATCCCTCCCCGACCCCTACTTAATGGCGGCCACTGAGCGACTGTGCCAAAGTCAAGCCCGTCTGCGCCCCTCCGCGACCCGACAGCGACCATCGCCAGGAACCCTGGACTTCCGCCCCGCCAACGATACGACCCAGCAGCACTCCACAAACTCAACCCAGGCCGCAACAACAACTGCAAGCTAGCTTCACCAGCCGACACCCATGGATCCTTCAGCTGTCATCTCTGCTGACATACCTACAGCACCACCAGGAATACGAACCCAGCACAACCCGACCGTAAGACCACACCCGAACCGAAGACCATGCAATACATCCTCCTCAACGTCCAATCCCTCCACAAACACGCCACAGAAATCTGGGACCTCCCCAACAGCACCACCCCAGAAGTAGCGTTCTTCACCGAAACCTGGACCAACACCACCTCGGAAACTGGATATCACCATCGCCATTCCCCAAGGATACAAGATCCCCAGAAAGGACCGCCCCACCCGCCCGGGAGGAGGAATCGCCATCGTCCACAAATCCACCCTCTGCCTGAGCACACTCCCCGACGAGCCCACAGACATGTTGGAACATCTAAACTTCAAGATACAGACCAGCCCTACCACCACCAACCGAGGAACCCTCATCTACCGACCCACCAGACCCCGTGGACTGTTCACCACCTCCATCACGAACATCATCTCCCTTCATGCCATCGCATCCACCAACTACACCCTGCTGGGAGACCTCAACTTCCACATCGACAACCAACTGGACCCCAAAACTACGTCCCTCCTGGACAACCTCCACAACACTGGATTCTGCCAAATCGTGACTGAACCCACGCACTCAGCAAGACACACCCTCGACCCCCTCTTCAGAACAGGAAACTCCATCACCTTCAGCCACACCACCAAACTCCCATGGACTGACCACCGATGCGTCCACTTCACCTTCAGAACACCCACCATCCACAGACACCAGCACCTGCTCCCACGAAGAAAGTGGACCAGAATCACCAACTGCCAGCTCACCGCCTCACTTAGCAACTCCACCCCAACCACAGATTCTCACAACAACTTCAGAGCCACTAACAACGCCCACCACCAACTCATCAGAAAAACAAGGAAAAAAGCGATTGAAGACAAAATCTCCACACACGCACACAATAGCAAAGAACTCTTCAATATCATCAAGGAGTTCGCCCAACCCACCAGCGAGTCGACTGACAGCCCTCCATCACAAGACCTCTGTGACAAACTCAGCACCTTCTTTCACCACAAAGTCAAGAGCATCTATGACAACTTCGGCAAAGTCAACCAACAAACGCAACCCCCACCAACCACCCCAACACCCTGAGCTTAGCCTTGCATGATCTTGCGGACAGTGCAGAGTAAATAGAACTGCTCTACTCTGCATAATAAATAGCAGTCTAACTTATCAGAAAAGGATACAGAGAAGCATACTGTGTTGACTGACAAGTGGGTGGATATAAACCAGTGGAAAGTCAGTCACGTTTGATGTGGGGGTGAGAGAGGGTGACCAATGTCTTTTTGGAAGTGATTTGATTGCCCTTGGTTTAGCACTCCCATGGTTTCACTAATACCAACCGTGTTCTGCATGAGAGTTTCTGTTGGGATGCTCTGCCTCTGAAAATGCTACTTACAATCCAACTCTGCATAGAAGGAGGGCGAGTATCAAATAAATGGATGGGTGCGATTTGGGGAGTTGTGACTATTAGGGCCCGATTCACAGAACAAACTTAAGACTAAATCCTAAACTTAGTACCATTCTGGTATTCACAGAATGCACCTAGTACTTCTGGTATTCACAGAATGAACTTACTACTTTTGCTATTCACAGAATGAACTTAGTACTTTTGCTATTCACAGAATGGATTTACGACTCCTAAACTTACGTCCGCACTCGGGCCGGAAATTCCGGCCCGGAGGCGGGGCTTCCGGGCCGGAGGCGGAGCTTCCGGGCCGGAGGCGGAGCTTCCGGCCCGGAGGTGGAGATTTCAGCCATAGCTAAATCGGCCCGAATCCCCACCTCCGGGCCGGAAGCTCCGCCTCCGGCCCGGAAGCCCCGCCTCCGGGCCGGAAGCTCCGCCTCCGGGCCGGAAGCTCCGCCTCCGGGCCGGAATTTCCGGCCCGAGTGCGGACGTAAGTTTAGGAGTCGTAAATCCATTCTGTGAATAGCAAAAGTACTAAGTTCATTCTGTGAATAGCAAAAGTAGTAAGTTCATTCTGTGAATACCAGAAGTACTAAGCGCATTCTGTGAATACCAGAATGGTACTAAGTTTAGGATTTAGTCTTAAGTTTGTTCTGTGAATCGGGCCCATAGTATTTAATCATTTTCTTCACATGGTGGAAACTTTACTCATGAGAACACTTTGATGGTGTCTGCGATGAAGGTGAAGAAGATGAACAATCACGTCACGCTGGAAAGACTGTTGGATGTTGCCAAAGAAACATCATTCAGGTAAGTCGGTGACTAGAAGGTATACCAAATCTGTGGACCTCCTGGGAAGCATCTTGGTATACGCTCTAGGAATCCGGATCTAGTTTTTACTCTTTCAACAAGAGGAGCATAGGGTCAGGTTATAGACATATTCTTTTTTCCCTCCTAGGTGGACCAGGAACTTCAACAATAGTCAACTACACGTTTAGCTTAAGGACAGCTTGCAGGTTTATGGCAGCTTGCCTTGAGCTAATGCCCTCACTGAGGTGTTTTTGCTTCCAGCAGAGCCACAGCACCACTTTGTACAGTTGGTTCAAGGCAACCTGCCTCTCGTTTTGCATCTCCTCGCTCTGCCATAAATGTTTAGAACAGGGACAGGAGGTAGGCACACTCTCTCTCTTTTTCCCCTTTTAGGTGGACCAGAACTTCGACAACCGTCAACTAGACATGTTTAACCTAGGGACAGCTTGTAGGTACAGGCTTTGCAGCTTGCCTTGAGCTAATGCCCTCACTGAGGTGCGTTTATTGGCTGCAGAGCCACAGCACCACTTTGTACAGTTGGTTCAAGGCAACCTGCCTCTCGTTTTGTATCACCTGGCTCTGCCATGAATGTTTAGAACAGGGACAGGTTGCAGGCACACTCTCTCTCTTTTTCCCTTCTAGGTGGACCAGAAATTCGGCAACCATCAACTAGACATGTTTAGCCTAGGGACAGCTTGTAGGTACATGCTTTGCAGCTTGCCTGAGCTAATGCCCTCACTGAGGTGCGTTTGCTGCCAGCAGAGCCACAGCACTACTTTGTACAGTTGGTTCAAGGCAACCTGCTTCTCGTTTTGTATCTCCTCGCTTTGTGATGAATGTTTAGAACAGGGACAGGTTGCAGGCACACTCTCTCTCTTTTTCCCCTTCTAGGTGGACCAGAACTTCGACAACCGTCAACTAGACATGTTTAGCCTAGGGACAGCTTGTAGGTACATGCTTTGCAGCTTGCCTTGAGCCAATGCCCTCACTGAGGTGTGTTTGCTGGCAGCAGAGCCACAGCACCACTTTGTACAGTTGGTTCAAGGCAACCTGCCTCTCGTTTTGTATCACCTGGCTCTGCCATGAATGTTTAGAACAGGGACAGGTTGCAGGCACACTCTCTCTCTTTTTCCCCTTCTAGGTGGACCAGAACTTCGACAACCGTCAACTAGACATGTTTAGCCTAGGGACAGCTTGTAGGTACAGGCTTTGCAGCTTGCCTTGAGCTAATGCCCTCACTGAGGTGCGTTTGCTGGCAGCAGAGCCACAGCACCACTTTGTACAGTTGGTTCAAGGCAACCTGCCTCTCGTTTTGTATCACCTGGCTCTGCCATGAATGTTTAGAACAGGGACAGGTTGCAGGCACACTCTCTCTCTTTTTCCCCTTCTAGGTGGACCAGAACTTCGACAACCGTCAACTAGACATGTTTAGCCTAGGGACAGCTTGTAGGTACATGCTTTGCAGCTTGCCTTGAGCTAATGCCCTCACTGAGGTGCGTTTGCTGGCAGCAGAGCCACAGCACCACTTTGTACAGTTGGTTCAAGGCAACCTGCCTCTCGTTTTGTATCACCTGGCTCTGCCATGAATGTTTAGAACAGGGACAGGTTGCAGGCACACTCTCTCTCTTTTTCCCCTTCTAGGTGGACCAGAACTTCGACAACCGTCAACTAGACATGTTTAGCCTAGGGACAGCTTGTAGGTACATGCTTTGCAGCTTGCCTTGAGCTAATGCCCTCACTGAGGTGCGTTTGCTGCCAGCAGAACCACAGAACCACTTTGTACAGTTGGTTCAAGGCAACCTCGCTCTTGTTTTGTGTCTCCTGACTCTGCCAAGAATGTTATTTTTTTAACATATCTTTATTGCCAGTTTACAACATACATTCCAATCATATATTCATAGCACTCAGCTTTTAAATGAATTAAAGATTTTCTCACCAGTCGGCCTTTTCAGGTCTTTTCCCCATCTTCTAGCTCTAAGACCCATGCGTCTCTGTATGGGGTACCACAGAGCTCGATCCTTAGCCCAGTGCTATTTAATCTCTATGTTAACCCGCTAGCTACAATTGCCGAAGAAGCTGGGTTGTCTATCTTTTCTAATGCGGATAACACCCAGCTAATCTTCTCCTTATCCTCCAACGAGCTATCTAGAGTGAGAGTACAAAAAGACAAGGTGGAGCTGCAGGAGAGGTGAATTGGAGTACAAGCAAATATGGTGTGTGCTAAAAGAGACTGGTTTGAAAGTTGAGTTACAAGTGGAAAGTAGGTCGTGAAGGGAGACGTGTTTGAACAAGATCGCCTGACAGAGTGGGATCTAGTGGAGTAGAGAGTCAATCATGATTCAGTGCTTTGAGTTAGTGCACTCAGCTTCACCTGACCTAAATAAACACGATCCTGGCACAAGTACTTTTTGAGCTCTGTTCTGCAACCCTCAGAAGATATGGAAAACCTGAAGCAATTGTGAAAAGAT
Source organism: Triturus cristatus (assembly GCF_964204655.1). Lineage (NCBI taxonomy): Eukaryota > Metazoa > Chordata > Amphibia > Caudata > Salamandridae > Triturus > Triturus cristatus. The sequence continues at coordinate 1,100,979,960 of NC_140589.1, read as the reverse complement.
TTTTTGGTGACGTGTTGTGTTAGGGATGCTTGATAGGTATTTTTGGGGACACTATAGCTACCTTTGCTTGATTCTTATTTGGATATGGCTGACAATGCTTTCAACTCGGCTTCGCATGCCATGGGTAAGGGTGGCATTGAATTGACATAGGGATTGTGTTGTACAACTGCATCGCCCTACCTTCACAGAGCAAGACTATTCCTGTCTCAGCCTCTGAAGGCTGTCGCAGGTGATAAGGCCACCTGTGAACTCTTATGTACCTGAAGCAAACTACTATACCAATCGGTCCAGGGTGATGTTCAATCTGTCTGTGGACGTTTTTAGTGGGAATTGTGACATGTTGCCTGGTGTGGGTGCTTTTTGACACCTGGAGGGAGTTGCATACCTGACTGCTATATTGGATGATATTAAGCAAATTAGAGGGGGGGTGAATAACCTGTCTAAAACCTGGGCATTTAACAATATTGCAATGAAAGGGTTCTCTGTAGGGATAAATCAAGCAATTCATTTGTCAACAATATTCAACTTATAGGTATGTCTAAAGCAGTGGGATCTATGGGTGTCTGTTCACATTGGTGTTTGATTGTAGGCATAAGTGAATGGCCCAATGAAAAGGTGTCATCCTCATTCATACTTTGTGTCATTTTGGAAAGTTAGGAAAGTCCTAGAAAAAATAAAGATGCCTTTAAGTTCTGTGTTTAACTTGTCACCTCTCCAAGTGCTTCAAAGACAGAGGTCAAATGTCTGGCTATCTCTTCTGACAAATTGCTACAGAATTGGTGTTTATATGTCTTTCTCTGACTGCAAAGTGAAAGGAGTTTTCAAAGTGAATTATGTGAAAAAGTGTAGGAAGCTGGCTCCGTATGTGATATTGCCACTAGGTGATAACATGCAGAGAGTCCAAGGGGTCTCCAAGTGTACAGGGCTCAATGTTGAACCCAAAATGTTCTATTAGTGGTAGTGTTAGCAAGCAGCATTAGGCCTAACACAGAGGACTGTAAAACATGTGTTGCACAACCGTGATCAATAAAGGACATATGACTCAAAAGGAGAACCACAACAATTTTAGAAAATATACTTTGTTTGTATTTTATTTTAAGACTAAGATCTTCACAATCAGGTAAGTACGTTTATGAATAAAAATACTTTTCACTTTCATAAGTTGACAGAATATTTTCAGAACAGTTCAATATCCTATGGTGAAAACAATATAGCAGTAAAACAGGTAAGTACCACATTTGCAGTTTCAGTCTTCGGGACCAAAGGTCAGCTAGGGCACAGGGTAAGGAGAGTACCAAAACTGCACCACCAGTGGCACAGGGGCGGCTGGGTGCAGTGGTCAAAGTTGGAGGTTGGTCCAATGCTTTCCAATGGAGATTGGGAGTGCCTAGAGCCACACTGCTTGCAGATAAGTAGACCAGTTGCCGGTGCCAAGCTTTGGGGGTTAGCTCAAGCACGGGGGACTTCAAAGTAGAACCAAACATACACCACCAGGGGCATAGGGGTTGCCAAGTGCCGGGTGCCAATTAAACGCCAGGCGCCCAATGCTTCTCAATGGAGTTTCTTCTTTTGACAAACAGTTTACAGGTGTGGTACTGGAGGTTGCAGGCGAGAGACCAATGATAGCAGAGGTAAGTAGAGGTGTAGGGGGTCATAGGGGCAGGAAGGATCCAGCCGTAATGCATTAATGACATTGAAAGACTTAGAAAAGTGTAATTAGAGGTCAAAGGTCAACAGACATGATCCCCCGGCACCAATTAAACCAATGAAAACGCAAGTATTTATCAAGACAATTACAATAATGCAACACTAGTAACAAATGATCCAAGGGTAATGCAATAACAACCTTGATACACCTAAACAAGTATAAATAGAGGTCAAAGGTCAAAAAGCATAACCTCCTCCAACACTAACTAAGGAGGACGTAGGTACTCATAATTCCAATTCCAATAATGCCTCACTTGTAATAAATGATCTAACAGTAATGGATTAATGACCATGAAACACTTAGAACAGTGGAAATAGAGGTCAAAGGTCAAATCACATGACCCCCTCCCACCAATTTAATGAACAAAAATGTAAGTACTTATCATTACAATTCAAACACTGCAACACTTGTAAACAATGGTCTCACCATAATGGAATAAACACCTTAAAACACCTACAATGATGGCAAATAGAGGTCAAAGGTCAAATATTATGACCTCTACAATAATTCGAAGAAGGAAAAAAATAGTACTTTGCATGTTGAGTCCAATAATGCCCCACTTGTTGAAATTGATCCAAGGGTAACAGAATAAAGAGAAAAAAGGTTAAAAATAATGTGTATTTAGGGGTCAAAGGTCACGTTTTTTTCACCTCTTTTAAAATTTGACTAGTTGACCTGTGAGACCAGACAATGACCTTTCCGAAGACACCTCACTTTGCAAAAACAATTTCACTGTTACAAAGATATATCCTTTGTACACTTCCAGGAGCTACCATTTAGGGTCAAAGGTCAAGGACTGTGACCTTCAGGAGTTATATGCATGAAATCATATGCCAACTATTCACAAAATATGCATCACTAGTGTGCATAAAAGTCAGAAAATACATTTTGAGGTGTTGAACATGTGTCCAATAACAAGGCTAAGATCATTATATGAAAAACATCAACAGACGAAACAACATGTCGGCCATTTTGTAGCATGTAAAGTGCTGTGAAAGACAGCAAAAATATGTATTTTCATATATTTACTAACAGTAGTCTCTGAAACATCCATTTTACTTCTGTGAACCAATTCTGCTAGGCTTATATAAGTTTAGATTCTGCACAACAATAGAAAAACATGAAAAATGTATGTGCCTTATATCTATGTCATTGTATGACAAAGAGCCATAAAAAACACAAAAACAAAATTAAAATCAAAATCTGTCCTATTACCAGGTGAGCAAACAGACTAGTAAATATTTCTGCGTATCTGCTTTTGGAAAACACTATTTTTGTTATTACCCTACCCACGCGGTCATTTACTCTTATCATTTTCACAGTCACCTGGCGGCCATCTTGAATTGTGTCATGTGACTTCAGGGTGTTTTATAAATGTAAGTTTTATATATAAAATAATAGCACAAGAAGTACTGAAACCAAAAATATATAGGTTCCCAACATTATAATCATAATTACACAAACTACAGCATGTTGAAGCAAAGCACTCCAAAAAGTCATTAAATGGCTTGGCACTGAAGGATTTTCAATGGGCACTAATATGGTTAACCATTAGGCCAGAGTACGAGTCTAAGACCTTAGCTATTAGGCCAGAGTAAGAGTTAAGACCTTAACCAGTAGGCCAGTGTAAGAGTTAAGACCTTAACCATTAGGCCAAAGTACGAGTCTAAGACCTTAGCTATTAGGCCAGAGTACGAGTCTAAGACCTTAGCTATTAGGCCAGAGTAAGATTTAAGACCTTAGCTATTAGGCCAGAGTAAGAGTTAAGACCTTAGCTATTAGGCCAGAGTAAGAGTTAAGACCTTAACCAGTAGGCCAGTGTAAGAGTTAAGACCTTAACCATTAGGCCAGAGTACGAGTCTAAGACCTTAGCTATTAGGCCATAGTACGAGTCTAAGACCTTAGCTATTAGGCCAGAGTAAGAGTTAAGACCTTAGCTATTAGGCCAGAGTAAGAGTTAAGACCTTAGCTATTAGGCCAGAGTATGAGTCTAAGACCTTAGCTATTAGGCCAGAGTACGAGTCTAAGACCTTAGCTATTAGGCCAGAGTAAGAGTTAAGACCTTAGCTATTAGGCCAGAGTAAGAGTTAAGACCTTAGCTATTAGGCCAGAGTACGAGTCTAAGACCTTAGCTATTAGGCCAGAGTAAAAGTTAAGACCTTAACCAGTAGGCCAGTGTAAGAGTTAAGACCTTAACCATTAGGCCAGAGTACGAGTCTAAGACCTTAGCTATTAGGCCAGAGTACGAGTCTAAGACCTTAGCTATTAGGCCAGAGTAAGAGTTAAGACCTTAGCTATTAGGCCAGAGTAAGAGTTATGACCTTAGCTATTAGGCCAGAGTACGAGTCTAAGACCTTAGCTATCAGGCCATAGTACGAGTCTTACACCTTAGCTATTAGGCCAGAGTAAGAGTTAAGACCTTAACCAGTACGCCAGTGTAAGAGTTAAGACCTTAACCTGTAGGCCAGAGTAAGAGTTAAGACTTTAACCTGTAGGTCATAGTAGGAGTCTTAGACCTTAGCTATTAGGCCAGAGTAAGAGTTAAGACCTTAACCAGTAGGCCAGAGTAAGAGTTAAGACCTTAACCATTAGGCCAGAGTAGGAGTCTAAGACCTTAGCTATTAGGCCAGAGTAAGAGTTAAGACCTTAGCTATTAGGCCAGAGTAAGAGTTAAGACCGTAACCATTAAGCGAGAGTACGAGTTTAAGACCTTAGCTATTTAGCCAGAGTAAGAGTTAAGACCTTAGCTATTAGGCCAGAGTAACCATTTCGCCAGAGTACGAGTCTAAGACCTTAGCTATTAGGCCAGAGTAAGAGTTAAGACCTTAGCTATTAGGCCAGAGTAAGAGTTAAGACCTTAACCATTAGGCCAAAGTACGAGTCTAAGACCTTAGCTATTAGGCCAGAGTAAGAGTTAAGACCTTAGCTATTAGGCCAGAGTAAAAGTTAAGACCTTAACCAGTAGGCCAGAGTAAGAGTTAAGACCTTAACCATTAGGCCAGAGTACGAGCCTAAGACCTTAGCTATTAGGCCAGAGTAAGAGTTAAGACCTTAACCAGTAGGCCAGTGTAAGAGTTAAGACCTTAACCATTAGGCCAGAGTACGAGTCTAAGACCTTAGCTATTAGGCCAGAGTAAGAGTTAAGACCTTAACCAGTAGGCCAGTTTAAGAGTTAAGACCTTAACCATTAGGCCAGAGTACGAGTCTAAGACCTTAGCTATTAGGCCAGAGTACGAGTCTAAGACCTTAGCTATTAGGCCAGAGTAAGAGTTAAGACCTTAGCTATTAGGCCAGAGTAAGAGTTAAGACCTTAGCTATTAGGCCAGAGTATGAGTCTAAGACCTTAGCTATTAGGCCAGAGTACGAGTCTAAGACCTTAGCTATTAGGCCAGAGTAAGAGTTAAGACCTTAGCTATTAGGCCAGAGTACGAGTCTAAGACCTTAGCTATTAGGCCAGAGTACGAGTCTAAGACCTTAGCTATTAGGCCAGAGTAAAAGTTAAGACCTTAACCAGTAGGCCAGTGTAAGAGTTAAGACCTTAACCATTAGGCCAGAGTACGAGTCTAAGACCTTAGCTATTAGGCCAGAGTAAGAGTTAAGACCTTAGCTATTAGGCCAGAGTAAGAGTTAAGACCTTAGCTGTTAGGCCAGAGTAAGAGTTAAGACCTTAGCTATTAGGCCAGAGTACGAGTCTAAGACCTTAGCTATTAGGCCAGAGTACGAGTCTAAGAACTTAGCTATTAGGCCAGAATAAGAGTTAAGACCTTAGCTATTAGGCCAGAGTAAGAGTTAAGACCTTAGCTATTAGGCCAGAGTACGAGTCTTAGACCTTAGCTATCAGGCCATAGTACGAGTCTTACACCTTAGCTATTAGGCCAGAGTAAGAGTTAAGACCTTAACCAGTACGCCAGTGTAAGAGTCAAGACCTTAACCTGTAGGCCAGAGTAAGAGTTAAGACCTTAACCTGTAGGCCATAGTAGGAGTCTTAGACCTTAGCTATTAGGCCAGAGTAAAAGTTAAGACCTTAACCAGTAGGCCAGTGTAAGAGTTAAGACCTTAACCATTAGGCCAGAGTACGAGTCTAAGACCTTAGCTATTAGGCCAGAGTACGAGTCTAAGACCTTAGCTATTAGGCCAGAGTAAGAGTTAAGACCTTAGCTATTAGGCCAGAGTACGAGTCTAAGACCTTAGCTATTAGGCCAGAGTAAGAGTTAAGACCTTAGCTATTAGGCCAGAGTAAGAGTTAAGACCTTAGCTATTAGGCCAGAGTACGAGTCTAAGACCTTAGCTATTAGGCCAGAGTAAGAGTTAAGACCTTAGCTATTAGGCCAGAGTAAGAGTTAAGACCTTAGCTATTAGGCCAGAGTACGAGTCTAAGACCTTAGCTATTAGGCCAGAGTAAGAGTTAAGACCTTAACCAGTAGGCCAGTGTAAGAGTTAAGACCTTAACCATTAGGCCAGAGTACGAGTCTAAGACCTTAGCTATTAGGCCAGAGTACGAGTCTAAGACCTTAGCTCTTAGGCCAGAGTAAGAGTTAAGACCTTAGCTATTAGGCCAGAGTAAGAGTTAAGACCTTAGCTATTAGGCCAGAGTACGAGTCTAAGACCTTAGCTATTAGGCGAGAGTACGAGTCTAAGACCTTAGCTATTAGGCCAGAATAAGAGTTAAGACCTTAGCTATTAGGCCAGAGTAAGAGTAAAGACCTTAGCTATTAGGCCAGAGTACGAGTCTAAGACCTTAGCTGTCAGGCCAAAGTACGAGTCTTACACCTTAGCTATTAGGCCAGAGTAAGAGTAAAGACCTTAACCAGTACGCCAGTGTAAGAGTTAAGACCTTAACCTGTAGGCCAGAGTAAGAGTTAAGACCTTAACCTGTAGGCCATAGTAGGAGTCTTAGACCTTAGCTATTAGGCCAGAGTAAGAGTTAAGACCTTAACCAGTAGGCCAGAGTAAGAGTTAAGACCTTAACCATTAGGCCAGAGTACGAGTCTAAGACCTTAGCTATTAGGCCAGAGTAAGAGTTAAGACCTTAGCTATTAGGCCAGAGTAAGAGTTAAGACCGTAACCATTAAGCCAGAGTACGAGTCTAAGACCTTAGCTATTTAGCCAGAGTAAGAGTTAAGACCTTAGCTATTAGGCCAGAGTAAGAGTTAAGACCTTAGCCATTACACCAGAGTACGAGTCTAAGACCTTAGCTATTAGGCCAGAGTAAGTGTTAAGACATGAGCTATTATGCCAGACTGAGAGTTAAGACCTTAATCAGTAGGCCAGAGTAAGAGTTAAGACCTTAACCAGTAGGCCAGAGTAAGAGTTAAGACCTTAACCATTAGGCCAGAGTACGAGTCTAAGACCTTAGCTATTAGGCCAGAGTAAGAGTTAAGACCTTAACCAGTAGGCCAGAGTAAGAGTTAAGACCTTAACCTGTAGGCCATAGTACGAGTCTAAGACCTTAGCTATTAGGCCAGAGTAAGAGTTAAGACCTTAACCAGTCGGCCAGAGTAAGAGTTAAGACCTTATCCAGTAGGCAAGAGTACGAGTCTAACACCTTAGCTATTAGGCCAGAGTAAGTGTTAAGACCTTAACCAGTAGGCCAGAGAAAGAGTTAAGACCTTAACCATTAGACCAGAGTACGAGTCTAAGACCTTAGCTATTAGGCCAGAGTAAGAGTTAAGACCTTAACCAGTAGGCAAGAGTAAGAGTTAATACCCTAACCAGTAGACCAGAGTACGAGTCTAAGACCTTAGCTATTAGGCCAGAGTAAGAGTTAAGACCTTAACCAGTAGGCCAGAGAAAGAGTTAAGACCTTAACCTTTAGATCAGAGTATGAGTCTAAGACCGTAGCTATTAGGCCAGAGTAAGAGTTAAGACCTTAGCTATTAGGCCAGAGTAAGAGTTAAGACATTAACCATTAAGCCAGAGTAAGAATAAAGACCTTAAACATTAGGCCAGAGAAAGAGTCTAAGACCTTAACCATTAGGCCGGAGTAAGAGCTAAGACCTTAACCATTAGGCCAGAGTAAGAGTCTAAGACCTTAACCATTAGGCCAGAGTAAGAGTTAAGACCTTAACCATTAGGCCAGAGTAAGAGTCTGGCCAGAGTAAGAGTTAAGACCTTTACCATTAGGCCAGATTAACAGTCTAAGACCTTAACCATTAGGCCAGAGTAAGAGTTAAGTCCTTAACCATTAGGCCAGAGTATGAGTCTAAGAACTTAACCATTATGTCAGAGTAAGAGTCTAAGACCTTAACCATTAGGCCAGAGTAAGAGTTAAGACCTTAACCATTAGGCCAGAGTTTGAGTCTAAGACCTTAGCTATTAGGCCAGAGTAAGTGTTAAGACCTTAACCAGTAGGCCAGAGTAAGAGTTAAGACCTTAACCATTAGTCCAGAGTACGAGTCTAAGACCTTAGCTATTAGGCCAGAGTAAGAGTTAAGACCTTAGCTATTAGGCCAGAGTAAGAGTTAAGACCTTAACCATTATGCCAGAGTAAGAGATAAGACCTTAGCTATTAGGCCAGAATAAGAGTTAAGACCTTAACCATTAGGCCAAAGTACGAGTCTAAGACCTTAGCTATTAGGCCAGAGTAAGAGTTAAGACCTTAGCTATTAGGCCAGAGTAAAAGTTAAGACCTTAACCAGTAGGCCAGAGTAAGAGTTAAGACCTTAACCATTAGGCCAGAGTACGAGTCTAAGACCTTAGCTATTAGGCCAGAGTAAGAGTTAAGACCTTAACCAGTAGGCCAGTGTAAGAGTTAAGACCTTAACCATTAGGCCAGAGTACGAGTCTAAGACCTTAGCTATTAGGCCAGAGTAAGAGTTAAGACCTTAACCAGTAGGCCAGTTTAAGAGTTAAGACCTTAACCATTAGGCCAGAGTACGAGTCTAAGACCTTAGCTATTAGGCCAGAGTACGAGTCTAAGACCTTAGCTATTAGGCCAGAGTAAGAGTTAAGACCTTAGCTATTAGGCCAGAGTAAGAGTTAAGACCTTAGCTATTAGGCCAGAGTATGAGTCTAAGACCTTAGCTATTAGGCCAGAGTACGAGTCTAAGACCTTAGCTATTAGGCCAGAGTAAGAGTTAAGACCTTAGCTATTAGGCCAGAGTACGAGTCTAAGACCTTAGCTATTAGGCCAGAGTACGAGTCTAAGACCTTAGCTATTAGGCCAGAGTAAAAGTTAAGACCTTAACCAGTAGGCCAGTGTAAGAGTTAAGACCTTAACCATTAGGCCAGAGTACGAGTCTAAGACCTTAGCTATTAGGCCAGAGTAAGAGTTAAGACCTTAGCTATTAGGCCAGAGTAAGAGTTAAGACCTTAGCTGTTAGGCCAGAGTAAGAGTTAAGACCTTAGCTATTAGGCCAGAGTACGAGTCTAAGACCTTAGCTATTAGGCCAGAGTACGAGTCTAAGAACTTAGCTATTAGGCCAGAATAAGAGTTAAGACCTTAGCTATTAGGCCAGAGTAAGAGTTAAGACCTTAGCTATTAGGCCAGAGTACGAGTCTTAGACCTTAGCTATCAGGCCATAGTACGAGTCTTACACCTTAGCTATTAGGCCAGAGTAAGAGTTAAGACCTTAACCAGTACGCCAGTGTAAGAGTCAAGACCTTAACCTGTAGGCCAGAGTAAGAGTTAAGACCTTAACCTGTAGGCCATAGTAGGAGTCTTAGACCTTAGCTATTAGGCCAGAGTAAAAGTTAAGACCTTAACCAGTAGGCCAGTGTAAGAGTTAAGACCTTAACCATTAGGCCAGAGTACGAGTCTAAGACCTTAGCTATTAGGCCAGAGTACGAGTCTAAGACCTTAGCTATTAGGCCAGAGTAAGAGTTAAGACCTTAGCTATTAGGCCAGAGTACGAGTCTAAGACCTTAGCTATTAGGCCAGAGTAAGAGTTAAGACCTTAACCAGTAGGCCAGTGTAAGAGTTAAGACCTTAACCATTAGGCCAGAGTACGAGTCTAAGACCTTAGCTATTAGGCCATAGTACGAGTCTAAGACCTTAGCTATTAGGCCAGAGTAAGAGTTAAGACCTTAGCTATTAGGCCAGAGTACGAGTTAAGACCTTAGCTATTAGGCCAGAGTACGAGTCTAAGACCTTAGCTATTAGGCCAGAGTAAGAGTTAAGACCTTAGCTATTAGGCCAGAGTAAGAGTTAAGACCTTAGCTATTAGGCCAGAGTACGAGTCTAAGACCTTAGCTATTAGGCCAGAGTAAGAGTTAAGACCTTAACCAGTAGGCCAGTGTAAGAGTTAAGACCTTAACCATTAGGCCAGAGTACGAGTCTAAGACCTTAGCTATTAGGCCAGAGTACGAGTCTAAGACCTTAGCTCTTAGGCCAGAGTAAGAGTTAAGACCTTAGCTATTAGGCCAGAGTAAGAGTTAAGACCTTAGCTATTAGGCCAGAGTACGAGTCTAAGACCTTAGCTATTAGGCGAGAGTACGAGTCTAAGACCTTAGCTATTAGGCCAGAATAAGAGTTAAGACCTTAGCTATTAGGCCAGAGTAAGAGTAAAGACCTTAGCTATTAGGCCAGAGTACGAGTCTAAGACCTTAGCTGTCAGGCCAAAGTACGAGTCTTACACCTTAGCTATTAGGCCAGAGTAAGAGTAAAGACCTTAACCAGTACGCCAGTGTAAGAGTTAAGACCTTAACCTGTAGGCCAGAGTAAGAGTTAAGACCTTAACCTATAGGCCATAGTAGGAGTCTTAGACCTTAGCTATTAGGCCAGAGTAAGAGTTAAGACCTTAACCAGTAGGCCAGAGTAAGAGTTAAGACCTTAACCATTAGGCCAGAGTACGAGTCTAAGACCTTAGCTATTAGGCCAGAGTAAGAGTTAAGACCTTAGCTATTAGGCCAGAGTAAGAGTTAAGACCGTAACCATTAAGCCAGAGTACGAGTCTAAGACCTTAGCTATTTAGCCAGAGTAAGAGTTAAGACCTTAGCTATTAGGCCAGAGTAAGAGTTAAGACCTTAGCCATTACACCAGAGTACGAGTCTAAGACCTTAGCTATTAGGCCAGAGTAAGTGTTAAGACATGAGCTATTATGCCAGACTGAGAGTTAAGACCTTAATCAGTAGGCCAGAGTAAGAGTTAAGACCTTAACCAGTAGGCCAGAGTAAGAGTTAAGACCTTAACCATTAGGCCAGAGTACGAGTCTAAGACCTTAGCTATTAGGCCAGAGTAAGAGTTAAGACCTTAACCAGTAGGCCAGAGTAAGAGTTAAGACCTTAACCTGTAGGCCATAGTACGAGTCTAAGACCTTAGCTATTAGGCCAGAGTAAGAGTTAAGACCTTAACCAGTCGGCCAGAGTAAGAGTTAAGACCTTATCCAGTAGGCAAGAGTACGAGTCTAACACCTTAGCTATTAGGCCAGAGTAAGTGTTAAGACCTTAACCAGTAGGCCAGAGAAAGAGTTAAGACCTTAACCATTAGACCAGAGTACGAGTCTAAGACCTTAGCTATTAGGCCAGAGTAAGAGTTAAGACCTTAACCAGTAGGCAAGAGTAAGAGTTAATACCTTAACCAGTAGACCAGAGTACGAGTCTAAGACCTTAGCTATTAGGCCAGAGTAAGAGTTAAGACCTTAACCAGTAGGCCAGAGAAAGAGTTAAGACCTTAACCTTTAGATCAGAGTATGAGTCTAAGACCGTAGCTATTAGGCCAGAGTAAGAGTTAAGACCTTAGCTATTAGGCCAGAGTAAGAGTTAAGACATTAACCATTAAGCCAGAGTAAGAATAAAGACCTTAAACATTAGGCCAGAGAAAGAGTCTAAGACCTTAACCATTAGGCCGGAGTAAGAGCTAAGACCTTAACCATTAGGCCAGAGTAAGAGTCTAAGACCTTAACCATTAGGCCAGAGTAAGAGTTAAGACCTTAACCATTAGGCCAGAGTAAGAGTCTGGCCAGAGTAAGAGTTAAGACCTTTACCATTAGGCCAGATTAACAGTCTAAGACCTTAACCATTAGGCCAGAGTAAGAGTTAAGTCCTTAACCATTAGGCCAGAGTATGAGTCTAAGAACTTAACCATTATGTCAGAGTAAGAGTCTAAGACCTTAACCATTAGGCCAGAGTAAGAGTTAAGACCTTAACCATTAGGCCAGAGTTTGAGTCTAAGACCTTAGCTATTAGGCCAGAGTAAGTGTTAAGACCTTAACCAGTAGGCCAGAGTAAGAGTTAAGACCTTAACCATTAGTCCAGAGTACGAGTCTAAGACCTTAGCTATTAGGCCAGAGTAAGAGTTAAGACCTTAGCTATTAGGCCAGAGTAAGAGTTAAGACCTTAACCATTATGCCAGAGTAAGAGATAAGACCTTAGCTATTAGGCCAGAATAAGAGTTAAGACCTTAACCATTAGGCCAGAGTACGAGTCTAAGACCTTAGCTATTAGGCCAGAGTAAGAGTTAAGACCTTAACCAGTAGGCCAGAGCAAGAGTTAAGACCTTAACCATTAGTCCAGAGTACGAGTCTAAGACCTTAGCTATTAGGCCAGATAAAGAGTTAAGACCTTAGCTATTGGGCCAGAGTAAGAGTGAGGACCTTAACCATTAGGCCAGAGTATGAGTCTAAGACCTTAGCTATTAGGCCAGAGTAAGAGTTAAGTTCTTAACCCTTAGGCCAGAGTACGAGTCTAAGACCTTAGCTATTAGGCCAGAGTAAGAATTAAGACCTTAGCAATTAGGCCTGAGTAAGAGTTAAGACCTTAGCTATTAGGCCAGAGTACGAGTTAAGACCTTAACCAGTAGGCCAGAGTAAGAGTTAAGACCTTAACCTGTAGGCCAGAGTAGGAGTTAAGACCTAAACCTGTAGGCCAAACTATGAGTCTAAGACCTTAGCTATTAGGCCAGAGTAAGAGTTAAGACCTTAGCTATTAGGCCAGAGTAAGAGCTAAGACCTTAACCAGTAGGCCAGAGTAAGAGTTAAGACCTTAACCTGTAGGCCATAGTACGAGTCTAAGACCTTAGCTATTAGGCCAGAGTAAGAGTTAAGACCTTAACCAGTAGGCCAGAGTAAGAGTTAAAACCTTAACCTGTAGGCCAGAGTACGGGTCTAAGACCTTAGCTATTAGGCCAGAGTAAGAGTTAAGACCTTAGCTATTAGGCCAGAGTAAGAGTTAAGACCTTAGCTATTAGGCCAGAGTACGAGTCTAAGACCTTAGCTATTAGGCCAGAGTACGAGTCTAAGACCTTAGCTATTAGGCCAGAATAAGAGTTAAGACCTTAGCTATTAGGCCAGAGTAAGAGTTAAGACCTTAGCTATTAGGCCAGAGTACGAGTCTAAGACCTTAGCTGTCAGGCCATAGTACGAGTCTTACACCTTAGCTATTAGGCCAGAGTAAGAGTTAAGACCTTAACCAGTACATCAGTGTAAGAGTTAAGACCTTAACCTGTAGGCCAGAGTAAGAGTTAAGACCTTAACCTGTAGGCCATAGTAGGAGTCTTAGACCTTAGCTATTAGGCCAGAGTAAGAGTTAAGACCTTAACCAGTAGGCCAGAGTAAGAGTTAAGACCTTAACCATTAGGCCAGAGTACGAGTCTAAGACCTTAGCTATTAGGCCAGAGTAAGAGTTAAGACCTTAGCTATTAGGCCAGAGTAAGAGTTAAGACCGTAACCATTAAGCCAGAGTACGAGTCTAAGACCTTAGCTATTAAGCCAGAGTAAGAGTTAAGACCTTAGCCATTACGCCAGAGTACGAGTCTAAGACCTTAGCTATTAGGACAGAGTAAGTGTTAAGACCTGAGCTATTATGCCAGACTGAGAGTTAAGACCTTAATCAGTAGGCCAGAGTAAGAGTTAAGACCTTAACCAGTAGGCCAGAGTAAGAGTTAAGACCTTAACCATTAGGCCAGAGTACGAGTCTAGGACCTTAGCTATTAGGCCAGAGTAAGAGTTAAGACCTTAACCAGTAGGCCAGAGTAAGAGTGAGGACCTTAACCATTAGGCCAGAGTATGAGTCTAAGACCTTAGCTATTAGGCCAGAGTAAGAGTTAAGTTCTTAACCCTTAGGCCAGAGTACGAGTCTAAGACCTTAGCTATTAGGCCAGAGTAAGAATTAAGACCTTAGCTATTAGGCCTGAGTAAGAGTTAAGACCTTAGCTATTAGGCCAGAGTACGAGTTAAGACCTTAACCAGTAGGCCAGAGTAAGAGTTAAGACCTTAACCTGTAGGCCAGAGTAGGAGTTAAGACCTAAACCTGTAGGCCAAACTATGAGTCTAAGACCTTAGCTATTAGGCCAGAGTAAGAGTTAAGACCTTAGCTATTAGGCCAGAGTAAGAGCTAAGACCTTAACCAGTAGGCCAGAGTAAGAGTTAAGACCTTAACCTGTAGGCCATAGTACGAGTCTAAGACCTTAGCTATTAGGCCAGAGTAAGAGTTAAGACCTTAACCAGTAGGCCAGAGTAAGAGTTAAAACCTTAACCTGTAGGCCAGAGTACGGGTCTAAGACCTTAGCTATTAGGCCAGAGTAAGAGTTAAGACCTTAGCTATTAGGCCAGAGTAAGAGTTAAGACCTTAGCTATTAGGCCAGAGTACGAGTCTAAGACCTTAGCTATTAGGCCAGAGTACGAGTCTAAGACCTTAGCTATTAGGCCAGAATAAGAGTTAAGACCTTAGCTATTAGGCCAGAGTAAGAGTTAAGACCTTAGCTATTAGGCCAGAGTACGAGTCTAAGACCTTAGCTGTCAGGCCATAGTACGAGTCTTACACCTTAGCTATTAGGCCAGAGTAAGAGTTAAGACCTTAACCAGTACATCAGTGTAAGAGTTAAGACCTTAACCTGTAGGCCAGAGTAAGAGTTAAGACCTTAACCTGTAGGCCATAGTAGGAGTCTTAGACCTTAGCTATTAGGCCAGAGTAAGAGTTAAGACCTTAACCAGTAGGCCAGAGTAAGAGTTAAGACCTTAACCATTAGGCCAGAGTACGAGTCTAAGACCTTAGCTATTAGGCCAGAGTAAGAGTTAAGACCTTAGCTATTAGGCCAGAGTAAGAGTTAAGACCGTAACCATTAAGCCAGAGTACGAGTCTAAGACCTTAGCTATTAAGCCAGAGTAAGAGTTAAGACCTTAGCCATTACGCCAGAGTACGAGTCTAAGACCTTAGCTATTAGGACAGAGTAAGTGTTAAGACCTGAGCTATTATGCCAGACTGAGAGTTAAGACCTTAATCAGTAGGCCAGAGTAAGAGTTAAGACCTTAACCAGTAGGCCAGAGTAAGAGTTAAGACCTTAACCATTAGGCCAGAGTACGAGTCTAAGACCTTAGCTATTAGGCCAGAGTAAGAGTTAAGACCTTAACCAGTAGGCCAGAGTAAGAGTTAAGACCTTAACCTGTAGGCCATAGTACGAGTCTAAGACCTTAGCTATTAGGCCAGAGTAAGAGTTAAGACCTTAACCAGTCGGCCAGAGTAAGAGTTAAGACCTTAACCAGTAGGCAAGAGTACGAGTCTAACACCTTAGCTATTAGGCCAGAGTAAGAGTTAAGACCTTAACCAGTAGGCCAGAGAAAGAGTTAAGACCTTAACCATTAGACCAGAGTACGAGTCTAAGACCTTAGCTATTAGGCCAGAGTAAGAGTTAAGACCTTAACCAGTAGGCAAGAGTAAGAGTTAAGACCTTAACCAGTAGACCAGAGTACGAGTCTAAGACCTTATCTATTAGGCCAGAGTAAGAGTTAAGACCTTAACCAGTAGGCCAGAGAAAGAGTTAAGACCTTAACCTTTAGATCAGAGTACGAGTCTAAGACCGTAGCTATTAGGCCAGAGTAAGAGTTAAGACCTTAGCTATTAGGCCAGAGTAAGAGTTAAGACATTAACCATTAAGCCAGAGTAAGAATAAAGACCTTAAACATTAGGCTAGAGAAAGAGTCTAAGACCTTAACCATTAGGCCGGAGTAAGAGCTAAGACCTTAACCATTAGGCCAGAGTAAGAGTCTAAGACCTTAACCATTAGGCCAGAGTAAGAGTTAAGACCTTAACCATTAGGCCAGAGTAAGAGTCTGGCCAGAGTAAGAGTTAAGACCTTTACCATTAGGCCAGATTAAGAGTCTAAGACCTTAACCATTAGGCCAGAGTAAGAGTTAAGACCTTAACCATTAGGCCAGAGTAAGAGTCTAAGACCTTAACCATTATGTCAGAGTAAGAGTCTAAGACCTTAACCATTAGGCCAGAGTAAGAGTTAAGACCTTAACCATTAGGCCAGAGTTTGAGTCTAAGACCTTAGCTATTAGGCCAGAGTAAGTGTTAAGATCTTAACCAGTAGGCCAGAGTAAGAGTTAAGACCTTAACCATTAGTCCAGAGTACGAGTCTAAGACCTTAGCTATTAGGCCAGAGTAAGAGTTAAGACCTTAGCTATTAGGCCAGAGTAAGAGTTAAGACCTTAACCATTATGCCAGAGTAAGAGTTAAGACCTTAGCTATTAGGCCAGAATAAGAGTTAAGACCTTAACCATTAGGCCAGAGTACGAGTCTAAGACCTTAGCTATTAGGCCAGAGTAAGAGTTAAGACCTTAACCAGTAGGCCAGAGCAAGAGTTAAGACCTTAACCATTAGTCCAGAGTACGAGTCTAAGACCTTAGCTATTAGGCCAGATAAAGAGTTAAGACCTTAGCTATTGGGCCAGAGTAAGAGTGAGGACCTTAACCATTAGGCCAGAGTATGAGTCTAAGACCTTAGCTATTAGGCCAGAGTAAGAGTTAAGTTCTTAACCATTAGGCCAGAGTACGAGTCTAAGACCTTAGCTATTAGGCCAGAGTAAGAATTAAGACCTTAGCTATTAGGCCTGAGTAAGAGTTAAGACCTTAGCTATTAGGCCAGAGTACGAGTTAAGACCTTAACCAGTAGGCCAGAGTAAGAGTTAAGACCTTAACCTGTAGGCCAGAGTAGGAGTTAAGACCTAAACCTGTAGGCCATACTATGAGTCTAAGACATTAGCTATTAGGCCAGAGTAAGAGTTAAGACCTTAGCTATTAGGCCAGAGTAAGAGCTAAGACCTTAACCAGTAGGCCAGAGTAAGAGTTAAGACCTTAACCTGTAGGCCATAGTACGAGTCTAAGACCTTAGCTATTAGGCCAGAGTAAGAGTTAAGACCTTAACCAGTAGGCCAGAGTAAGAGTTAAAACCTTAACCTGTAGGCCAGAGTACGGGTCTAAGACCTTAGCTATTAGGCCAGAGTAAGAGTTAAGACCTTAGCTATTAGGCCAGAGTAAGAGTTACGACCTTAACCATTAGGCCAGAGTACGAGTCTAAGACCTAAGCTATTAGGCCAGAGTAAGAGTTAAGACCTTAGCTATAAGGCCAGAGTAAGAGTTAAGACCTTAACCAGTAGGCGAGAGTGAGAGTTAAGACCTTAACCTGTAGGCCATAGTACGAGTCTAAGACCTTAGCTATTAGGCCAGAGTAAAAGTTAAGGCCTTGGCTATTAGGCCAGAGTAAGAGTTAAGACCTTAACCAGTAGACCAGAGTAAGAGTTAATACCTTAATCATTAGGCCAGAGTAAGAGTTAAGACCTTAACCATAAGGCCAGAGTATGAGTCTAAGACCTTAGCTATTAGGCCAGAGTAAGAGTTAAGACCTTAACCATTAGGCCAGAGTACGAGTCTAAGACCTTAGCTATCAGGCCATAGTATGAGTCTTACACCTTAGCTATTAGGCCAGAGTAAGAGTTAAGACCTTAACCATTAGGCCAGAGTACGAGTCTAAGACCTTAGCTATTAGGCCAGAGTAAGAGTTAAGACCTTAGCTATTAGGCCAGGGTAAGAGTTAAGACCTAAACCAGTAGGCCAGAGTAAGAGTTAAGACCTTCACCATTAGGCCAGAGTACGAGTATAAGACCTTAGCTATTAGGCCAGAGTAAGAGTTAAGACCTTAACCAGTAGACCAGAGTAAAAGTTAAGACCTTAACCATTTGGCCAAAGTACGAGTCTAAGACCTTAGCTTTTAGGCCAGAGTAAGAGTTAAGACCTTAGCTATTAGGCCAGAGTAAAAGTTAAGACCTTAACCAGTAGGCCAGAGTAAGAGTTAAGACCTTAACCGTTAGGCCAGAGTACGAGTCTAAGACCTTAGCTATTAGGCCAGAGTAAGTGTTAAGACCTTAACCAGTAGGCCAGTGTAAGAGTTAAGACCTTAACCATTAGGCCACAGTACGAGTCTAAGACCTTAGCTATTAGGCCAGAGTACGAGTCTAAGACCTTAGCTATTAGGCCAGAGTAAGAGTTAAGACCTTAGCTATTAGGCCAGAGTAAGAGTTAAGACCTTAGCTATTAGGCCAGAGTACGAGTCTAAGACCTTAGCTATTAGGCCAGAGTAAGAGTTAAGACCTTAGCTATTAGGCCAGAGTAAGAGTTAAGACCTTAGCTATTAGGCCAGAGTACGAGTCTAAGACCTTAGCTATCAGGCCATAGTACGAGTCTTACACCTTAGCTATTAGGCCAGAGTAAGAGTTAAGACCTTAGCTATTAGGCCAGAGTAAGAGTTAAGACCTTAACCAGTACGCCAGAGTAAGAGTTAAGACCTTAACCTGTAGGCCAGAGTGAGAGTTAAGACCTTAATCTGTAGGCCATAGTAGGAGTCTTAGACCTTAGCTATTAGGCCAGAGTAAGAGTTAAGACCTTAACCAGTAGGCCAGAGTAAGAGTTAAGACCTTAACCATTAGGCCAGAGTACGAGTCTAAGACCTTAGCTATTAGGCCAGAGTAAGAGTTAAGACCTTAGCTATTAGGCCAGAGTAAGAGTTAAGACCGTAACCATTAAGCCAGAGTACAAGTCTAAGACCTTAGGTATTTAGCCAGAGTAAGAGTTAAGACCTTAGCTATTAGGCCAGAGTAAGAGTTAAGACCTTAACCATTACGCCTGAGTACGAGTCTAAGACCTTAGCTATTAGGCCAGAGTAAGTGTTAAGACCTGAGCTATTATGCCAGACTAAGAGTTAAGACCTTAATCAGTAGGCCAGAGTAAGAGTTAAGACCTTAACCAGTAGGCCAGAGTAAGAGTTAAGACCTTAATCATTAGGCCAGAGTTCTAGTCTAAGACCTTAGCTATTAGGCCAGAGTAAGAGTTAAGACCTTAACCAGTAGGCCAGAGTAAGAGTTAAGACCTTAACCTGTAGGCCATAGTACGAGTCTAAGACCTTAGCTATTAGGCCAGAGTAAGAGTTAAGACCTTAACCAGTCGGCCAGAGTAAGAGTTAAGACCTTAACCAGTAGGCCAGAGTACGAGTCTAACACCTTAGCTATTAGGCCAGAGTAAGAGTTAAGACCTTAACCAGTAGGCCAGAGAAAGAGTTAAGACCTTAACCATTAGACCAGAGTACGAGTCTAAGACCTCAGCTATTAGGCCAGAGTAAGAGTTAAGACCTTAACCAGTAGGCCAGAATAAGAGTTAAGACCTTAACCAGTAGGCCATAGTACCAGTCTAAGACCTTAGCTATTAGGCCAGAGTAAGAGTTAAGACCTTAACCAGTAGCCCAGTGTAAGAGTTAAGACCTTAACCATTAGGCCAGAATACGAGTCTAAGACCTTAGCTATTAGGCCAGAGTAAGAGTTAAGACCTTAGCTATTAGGCCAGAGTAAGAGTTAAGACCTTAACCATTAGGCCAAAGTACGAGTCTAAGACCTTAGCTATTAGGCCAGAGTAAGAGTTAAGACCTTAGCTATTAGGCCAGAGTAAAAGTTAAGACCTTAACCAGTAGGCCAGAGTGAGATTTAAGACCTTAACCATTAGGCTAGAGTACGAGTCTAAGACCTTACCTATTAGGCCAGAGTAAGAGTTGAGACCTTAACCAGTAGCCCAGTGTAAGAGTTAAGACCTTAACCATTAGGCCAGAATACGAGTCTCAGACCTTAGCTATTAGGCCAGAGTAAGAGTTAAGACCTTAGCTATTAGGCCAGAGTACGAGTCTAAGACCTTAGCTATTAGGCCAGAGTACGAGTCTAAGACCTTAGCTATTAGGCCAGAGTAAGAGTTAAGACCTTAGCTATTAGGCCAGAGTACGAGTCTAAGACCTTAGCTATCAGGCCATAGTACGAGTCTTACACTATAGCTATAAGGCCAGAGTAAGAGTTAAGACCTTAACCATTAGGCAAGAGTACGAGTCTAAGACCTTAGCTATTAGGCCAGAGTAAGAGTTAAGACCTTAGCTATTAGGCCAGAGTAAGAGTTAAGACCTTAACCAATAGGCCAGAGTAAGAGTTAAGACCTTCACCATTAGGCCAGAGTACGAGTCTAAGACCTTAGCTATTAGGCCAGAGTAAGAGTTCAGACCTTAACCAGTAGGCCAGTGTAAGAGTTAAGACCTTAACCATAAGGCCAGAGTACGAGTCTAAGACCTTAGCTATTAGGCCAGAGTAAGAGTTAAGACCTTAACCAGTAGGCCAGAGTAAGAGTTAAGACCTTAACCATTAGGCCAGAGTACCAGTCTAAGACCTTAGCTATTAGGCCAGAGTAAGAGTTAAGACCTTAGCTATTAGGCCAGAGTAAGAGTTAAGACCGTAACCATTAAGCCAGAGTACGAGTCTAAGACCTTAGCTATTTAGCCAGAGTAAGAGTTAAGACCTTAGCTATTAGGCCAGAGTAAGAGTTAAGACCTTAACCATTACGCCAGAGTACGAGTCTAAGACCTTAGCTATTAGGCCAGAGTAAGTGTTAAGACCTGAGCTATTATGCCAGAGTATGAGTCTAAGACCTTAGCTATTAGGCCAGAGTAAGAGTTAAGACCTTAACCATTAGGCCAGAGTACGAGTCTAAGACCTTAGCTATTAGGCCAGAGTAAGAGTTAAGACCTTAACCAGTAGGCCAGAGTAAGAGTTAAGACCTTAACCTGTAGGCCATAGTACGAGTCTAAGACCTTAGCTATTAGGCCAGAGTAAGAGTTAAGACCTTAGCTATTAGGCCAGAGTAAGAGTTAAAACCTTAACCATTAGGCCAAAGTACTAGTCTAAGACCTTAGCTATTAGGCCAGAGTAAGAATTAAGACCTTAGCTATTAGGCCAGAGTAAAAGTTAAGACCTTAACCAGTAGACAAGAGTGAGAGTTAAGACCTTAACCATTAGGCCAGAGTACGAGTCTAAGACCTTAGCTATTAGGCCAGAGTAAGAGTTCAGACCTTAACCAGTAGGCCAGTGTAAGAGTTAAGACCTTAACCATAAGGCCAGAGTACGAGTCTAAGACCTTAGCTATTAGGCCAGAGTAAGAGTTAAGACCTTAACCAGTAGGCCAGAGTAAGAGTTAAGACCTTAACCATTAGGCCAGAGTACCAGTCTCAGACCTTAGCTATTAGGCCAGAGTAAGAGTTAAGACCTTAGCTATTAGGCCAGAGTAAGAGTTAAGACCTTAACCATTACGCCTGAGTACGAGTCTAAGACCTTAGCTATTAGGCCAGAGTAAGTGTTAAGACCTGAGCTATTATGCCAGACTAAGAGTTAAGACCTTAATCAGTAGGCCAGAGTAAGAGTTAAGACATTAACCAGTAGGCCAGAGTAAGAGTTAAGACCTTAATCATTAGGCCAGAGTACTAGTCTAAGACCTTAGCTATTAGGCCAGAGTAAGAGTTAAGACCTTAACCAGTAGGCCAGAGTAAGAGTTAAGACCTTAACCTGTAGGCCATAGTACGAGTCTAAGACCTTAGCTATTAAGCCAGAGTAAGAGTTAAGACCTTACCAGTAGGCCAGAGTAAGAGTTAAGACCTTAACCAGTAGGCCAGAGTACGAGTCTAAGACCTTAGCTATTAGGCCAGAGTAAAACGTAAGACCTTAACCAGTAGGCCAGAGTAAGAGTTAAGAACTTAACCTGTAGGCCAGAGTAAGAGTTAAGACCTTAACCTGTAGGCCATAGTACGAGTCTAAGACCTTAGCTATTAGGCCAGAGTAAGAGTTAAGACCTTAGCTATTAGGCCAGAGTATGAGTTAAGACCTTAACCATTAAGCCAGAGTACGAGTCTAAGACCATGGCTATTTAGCCAGAGTAAGAGTTAAGACCTTAGCTATTAGGCCAGAGTAAGAGTTAAGACCTTAACCATTAGGCCAGAGTACGAGTCTAAGACGTTAGCTATTAGGCCAGAGTAAGAGTTAAGACCTTAACCAGTAGGCCAGAGTAAGAGTTAAGACCTTAACCATTAGGCCAGAGTACGAGTCTAAGACCTTAGCTATTAGGCCATAGTACGAGTCTAAGACCTTAGCTATTAGGCCAGAGTAAGAGTTAAGACCTTAGCTATTAGGCCAGAGTAAGAGTTAAGACCTTAGCTATTAGGCCAGAGTACGAGTCTAAGACCTTAGCTATTAGGCCAGAGTACGAGTCTAAGACCTTAGCTATTAGGCCAGAGTAAGAGTTAAGACCTTAGCTATTAGGCCAGAGTAAGAGTTAAGACCTTAGCTATTAGGCCAGAGTACGAGTCTAAGACCTTAGCTATTAGGCCAGAGTAAGAGTTAAGACCTTAACCAGTAGGCCAGTGTAAGAGTTAAGACATTAACCATTAGGCCAGAGTACGAGTCTAAGACCTTAGCTATTAGGCCAGAGTACGAGTCTAAGACCTTAGCTCTTAGGCCAGAGTAAGAGTTAAGACCTTAGCTATTAGGCCAGAGTAAGAGTTAAGACCTTAGCTATTAGGCCAGAGTACGAGTCTAAGACCTTAGCTATTAGGCCAGAGTACGAGTCTAAGACCTTAGCTATTAGGCCAGAATAAGAGTTAAGACCTTAGCTATTAGGCCAGAGTAAGAGTTAAGACCTTAGCTATTAGGCCAGAGTACGAGTCTAAGACCTTAGCTGTCAGGCCAAAGTACGAGTCTTACACCTTAGCTATTAGGCCAGAGTAAGAGTAAAGACCTTAACCAGTACGCCAGTGTAAGAGTTAAGACCTTAACCTGTAGGCCAGAGTAAGAGTTAAGACCTTAACCTGTAGGCCATAGTAGGAGTCTTAGACCTTAGCTATTAGGCCAGAGTAAGAGTTAAGACCTTAACCAGTAGGCTAGAGTAAGAGTTAAGACCTTAACCATTAGGCCAGAGTACGAGTCTAAGACCTTAGCTATTAGGCCAGAGTAAGAGTTAAGACCTTAGCTATTAGGCCAGAGTAAGAGTTAAGACCGTAACCATTAAGCCAGAGTACGAGTCTAAGACCTTAGCTATTTAGCCAGAGTAAGAGTTAAGACCTTAGCTATTAGGCCAGAGTAAGAGTTAAGACCTTAGCCATTACGCCAGAGTACGAGTCTAAGACCTTAGCTATTAGGCCAGAGTAAGTGTTAAGACCTGAGCTATTATGCCAGACTGAGAGTTAAGACCTTAATCAGTAGGCCAGAGTAAGAGTTAAGACCTTAACCAGTAGGCCAGAGTAAGAGTTAAGACCTTAACCATTAGGCCAGAGTACGAGTCTAAGACCTTAGCTATTAGGCCAGAGTAAGAGTTAAGACCTTAACCAGTAGGCCAGAGTAAGAGTTAAGACCTTAACCTGTAGGCCATAGTACGAGTCTAAGACCTTAGCTATTAGGCCAGAGTAAGAGTTAAGACCTTAACCAGTCGGCCAGAGTAAGAGTTAAGACCTTATCCAGTAGGCAAGAGTACGAGTCTAACACCTTAGCTATTAGGCCAGAGTAAGTGTTAAGACCTTAACCAGTAGGCCAGAGAAAGAGTTAAGACCTTAACCATTAGACCAGAGTACGAGTCTAAGACCTTAGCTATTAGGCCAGAGTAAGAGTTAAGACCTTAACCAGTAGGCAAGAGTAAGAGTTAATACCTTAACCAGTAGACCAGAGTACGAGTCTAAGACCTTAGCTATTAGGCCAGAGTAAGAGTTAAGACCTTAACCAGTAGGCCAGAGAAAGAGTTAAGACCTTAACCTTTAGATCAGAGTACGAGTCTAAGACCGTAGCTATTAGGCCAGAGTAAGAGTTAAGACCTTAGCTATTAGGCCAGAGTAAGAGTTAAGACATTAACCATTAAGCCAGAGTAAGAATAAAGACCTTAAACATTAGGCCAGAGAAAGAGTCTAAGACCTTAACCATTAGGCCGGAGTAAGAGCTAAGACCTTAAACATTAGGCCAGAGTAAGAGTCTAAGACCTTAACCATTAGGCCAGAGTAAGAGTTACGACCTTAACCATTAGGCCAGAGTAAGAGTCTGGCCAGAGTAAGAGTTAAGACCTTTACCATTAGGCCAGATTAACAGTCTAAGACCTTAACCATTAGGCCAGAGTAAGAGTTAAGTCCTTAACCATTAGGCCAGAGTATGAGTCTAAGAACTTAACCATTATGTCAGAGTAAGAGTCTAAGACCTTACCCATTAGGCCAGAGTAAGAGTTAAGACCTTAACCATTAGGCCAGAGTTTGAGTCTAAGACCTTAGCTATTAGGCCAGAGTAAGTGTTAAGACCTTAACCAGTAGGCCAGAGTAAGAGTTAAGACCTTAACCATTAGTCCAGAGTACGAGTCTAAGACCTTAGCTATTAGGCCAGAGTAAGAGTTAAGACCTTAGCTATTAGGCCAGAGTAAGAGTTAAGACCTTAACCATTTTGCCAGAGTAAGAGATAAGACCTTAGCTATTAGGCCAGAATAAGAGTTAAGACCTTAACCATTAGGCCAGCGTACGAGTCTAAGACCTTAGCTATTAGGCCAGAGTAAGAGTTAAGACCTTAACCAGTAGGCCAGAGCAAGAGTTAAGACCTTAACCATTAGTCCAGAGTACGAGTCTAAGACCTTAGCTATTAGGCCAGATAAAGAGTTAAGACCTTAGCTATTGGGCCAGAGTAAGAGTGAGGACCTTAACCATTAGGCCAGAGTATGAGTCTAAGACCTTAGCTATTAGGCCAGAGTAAGAGTTAAGTTCTTAACCCTTAGGCCAGAGTACGAGTCTAAGACCTTAGCTATTAGGCCAGAGTAAGAATTAAGACCTTAGCTATTAGGCCTGAGTAAGAGTTAAGACCTTAGCTATTAGGCCAGAGTACGAGTTAAGACCTTAACCAGTAGGCCAGAGTAAGAGTTAAGACCTTAACCTGTAGGCCAGAGTAGGAGTTAAGACCTAAACCTGTAGGCCATACTATGAGTCTAAGACCTTAGCTATTAGGCCAGAGTAAGAGTTAAGACCTTAGCAATTAGGCCAGAGTAAGAGCTAAGACCTTAACCAGTAGGCCAGAGTAAGAGTTAAGACCTTAACCTGTAGGCCATAGTACGAGTCTAAGACCTTAGCTATTAGGCCAGAGTAAGAGTTAAGACCTTAACCAGTAGGCCAGAGTAAGAGTTAAAACCTTAACCTGTAGGCCAGAGTACGGGTCTAAGACCTTAGCTATTAGGCCAGAGTAAGAGTTAAGACCTTAGCTATTAGGCCAGAGTAAGAGTTAAGACCTTAGCTATTAGGCCAGAGTACGAGTCTAAGACCTTAGCTATTAGGCCAGAGTACGAGTCTAAGACCTTAGCTATTAGGCCAGAATAAGAGTTAAGACCTTAGCTATTAGGCCAGAGTAAGAGTTAAGACCTTAGCTATTAGGCCAGAGTACGAGTCTAAGACCTTAGCTGTCAGGCCATAGTACGAGTCTTACACCTTAGCTATTAGGCCAGAGTAAGAGTTAAGACCTTAACCAGTACACCAGTGTAAGAGTTAAGACCTTAACCTGTAGGCCAGAGTAAGAGTTAAGACCTTAACCTGTAGGCCATAGTAGGAGTCTTAGACCTTAGCTATTAGGCCAGAGTAAGAGTTAAGACCTTAACCAGTAGGCCAGAGTAAGAGTTAAGACCTTAACCATTAGGCCAGAGTATGAGTCTAAGACCTTAGCTATTAGGCCAGAGTAAGAGTTAAGACCTTAGCTATTAGGCCAGAGTAAGAGTTAAGACCGTAACCATTAAGCCAGAGTACGAGTCTAAGACCTTAGCTATTAGGCCAGAGTAAGAGTTAAGACCTTAGCCATTACGCCAGAGTACGAGTCTAAGACCTTAGCTATTAGGACAGAGTAAGTGTTAAGACCTGAGCTATTATGCCAGACTGAGAGTTAAGACCTTAATCAGTAGGCCAGAGTAAGAGTTAAGACCTTAACCAGTAGGCCAGAGTAAGAGTTAAGACCTTAACCATTAGGCCAGAGTACGAGTCTAAGACCTTAGCTATTAGGCCAGAGTAAGAGTTAAGACCTTAACCAGTAGGCCAGAGTAAGAGTTAAGACCTTAACCTGTAGGCCATAGTACGAGTCTAAGACCTTAGCTATTAGGCCAGAGTAAGAGTTAAGACCTTAACCAGTCGGCCAGAGTAAGAGTTAAGACCTTAACCAGTAGGCAAGAGTACGAGTCTAACACCTTAGCTATTAGGCCAGAGTAAGAGTTAAGACCTTAACCAGTAGGCCAGAGAAAGAGTTAAGACCTTAACCATTAGACCAGAGTACGAGTCTAAGACCTTAGCTATTAGGCCAGAGTAAGAGTTAAGACCTTAACCAGTAGGCAAGAGTAAGAGTTAAGACCTTAACCAGTAGACCAGAGTACGAGTCTATGACCTTATCTATTAGGCCAGAGTAAGAGTTAAGACCTTAACCAGTAGGCCAGAGAAAGAGTTAAGACCTTAACCTTTAGATCAGAGTACGAGTCTAAGACCGTAGCTATTAGGCCAAAGTAAGAGTTAAGACCTTAGCTATTAGGCCAGAGTAAGAGTTAAGACATTAACCATTAAGCCAGAGTAAGAATAAAGACCTTAAACATTAGGCCAGAGAAAGAGTCTAAGACCTTAACCATTAGGCCGGAGTAAGAGCTAAGACCTTAACCATTAGGCCAGAGTAAGAGTCTAAGACCTTAACCATTAGGCCAGAGTAAGAGTTAAGACCTTAACCATTAGGCCAGAGTAAGAGTCTGGCCAGAGTAAGAGTTAAGACCTTTACCATTAGGCCAGATTAAGAGTCTAAGACCTTAACCATTAGGCCAGAGTAAGAGTTAAGACCTTAACCATTAGGCCAGAGTAAGAGTCTAAGACCTTAACCATTATGTCAGAGTAAGAGTCTAAGACCTTAACCATTAGGCCAGAGTAAGAGTTAAGACCTTAACCATTAGGCCAGAGTTTGAGTCTAAGACCTTAGCTATTAGGCCAGAGTAAGTGTTAAGATCTTAACCAGTAGGCCAGAGTAAGAGTTAAGACCTTAACCATTAGTCCAGAGTACGAGTCTAAGACCTTAGCTATTAGGCCAGAGTAAGAGTTAAGACCTTAGCTATTAGGCCAGAGTAAGAGTTAAGACCTTAACCATTATGCCAGAGTAAGAGTTAAGACCTTAGCTATTAGGCCAGAATAAGAGTTAAGACCTTAACCATTAGGCCAGAGTACGAGTCTAAGACCTTAGCTATTAGGCCAGAGTAAGAGTTAAGACCTTAACCAGTAGGCCAGAGCAAGAGTTAAGACCTTAACCATTAGTCCAGAGTACGAGTCTAAGACCTTAGCTATTAGGCCAGATAAAGAGTTAAGACCTTAGCTATTGGGCCAGAGTAAGAGTGAGGACCTTAACCATTAGGCCAGAGTATGAGTCTAAGACCTTAGCTATTAGGCCAGAGTAAGAGTTAAGTTCTTACCCATTAGGCCAGAGTACGAGTCTAAGACCTTAGCTATTAGGCCAGAGTAAGAATTAAGACCTTAGCTATTAGGCCTGAGTAAGAGTTAAGACCTTAGCTATTAGGCCAGAGTACGAGTTAAGACCTTAACCAGTAGGCCAGAGTAAGAGTTAAGACCTTAACCTGTAGGCCAGAGTAGGAGTTAAGACCTAAACCTGTAGGCCATACTATGAGTCTAAGACATTAGCTATTAGGCCAGAGTAAGAGTTAAGACCTTAGCTATTAGGCCAGAGTAAGAGCTAAGACCTTAACCAGTAGGCCAGAGTAAGAGTTAAAACCTTAACCTGTAGGCCAGAGTACGAGTCTAAGACCTTAGCTATTAGGCCAGAGTAAGAGTTAAGACCTTAACCAGTAGGCCAGAGTAAGAGTTAAAACCTTAACCTGTAGGCCAGAGTACGGGTCTAAGACCTTAGCTATTAGGCCAGAGTAAGAGTTAAGACCTTAGCTATTAGGCCAGAGTAAGAGTTACGACCTTAACCATTAGGCCAGAGTACGAGTCTAAGACCTAAGCTATTAGGCCAGAGTAAGAGTTAAGACCTTAGCTATTAGGCCAGAGTAAGAGTTAAGACCTTAACCAGTAGGCGAGAGTGAGAGTTAAGACCTTAACCTGTAGGCCATAGTACGAGTCTAAGACCTTAGCTATTAGGCCAGAGTAAGAGTTAAGGCCTTGGCTATTAGGCCAGAGTAAGAGTTAAGACCTTAACCAGTAGGCCAGAGTAAGAGTTAATACCTTAATCATTAGGCCAGAGTAAGAGTTAAGACCTTAACCATAAGGCCAGAGTATGAGTCTAAGACCTTAGCTATTAGGCCAGAGTAAGAGTTAAGACCTTAACCATTAGGCCAGAGTACGAGTCTAAGACCTTAGCTATCAGGCCATAGTATGAGTCTTACACCTTAGCTATTAGGCCAGAGTAAGAGTTAAGACCTTAACCATTAGGCCAGAGTACGAGTCTAAGACCTTAGCTATTAGGCCAGAGTAAGAGTTAAGACCTTAGCTATTAGGCCAGGGTAAGAGTTAAGACCTAAACCAGTAGGCCAGAGTAAGAGTTAAGACCTTCACCATTAGGCCAGAGTACGAGTATAAGACCTTAGCTATTAGGCCAGAGTAAGAGTTAAGACCTTAACCAGTAGGCCAGAGTAAAAGTTAAGACCTTAACCATTTGGCCAAAGTACGAGTCTAAGACCTTAGCTTTTAGGCCAGAGTAAGAGTTAAGACCTTAGCTATTAGGCCAGAGTAAAAGTTAAGACCTTAACCAGTAGGCCAGAGTAAGAGTTAAGACCTTAACCGTTAGGCCAGAGTACGAGTCTAAGACCTTAGCTATTAGGCCAGAGTAAGTGTTAAGACCTTAACCAGTAGGCCAGTGTAAGAGTTAAGACCTTAACCATTAGGCCACAGTACGAGTCTAAGACCTTAGCTATTAGGCCAGAGTACGAGTCTAAGACCTTAGCTATTAGGCCAGAGTAAGAGTTAAGACCTTAGCTATTAGGCCAGAGTAAGAGTTAAGACCTTAGCTATTAGGCCAGAGTACGAGTCTAAGACCTTAGCTATTAGGCCAGAGTAAGAGTTAAGACCTTAGCTATTAGGCCAGAGTAAGAGTTAAGACCTTAGCTATTAGGCCAGAGTACGAGTCTAAGACCTTAGCTATCAGGCCATAGTACGAGTCTTACACCTTAGCTATTAGGCCAGAGTAAGAGTTAAGACCTTAGCTATTAGGCCAGAGTAAGAGTTAAGACCTTAACCAGTACGCCAGAGTAAGAGTTAAGACCTTAACCTGTAGGCCAGAGTGAGAGTTAAGACCTTAACCTGTAGGCCATAGTAGGAGTCTTAGACCTTAGCTATTAGGCCAGAGTAAGAGTTAAGACCTTAACCAGTAGGCCAGAGTAAGAGTTAAGACCTTAACCATTAGGCCAGAGTACGAGTCTAAGACCTTAGCTATTAGGCCAGAGTAAGAGTTAAGACCTTAGCTATTAGGCCAGAGTAAGAGTTAAGACCGTAACCATTAAGCCAGAGTACAAGTCTAAGACCTTAGGTATTTAGCCAGAGTAAGAGTTAAGACCTTAGCTATTAGGCCAGAGTAAGAGTTAAGACCTTAACCATTACGCCTGAGTACGAGTCTAAGACCTTAGCTATTAGGCCAGAGTAAGTGTTAAGACCTGAGCTATTATGCCAGACTAAGAGTTAAGACCTTAATCAGTAGGCCAGAGTAAGAGTTAAGACCTTAACCAGTAGGCCAGAGTAAGAGTTAAGACCTTAATCATTAGGCCAGAGTTCTAGTCTAAGACCTTAGCTATTAGGCCAGAGTAAGAGTTAAGACCTTAACCAGTAGGCCAGAGTAAGAGTTAAGACCTTAACCTGTAGGCCATAGTACGAGTCTAAGACCTTAGCTATTAGGCCAGAGTAAGAGTTAAGACCTTAACCAGTCGGCCAGAGTAAGAGTTAAGACCTTAACCAGTAGGCCAGAGTACGAGTCTAACACCTTAGCTATTAGGCCAGAGTAAGAGTTAAGACCTTAACCAGTAGGCCAGAGAAAGAGTTAAGACCTTAACCATTAGACCAGAGTACGAGTCTAAGACCTCAGCTATTAGGCCAGAGTAAGAGTTAAGACCTTAACCAGTAGGCCAGAATAAGAGTTAAGACCTTAACCAGTAGGCCATAGTACCAGTCTAAGACCTTAGCTATTAGGCCAGAGTAAGAGTTAAGACCTTAAACAGTAGCCCAGTGTAAGAGTTAAGACCTTAACCATTAGGCCAGAATACGAGTCTAAGACCTTAGCTATTAGGCCAGAGTAAGAGTTAAGACCTTAGCTATTAGGCCAGAGTAAGAGTTAAGACCTTAACCATTAGGCCAAAGTACGAGTCTAAGACCTTAGCTATTAGGCCAGAGTAAGAGTTAAGACCTTAGCTATTAGGCCAGAGTAAAAGTTAAGACCTTAACCAGTAGGCCAGAGTGAGATTTAAGACCTTAACCATTAGGCCAGAGTACGAGTCTAAGACCTTAGCTATTAGGCCAGAGTAAGAGTTGAGACCTTAACCAGTAGCCCAGTGTAAGAGTTAAGACCTTAACCATTAGGCCAGAATACGAGTCTCAGACCTTAGCTATTAGGCCAGAGTAAGAGTTAAGACCTTAGCTATTAGGCCAGAGTAAGAGTCTAAGACCTTAGCTATTAGGCCAGAGTAAGAGTTAAGACCTTAGCTATTAGGCCAGAGTACGAGTCTAAGACCTTAGCTATCAGGCCATAGTACGAGTCTTACACTATAGCTATAAGGCCAGAGTAAGAGTTAAGACCTTAACCATTAGGCAAGAGTACGAGTCTAAGACCTTAGCTATTAGGCCAGAGTAAGAGTTAAGACCTTAGCTATTAGGCCAGAGTAAGAGTTAAGACCTTAACCAATAGGCCAGAGTAAGAGTTAAGACCTTCACCATTAGGCCAGAGTACGAGTCTAAGACCTTAGCTATTAGGCCAGAGTAAGAGTTCAGACCTTAACCAGTAGGCCAGTGTAAGAGTTAAGACCTTAACCATAAGGCCAGAGTACGAGTCTAAGACCTTAGCTATTAGGCCAGAGTAAGAGTTAAGACCTTAACCAGTAGGCCAGAGTAAGAGTTAAGACCTTAACCATTAGGCCAGAGTACCAGTCTAAGACCTTAGCTATTAGGCCAGAGTAAGAGTTAAGACCTTAGCTATTAGGCCAGAGTAAGAGTTAAGACCGTAACCATTAAGCCAGAGTACGAGTCTAAGACCTTAGCTATTTAGCCAGAGTAAGAGTTAAGACCTTAGCTATTAGGCCAGAGTAAGAGTTAAGACCTTAACCATTACGCCAGAGTACGAGTCTAAGACCTTAGCTATTAGGCCAGAGTAAGTGTTAAGACCTGAGCTATTATGCCAGAGTACGAGTCTAAGACCTTAGCTATTAGGCCAGAGTAAGAGTTAAGACCTTAACCATTAGGCCAGAGTACGAGTCTAAGACCTTAGCTATTAGGCCAGAGTAAGAGTTAAGACCTTAACCAGTAGGCCAGAGTAAGAGTTAAGACCTTAACCTGTAGGCCATAGTACGAGTCTAAGACCTTAGCTATTAGGCCAGAGTAAGAGTTAAGACCTTAGCTATTAGGCCAGAGTAAGAGTTAAAACCTTAACCATTAGGCCAAAGTACTAGTCTAAGACCTTAGCTATTAGGCCAGAGTAAGAATTAAGACCTTAGCTATTAGGCCAGAGTAAAAGTTAAGACCTTAACCAGTAGACAAGAGTGAGAGTTAAGACCTTAACCATTAGGCCAGAGTACGAGTCTAAGACCTTAGCTATTAGGCCAGAGTAAGAGTTCAGACCTTAACCAGTAGGCCAGTGTAAGAGTTAAGACCTTAACCATAAGGCCAGAGTACGAGTCTAAGACCTTAGCTATTAGGCCAGAGTAAGAGTTAAGACCTTAACCAGTAGGCCAGAGTAAGAGTTAAGACCTTAACCATTAGGCCAGAGTACCAGTCTCAGACCTTAGCTATTAGGCCAGAGTAAGAGTTAAGACCTTAGCTATTAGGCCAGAGTAAGAGTTAAGACCTTAACCATTACGCCTGAGTACGAGTCTAAGACCTTAGCTATTAGGCCAGAGTAAGTGTTAAGACCTGAGCTATTATGCCAGACTAAGAGTTAAGACCTTAATCAGTAGGCCAGAGTAAGAGTTAAGACCTTAACCAGTAGGCCAGAGTAAGAGTTAAGACCTTAATCATTAGGCCAGAGTACTAGTCTAAGACCTTAGCTATTAGGCCAGAGTAAGAGTTAAGACCTTAACCAGTAGGCCAGAGTAAGAGTTAAGACCTTAACCTGTAGGCCATAGTACGAGTCTAAGACCTTAGCTATTAGGCCAGAGTAAGAGTTAAGACCTTACCAGTAGGCCAGAGTAAGAGTTAAGACCTTAACCAGTAGGCCAGAGTACGAGTCTAAGACCTTAGCTATTAGGCCAGAGTAAAACGTAAGACCTTAACCAGTAGGCCAGAGTAAGAGTTAAGAACTTAACCTGTAGGCCAGAGTAAGAGTTAAGACCTTAACCTGTAGGCCATAGTACGAGTCTAAGACCTTAGCTATTAGGCCAGAGTAAGAGTTAAGACCTTAGCTATTAGGCCAGAGTATGAGTTAAGACCTTAACCATTAAGCCAGAGTACGAGTCTAAGACCATGGCTATTTAGCCAGAGTAAGAGTTAAGACCTTAGCTATTAGGCCAGAGTAAGAGTTAAGACCTTAACCATTAGGCCAGAGTACGAGTCTAAGACGTTAGCTATTAGGCCAGAGTAAGAGTTAAGACCTTAACCAGTAGGCCAGAGTAAGAGTTAAGACCTTAACCATTAGTTCAGAGTACGAGTCTAAGACCTTAGCTATTAGGCCAGAGTAAGAGTTAAGACCTTAGCTATTGGGCCAGAGTAAGAGTTAAGACATTAACCATTAGGCCAGAGTACGAGTCTAAGACCTTAGCTATTAGGCCAGAGTAAGAGTTAAGACCTTAAACTGTAGGCCATAGTACGAGTATAAGACCTTAGCTATTAGGCCAGAATAAGAGTTAAGAACTTAGCTATCAGGCCAGAGTAAGAGTTAAGACCTTAACCAGTAGGCCAGAGTAAGAGTTAAGACCTTAACCTGTAGGCCAGAGAAGGAGTTAAGACCTAAACCTGTAGGCCATACTATGAGTCTAAGACCATAGCTAATAGACCAGAGTAAGAGTTAAGACCTTAGCTATTAGGCCAGAGTAAGAGTTAAGACCTTAACCAGTAGGCCAGAGTAAGAGTTAAGATATTAACCTGAAGGCCATAGTACGAGTCTAAGACCTTAGCTATTAGGCCGGAGTAAGAGTCAAGACCTTAGCTATTAGGCCAGAGTAAGAGTTAAGACCTTAACCTGTAGGCCAGAGTACGAGTCTAAGACCTTAG
The DNA here is from genome assembly GCF_964204655.1 of Triturus cristatus. Taxonomy (NCBI): domain Eukaryota; kingdom Metazoa; phylum Chordata; class Amphibia; order Caudata; family Salamandridae; genus Triturus; species Triturus cristatus. The sequence goes on along the minus strand of NC_140589.1, from coordinate 1,100,946,809 downwards.
CTATTAGGCCAGAGTAAGAATTAAGACCTTAACCATTAGGCCAGAGTATGAGTCTAAGACCTTAGCTATTAGGCCAGAGCACGAGTCTAAGACCTTAGCTATTAGGCCAGAGTACGAGTTAAGACCTTAGCTATTAGGCCAGAGTAAGAGTTAAGACCTTAGCTATTAGGCCAGAGTACGAGTCTAAGACCTTAGCTATCAGGCCATAGTATGAGTCTTACACCTTAGCTATTAGGCCAGAGTAAGAGTTAAGACCTTAACCATTAGGCCAGAGTACGAGTCTAAGACCTTAGCTATTAGGCCAGAGTAAGAGTTAAGACCTTAGCTATTAGGCCAGGGTAAGAGTTAAGACCTAAACCAGTAGGACAGAGTAAGAGTTAAGACCTTCACCATTAGGCCAGAGTACGAGTATAAGACCTTAGCTATTAGGCCAGAGTAAGAGTTAAGACCTTAACCAGTAGACCAGAGTAAGAGTTAAGACCTTAACCATTTGGCCAAAGTACGAGTCTAAGACCTTAGCTTTTAGGCCAGAGTAAGAGTTAAGACCTTAGCTATTAGGCCAGAGTAAGAGTTAAGACCTTAAACATTAGGCCAGATTACGAGTCTAAGACCTTAGCTATTATGCCAGAGTAAGAGTTAAGACCTTAGCTATTAGACCAGAGTAAGAGTTAAGACCTTAACCAGTAGGCCAGAGTAAGAGTTAATACCTTAACCATTAGGCCAGAGTACGAGTCTAAGACCTTAGCTATTAGGCCAGAGTAAGAGTTAAGACCTTAGCTATTAGGCCAGAGTAAGAGTTAAGACCTTAGCTATTAGGCCAGAGTACGAGTCTAAGACCTTAGCTATTAGGCCAGAGTAAGAGTTAAGACCTTAGCTATTAGGCCAGAGTAAGAGTTAAGACCTTAGCTATTAGGCCAGAGTACGAGTCTAAGACCTTAGCTATCAGGCCATAGTACGAGTCTTACACCTTAGCTATTAGGCCAGAGTAAGAGTTAAGACCTTAGCTATTAGGCCAGAGTAAGAGTTAAGACCTTAACCAGTACGCCAGAGTAAGAGTTAAGACCTTAACCTGTAGGCCAGAGTGAGAGTTAAGACCTTAACCTGTAGGCCATAGTAGGAGTCTTAGACCTTAGCTATTAGGCCAGAGTAAGAGTTAAGACCTTAACCAGTAGGCCAGAGTAAGAGTTAAGACCTTAACCATTAGGCCAGAGTACGAGTCTAAGACCTTAGCTATTAGGCCAGAGTAAGAGTTAAGACCTTAGCTATTAGGCCAGAGTAAGAGTTAAGACCGTAACCATTAAGCCAGAGTACGAGTCTAAGACCTTAGGTATTTAGCCAGAGTAAGAGTTAAGACCTTAGCTATTAGGCCAGAGTAAGAGTTAAGACCTTAACCATTACGCCTGAGTACGAGTCTAAGACCTTAGCTATTAGGCCAGAGTAAGTGTTAAGACCTGAGCTATTATGCCAGACTAAGAGTTAAGACCTTAATCAGTAGGCCAGAGTAAGAGTTAAGACCTTAACCAGTAGGCCAGAGTAAGAGTTAAGACCTTAATCATTAGGCCAGAGTACTAGTCTAAGACCTTAGCTATTAGGCCAGAGTAAGAGTTAAGACCTTAACCAGTAGGCCAGAGTAAGAGTTAAGACCTTAACCTGTAGGCCATAGTACGAGTCTAAGACCTTAGCTATTAGGCCAGAGTAAGAGTTAAGACCTTAACCAGTCGGCCAGAGTAAGAGTTAAGACCTTAACCAGTAGGCCAGAGTACGAGTCTAACACCTTAGCTATTAGGCCAGAGTAAGAGTTAAGACCTTAACCAGTAGGCCAGAGAAAGAGTTAAGACCTTAACCATTAGACCAGAGTACGAGTCTAAGACCTCAGCTATTAGGCCAGAGTAAGAGTTAAGACCTTAACCAGTAGGCCAGAATAAGAGTTAAGACCTTAACCAGTAGGCCATAGTACCAGTCTAAGACCTTAGCTATTAGGCCAGAGTAAGAGTTAAGACCTTAACCAGTAGGCCAGAGAAAGAGTTAAGACCTTAACCATTAGATCAGAGTACGAGTCTAAGACCGTAGCTATTAGGCCAGAGTAAGAGTTAAGACCTTAACTATTAGGCCAGCGTAAGAGTTAAGACTTTAACCATTTAGCCAGAGTAAGAATAAAGACCTTAAACATTAGGCCAGAGAAAGAGTCTAAGACCTTAACCATTAGGCCGGAGTAAAAGCTAAGACCTTAACCATTAGGCCAGAGTAAGAGTCTAAGACCTTAACCATTAGGCCAGAGTAAGAGTTAAGACCTTAACCATTAGGCCAGAGTAAGAGTCTGGCCAGAGTTAAGACCTTTACCATTAGGCCAGATTAAGAGTCTAAGACATTAACCATTAGGCCAGAGTAAGAGTTAAGACCTTAACCATTAGGCCAGAGTAAGAGTCTAAGACCTTAACCATTATGTCAGAGTAAGAGTCTAAGAGCTTAACCATTAGGCCAGAGTAAGAGTTAAGACCTTAACCATTAGGCCAGACTTTGAGTCTAAGACCTTAGCTATTAGGCCAGAGTAAGTGTTAAGACCTTAACCAGTAGGCCAGAGTAAGAGTTAAGACCTTAACCATTAGTCCAGAGTACGAGCCTAAGACCTTAGCTATTAGGCCAGAGTAAGAGTTAATACCTTAGCTATTAGGCCAGAGTAAGAGTTAAGACCTTAACCATTATGCCAGAGTAAGAGTTAAGACCTTAGCTATTAGGCCAGAGTAAGAGTTAATACCTTAACTATTAGGCCAGAGTACGAGTCTAAGACCTTAGCTATTAGGCCAGAGTAAGAGTTAAGACCTTAACCAGTAGGCCAGAGTAACAGTTAAGACCTTAACCATTAGTCCAGAGTACGAGTCTAAGACCTTAGCTATTAGGCCAGAGAAAGAGTTAAGACCTTAGCTATTGGGCCAAAGTAAGAGTGAAGACCTTAACAATTAGGCCAGAGTACGAGTCTAAGACCTTAGCTATTAGGCCAGAGTAAGAGTTAAGACCTTAACCATTAGGCCAGAGTACGAGTCTAAGACCTTAGCTATTAGGCCAGAGTAAGAATTAAGACCTTAGCTATTAGGCCTGAGTAAGAGTTAACACCTTAGCTATTAGGCCAGAGTACGAGTTAAGACCTTAACCAGTAGGCCAGAGTAAGAGTTAAGACCTTAACCTGTATTCCAGAGTAGGAGTTAAGACCTAAACCTGTAGGCCATACTATGAGTCTAAGACCTTAGCTATTAGGCCAGAGTAAGAGTTAAGACCTTAGCTATTAGGCCAGAGTAAGAGCTAAGACCTTAACCAGTAGGCCAGAGTAAGAGTTAAGACCTTAACCTGTAGGCCATAGTACGAGTCTAAGACCTTAGCTATTAGGCCAGAGTAAGAGTTAAGACCTTAACCAGTAGGCCAGAGTAAGAGTTAAAACCTTAACCTGTAGGCCAGAGTACGAGTCTAAGACCTTAGCTATTAGGCCAAAGTAAGAGTTAAGACCTTAACCAGTAGGCCAGAGTAAGAGTTAAAACCTTAACCTGTAGGCCAGAGTACGAGTCTAAGACCTTAGCTATTGGGCCAGAGTAAGAGTGAAGACCTTAACCATTAGGCCAGAGTACTAGTCTAAGACCTTAGCTATTAGGCCAGAGTAAGAGTTAAGACCTTAACCAGTAGGCCAGAGTAAGAGTTAAGACCTTAACCTGTAGGCCATAGTACGAGTCTAAGACCTTAGCTATTAGGCCAGAGTAAGAGTTAAGACCTTACCAGTAGGCCAGAGTAAGAGTTAAGACCTTAACCAGTAGGCCAGAGTATGAGTCTAAGACCTTATCTATTAGGCCAGAGTAAAACTTAAGACCTTAACCAGTAGGCCAGAGTAAGAGTTAAGAACTTAACCTGTAGGCCAGAGTAAGAGTTAAGACCTTAACCTGTAGGCCATAGTAAGAGTTAAGACATTAACCATTAGGCCAGAGTACGAGTCTAAGACCTTAGCTATTAGGCCAGAGTAAGAGTTAAGACCTTAACCTGTAGGCCATAGTACGAGAATAAGACCTTACCTATTAGGCCAGAGTAAGAGTTAAGAACTTAGCTATCAGGCCAGAGTAAGAGTTAAGACCTTAACCAGTAGGCCAGAGTAAGAGTTAAGACCTTAACCTGTAGGCCAGAGTAGGAGTTAAGACCTAAACCTGTAGGCCATACTATGAGTCTAAGACCATAGCTAATAGACCAGAGTAAGAGTTAAGACCTTAGCTATTAGGCCAGAGTAAGAGTTAAGACCTTAACCAGTAGGCCAGAGTAAGAGTTAAGACATTAACCTGAAGGCCATAGTACGAGTCTAAGACCTTAGCTATTAGGCCGGAGTAAGAGTTAAGACCTTAGCTATTAGGCCAGAGTAAGAGTTAAGACCTTAACCTGTAGGCCAGAGTACGAGTCTAAGACCTTAGCTATTAGGCCAGAGTAAGAATTAAGACCTTAACCATTAGGCCAGAGTATGAGTCTAAGACCTTAGCTATTAGGCCAGAGTACGAGTCTAAGACCTTAGCTATTAGGCCAGAGTAAGAGTTAAGACCTTAGCTATTAGGCCAGAGTAAGAGTTAAGACCTTAGCTATTAGGCCAGAGTACGAGTCTAAGACCTTAGCTATCAGGCCATAGTATGAGTCTTACACCTTAGCTATTAGGCCAGAGTAAGAGTTAAGACCTTAACCATTAGGCCAGAGTACGAGTCTAAGACCTTAGCTATTAGGCCAGAGTAAGAGTTAAAACCTTATCTATTAGGCCAGGGTAAGAGTTAAGACCTAAACCAGTAGGCCAGAGTAAGAGTTAAGACCTTCACCATTAGGCCATAGTACGAGTCTAAGACCTTAGCTATTAGGCCAGAGTAAGAGTTAAGACCTTAACCAGTAGGCCAGTGTAAGAGTTAAGACCTTAACCATTAGGCCAGAGTACGAGTCTAAGACCTTAGCTATTAGGCCAGAGTAAGAGTTAAGACCTTAGCTATTAGGCCAGAGTAAGAGTTAAGACCTTAGCTATTAGGCCAGAGTACGAGTCTAAGACCTTAGCTATTAGGCCAGAGTAAGAGTTAAGACCTTAGCTATTAGGCCAGAGTAAGAGTTAAGACCTTAGCTATTAGGCCAGAGTACGAGTCTAAGACCTTAGCTATCAGGCCATAGTACGAGTCTTACACCTTAGCTATTAGGCCAGAGTAAGAGTTAAGACCTTAGCTATTAGGCCAGAGTAAGAGTTAAGACCTTAACCAGTACGCCAGAGTAAGAGTTAAGACCTTAACCTGTAGGCCAGAGTGAGAGTTAAGACCTTAACCTGTAGGCCATAGTAGGAGTCTTAGACCTTAGCTATTAGGCCAGAGTAAGAGTTAAGACCTTAACCAGTAGGCCAGAGTAAGAGTTAAGACCTTAACCATTAGGCCAGAGTACGAGTCTAAGACCTTAGCTATTAGGCCAGAGTAAGAGTTAAGACCGTAACCATTAAGCCAGAGTACGAGTCTAAGACCTTAGGTATTTAGCCAGAGTAAGAGTTAAGACCTTAGCTATTAGGCCAGAGTAAGAGTTAAGACCTTAACCATTACGCCTGAGTACGAGTCTAAGACCTTAGCTATTAGGCCAGAGTAAGTGTTAAGACCTGAGCTATTATGCCAGACTAAGAGTTAAGACCTTAATCAGTAGGCCAGAGTAAGAGTTAAGACCTTAACCAGTAGGCCAGAGTAAGAGTTAAGACCTTAATCATTAGGCCAGAGTACTAGTCTAAGACCTTAGCTATTAGGCCAGAGTAAGAGTTAAGACCTTAACCAGTAGGCCAGAGTAAGAGTTAAGACCTTAACCTGTAGGCCATAGTACGAGTCTAAGACCTTAGCTATTAGGCCAGAGTAAGAGTTAAGATCTTAACCAGTCGGCCAGAGTAAGAGTTAAGACCTTAACCAGTAGGCCAGAGTACGAGTCTAACACCTTAGCTATTAGGCCAGAGTAAGAGTTAAGACCTTAACCAGTAGGCCAGAGAAAGAGTTAAGACCTTAACCATTAGACCAGAGTACGAGTCTAAGACCTCAGCTATTAGGCCAGAGTAAGAGTTAAGACCTTAACCAGTAGGCCAGAATAAGAGTTAAGACCTTAACCAGTAGGCCATAGTACCAGTCTAAGACCTTAGCTATTAGGCCAGAGTAAGAGTTAAGACCTTAACCAGTAGGCCAGAGAAAGAGTTAAGACCTTAACCATTAGATCAGAGTACGAGTCTAAGACCGTAGCTATTAGGCCAGAGTAAGAGTTAAGACCTTAACTATTAGGCCAGAGTAAGAGTTAAGACTTTAACCATTTAGCCAGAGTAAGAATAAAGACCTTAAACATTAGGCCAGAGAAAGAGTCTAAGACCTTAACCATTAGGCCGGAGTAAAAGCTAAGACCTTAACCATTAGGCCAGAGTAAGAGTCTAAGACCTTAACCATTAGGCCAGAGTAAGAGTTAAGACCTTAACCATTAGGCCAGAGTAAGAGTCTGGCCAGAGTTAAGACCTTTACCATTAGGCCAGATTAAGAGTCTAAGACGTTAACCATTAGGCCAGAGTAAGAGTTAAGACCTTAACCATTAGGCCAGATTAAGAGTCTAAGACCTTAACCATTATGTCAGAGTAAGAGTCTAAGAGCTTAACCATTAGGCCAGAGTAAGAGTTAAGACCTTAACCATTAGGCCAGACTTTGAGTCTAAGACCTTAGCTATTAGGCCAGAGTAAGTGTTAAGACCTTAACCAGTAGGCCAGAGTAAGAGTTAAGACCTTAACCATTAGTCCAGAGTACGAGCCTAAGACCTTAGCTATTAGGCCAGAGTAAGAGTTAATACCATAGCTATTAGGCCAGAGTAAGAGTTAAGACCTTAACCATTATGCCAGAGTAAGAGTTAAGACCTTAGCTATTAGGCCAGAGTAAGAGTTAAGACCTTAACTATTAGGCCAGAGTACGAGTCTAAGACCTTAGCTATTAGGCCAGAGTAAGAGTTAAGACCTTAACCAGTAGGCCAGAGTAACAGTTAAGACCTTAACCATTAGTCCAGAGTACGAGTCTAAGACCTTAGCTATTAGGCCAGAGAAAGAGTTAAGACCTTAGCTATTGGGCCAGAGTAAGAGTGAAGACCTTAACAATTAGGCCAGAGTACGAGTCTAAGACCTTAGCTATTAGGCCAGAGTAAGAGTTAAGACCTTAACCATTAGGCCAGAGTACGAGTCTAAGACCTTAGCTATTAGGCCAGAGTAAGAATTAAGACCTTAGCTATTAGGCCTGAGTAAGAGTTAACACCTTAGCTATTAGGCCAGAGTACGAGTTAAGACATTAACCAGTAGGCCAGAGTAAGAGTTAAGACCTTAACCTGTATTCCACAGTAGGAGTTAAGACCTAAACCTGTAGGCCATACTATGAGTCTAAGACCTTAGCTATTAGGCCAGAGTAAGAGTTAAGACCTTAGCTATTAGGCCAGAGTAAGAGCTAAGACATTAACCAGTAGGCCAGAGTAAGAGTTAAGACCTTAACCTGTAGGCCATAGTACGAGTCTAAGACCTTAGCTATTAGGCCAGAGTAAGAGTTAAGACCTTAACCAGTAGGCCAGAGTAAGATTTAAAACCTTAACCTGTAGGCCAGAGTACGAGTCTAAGACCTTAGCTATTAGGCCAGAGTAAGAGTTAAGACCTTAGCTATTAGGCCAGAGTAGGAGTTAAGACCTTAACCATTAGGCCAGAGTACGAGTCAAAGACCTAAGCTATTAGGCCAGAGTAAGAGTTAAGACCTTAGCTATTAGGCCAGAGTAAGAGTTAAGACCTTAACCAGTAGGCGAGAGTGAGAGTTAAGACCTTAACCTGTAGGCCATAGTACGAGTCTAAGACCTTAGCTATTAGGCCAGAGTAAGAGTTAAGACCTTGGCTATTAGGCCAGAGTAAGAGTTAAGGCCTTAACCAGTAGGCCAGAGTAAGAGTTAATTCCGTAACCATTAGGCCAGAGTAAGAGTTAAGACCTTAACCATAAGGCCGGAGTATGAGTCTAAGACCTTAGCTATTAGGCCAGAGTAAGAGTTAAGACCTTAACCTGTAGGCCAGTGTACGAGTCTAAGACCTTAGCTGTTAGGCCAGAGTAAGAGTTAAGACCTTAACCAGTACGCCAGAGTAAGAGTTAAGACCTTAACCTGTAGGCCATAGTACGAGTCTAAGACCTTAGCTATTAGGCCAGAGTAAGAGTTAAGACCTTAACCAGTAGGCCAGAGTAAGAGTTAAGACCTTAACCTGTAGGCCAGAGTAAGAGTTAAGACCTTAACCTGTAGGCCAGAGTACGAGTCTAAGACCTTAGCTATTAGGCCAGGGTAAGAGTTAAGACCTTATCCAGTAGGCCAGAGTAAGAGTTAAGACCTTAGCTATTAGGCCAGAGTGAGAGTTAAGACCTTAAGCAGTAGGCCAGAGTAAGAGTTAAGACCTTAACCTGTAGGCCATAGTACGAGTCTAAGACCTTAGCTATTAGGCCAGAGTAAAAGTTAAGACCTTAACCAGTAGGCCCGAGTAAGAGTTAAGAACTTAACCTGTAGGCCAGAGTAAGAGTTAAGACCTTAACCTGTAGGCCATAGTACGAGTCTAAGACCTTAGCTATTAGGCCAGAGTAAGAGTTAAGACCTTAGCTATTAGGCCAGAGTACGAGTTAAGACCTTAACCATTAAGCCAGAGTACGAGTCTAAGACCTTAGCTTTTTAACCAGAGTAAGAGTTAAGACCTTAGCTATTAGGCCAGAGTAAGAGTTAAGACCTTAACCATTAGGCCAGAGTATGAGTCTAAGACGTTAGCTATTAGGCCAGAGTAAGAGTTAAGACCTTAACCAGTAGGCCAGAGTAAGAGTTAAGACCTTAACCATTAGTCCAGAGTATGAGTCTAAGACCTTAGCTATTAGGCCAGAGTAAGAGTTAAGACCTTAGCTATTGGGCCAGAGTAAGAGTTAAGACCTTAACCATTTGGCCAGAGTACGAGTCTAAGACCTTAGCTATTAGGCCAGAGTAAGAGTTAAGAACTTAGCTATCAGGCCAGAGTAAGAGTTAAGACCTTAACCAGTAGGCCAGAGTAAGAGTTAAGACCTTAACCTGTAGGCCAGAGTAGGAGTTAAGACCTAAACCTGTAGGCCATACTATGAGTCTCAGACCTTAGCTAATAGGCCAGAGTAAGAGTTAAGACCTTAGCTATTAGGCCAGAGTAAGAGTTAAGACCTTAACCAGTAGGCCAGAGTAAGAGTTAAGACCTTAACCTGAAGGCCATAGTACGAGTCTAAGACCTTAGATATTAGGCCAGAGTAAGAGTCAAGACCTTAGCTATTAGGCCAGAGTAAGAGTTAAGACCTTAACCTGTAGGCCAGAGTACGAGTCTAAGACCTTAGCTATTAGGCCAGAGTAAGAGTTAAGACCTTAACCAGTAGGCCAGAGTAAGAGTTAAGACCTTAACCTGTAGGCCATAGTACGAGTCTAAGACCTTAGCTATTAGGCCAGAGTAAGAGTTAAGACCTTAACCATTAGGCCAGAGTACGAGTCTAACACCTTAGCTATTAGGCCAGAGTAAGAGTTAAGACCTTAAACATTAGGCCAGAGTACGAGTCTAAGACCTTAGCTATTAGGCTAGACTAAGAGTTAAGACCTTAGCTATTAGGCCAGAGTACGAGTCTAAGACCTTAGCTATTAGGCCAGAGTAAGAGTTAAGACCTTAACCAGTAGGCCAGAGTAAGAGTTAAGACCTAACCTGTATGCCAAAGTACGAGTCTAAGACCTTAGCTATTAGGCCAGAGTAAGAGTTAAGACCTTAGCTATTAGGCCAGAGTAAGAATTAAGACCTTAACCAGTAGGCCAGAGTAAGAGTTAAGACCTTAATCTGTAGGCCAGAGTAAGAGTTAAGACCTTAACCTGTAGGCCATAGTACGAGTCTTAGACCTTAGCTATTAGGCCAGAGTAAGAGTTAAGACCTTAGCTATTAGGCCAGAGTAAGAATTAAGACCTTAACCAGTAGGCCAGAGTAAGAGTTAAGACCTTAACCTGTAGGCCATAGTACGAGTCTAAGACCTTAGCTATTAGGTCAGAGTAAGAGTTAAGACCTTAACCAGTAGGCCAGAGTATGAGTTAAGACCTTAACCATTAGGCCAGAGTACGAGTCTAAGACCTTAGCTATTAGGCCAGAGTAAGAGTTAAGACCTTAACCAGTAGGCCAGAGTAAGAGTTAAGACCTTAACCATTAGGCCAGAGTAAGAGTCGGGCCAGAGTAAGAGTTAAGACCTTTACCATTAGGCCAGATTAAGAGTCTAAGACCTTAACCATTAAGCCAGAGTAAGAATAAAGACCTTAAACATTAGGCCAGAGAAAAAGTCTAAGACCTTAACCATTAGGCCGGAGTAAGAGCTAAGACCTTAACCATTAGGCCAGAGTAAGAGTCTGGCCAGATTAAGAGATAAGACCTTTACCATTAGGCCAGATTAAGAGTCTAAGACCTTAACCATTAGGCCAGAGTAAGAGTTAAGACCTTAACCATTAGGCCAGAGTAAGAGTCTAAGACCTTAACCATTATGTCAGAGTAAGAGTCTAAGACCTTAGCTATTAGGCCAGACTAAGAGTTAAGACCTTAACCATTAGGCCAGAGTACGAGTCTAAGACCTTAGCTATTAGGCCAGAGTAAGAGTTAAGACCTTAACCATTAGGCCAGAGTACGAGTCTAACACCTTAGCTATTAGGCCAGAGTAAGAGTTAAGACCTTAACCATTAGGCCAGAGTATGAGTCTAAGACCTTAGCTATTAGGCCAGAGTAAGAGTTAAGACCTTAACCAGTAGGCCAGAGTAAGAGTTAAGACCTTAACCTGTAGGCCATAGTACGAGTCTAAGACCTTAGCTATTAGGCCAGAGTAAGAGTTAAGACCTTAGCTATTAGGCCTGAGTAAGAGTTAAGACCTTAACCATTAGGCCAGAGTACGAGTTTAAGACCTTAGCTATTAGGCCAGAGTAAGAGTTAAGACCTTAACCATTAGGCCAGAGTAAGAGTTAAGACCTTAACCATTAGGCCAGAGTACGAGTCTAAGACCTTAGCTATTAGGCCAGAGTAAGAGTTAAGACCTTAGCTATTAGGCCAGAGTAAGAGTTAAGACCTTAACCAGTTGGCCAGAGTAAGAGTTAAGACCTTAGCTATTAGGCCAGAGTAAGAGTTAAGACCTTAACCATTACGCCTGAGTACGAGTCTAAGACCTTAGCTATTAGGCCAGAGTAAGTGTTAAGACCTGAGCTATTATGCCAGACTAAGAGTTAAGACCTTAATCAGTAGGCCAGAGTAAGAGTTAAGACCTTAACCAGTAGGCCAGAGTAAGAGTTAAGACCTTAATCATTAGGCCAGAGTACTAGTCTAAGACCTTAGCTATTAGGCCAGAGTAAGAGTTAAGACCTTAACCAGTAGGCCAGAGTAAGAGTTAAGACCTTAACCTGTAGGCCATATTACGAGTCTAAGACCTTAGCTATTAGGCCAGAGTAAGAGTTAAGACCTTAACCAGTCGGCCAGAGTAAGAGTTAAGACCCTAACCAGTAGGCCAGAGTACGAGTCTAACACCTTAGCTATTAGGCCAGAGTAAGAGTTAAGACCTTAACCAGTAGGCCAGAGAAAGAGTTAAGACCTTAACCATTAGACCAGAGTACGAGTCTAAGACCTCAGCTATTAGGCCAGAGTAAGAGTTAAGACCTTAACCAGTAGGCCAGAATAAGAGTTAAGACCTTAACCAGTAGGCCATAGTACGAGTCTAAGACCTTAGCTATTAGGCCAGAGTAAGAGTTAAGACCTTAACCAGTAGGCCAGAGAAAGAGTTAAGACCTTAACCATTAGATCAGAGTACGAGTCTAAGACCTTCACCATTAGGCCAGAGTACGAGTCTAAGACCTTAGCTATTAGGCCAGAGTAAGAGTTAAGACCTTAACCATTAGGCAAGAGTACCAGTCTAAGACCTTAGCTATTAGGCCAGAGTAAGAGTTAAGACCTTAACCAGTTGGCCAGAGTAAGAGTTAAGCCCTTCACCATTAGGCCAGAGTACGAGTCTAAGACCTTAGCTATTAGGCCAGAGTAAGAGTTAAGACCTTAACCAGTAGGCCAGAGTAAGAGTTAAGACCTTAACCATTAGGCCAGAGTACCAGTCTAAGACCTTAGCTATTAGGCCAGAGTAAGAGTTAAGACCTTAGCTATTAGGCCAGAGTAAGAGTTAAGACCTTAACCATTAGGCCAGAGTACGAGTCTAAGACCTTAGCTATTAGGCCAGAGTAAGAGTTAAGACCTTAACCAGTAGGCCAGAGTAAGAGTTAAGAACTTAACCTGTAGGCCATAGTACGAGTCTAAGACCTTAGCTATTAGGCCAGTGTAAGAGTTAAGACCTTAACCATTAGGCCAGAAGACGAGTCTAAGACATTAGCTATTAGGCCAGAGTAAGAGTTAAGACCTTAGCTATTAGGCCAGAGTAAGAGTTAAGACCTTAACCATTAGGCCAAAGTATGAGTCTAAGACCTTAGCTATTAGGTCAGAGTAAGAGTTAAGACCTTAGCTATTAGGCCAGAGTAAAAGTTAAGACCTTAACCAGTAGGCCAGATTGAAAGTTAAGACCTTAACCATTAGGCCAGAGTACGAGTCTAAGACCTTAGCTATTAGGCCAGAGTAAGAGTTAAGACCTTAACCAGTAGCCCAGTGTAAGAGTTAAGACCTTAACCATTAGGCCAGAATACGAGTCTAAGACCTTAGCTATTAGGCCAGAGTAAGAGTTAAGACCTTAGCTATTAGGCCAGAGTACGAGTCTAAGACCTTAGCTATTAGGCCAGAGTACGAGTCTAATACCTTAGCTATTAGGCCAGAGTAAGAGTTAAGACCTTAGCTATTAGGCCAGAGTAAGAGTTAAGACCTTAGCTATTAGGCCAGGGTAAGAGTTAAGACCTAAACCAGTAGGCCAGAGTAAGAGTTAAGACCTTCACCATTAGGCCAGAGTACGAGTCTAAGACCTTAGCTATTAGGCCAGAGTAAGAGTTAAGACCTTAACCAGTAGGCCAGTGTAAGAGTTAAGACCTTAACCATTAGGCCAGAGTACGAGTCTAAGACCTTAGCTATTAGGCCAGAGTACGAGTCTAAGACCTTAGCTATTAGGCCAGAGTAAGAGTTAAGACCTTAGCTATTAGGCCAGAGTAAGAGTTAAGACCTTAGCTATTAGGCCAGAGTACGAGTCTAAGACCTTAGCTATTAGGCCAGAGTGAGAGTTAAGACCTTAGCTATTAGGCCAGAGTAAGAGTTAAGACCTTAGCTATTAGGCCAGAGTACGAGTCTAAGACCTTAGCTATCAGGCCATAGTACGAGTCTTACACCTTAGCTATTAGGCCAGAGTAAGAGTTAAGACCTTAGCTATTAGGCCAGAGTAAGAGTTAAGACCTTAACCAGTACGCCAGAGTAAGAGTTAAGACCTTAACCTGTAGGCCAGAGTGAGAGTTAAGACCTTAACCTGTAGGCCATAGTAGGAGTCTTAGACCTTAGCTATTAGGCCAGAGTAAGAGTTAAGACCTTAACCAGTAGGCCAGAGTAAGAGTTAAGACCTTAACCATTAGGCCAGAGTACGAGTCTAAGACCTTAGCTATTAGGCCAGAGTAAGAGTTAAGACCTTAGCTATTAGGCCAGAGTAAGAGTTAAGACCGTAACCATTAAGCCAGAGTACGAGTCTAAGACCTTAGGTATTTAGCCAGAGTAAGAGTTAAGACCTTAGCTATTAGGCCAGTGTAAGAGTTAAGACCTTAACCAGTAGGCCATAGTACCAGTCTAAGACCTTAGCTATTAGGCCAGAGTAAGAGTTAAGACCTTAACCTGTAGGCCAGAGTGAGAGTTAAGACCTTAACCTGTAGGCCATAGTAGGAGTCTTAGACCTTAGCTATTAGGTCAGAGTAAGAGTTAAGACCTTAGCTATTAGGCCAGAGTAAAAGTTAAGACCTTAACCAGTAGGCCAGATTTAGAGTTAAGACCTTAACCATTAGGCCAGAGTACGAGTCTAAGACCTTAGCTATTAGGCCAGAGTAAGAGTTAAGACCTTAACCAGTAGCCCAGTGTAAGAGTTAAGACCTTAACCATTAGGCCAGAATACGAGTCTAAGACCTTAGCTATTAGTCCAGAGTAAGAGTTAAGACCTTAGCTATTAGGCCAGAGTACGAGTCTAAGACCTTAGCTATTAGGCCAGAGTACGAGTCTAAGACCTTAGCTATTAGGCCAGAGTAAGAGTTAAGACCTTAGCTATTAGGCCAGAGTAAGAGTTAAGACCTTAGCTATTAGGCCAGGGTAAGAGTTAAGACCTAAACCAGTAGGCCAGAGTAAGAGTTAAGACCTTCACCATTAGGCCAGAGTACGAGTCTAAGACCTTAGCTATTAGGCCAGAGTAAGAGTTAAGACCTTAACCAGTAGGCCAGTGTAAGATTTAAGACCTTAACCATTAGGCCAGAGTACGAGTCTAAGACCTTAGCTATTAGGCCAGAGTACGAGTCTAAGACCTTAGCTATTAGGCCAGAGTAAGAGTTAAGACCTTCGCTATTAGGCCAGAGTAAGAGTTAAGACCTTAGCTATTAGGCCAGAGTACGAGTCTAAGACCTTAGCTATTAGGCCAGAGTAAGAGTTAAGACCTTAGCTATTAGGCCAGAGTAAGAGTTAAGACCTTAGCTATTAGGCCAGAGTACGAGTCTAAGACCTTAGCTATCAGGCCATAGTACGAGTCTTACACCTTAGCTATTAGGCCAGAGTAAGAGTTAAGACCTTAGCTATTAGGCCAGAGTAAGAGTTAAGACCTTAACCAGTACGCCAGAGTAAGAGTTAAGACCTTAACCTGTAGGCCAGAGTGAGAGTTAAGACCTTAACCTGTAGGCCATAGTAGGAGTCTTAGACCTTAGCTATTAGGCCAGAGTAAGAGTTAAGACCTTAACCAGTAGGCCAGAGTAAGAGTTAAGACCTTAACCATTAGGCCAGAGTACGAGTCTAAGACCTTAGCTATTAGGCCAGAGTAAGAGTTAAGACCTTAGCTATTAGGCCAGAGTAAGAGTTAAGACCGTAACCATTAAGCCAGAGTACGAGTCTAAGACCTTAGGTATTTAGCCAGAGTAAGAGTTAAGACCTTAGCTATTAGGCCAGTGTAAGAGTTAAGACCTTAACCAGTAGGCCATAGTACCAGTCTAAGACCTTAGCTATTAGGCCAGAGTAAGAGTTAAGACCTTAACCTGTAGGCCAGAGTGAGAGTTAAGACCTTAACCTGTAGGCCATAGTAGGAGTCTTAGACCTTAGCTATTAGGCCAGAGTACGAGTCTAAGACCTTAGCTATTAGGCCAGAGTAAGAGTTAAGACCTTAGCTATTAGGCCAGAGTAAGAGTTAAGACCTTAACCATTACGCCTGAGTACGAGTCTAAGACCTTAGCTATTAGGTCACAGTAAGTGTTAAGACCTGAGCTATTATGCCAGACTAAGAGTTAAGACCTTAATCAGTAGGCCAGAGTAAGAGTTAAGACCTTAACCAGTAGGCCAGAGTAAGAGTTAAGACCTTAATCATTAGGCCAGAGTACTAGTCTAAGACCTTAGCTATTAGGCCAGAGTAAGAGTTAAGACCTTAACCAGTAGGCCAGAGTAAGAGTTAAGACCTTAACCTGTAGGCCATAGTACGAGTCTAAGACCTTAGCTATTAGGCCAGAGTAAGAGTTAAGACCTTAACCAGTCGGCCAGAGTAAGAGTTAAGACCTTAACCAGTAGGCCAGAGTACGAGTCTAACACCTTAGCTATTAGGCCAGAGTAAGAGTTAAGACCTTAACCAGTAGGCCAGAGAAAGAGTTAAGACCTTAACCATTAGACCAGAGTACGAGTCTAAGACCTCAGCTATTAGGCCAGAGTAAGAGTTAAGACCTTAACCAGTAGGCCAGAATAAGAGTTAAGACCTTAACCAGTAGGCCATAGTACCAGTCTAAGACCTTAGCTATTAGGCCAGAGTAAGAGTTAAGACCTTAACCAGTAGGCCAGAGAAAGAGTTAAGACCTTAACCATTAGATCAGAGTACGAGTCTAAGACTGTAGCTATTAGGCCAGAGTAAGAGTTAAGACCTTAACTATTAGGCCAGAGTAAGAGTTAAGACTTTAACCATTTAGCCAGAGTAAGAATAAAGACCTTAAACATTAGGCCAGAGAAAGAGTCTAAGACCTTAACCATTAGGCCGGAGTAAAAGCTAAGACCTTAACCATTAGGCCGGAGTAAAAGCTAAGACCTTAACCATTAGGCCAGAGTAAGAGTCTAAGACCTTAACCATTAGGCCAGAGTAAGAGTTAAGACCTTAACCATTAGGCCAGAGTAAGAGTCTGGCCAGAGTTAAGACCTTTACCATTAGGCCAGATTAAGAGTCTAAGACCTTAACCATTAGGCCAGAGTAAGAGTTAAGACCTTAACAATTAGGCCAGAGTAAGAGTCTAAGACCTTAACCATTATGTCAGAGTAAGAGTCTAAGAGCTTAACCATTAGGCCAGAGTAAGAGTTAAGACCTTAACCATTAGGCCAGACTTTGAGTCTAAGACCTTAGCTATTAGGCCAGAGTAAGTGTTAAGACCTTAACCAGTAGGCCAGAGTAAGAGTTAAGACCTTAACCATTAGTCCAGAGTACGAGCCTAAGACCTTAGCTATTAGGCCAGAGTAAGAGTTAATACCTTAGCTATTAGGCCAGAGTAAGAGTTAAGACCTTAACCATTATGCCAGAGTAAGAGTTAAGACCTTAGCTATTAGGCCAGAGTAAGAGTTAAGACCTTAACTATTAGGCCAGAGTACGAGTCTAAGACCTTAGCTATTAGGCCAGAGTAAGAGTTAAGACCTTAACCAGTAGGCCAGAGTAACAGTTAAGACCTTAACCATTAGTCCAGAGTACGAGTCTAAGACCTTAGCTATTAGGCCAGAGAAAGAGTTAAGACCTTAGCTATTGGGCCAGAGTAAGAGTGAAGACCTTAACAATTAGGCCAGAGTACGAGTCTAAGACCTTAGCTATTAGGCCAGAGTAAGAATTAAGACCTTAGCTATTAGGCCTGAGTAAGAGTTAACACCTTAGCTATTAGGCCAGAGTACGAGTTAAGACCTTAACCAGTAGGCCAGAGTAAGAGTTAAGACCTTAACCATTAGGCCAGAGTACGAGTCTAAGACCTTAGCTATTAGGCCAGAGTAAGAGTTAAGACCTTAGCTATTAGGCCAGAGTAAGAGTTAAGACCGTAACCATTAAGCCAGAGTACGAGTCTAAGACCTTAGGTATTTAGCCAGAGTAAGAGTTAAGACCTTAGCTATTAGGCCAGAGTAAGAGTTAAGACCTTAACCATTACGCCTGAGTACGAGTCTAAGACCTTAGCTATTAGGCCAGAGTAAGTGTTAAGACCTGAGCTATTATGCCAGACTAAGAGTTAAGACCTTAATCAGTAGGCCAGAGTAAGAGTTAAGACCTTAACCAGTAGGCCAGAGTAAGAGTTAAGACCTTAATCATTAGGCCAGAGTACTAGTCTAAGACCTTAGCTATTAGGCCAGAGTAAGAGTTAAGACCTTAACCAGTAGGCCAGAGTAAGAGTTAAGACCTTAACCTGTAGGCCATAGTACGAGTCTAAGACCTTAGCTATTAGGCCAGAGTAAGAGTTAAGACCTTAACCAGTCGGCCAGAGTAAGAGTTAAGACCTTAACCAGTAGGCCAGAGTACGAGTCTAACACCTTAGCTATTAGGCCAGAGTAAGAGTTAAGACCTTAACCAGTAGGCCAGAGAAAGAGTTAAGACCTTAACCATTAGACCAGAGTACGAGTCTAAGACCTCAGCTATTAGGCCAGAGTAAGAGTTAAGACCTTAACCAGTAGGCCAGAATAAGAGTTAAGACCTTAACCAGTAGGCCATAGTACTAGTCTAAGACCTTAGCTATTAGGCCAGAGTAAGAGTTAAGACCTTAACCAGTAGGCCAGAGAAAGAGTTAAGACCTTAACCATTAGATCAGAGTACGAGTCTAAGACCGTAGCTATTAGGCCAGAGTAAGAGTTAAGACCGTAGCTATTAGGCCAGAGTAAGAGTTAAGACTTTAACCATTTAGCCAGAGTAAGAATAAAGACCTTAAACATTAGGCCAGAGAAAGAGTCTAAGACCTTAACCATTAGGCCGGAGTAAAAGCTAAGACCTTAACCATTAGGCCAGAGTAAGAGTCTAAGACCTTAACCATTAGGCCAGAGTAAGAGTTAAGACCTTAACCATTAGGCCAGAGTAAGAGTCTGGCCAGAGTTAAGACCTTTACCATTAGGCCAGATTAGGAGTCTGAGACCTTATCCATTAGGCCAGAGTAAGAGTTAAGACCTTAACAATTAGGCCAGAGTAAGAGTCTAAGAACTTAACCATTATGTCAGAGTAAGAGTCTAAGAGCTTAACCATTAGGCCAGAGTAAGAGTTAAGACCTTAACCATTAGGCCAGACTTTGAGTCTAAGACCTTAGCTATTAGGCCAGAGTAAGTGTTAAGACCTTAACCAGTAGGCCAGAGTAAGAGTTAAGACCTTAACCATTAGTCCAGAGTACGAGCCTAAGACCTTAGCTATTAGGCCAGAGTAAGAGTTAATACCTTAGCTATTAGGCCAGAGTAAGAGTTAAGACCTTAACCATTATGCCAGAGTAAGAGTTAAGACCTTAGCTATTAGGCCAGAGTAAGAGTTAAGACCTTAACTATTAGGTCAGAGTACGAGTCTAAGACCTTAGCTATTAGGCCAGAGTAAGAGATAAGACCTTAACCAGTAGGCCAGAGTAACAGTTAAGACCTTAACCATTAGTCCAGAGTACGAGTCTAAGACCTTAGCTATTAGGCCAGAGAAAGAGTTAAGACCTTAGCTATTGGGCCAGAGTAAGAGTGAAGACCTTAACAATTAGGCCAGAGTACGAGTCTAAGACTTTAGCTATTAGGCCAGAGTAAGAGTTAAGACCTTAACCATTAGGCCAGAGTACGAGTCTAAGACCTTAGCTATTAGGCCAGAGTAAGAATTAAGACCTTAGCTATTAGGCCTGAGTAAGAGTTAAAACCTTAGCTATTAGGCCAGAGTACGGGTTAAGACCTTAACCAGTAGGCCAGAGTAAGAGTTAAGACCTTAACCTGTATTCCAGAGTAGGAGTTAAGACCTAAACCTGTAGGCCATACTATGAGTCTAAGACCTTAGCTATTAGGCCAGAGTAAGAGTTAAGACCTTAGCTATTAGGCCAGAGTAAGAGCTAAGACCTTAACCAGTAGGCCAGAGTAAGAGTTAAGACCTTAACCTGTAGGCCATAGTACGAGTCTAAGACCTTAGCTATTAGGCCAGAGTAAGAGTTAAGACCTTAACCAGTAGGCCAGAGTAAGAGTTAAAACCTTAACCTGTAGGCCAGAGTACGAGTCTAAGACCTTAGCTATTAGGCCAGAGTAAGAGTTAAGACCTTAGCTATTAGGCCAGAGTAGGAGTTAAGACCTTAACCATTAGGCCAGAGTACGAGTCTAAGACCTAAGCTATTAGGCCAGAGTAAGAGTTAAGACCTTAGCTATTAGGCCAGAGTAAGAGTTAAGACCTTAACCAGTAGGCGAGAGTGAGAGTTAAGACCTTAACCTGTAGGCCATAGTACGAGTCTAAGACCTTAGCTATTAGGCC
Organism: Triturus cristatus; assembly: GCF_964204655.1. Taxonomy (NCBI): domain Eukaryota; kingdom Metazoa; phylum Chordata; class Amphibia; order Caudata; family Salamandridae; genus Triturus; species Triturus cristatus. Next base: position 1,100,927,130 of record NC_140589.1, on the reverse strand, counting down.
AGAGTAAGAGTTAAGACCTTGGCTATTAGGCCAGAGTAAGAGTTAAGGCCTTAACCAGTAGGCCAGAGTAAGAGTTAATTCCGTAACCATTAGGCCAGAGTAAGAGTTAAGACCTTAACCATAAGGCCGGAGTATGAGTCTAAGACCTTAGCTATTAGGCCAGAGTAAGAGTTAAGACCTTAACCTGTAGGCCAGTGTACGAGTCTAAGACCTTAGCTGTTAGGCCAGAGTAAGAGTTAAGACCTTAACCAGTACGCCAGAGTAAGAGTTAAGACCTTAACCTGTAGGCCATAGTACGAGTCTAAGACCTTAGCTATTAGGCCAGAGTAAGAGTTAAGACCTTAACCAGTAGGCCAGAGTAAAAGTTAAGACCTTAACCTGTAGGCCAGAGTAAGAGTTAAGACCTTAACCTGTAGGCCAGAGTACGAGTCTAAGACCTTAGCTATTAGGCCAGGGTAAGAGTTAAGACCTTATCCAGTAGGCCAGAGTAAGAGTTAAGACCTTAGCTATTAGGCCAGAGTAAGAGTTAAGACCTTATGCAGTAGGCCAGAGTAAGAGTTAAGACCTTAACCTGTAGGCCATAGTACGAGTCTAAGACCTTAGCTATTAGGCCAGAGTAAAAGTTAAGACCTTAACCAGTAGGCCAGAGTAAGAGTTAAGAACTTAACCTGTAGGCCAGAGTAAGAGTTAAGACCTTAACCTGTAGGCCATAGTACGAGTCTAAGACCTTAGCTATTAGGCCAGAGTAAGAGTCAAGACCTTAGCTATTAGGCCAGAGTAAGAGTTAAGACCTTAACCTGTAGGCCAGAGTATGAGTCTAAGACCTTAGCTATTAGGCCAGAGTACGAGTCTAAGACCTTAGCTATTAGGCCAGAGTAAGAGTTAAGACCTTAACCATTAGGCCAGAGTACGAGTCTTAGACCTTAGCTATTAGGCCAGAGTAAGAGTTAAGACCTTAGCTATTAGGCCAGAGTAAGAATTAAGACCTTAACCAGTAGGCCAGAGTAAGAGTTAAGACCTTAACCTGTAGGCCATAGTACGAGTCTAAGACCTTAACCATTAGGCCAGAGTACGAGTCTAAGACCTTAGCTATTAGGCCAGAGTAAGACTTAAGACCTTAACCAGTAGGCCAGAGTAAGAGTTAAGACCTTAACCATTAGGCCAGAGTAAGAGTCTGGCCAGAGTAAGAGTTAAGACCTTTACCATTAGGCCAGATTAAGAGTCTAAGACCTTAACCATTAAGCCAGAGTAAGAATAAAGACCTTAAACATTAGGCCAGAGAAAGAGTCTAAGACCTTAACCATTAGGCCGGAGTAAGAGCTAAGACCTTAACCATTAGGCCAGAGTAAGAGTCTAAGACCTTAACCATTAGGCCAGAGTAAGAGTCTGGCCAGAGTAAGAGTTAAGACCTTTACCATTAGGCCAGATTAAGAGTCTAAGACCTTAACCATTAGGCCAGAGTAAGAGTTAAGACCTTAACCATTAGGCCAGAGTAAGAGTCTAAGACCTTAACCATTATGTCAGAGTAAGAGTCTAAGACCTTAGCTATTAGGCCAGACTAAGAGTTAAGACCTTAACCATTAGGCCAGAGTACGAGTCTAAGACCTTAGCTATTAGGCCAGAGTAAGAGTTAAGACCTTAACCATTAGGCCAGAGTACGAGTCTAACACCTTAGCTATTAGGCCAGAGTAAGAGTTAAGACCTTAACCATTAGGCCAGAGTATGAGTCTAAGACCTTAGCTATTAGGCCAGAGTAAGAGTTAAGACCTTAACCAGTAGGCCAGAGTAAGAGTTAAGACCTTAACCTGTAGGCCATAGTACGAGTCTAAGACCTTAGCTATTAGGCCAGAGTAAGAGTTAAGACCTTAGCTATTAGGCCTGAGTAAGAGTTAAGACCATAACCATTAGGCCAGAGTACGAGTTTAAGACCTTAGCTATTAGGCCAGAATAAGAGTTAAGACTTTAACCATTAGGCCAGAGTAAGAGTTAAGACCTTAACCATTAGGCCAGAGTACGAGTCTAAGACCTTAGCTATTAGGCCAGAGTAAGAGTTAAGACCTTAGCTATTAGGCCAGAGTAAGAGTTAAGACCTTAACCAGTTGGCCAGAGTAAGAGTTAAGACCTTAGCTATTAGGCCAGAGTAAGAGTTAAGACCTTAACCATTACGCCTGAGTACGAGTCTAAAACCTTAGCTATTAGGCCAGAGTAAGTGTTAAGACCTGAGCTATTATGCCAGACTAAGAGTTAAGACCTTAATCAGTAGGCCAGAGTAAGAGTTAAGACCTTAACCAGTAGGCCAGAGTAAGAGTTAAGACCTTAATCATTAGGCCAGAGTACTAGTCTAAGACCTTAGCTATTAGGCCAGAGTAAGAGTTAAGACCTTAACCAGTAGGCCAGAGTAAGAGTTAAGACCTTAACCTGTAGGCCATAGTACGAGTCTAAGACCTTAGCTATTAGGCCAGAGTAAGAGTTAAGACCTTAACCAGTCGGCCAGAGTAAGAGTTAAGACCTTAACCAGTAGGCCAGAGTACGAGTCTAACACCTTAGCTATTAGGCCAGAGTAAGAGTTAAGACCTTAACCAGTAGGCCAGAGAAAGAGTTAAGACCTTAACCATTAGACCAGAGTACGAGTCTAAGACCTCAGCTATTAGGCCAGAGTAATAGTTAAGACCTTAACCAGTAGGCCAGAATAAGAGTTAAGACCTTAACCAGTAGGCCATAGTACGAGTCTAAGACCTTAGCTATTAGGCCAGAGTAAGAGTTAAGACCTTAACCAGTAGGCCAGAGAAAGAGTTAAGACCTTAACCATTAGATCAGAGTACGAGTCTAAGACCTTCACCATTAGGCCAGAGTACGAGTCTAAGACCTTAGCTATTAGGCCAGAGTAAGAGTTAAGACCTTAACCATTAGGCCAGAGTACCAGTCTAAGACCTTAGCTATTACGCCAGAGTAAGAGTTAAGACCTTAACCAGTTGGCCAGAGTAAGAGTTAAGCCCTTCACCATTAGGCCAGAGTACGAGTCTAAGACCTTAGCTATTAGGCCAGAGTAAGAGTTAAGACCTTAACCAGTAGGCCAGAGTAAGAGTTAAGACCTTAACCATTAGGCCAGAGTACCAGTCTAAGATCTTAGCTATTAGGCCAGAGTAAGAGTTAAGACCTTAGCTATTAGGCCAGAGTAAGAGTTAAGACCTTAACCATTAGGCCAGAGTACGAGTCTAAGACATTAGCTATTAGGCCAGAGTAAGAGTTAAGACCTTAACCAGTAGGCCAGAGTAAGAGTTAAGAACTTAACCTGTAGGCCATAGTACGAGTCTAAGACCTTAGCTATTAGGCCAGAGTAAGAGTTAAGACCTTAGCTATTAGGCCAGAGTAAGAGTTAAGACCTTAACCATTAGGCCAAAGTACGAGTCTAAGACCTTAGCTATTAGGCCAGAGTAAGAATTAAGACCTTAGCTATTAGGCCAGAGTAAAAGTTAAGACCTTAACCAGTAGGCCAGAGTGAGAGTTAAGACCTTAACCATTAGGCCAGGGTACGAGTCTAAGACCTTAGCTATTAGGCCAGAGTAAGAGTTAAGACGTTAACCAGTAGCCCAGTGTAAGAGCTAAGACCTTAACCATTAGGCCAGAAGACGAGTCTAAGACATTAGCTATTAGGCCAGAGTAAGAGTTAAGACCTTAGCTATTAGGCCAGAGTAAGAGTTAAGACCTTAACCATTAGGCCAAAGTATGAGTCTAAGACCTTAGCTATTAGGCCAGAGTACGAGTCTAAGACCTTAGCTATTAGGCCAGAGTAAGAGTTAAGACCTTAACCATTAGGCCAGAGTACGAGTCTTAGACCTTAGCTATTAGGCCAGAGTAAGAGTTAAGACCTTAGCTATTAGGCCAGAGTAAGAATTAAGACCTTAACCAGTAGGCCAGAGTAAGAGTTAAGACCTTAACCTGTAGGCCATAGTACGAGTCTAAGACCTTAGCTATTAGGTCAGAGTAAGAGTTAAGACCTTAACCAGTAGGCCAGAGTATGAGTTAAGACCTTAACCATTAGGCCAGAGTACGAGTCTAAGACCTTAGCTATTAGGCCAGAGTAAGAGTTAAGACCTTAACCAGTAGGCCAGAGTAAGAGTTAAGACCTTAACCATTAGGCCAGAGTAAGAGTCTGGCCAGAGTAAGAGTTAAGACCTTTACCATTAGGCCAGATTAAGAGTCTAAGACCTTAACCATTAAGCCAGAGTAAGAATAAAGACCTTAAACATTAGGCCAGAGAAAGAGTCTAAGACCTTAACCATTAGGCCGGAGTAAGAGCTAAGACCTTAACCATTAGGCCAGAGTAAGAGTCTAAGACCTTAACCATTAGGCCAGAGTAAGAGTCTGGCCAGAGTAAGAGTTAAGACCTTTACCATTAGGCCAGATTAAGAGTCTAAGACCTTAACCATTAGGCCAGAGTAAGAGTTAAGACCTTAACCATTAGGCCAGAGTAAGAGTCTAAGACCTTAACCATTATGTCAGAGTAAGAGTCTAAGACCTTAGCTATTAGGCCAGACTAAGAGTTAAGACCTTAACCATTAGGCCAGAGTACGAGTCTAAGACCTTAGCTATTAGGCCAGAGTAAGAGTTAAGACCTTAACCATTAGGCCAGAGTACGAGTCTAACACCTTAGCTATTAGGCCAGAGTAAGAGTTAAGACCTTAACCATTAGGCCAGAGTATGAGTCTAAGACCTTAGCTATTAGGCCAGAGTAAGAGTTAAGACCTTAACCAGTAGGCCAGAGTAAGAGTTAAGACCTTAACCTGTAGGCCATAGTACGAGTCTAAGACCTTAGCTATTAGGCCAGAGTAAGAGTTAAGACCTTAGCTATTAGGCCTGAGTAAGAGTTAAGACCTTAACCATTAGGCCAGAGTACGAGTTTAAGACCTTAGCTATTAGGCCAGAATAAGAGTTAAGACTTTAACCATTAGGCCAGAGTAAGAGTTAAGACCTTAACCATTAGGCCAGAGTACGAGTCTAAGACCTTAGCTATTAGGCCAGAGTAAGAGTTAAGACCTTAGCTATTAGGCCAGAGTAAGAGTTAAGACCTTAACCAGTTGGCCAGAGTAAGAGTTAAGACCTTAGCTATTAGGCCAGAGTAAGAGTTAAGACCTTAACCATTACGCCTGAGTACGAGTCTAAAACCTTAGCTATTAGGCCAGAGTAAGTGTTAAGACCTGAGCTATTATGCCAGACTAAGAGTTAAGACCTTAATCAGTAGGCCAGAGTAAGAGTTAAGACCTTAACCAGTAGGCCAGAGTAAGAGTTAAGACCTTAATCATTAGGCCAGAGTACTAGTCTAAGACCTTAGCTATTAGGCCAGAGTAAGAGTTAAGACCTTAACCAGTAGGCCAGAGTAAGAGTTAAGACCTTAACCTGTAGGCCATAGTACGAGTCTAAGACCTTAGCTATTAGGCCAGAGTAAGAGTTAAGACCTTAACCAGTCGGCCAGAGTAAGAGTTAAGACCTTAACCAGTAGGCCAGAGTACGAGTCTAACACCTTAGCTATTAGGCCAGAGTAAGAGTTAAGACCTTAACCAGTAGGCCAGAGAAAGAGTTAAGACCTTAACCATTAGACCAGAGTACGAGTCTAAGACCTCAGCTATTAGGCCAGAGTAATAGTTAAGACCTTAACCAGTAGGCCAGAATAAGAGTTAAGACCTTAACCAGTAGGCCATAGTACGAGTCTAAGACCTTAGCTATTAGGCCAGAGTAAGAGTTAAGACCTTAACCAGTAGGCCAGAGAAAGAGTTAAGACCTTAACCAATAGATCAGAGTACGAGTCTAAGACCTTCACCATTAGGCCAGAGTACGAGTCTAAGACCTTAGCTATTAGGCCAGAGTAAGAGTTAAGACCTTAACCATTAGGCCAGAGTACCAGTCTAAGACCTTAGCTATTACGCCAGAGTAAGAGTTAAGACCTTAACCAGTTGGCCAGAGTAAGAGTTAAGCCCTTCACCATTAGGCCAGAGTACGAGTCTAAGACCTTAGCTATTAGGCCAGAGTAAGAGTTAAGACCTTAACCAGTAGGCCAGAGTAAGAGTTAAGACCTTAACCATTAGGCCAGAGTACCAGTCTAAGATCTTAGCTATTAGGCCAGAGTAAGAGTTAAGACCTTAGCTATTAGGCCAGAGTAAGAGTTAAGACCTTAACCATTAGGCCAGAGTACGAGTCTAAGACCTTAGCTATTAGGCCAGAGTAAGAGTTAAGACCTTAACCAGTAGGCCAGAGTAAGAGTTAAGAACTTAACCTGTAGGCCATAGTACGAGTCTAAGACCTTAGCTATTAGGCCAGAGTAAGAGTTAAGACCTTAGCTATTAGGCCAGAGTAAGAGTTAAGACCTTAACCATTAGGCCAAAGTACGAGTCTAAGACCTTAGCTATTAGGCCAGAGTAAGAATTAAGACCTTAGCTATTAGGCCAGAGTAAAAGTTAAGACCTTAACCAGTAGGCCAGAGTGAGAGTTAAGACCTTAACCATTAGGCCAGGGTACGAGTCTAAGACCTTAGCTATTAGGCCAGAGTAAGAGTTAAGACGTTAACCAGTAGCCCAGTGTAAGAGCTAAGACCTTAACCATTAGGCCAGAAGACGAGTCTAAGACATTAGCTATTAGGCCAGAGTAAGAGTTAAGACCTTAGCTATTAGGCCAGAGTAAGAGTTAAGACCTTAACCATTAGGCCAAAGTATGAGTCTAAGACCTTAGCTATTAGGTCAGAGTAAGAGTTAAGACCTTAGCTATTAGGCCAGAGTAAAAGTTAAGACCTTAACCAATAGGCCAGATTGAGAGTTAAGACCTTAACCATTAGGCCAGAGTACGAGTCTAAGACCTTAGCTATTAGGCCAGAGTAAGAGTTAAGACCTTAACCAGTAGCCCAGTGTAAGAGTTAAGACCTTAACCATTAGGCCAGAATACGAGTCTAAGACCTTAGCTATTAGGCCAGAGTAAGAGTTAAGACCTTAGCTATTAGGCCAGAGTACGAGTCTAAGACCTTAGCTATTAGGCCAGAGTACGAGTCTAGGACCTTAGCTATTAGGCCAGAGTAAGAGTTAAGACCTTAGCTATTAGGCCAGAGTAAGAGTTAAGACCTTAGCTATTAGGCCAGAGTACGAGTCTAAGACCTTAGCTATTAGGCCAGAGTACGTGTCCAAGACCTTAGCTATTAGGCCAGAGTAAGAGTTAAGACCTTAGCTATTAGGCCAGAGTAAGAGTTAAGACCTTAGCTATTAGGCCAGAGTACGAGTCTAAGACCTTAGCTATCAGGCCATAGTACGAGTCTTACACCTTAGCTATTAGGCCAGAGTAAGAGTTAAGACCTTAGCTATTAGGCCAGAGTAAGAGTTAAGACCTTAACCAGTACGCCAGAGTAAGAGTTAAGGCCTTAACCTGTAGGCCAGAGTGAGAGTTAAGACCTTAACCTGTAGGCCATAGTAGGAGTCTTAGACCTTAGCTATTAGGCCAGAGTAAGAGTTAAGACCTTAACCAGTAGGCCAGAGTAAGAGTTAAGACCTTAACCATTAGGCCAGAGTACGAGTCTAAGACCTTAGCTATTAGGCCAGAGTAAGAGTTAAGACCTTAGCTATTAGGCCAGAGTAAGAGTTAAGACCGTAACCATTAAGCCAGAGTACGAGTCTAAGACCTTAGGTATTTAGCCAGAGTAAGAGTTAAGACCTTAGCTATTAGGCCAGAGTAAGAGTTAAGATCTTAACCATTACGCCTGAGTACGAGTCTAGGACCTTAGCTATTAGGCCAGAGTAAGTGTTAAGACCTGAGCTATTATGCCAGACTAAGAGTTAAGACCTTAATCAGTAGGCCAGAGTAAGAGTTAAGACCTTAACCAGTAGGCCAGAGTAAGAGTTAAGACCTTAATCATTAGGCCAGAGTACTAGTCTAAGACCTTAGCTATTAGGCCAGAGTAAGAGTTAAGACCTTAACCAGTAGGCCAGAGTAAGAGTTAAGACCTTAACCTGTAGGCCATAGTACGAGTCTAAGACCTTAGCTATTAGGCTATTAGGCTGACTCGCTATTCACCCCTGAGGCGGAAGCCGGGGGCTGCTCATTAGCTTTTAAACCTTCTGTATTGTTTTGCACTGTTTGTTTGCTTTGCGACGCAATTATTGTCCTACCTTGCTTGGCGCACTGCTGGGGATCGTCATCGTCACCTCCCACGTGACTCGGAGCCACGCCCCTTTTTAGCCACGCCCCCTCCCGGAGGCTTGAAAATCGCCGCGCTGAGTAGCAGCCGGTGCTGACTCGCTATTCACCCCTGAGGCGGAAGCCGGGGGCTGCTCATTAGCTTTTAAACCTTCTGTATTGTTTTGCACTGTTTGTTTGCTTTGCGACGCAATTATTGTCCTACCTTGCTTGGCGCACTGCTGGGGATCGTCATCGTCACCTCCCACGTGACTCGGAGCCACGCCCCTTTTTAGCCACGCCCCCCGCCTCTTCCCCTTTATTATGCTCACTGCTCGGGAGCGCAGCGGACGAGCGCAGCGGGCACTTCCTCGGCACGCCGAAGACACGCCAAAGACTAGCAAAGACTGTGCTCCTCCGTGACCATCCGGGGCCCGGGGCCAGAACCCCTGGCAAGAATGTGGTTTACGCAAGGGGCGACCTATTACAGCTTAACTTGGGTAAGTCCCATCTGGAGCCGGCTACCATACATCGGCTGGGTTGCGAGGGTCTGCTAATTTCACCTAGGAGTGTCAGAGGGCGACATCGCACTCCCAACACACATACCTTGAGCTACGGTCTATTGAATACTCGCTCTTTGCAGAGCCATAGGTTAGAGGTCTTCACATTTTTGGAAGACGGGGAGTTAGATGTCCTTGCGCTTACCGAAACATGGCTGGAGGATTGCTCAGTGCCTGATTTAGTGGCGGCCCTTCCAGATAACTACTTGGCTATTCATTTTAACAGGGAGGGGGCCAAGAGAGGAGGAGGAGTAGCCCTTTTATATCAGTCATGCCTCCGTGCCAATAGGTTCCTCTCTGAAACCCTTGGAGGAGCTGAGGTTATGGGGGTTAAGCTCAGGAGGGGAGCGGTCTGTGTGGTGTTCTTGGTTGTTTATCGGCCACCTTGGGCGTCGTCTGACTTCCCCACTCTCTTTGTAAGACTGGTCCAGGACCTGTGTACAAGATATGATAAAATGGTGATCGTTGGGGACTTCAACTATCATTGGGAAAAATCCCCGAAAGAAGGACAAGCATTACAGATCGAGGAGGCGGTCTCCTCTTTAGGTCTTACCCAACAGGTCAAGGGACCGACACATGAGAAAGGTCATGTGCTCGACTTAGTCTGGACCACCATGCCAGCCCAGGGTATCACGGAAATTCTTCCCTGTGCTTGGTCTGACCATTTTCTAATAAAGGGTAGACTTTTATTGAAGGGCCCCCTGTCCAAACCTGGGGAGGGCTGGAAAACGGCCCGTAAATGGAGAAACCTTGATGGGGAAAAACTGGTCCACCTCTTAGAACACCACCCTTCAGCCAAAGAGCAGGATGCCAACGTTGATGCTCTATGTGGACACCTCCAGCATAAACTGGGAAGTGCCATCGATGTGGTGGCACCTCTTCGCAGGATGAAGAAGGTGGCGAGAGGAGCCGGGGCGCCTTGGTATAATGATTCCCTTAGGGAGATGAAATGCGGGGTGAGGAAGAAAGAACGGGCATGGCGTAAAAAATACGACGCCATCTCCAAACAAGAATATGTTTCATCCTTAGCCCAGTACAAACTAGCCATACAATCAAGGAAGGCTGCTTTCTTTGAGGAAAGAATAACTACGGCAAGAAATCCGCAAAAAGAAATTTTTCGGGTCCTGGCGGAGCTCAGGGTGAACAAGGAGCAAAGTCCCGAGTTCTCCCAGGAGGACTGTCAGAGGTTCCAGGATTTCTTCGTAAAGAAGATATCTGATATCTTGGACGAAATTGCGGAAACCGCACCCCTCGAATGTCCGCGTATACCGGACCTTATTGCCCCGCTAAACATTCCACCATTAGCTGAGTTATCCCCTATTTCCAAACAGGAATTACTTAAAATTATAGGCCGAGTTAAATCAGGTTCCTTGGTGGATCCATGCCCTCCTGACATATTCAAGATGGCAATGCCAGGAATAGAGGAAGAGGTTCTGCACCTATTGAACACCTCTCTTCATACAGGACAGATCCCTTTAGCTTTTAAAGAGGCCCGCTTGATCCCCTTGCTGAAGAAACCCGGAGCAGACACAAAATGTCTGAAAAATTTTCGGCCCATCTCCCAGCTGCCTTTCCTTGCTAAGGTAATTGAGCAGCACGAGTTAGCTCTATTATCGGGCCATCTAGAGAGTAACAACCTGCTGGAGACCAATCAGGCAGGGTTCCGTGCTAATCACAGCACGGAACTAGTCATGTTATCTATTCTAAATGAGCTAAGGATGCGAGCTGATGTAAAAACACCGAGCGCCCTGGTACTACTGGATCTCTCCGCGGCGTTTGACACCGTGTGTCATAAACAGCTTCTGTCGCGGTTGAGATCCTTTGGCGTCGTGGGTACAGCACATGCATGGCTCACATCATTTTTGCAGGGTAGGACACAACGAGTGCAGCTGGGGGATCTACTCTCCACCCCTGCTCCAATCACCTGCGGGGTCCCACAGGGCTCTGCCTTGTCCCCCCTACTTTTCAACATCTACCTGCAGCCACTAATTGCTCTCCTGAACAGGATGGACTGCCTAGTGTACAACTATGCCGATGACACCCAGATAATCATCTGGCTGGATGATGGTCCAGGAGCATCCACTAGGCTACAGGACATATTGAAAACTACAGTCAATTGGATGTCCGAGAACTCCTTGAAAGTTAATCCGGATAAGACGGAAGTATTGCCCATTTCCATCTCAGGTAACCCTTGGAGTGAGAAATTTTGGCCTAGGGAGCTGGGCGTACCACCAAAACCGGCAGCTGCGGTCAAAAGCTTAGGCCTATATGTGGATAATAAATTATCCATGGAAAAACAAGTTGCCACTGTAGTAGGCACCAGTATATGCCTCTTAAGACAACTAAGGAAGATCTCTGCCCTACTTTCATTCCCTACTTTGAGACACGTGGTCTCAGCCACAATTCTGGCTAGGCTGGACTACGGGAACTCCCTTTATTCAGGTTTGCCACAGCGGCTGCTGGACAAACTACAGGGAGTTATGAACGATGCAGCTAGGCTAATATTTAAAAAACCCAGGACTGCCCATGCCTCTCCCCTGATGCAGGAGCTGCATTGGCTGCCAATTCGTCAGAGAATTGTCTTCAAAGGACTGTGTATCGCTCACAAGGCTCAGTATGGCAAAGCACCAAAATACCTGAAATCCCGATTATCCCCCTACACACCGGGTAGGACTTTGCGTTCGTCGGACGCCACTCTTCTGTCTCAGTCCCGTTTTAAATTGTCCACGGTGGGGGGCCGCGCTTTTTCCAACACGCTCCCAGCTTTATGGAACAAATTGGATCCAGAGCTCAGGAAGGAAAGTAACTTACTTTCCTTCAGAAAAAAACTAAAAACGGTACTGTTCAAACAAGCATGGAGCAGATCTTAGGTGCACAGTTGGTTTCAAGTGAATGTAACATCTTTCACGTAAATCTGGTCAGACTGCGCTTAGAGACCCCTGTGGTTATAACGCGCCATATAAATTAAATAAATAAATAAATAAATAGGCCAGAGTAAGAGTTAAGACCTTAACCAGTAGGCCAGAGAAAGAGTTAAGACCTTAACCATTAGACCAGAGTACGAGTCTAAGACCTCAGCTATTAGGCCAGAGTAAGAGTTAAGACCTTAACCAGTAGGCCAGAATAAGAGTTAAGACCTTAACCAGTAGGCCATAGTACGAGTCTAAGACCTTAGCTATTAGGCCAGAGTAAGAGTTAAGACCTTAACCAGTAGGCCAGAGAACGAGTTAAGACCTTAACCATTAGATCAGAGTACGAGTCTAAGACCGTAGCTATTAGGCCAGAGTAAGAGTTAAGACCTTAGCTATTAGGCCAGAGTAAGAGTTAAGACTTTAACCATTTAGCCAGAGTAAGAATAAAGACCTTAAACATTAGGCCAGAGAAAGAGTCTAAGACCTTAACCATTAGGCCGGAGTAAAAGCTCAGACCTTAACCATTAGGCCAGAGTAAGAGTCTAAGACCTTAGCCATTAGGCCAGAGTAAGAGTTAAGACCTTAACCATTAGGCCAGAGTAAGAGTCTGGCCAGAGTAAGAGTTAAGACCTTTACCATTAGGCCAGATTAAGAGTCTAAGACCTTAACCATTAGGCCAGAGTAAGAGTTAAGACCTTAACCATTAGGCCAGAGTAAGAGTCTAAGACCTTAACCATTATGTCAGAGTAAGAGTCTAAGAGCTTAACCATTAGGCCAGAGTAAGAGTTAAGACCTTAACCATTAGGCCAGAGTTTGAGTCTAAGACCTTAGCTATTAGGCCAGAGTAAGTGTTAAGACCTTAACCAGTAGGCCAGAGTAAGAGTTAAGACCTTAACCATTAGTCCAGAGTACGAGCCTAAGACCTTAGCTATTAGGCCAGAGTAAGAGTTAATACCTTAGCTATTAGGCCAGAGTAAGAGTTAAGACCTTAACCATTATGCCAGAGTAAGAGTTAAGACCTTAGCTATTAGGCCAGAGTAAGAGTTAAGACCTTAACTATTAGGCCAGAGTACGAGTCTAAGACCTTAGCTATTAGGCCAGAGTAAGAGTTAAGACCTTAACCAGTAGGCCAGAGTAACAGTTAAGACCTTAACCATTAGTCCAGAGTACAAGTCTAAGACTGTAGCTATTAGGCCAGAGAAAGAGTTAAGACCTTAGCTATTGGGCCAGAGTAGGAGTGAAGACCTTAACAATTAGGCCAGAGTACGAGTCTAAGACCTTAGCTATTAGGCCAGAGTAAGAGTTAAGACCTTAACCATTAGGCCAGAGTACGAGTCTAAGACCTTAGCTATTAGGCCAGAATACGAATTAAGACCTTAGCTATTAGGCCTGAGTAAGAGTTAACACCTTAGCTATTAGGCCAGAGTACGAGTTAAGACCTTAACCAGTAGGCCGGAGTAAGAGTTAAGACCTTAACCTGTAGGCCAGGGTAGGAGTTAAGACCTAAACCTGTAGGCCATACTATGAGTCTAAGACCTTAGCTATTAGGCCAGAGTAAGAGTTAAGACCTTAGCTATTAGGCCAGAGTAAGAGCTAAGACCTTAACCAGTAGGCCAGAGTAAGAATTAAGACCTTAACCTGTAGGCCATAGTACGAGTCTAAGACCTTAGCTATTAGGCCAGAGTAAGAGTTAAGACCTTAACCAGTAGGCCAGAGTAAGACTTAAAACATTAACCTGTAGGCCAGAGTACGAGTCTAAGACCTTAGCTATTAGGACAGAGTAAGAGTTAAGACCTTAGCTATTAGGCCAGAGTAGGAGTTAAGACCTTAACCATTAGGCCAGAGTACGAGTCTAAGACCTAAGCTATTAGGCCAGAGTAAGAGATAAGACCTTAGCTATTAGGCCAGAGTAAGAGTTAAGACCTTAACCAGTAGGCCAGAGTAAGAGTTAAGACCTTAACCTGTAGGCCAGAGTACGAGTCTAAAACCTTAGCTCTTAGGCCAGAGTAAGAGTTAAGACCTTAATCATTAGGCCAGAGTGCGAGTCTCAGAACTTAGCTATTAGGCCAGAGTAAGAGTTAAGACCTTAACCTGTAGGCCAGAGTACGAGTCTAAGACCTTAGCTGTTAGGCCAGAGTAAGAGTTAAGGCCTTAACCAGTACGCCAGAGTAAGAGTTAAGACCTTAACCTGTAGGCCATAGTACGAGTCTAAGACCTTAGCTATTAGGCCAGAGTAAGAGTTAAGACCTTAACCAGTAGGCCAGAGTAAGAGTTAAGACCTTAACCTGTAGGCCAGAGTAAGAGTTAAGACCTTAACCTGTAGGCCAGAGTACGAGTCTAAGACCTTAGCTATTAGGCCAGAGTAAGAGTTAAGACCTTAAGCAGTAGGCCAGAGTAAGAGTTAAGACCTTAACCTGTAGGCCATAGTACGAGTCTAAGACCTTAGCTATTAGGCCAGAGTAAAAGTTAAGACCTTAACCAGTAGGCCAGAGTAAGAGTTAAGAACTTAACCTGTAGGCCAGAGTAAGAGTTAAGACCTTAACCTGTAGGCCATAGTACGAGTCTAAGACCTTAGCTATTAGGCCAGAGTAAGAGTTAAGACCTTAGCTATTAGGCCAGAGTACGAGTTAAGACCTTAACCATTAAGCCAGAGTACGAGTCTAAGACCTTAGCTTTTTAGCCAGAGTAAGTGTTAAGACCTTAGCTATTAGGCCAGAGTAAGAGTTAAGACCTTAACCATTAGGCCAGAGTATGAGTCTAAGACGTTAGCTATTAGGCCAGAGTAAGAGTCAAGACCTTAACCAGTAGGCCAGAGTAAGAGTTAAGACCTTAACCATTAGTCCAGAGTATGAGTCTAAGACCTTAGCTATTAGGCCAGAGTAAGAGTTAAGACCTTAGCTATTGGGCCAGAGTAAGAGTTAAGACCTTAACCATTTGGCCAGAGTACGAGTCTAAGACCTTAGCTATTAGGCCAGAGTAAGAGTTAAGACCTTAACCTGTAGGCTATAGTACGAGTATAAGACCTTAGCCATTAGGCCAGAGTAAGAGTTAAGAACTTAGCTATCAGGCCAGAGTAAGAGTTAAGACCTTAACCAGTAGGCCAGAGTAAGAGTTAAGACCTTAACCTGTAGGCCAGAGTAGGAGTTAAGACCTAAACCTGTAGGCCATACTATGAGTCCAAGACCTTAGCTAATAGGCAAGAGTAAGAGTTAAGACCTTTGCTATTAGGCCAGAGTAAGAGTTAAGACCTTAACCAGTAGGCCAGAGTAAGAGTTAAGACCTTAACCTGAAGGCCATAGTACGAGTCTAAGACCTTAGATATTAGGCCAGAGTAAGAGTCAAGACCTTAGCTATTAGGCCAGAGTAAGAGTTAAGACCTTAACCTGTAGGCCAGAGTATGAGTCTAAGACCTTAGCTATTAGGCCAGAGTACGAGTCTAAGACCTTAGCTATTAGGCCAGAGTAAGAGTTAAGACCTTAACCATTAGGCCAGAGTACGAGTCTAAGACCTTAGCTATTAGGCCAGAGTAAGAGTTAAGACCTTAACCAGTAGGCCAGAGTACGAGTCTAAGACCTTAGCTATTAGGCCAGAGTAAGAGTTAAGACCTTAACCAGTAGGCCAGAGTAAGAGTTAAGACCTTAACCTGTAGGCCATAGTACGAGTCTAAGACCTTAGCTATTAGGCCAGTGTAAGAGTTAAGACCTTAACCATTAGGCCAGAGTACGAGTCTAACACCTTAGCTATTAGGCCAGAGTAAGAGTTAAGACCTTAAACATTAGGCCAGAGTACGAGTCTAAGACCTTAGCTATTAGGCTAGACTAAGAGTTAAGACCTTAGCTATTAGGCCAGAGTACGAGTCTAAGACCTTAGCTATTAGGCCAGAGTAAGAGTTAAGACCTTAACCAAAAGGCCAGAGTAAGAGTTAAGACCTAACCTGTATGCCATAGTACGAGTCTAAGACCTTAGCTATTAGGCCAGAGTAAGAGTTAAGACCTTAGCTATTAGGCCAGAGTAAGAATTAAGACCTTAACCAGTAGGCCAGAGTAAGAGTTAAGACCTTAACCTGTAGGCCAGAGTAAGAGTTAAGACCTTAACCTGTAGGCCATAGTATGAGTCTTAGACCTTAGCTATTAGGCCAGAGTAAGAGTTAAGACCTTAACCAGTAGGCCAGAGAAAGAGTTAAGACCTTAACCATTAGATCAGAGTACGAGTCTAAGACCGTAGCTATTAGGCCAGAGTAAGAGTTAAGACCTTAGCTATTAGGCCAGAGTAAGAGTTAAGACTTTAACCATTTAGCCAGAGTAAGAATAAAGACCTTAAACATTAGGCCAGAGAAAGAGTCTAAGACCTTAACCATTAGGCCGGAGTAAAAGCTAAGACCTTAACCATTAGGCCAGAGTATGAGTCTAAGACGTTAACCATTAGGCCAGAGTAAGAGTTAAGACCTTAACCATTAGGCCAGAGTAAGAGTCTGGCCAGAGTAAGAGTTAAGACCTTTACCATTAGGCCAGATTAAGAGTCTAAGACCTTAACCATTAGGCCAGAGTAAGAGTTAAGACCTTAACCATTAGGCCAGAGTAAGAGTCTAAGACCTTAACCATTATGTCAGAGTAAGAGTCTAAGAGCTTAACCATTAGGCCAGAGTAAGAGTTAAGACCTTAACCATTAGGCCAGAGTTTGAGTCTAAGACCTTAGCTATTAGGCCAGAGTAAGTGTTAAGACCTTAACCAGTAGGCCAGAGTAAGAGTTAAGACCTTAACCATTAGTCCAGAGTACGAGCCTAAGACCTTAGCTATTAGGCCAGAGTAAGAGTTAATACCTTAGCTATTAGGCCAGAGTAAGAGTTAAGACCTTAACCATTATGCCAGAGTAAGAGTTAAGACCTTAGCTATTAGGCCAGAGTAAGAGTTAAGACCTTAACTATTAGGCCAGAGTACGAGTCTAAGACCTTAGCTATTAGGCCAGAGTAAGAGTTAAGACCTTAACCAGTAGGCCAGAGTAACAGTTAAGACCTTAACCATTAGTCCAGAGTACGAGTCTAAGACCTTAGCTATTAGGCCAGAGAAAGAGTTAAGACCTTAGCTATTGGGCCAGAGTAAGAGTGAAGACCTTAACAATTAGGCCAGAGTACGAGTCTAAGACCTTAGCTATTAGGCCAGAGTAAGAGTTAAGACCTTAACCATTAGGCCAGAGTACAAGTCTAAGACCTTAGCTATTAGGCCAGAGTAAGAATTAAGACCTTAGCTATTAGGCCTGAGTAAGAGTTAACACCTTAGCTATTAGGCCAGAGTACGAGTTAAGACCTTAACCAGTAGGCCAGAGTAAGAGTTAAGACCTTAACCTGTAGGCCAGGGTAGGAGTTAAGACCTAAACCTGTAAGCCATACTATGAGTCTAAGACCTTAGCTATTAGGCCAGAGTAAGAGTTAAGACCTTAGCTATTAGGCCAGAGTAAGAGCTAAGACCTTAACCAGTAGGCCAGAGTAAGAATTAAGACCTTAACCTGTAGGCCATAGTACGAGTCTAAGACCTTAGCTATTAGGCCAGAGTAAGAGTTAAGACCTTAACCAGTAGGCCAGAGTAAGACTTAAAACATTAACCTGTAGGCCAGAGTACGAGTCTAAGACCTTAGCTATTAGGCCAGAGAAGGAGTTAAGACCTTAGCTATTAGGCCAGAGTAGGAGTTAAGACCTTAACCATTAGGCCAGAGTACGAGTCTAAGACCTAAGCTATTAGGCCAGAGTAAGAGTTAAGACCTTAGCTATTAGGCCAGAGTAAGAGTTAAGACCTTAACCAGTAGGCCAGAGTAAGAGTTAAGACCTTAACCTGTAGGCCAGAGTACGAGTCTAAAACCTTAGCTATTAGGCCAGAGTAAGAGTTAAGACCTTAATCATTAGGCCAGAGTGCGAGTCTCAGACCTTAGCTATTAGGCCAGAGTAAGAGTTAAGACCTTAACCTGTAGGCCAGAGTACGAGTCTAAGACCTTAGCTGTTAGGCCAGAGTAAGAGTTAAGACCTTAACCAGTACGCCAGAGTAAGAGTTAAGACCTTAACCTGTAGGCCATAGTACGAGTCTAAGACCTTCGCTATTAGGCCAGAGTAAGAGTTAAGACCTTAACCAGTAGGCCAGAGTAAGAGTTAAGACCTTAACCTGTAGGCCATAGTAAGAGTTAAGACCTTAACCTGTAGGCCAGAGTACGAGTCTAAGACCTTATCTATAAGGCCAGGGTAAGAGTTACGACCTTATCCAGTAGGCCAGAGTAAGAGTTAAGACCTTAGCTATTAGGCCAGAGTAAGAGTTAAGACCTTAAGCAGTAGGCCAGAGTAAGAGTTAAGACCTTAACCTGTAGGCCATAGTACGAGTCTAAGACCTTAGCTATTAGGCCAGAGTAAAAGTTAAGACCTTAACCAGTAGGCCAGAGTAAGAGTTAAGAACTTAACCTGTAGGCCAGAGTAAGAGTTAAGACCTTAACCTGTAGGCCATAGTACGAGTCTAAGACCTTAGCTATTAGGCCAGAGTAAGAGTTAAGACCTTAGCTATTAGGCCAGAGTACGAGTTAAGACCTTAACCATTAAGCCAGAGTAAGAGTTAAGACCTTAACCATTAGGCCAGAGTACGAGTCTAAGACCTTAGCTATTAGGCCAGAGTAAGAATTAAGACCTTAGCTATTAGGCCTGAGTAAGAGTTAACACCTTAGCTATTAGGCCAGAGTACGAGTTAAGACCTTAACCAGTAGGCCAGAGTAAGAGTGAAGACCTTAACCTGTAGGCCAGGGTAGGAGTTAAGACCTAAACCTGTAAGCCATACTATGAGTCTAAGACCTTAGCTATTAGGCCAGAGTAAGAGTTAAGACCTTAGCTATTAGGCCAGAGTAAGAGCTAAGACCTTAACCAGTAGGCCAGAGTAAGAATTAAGACCTTAACCTGTAGGCCATAGTACGAGTCTAAGACCTTAGCTATTAGGCCAGAGTAAGAGTTAAGACCTTAACCAGTAGGCCAGAGTAAGACTTAAAACATTAACCTGTAGGCCAGAGTACGAGTCTAAGACCTTAGCTATTAGGCCAGAGAAGGAGTTAAGACCTTAGCTATTAGGCCAGAGTAGGAGTTAAGACCTTAACCATTAGGCCAGAGTACGAGTCTAAGACCTAAGCTATTAGGCCAGAGTAAGAGTTAAGACCTTAGCTATTAGGCCAGAGTAAGAGTTAAGACCTTAACCAGTAGGCCAGAGTAAGATTTAAGACCTTAACCTGTAGGCCAGAGTACGAGTCTAAAACCTTAGCTATTAGGCCAGAGTAAGAGTTAAGACCTTAATCATTAGGCCAGAGTGCGAGTCTCAGACCTTAGCTATTAGGCCAGAGTAAGAGTTAAGACCTTAACCTGTAGGCCAGAGTACGAGTCTAAGACCTTAGCTGTTAGGCCAGAGTAAGAGTTAAGACCTTAACCAGTACGCCAGAGTAAGAGTTAAGACCTTAACCTGTAGGCCATAGTACGAGTCTAAGACCTTCGCTATTAGGCCAGAGTAAGAGTTAAGACCTTAACCAGTAGGCCAGAGTAAGAGTTAAGACCTTAACCTGTAGGCCATAGTAAGAGTTAAGACCTTAACCTGTAGGCCAGAGTACGAGTCTAAGACCTTATCTATTAGGCCAGGGTAAGAGTTACGACCTTATCCAGTAGGCCAGAGTAAGAGTTAAGACCTTAGCTATTAGGCCAGAGTAAGAGTTAAGACCTTAATCAGTAGGCCAGAGTGAGAGTTAAGACCTTAACCTGTAGGCCATAGTACGAGTCTAAGACCTTAGCTATTAGGCCAGAGTAAAAGTTAAGACCTTAACCAGTAGGCCAGAGTAAGAGTTAAGAACTTAACCTGTAGGCCAGAGTAAGAGTTAGGACCTTAACCTGTAGGCCATAGTACGAGTCTAAGACCTTAGCTATTAGGCCAGAGTAAGAGTTAAGACCTTAGCTATTAGGCCAGAGTACGAGTTAAGACCTTAACCATTAAGCCAGAGTACGAGTCTAAGACCTTAGCTTTTTAGCCAGAGTAAGAGTTAAGACCTTAGCTATTAGGCCAGAGTAAGAGTTAAGACCTTAACCATTAGGCCAGAGTATGAGTCTAAGACGTTAGCTATTAGGCCAGAGTAAGAGTTAAGACCTTAACCAGTAGGCCAGAGTAAGAGTTAAGACCTTAACCATTAGTCCAGAGTATGAGTCTAAGACCTTATCTATTAGGCCAGAGTAAGAGTTAAGACCTTAGCTATTGGGCCAGAGTAAGAGTTAAGACCTTAACCATTTGGCCAGAGTACGAGTCTAAGACCTTAGCTATTAGGCCAGAGTAAGAGTTAAGACCTTAACCTGTAGGCTATAGTACGAGTATAAGACCTTAGCTATTAGGCCAGAGTAAGAGTTAAGAACTTAGCTATCAGGCCAGAGTAAGAGTTAAGAACTTAGCTATAAGGCCAGAGTAAGAGTTAAGACCTTAACCATTATGCCAGAGTAAGAGTTAAGACCTTAGCTATTAGGCCAGAGTAAGAGTTAAGACCTTAACTATTAGGCCAGAGTACGAGTCTAAGACCTTAGCTATTAGGCCAGAGTAAGAGTTAAGACCTTAACCAGTAGGCCAGAGTAACAGTTAAGACCTTAACCATTAGTCCAGAGTACAAGTCTAAGACCGTAGCTATTAGGCCAGAGAAAGAGTTAAGACCTTAGCTATTGGGCCAGAGTAGGAGTGAAGACCTTAACAATTAGGCCAGAGTACGAGTCTAAGACCTTAGCTATTAGGCCAGAGTAAGAGTTAAGACCTTAACCATTAGGCCAGAGTACAAGTCTAAGACCTTAGCTATTAGGCCAGAATAAGAATTAAGACCTTAGCTATTAGGCCTGAGTAAGAGTTAACACCTTAGCTATTAGGCCAGAGTACGAGTTAAGACCTTAACCAGTAGGCCAGAGTAAGAGTTAAGACCTTAACCTGTAGGCCAGGGTAGGAGTTAAGACCTAAACCTGTAGGCCATACTATGAGTCTAAGACCTTAGCTATTAGGCCAGAGTAAGAGTTAAGACCTTAGCTATTAGGCCAGAGTAAGAGCTAAGACCTTAACCAGTAGGCCAGAGTAAGAATTAAGACCTTAACCTGTAGGCCATAGTACGAGTCTAAGACCTTAGCTATTAGGCCAGAGTAAGAGTTAAGACCTTAACCAGTAGGCCAGAGTAAGACTTAAAACATTAACCTGTAGGCCAGAGTACGAGTCTAAGACCTTAGCTATTAGGCCAGAGTAAGAATTAAGACCTTAGCTATTAGGCCAGAGTAGGAGTTAAGACCTTAACCATTAGGCCAGAGTACGAGTCTAAGACCTAAGCTATTAGGCCAGAGTAAGAGTTAAGACCTTAGCTATTAGGCCAGAGTAAGAGTTAAGACCTTAACCAGTAGGCCAGAGTAAGAGTTAAGACCTTAACCTGTAGGCCAGAGTACGAGTCTAAAACCTTAGCTCTTAGGCCAGAGTAAGAGTTAAGACCTTAATCATTAGGCCAGAGTGTGAGTCTCAGAACTTAGCTATTAGGCCAGAGTAAGAGTTAAGACCTTAACCTGTAGGCCAGAGTACGAGTCTCAGACCTTAGCTGTTAGGCCAGAGTAAGAGTTAAGACCTTAACCAGTACGCCAGAGTAAGAGTTAAGACCTTAACCTGTAGGCCATAGTACGAGTCTAAGACCTTAGCTATTAGGCCAGAGTAAGAGTTAAGACATTAACCAGTAGGCCAGAGTAAGAGTTAAGACCTTAACCTGTAGGCCAGAGTAAGAGTTAAGACCTTAACCTGTAGGCCAGAGTACGAGTCTAAGACCTTAGCTATTAGGCCAGGGTAAGAGTTAAGACCTTATCCAGTAGGCCAGAGTAAGAGTTAAGACCTTAGCTATTAGGCCAGAGTAAGAGTTAAGACCTTAAGCAGTAGGCCAGAGTAAGAGTTAAGACCTTAACCTGTAGGCCATAGTACGAGTCTAAGACCTTAGCTATTAGGCCAGAGTAAAAGTTAAGACCTTAACCAGTAGGCCAGAGTAAGAGTTAAGAACTTAACCTGTAGGCCAGAGTAAGAGTTAAGACCTTAACCTGTAGGCCATAGTACGAGTCTAAGACCTTAGCTATTAGGCCAGAGTAAGAGTTAAGACCTTAGCTATTAGGCCAGAGTACGAGTTAAGACCTTAACCATTAAGCCAGAGTACGAGTCTAAGACCTTAGCTTTTTAGCCAGAGTAAGTGTTAAGACCTTAGCTATTAGGCCAGAGTAAGAGTTAAGACCTTAACCATTAGGCCAGAGTATGAGTCTAAGACGTTAGCTATTAGGCCAGAGTAAGAGTCAAGACCTTAACCAGTAGGCCAGAGTAAGAGTTAAGACCTTAACCATTAGTCCAGAGTATGAGTCTAAGACCTTAGCTATTAGGCCAGAGTAAGAGTTAAGACCTTAGCTATTGGGCCAGAGTAAGAGTTAAGACCTTAACCATTTGGCCAGAGTACGAGTCTAAGACCTTAGCTATTAGGCCAGAGTAAGAGTTAAGACCTTAACCTGTAGGCTATAGTACGAGTATAAGACCTTAGCCATTAGGCCAGAGTAAGAGTTAAGAACTTAGCTATCAGGCCAGAGTAAGAGTTAAGACCTTAACCAGTAGGCCAGAGTAAGAGTTAAGACCTTAACCTGTAGGCCAGAGTAGGAGTTAAGACCTAAACCTGTAGGCCATACTATGAGTCCAAGACCTTAGCTAATAGGCAAGAGTAAGAGTTAAGACCTTAGCTATTAGGCCAGAGTAAGAGTTAAGACCTTAACCAGTAGGCCAGAGTAAGAGTTAAGACCTTAACCTGAAGGCCATAGTACGAGTCTAAGACCTTAGATATTAGGCCAGAGTAAGAGTCAAGACCTTAGCTATTAGGCCAGAGTAAGAGTTAAGACCTTAACCTGTAGGCCAGAGTATGAGTCTAAGACCTTAGCTATTAGGCCAGAGTACGAGTCTAAGACCTTAGCTATTAGGCCAGAGTAAGAGTTAAGACCTTAACCATTAGGCCAGAGTACGAGTCTAAGACCTTAGCTATTAGGCCAGAGTAAGAGTTAAGACCTTAACCAGTAGGCCAGAGTACGAGTCTAAGACCTTAGCTATTAGGCCAGAGTAAGAGTTAAGACCTTAACCAGTAGGCCAGAGTAAGAGTTAAGACCTTAACCTGTAGGCCATAGTACGAGTCTAAGACCTTAGCTATTAGGCCAGAGTAAGAGTTAAGACCTTAACCATTAGGCCAGAGTACGAGTCTAACACCTTAGCTATTAGGCCAGAGTAAGAGTTAAGACCTTAAACATTAGGCCAGAGTACGAGTCTAAGACCTTAGCTATTAGGCTAGACTAAGAGTTAATACCTTAGCTATTAGGCCAGAGTACGAGTCTAAGACCTTAGCTATTAGGCCAGAGTAAGAGTTAAGACCTTAACCAAAAGGCCAGAGTAAGAGTTAAGACCTAACCTGTATGCCATAGTACGAGTCTAAGACCTTAGCTATTAGGCCAGAGTAAGAGTTAAGACCTTAGCTATTAGGCCAGAGTAAGAATTAAGACCTTAACCAGTAGGCCAGAGTAAGAGTTAAGACCTTAACCTGTAGGCCAGAGTAAGAGTTAAGACCTTAACCTGTAGGCCATAGTATGAGTCTTAGACCTTAGCTATTAGGCCAGAGTAAGAGTTAAGACCTTAACCAGTAGGCCAGAGAAAGAGTTAAGACCTTAACCATTAGATCAGAGTACGAGTCTAAGACCGTAGCTATTAGGCCAGAGTAAGAGTTAAGACCTTAGCTATTAGGCCAGAGTAAGAGTTAAGACTTTAACCATTTAGCCAGAGTAAGAATAAAGACCTTAAACATTAGGCCAGAGAAAGAGTCTAAGACCTTAACCATTAGGCCGGAGTAAAACCTAAGACCTTAACCATTAGGCCAGAGTAAGAGTCTAAGACGTTAACCATTAGGCCAGAGTAAGAGTTAAGACCTTAACCATTAGGCCAGAGTAAGAGTCTGGCCAGAGTAAGAGTTAAGACCTTTACCATTAGGCCAGATTAAGAGTCTAAGACCTTAACCATTAGGCCAGAGTAAGAGTTAAGACCTTAACCATTAGGCCAGAGTAAGAGTCTAAGACCTTAACCATTATGTCAGAGTAAGAGTCTAAGAGCTTAACCATTAGGCCAGAGTAAGAGTTAAGACCTTAACCATTAGGCCAGAGTTTGATTCTAAGACCTTAGCTATTAGGCCAGAGTAAGTGTTAAGACCTTAACGAGTAGGCCAGAGTAAGAGTTAAGACCTTAACCATTAGTCCAGAGTACGAGCCTAAGACCTTAGCTATTAGGCCAGAGTAAGAGTTAATACCTTAGCTATTAGGCCAGAGTAAGAGTTTAGACCTTAACCATTATGCCAGAGTAAGAGTTAAGACCTTAGCTATTAGGCCAGAGTAAGAGTTAAGACCTTAACTATTAGGCCAGAGTACGAGTCTAAGACCTTAGCTATTAGGCCAGAGTAAGAGTTAAGACCTTAACCAGTAGGCCAGAGTAACAGTTAAGACCTTAACCATTAGTCCAGAGTACGAGTCTAAGACCTTAGCTATTAGGCCAGAGAAAGAGTTAAGACCTTAGCTATTGGGCCAGAGTAAGAGTGAAGACCTTAACAATTAGGCCAGAGTACGAGTCTAAGACCTTAGCTATTAGGCCAGAGTAAGAGTTAAGACCTTAACCATTAGGCCAGAGTACGAGTCTAAGACCTTAGCTATTAGGCCAGAGTAAGAATTAAGACCTTAGCTATTAGGCCTGAGTAAGAGTTAACACCTTAGCTATTAGGCCAGAGTATGAGTTAAGACCTTAACCAGTAGGCCAGAGTAAGAGTTAAGACCTTAACCTGTAGGCCAGGGTAGGAGTTAAGACCTAAACCTGTAGGCCATACTATGAGTCTAAGACCTTAGCTATTAGGCCAGAGTAAGAGTTAAGACCTTAGCTATTAGGCCAGAGTAAGAGCTAAGACCTTAACCAGTAGGCCAGAGTAAGAATTAAGACCTTAACCTGTAGGCCATAGTACGAGTCTAAGACCTTAGCTATTAGGCCAGAGTAAGAGTTAAGACCTTAACCAGTAGGCCAGAGTAAGACTTAAAACATTAACCTGTAGGCCAGAGTACGAGTCTAAGACCTTAGCTATTAGGCCAGAGAAGGAGTTAAGACCTTAGCTATTAGGCCAGAGTAGGAGTTAAGACCTTAACCATTAGGCCAGAGTACGAGTCTAAGACCTAAGCTATTAGGCCAGAGTAAGAGTTAAGACCTTAGCTATTAGGCCAGAGTAAGAGTTAAGACCTTAACCAGTAGGCCAGAGTAAGAGTTAAGACCTTAACCTGTAGGCCAGAGTACGATTCTAAAACCTTAGCTATTAGGCCAGAGTAAGAGTTAAGACCTTAATCATTAGGCCAGAGTGCGAGTCTCAGACCTTAGCTATTAGGCCAGAGTAAGAGTTAAGACCTTAACCTGTAGGCCAGAGTACGAGTCTAAGACCTTAGCTGTTAGGCCAGAGTAAGAGTTAAGACCTTAACCAGTACGCCAGAGTTAGAGTTAAGACCTTAACCTGTAGGCCATAGTACGAGTCTAAGACCTTAGCTATTAGGCCAGAGTAAGAGTTAAGACCTTAACCAGTAGGCCAGAGTAAGAGTTAAGACCTTAACCTGTAGGCCAGAGTAAGAGTTAAGACCTTAACCTGTAGGCCAGAGTACGAGTCTAAGACCTTATCTATTAGGCCAGGGTAAGAGTTAAGACCTTATCCAGTAGGCCAGAGTAAGAGTTAAGACCTTAGCTATTAGGCCAGAGTAAGAGTTAAGACCTTAAGCAGTAGGCCAGAGTAAGAGTTAAGACCTTAACCTGTAGGCCATAGTACGAGTCTAAGACCTTAGCTATTAGGCCAGAGTAAAAGTTAAGACCTTAACCAGTAGGCCAGAGTAAGAGTTAAGAACTTAACCTGTAGGCCAGAGTAAGAGTTAAGACCTTAACCTGTATGCCATAGTACGAGTCTAAGACCTTAGCTATTAGGCCAGAGTAAGAGTTAAGACCTTAGCTATTAGGCCAGAGTACGAGTTAAGACCTTAACCATTAAGCCAGAGTACGAGTCTAAGACCTTAGCTTTTTAGCCAGAGTAAGAGTTAAGACCTTAGCTATTAGGCCAGAGTAAGAGTTAAGACCTTAACCATTAGGCCAGAGTATGAGTCTAAGACGTTAGCTATTAGGCCAGAGTAAGAGTTAAGACCTTAACCTGTAGGCCAGAGTAAGAGTTAAGACCTTAACCATTAGTCCAGAGTATGAGTCTAAGACCTTATCTATTAGGCCAGAGTAAGAGTTAAGACCTTAGCTATTGGGCCAGAGTAAGAGTTAAGACCTTAACCATTTGGCCAGAGTACGAGTCTAAGACCTTAGCTATTAGGCCAGAGTAAGAGTTAAGACCTTAACCATTAGGCCAGAGTACGAGTCTAAGACCTTAGCTATTAGGCCAGAGTAAGAATTAAGACCTTAGCTATTAGGCCTGAGTAAGAGTTAACACCTTAGCTATTAGGCCAGAGTATGAGTTAAGACCTTAACCAGTAGGCCAGAGTAAGAGTTAAGACCTTAACCTGTAGGCCAGGGTAGGAGTTAAGACCTAAACCTGTAGGCCAGAGTATGAGTCTAAGACGTTAGCTATTAGGCCAGAGTAAGAGTTAAGACCTTAACCTGTAGGCCAGAGTAAGAGTTAAGACCTTAACCATTAGTCCAGAGTATGAGTCTAAGACCTTATCTATTAGGCCAGAGTAAGAGTTAAGACCTTAGCTATTGGGCCAGAGTAAGAGTTAAGACCTTAACCATTTGGCCAGAGTACGAGTCTAAGACCTTAGCTATTAGGCCAGAGTAAGAGTTAAGACCTTAACCTGTAGGCTATAGTACGAGTATAAGACCTTAGCTATTAGGCCAGAGTAAGAGTTAAGAACTTAGCTATCAGGCCAGAGTAAGAGTTAAGACCTTAACCAGTAGGCCAGAGTAAGAGTTAAGACCTTAACCTGTAGGCCAGAGTAGGAGTTAAGACCTAAACCTGTAGGCCATACTATGAGTCTAAGACCTTAACTAATAGGCCAGAGTAAGAGTTAAGACCTTAGCTATTAGGCCAGAGTAAGAGTTAAGACCTTAACCAATAGGCCAGAGTAAGAGTTAAGACCTTAACCTGAAGGCCATAGTACGAGTCTAAGACCTTAGATATTAGGCCAGAGTAAGAGTCAAGACCTTAGCTATTAGGACAGAGTAAGAGTAAAGACCTTAACCAGTAGGCCAGAGTACGAGTCTAAGACCTTAGCTATTAGGCCAGAGTAAGAGTTAAGACCTTAACCAGTAGGCCAGAGTAAGAGTTAAGACCTTAACCTGTAGGCCATAGTACGAGTCTAAGACCTTAGCTATTAGGCCAGAGTAAGAGTTAAGACCTTAACCATTAGGCCAGAGTACGAGTCTAACACCTTAGCTATTAGGCCAGAGTAAGAGTTAAGACCTTAAACATTAGGCCAGAGTACGAGTCTAAGACCTTAGCTATTAGGCTAGACTAAGAGTTAAGACCTTATCTATTAGGCCAGAGTACGAGTCTAAGACCTTAGCTATTAGGCCAGAGTAAGAGTTAAGACCTTAACCATTAGACCAGAGTACGAGTCTAAGACCTCAGCTATTAGGCCAGAGTAAGAGTTAAGACCTTAACCAGTAGGCCAGAATAAGAGTTAAGACCTTAACCAGTAGGCCATAGTACGAGTCTAAGACCTTAGCTATTAGGCCAGAGTAAGAGTTAAGACCTTAACCAGTAGGCCAGAGAACGAGTTAAGACCTTAACCATTAGATCAGAGTACGAGTCTAAGACCGTAGCTATTAGGCCAGAGTAAGAGTTAAGACCTTAGCTATTAGGCCAGAGTAAGAGTTAAGACTTTAACCATTTAGCCAGAGTAAGAATAAAGACCTTAAACATTAGGCCAGAGAAAGAGTCTAAGACCTTAACCATTAGGCCGGAGTAAAAGCTAAGACCTTAACCATTAGGCCAGAGTAAGAGTCTAAGACCTTAGCCATTAGGCCAGAGTAAGAGTTAAGACCTTAACCATTAGGCCAGAGTAAGAGTCTGGCCAGAGTAAGAGTTAAGACCTTTACCATTAGGCCAGATTAAGAGTCTAAGACCTTAACCATTAGGCCAGAGTAAGAGTTAAGACCTTAACCATTAGGCCAGAGTAAGAGTCTAAGACCTTAACCATTATGTCAGAGTAAGAGTCTAAGAGCTTAACCATTAGGCCAGAGTAAGAGTTAAGACCTTAACCATTAGGCCAGAGTTTGAGTCTAAGACCTTAGCTATTAGGCCAGAGTAAGTGTTAAGACCTTAACCAGTAGGCCAGAGTAAGAGTTAAGACCTTAACCATTAGTCCAGAGTACGAGCCTAAGACCTTAGCTATTAGGCCAGAGTAAGAGTTAATACCTTAGCTATTAGGCCAGAGTAAGAGTTAAGACCTTAACCATTATGCCAGAGTAAGAGTTAAGACCTTAGCTATTAGGCCAGAGTAAGAGTTAAGACCTTAACTATTAGGCCAGAGTACGAGTCTAAGACCTTAGCTATTAGGCCAGAGTAAGAGTTAAGACCTTAACCAGTAGGCCAGAGTAACAGTTAAGACCTTAACCATTAGTCCAGAGTACAAGTCTAAGACCGTAGCTATTAGGCCAGAGAAAGAGTTAAGACCTTAGCTATTGGGCCAGAGTAGGAGTGAAGACCTTAACAATTAGGCCAGAGTACGAGTCTAAGACCTTAGCTATTAGGCCAGAGTAAGAGTTAAGACCTTAACCATTAGGCCAGAGTACGAGTCTAAGACCTTAGCTATTAGGCCAGAATACGAATTAAGACCTTAGCTATTAGGCCTGAGTAGGAGTTAACACCTTAGCTATTAGGCCAGAGTACGAGTTAAGACCTTAACCAGTAGGCCGGAGTAAGAGTTAAGACCTTAACCTGTAGGCCAGGGTAGGAGATAAGACATAAACCTGTAGGCCATACTATGAGTCTAAGACCTTAGCTATTAGGCCAGAGTAAGAGTTAAGACCTTAGCTATTAGGCCAGAGTAAGAGCTAAGACCTTAACCAGTAGGCCAGAGTAAGAATTAAGACCTTAACCTGTAGGCCATAGTACGAGTCTAAGACCTTAGCTATTAGGCCAGAGTAAGAGTTAAGACCTTAACCAGTAGGCCAGAGTAAGACTTAAAACATTAACCTGTAGGCCAGAGTACGAGTCTAAGACCTTAGCTATTAGGCCAGAGTAAGAGTTAAGACCTTAGCTATTAGGCCAGAGTAGGAGTTAAGACCTTAACCATTAGGCCAGAGTACGAGTCTAAGACCTAAGCTATTAGGCCAGAGTAAGAGATAAGACCTTAGCTATTAGGCCAGAGTAAGAGTTAAGACCTTAACCAGTAGGCCAGAGTAAGAGTTAAGACCTTAACCTGTAGGCCAGAGTACGAGTCTAAAACCTTAGCTCTTAGGCCAGAGTAAGAGTTAAGACCTTAATCATTAGGCCAGAGTGCGAGTCTCAGAACTTAGCTATTAGGCCAGAGTAAGAGTTAAGACCTTAACCTGTAGGCCAGAGTACGAGTCTAAGACCTTAGCTGTTAGGCCAGAGTAAGAGTTAAGACCTTAACCAGTACGCCAGAGTAAGAGTTAAGACCTTAACCTGTAGGCCATAGTACGAGTCTAAGACCTTAGCTATTAGGCCAGAGTAAGAGTTAAGACCTTAACCAGTAGGCCAGAGTAAGAGTTAAGACCTTAACCTGTAGGCCAGAGTAAGAGTTAAGACCTTAACCTGTAGGCCAGAGTACGAGTCTAAGACCTTAGCTATTAGGCCAGAGTAAGAGTTAAGACCTTAAGCAGTAGGCCAGAGTAAGAGTTAAGACCTTAACATGTAGGCCATAGTACGAGTCTAAGACCTTAGCTATTAGGCCAGAGTAAAAGTTAAGACCTTAACCAGTAGGCCAGAGTAAGAGTTAAGAACTTAACCTGTAGGCCAGAGTAAGAGTTAAGACCTTAACCTGTAGGCCATAGTACGAGTCTAAGACCTTAGCTATTAGGCCAGAGTAAGAGTTAAGACCTTAGCTATTAGGCCAGAGTACGAGTTAAGACCTTAACCATTAAGCCAGAAAACGAGTCTAAGACCTTAGCTTTTTAGCCAGAGTAAGTGTTAAGACCTTAGCTATTAGGCCAGAGTAAGAGTTAAGACCTTAACCATTAGGCCAGAGTATGAGTCTAAGACGTTAGCTATTAGGCCAGAGTAAGAGTCAAGACCTTAACCAGTAGGCCAGAGTAAGAGTTAAGACCTTAACCATTAGTCCAGAGTATGAGTCTAAGACCTTAGCTATTAGGCCAGAGTAAGAGTTAAGACCTTAGCTATTGGGCCAGAGTAAGAGTTAAGACCTTAACCATTTGGCCAGAGTACGAGTCTAAGACCTTAGCTATTAGGCCAGAGTAAGAGTTAAGACCTTAACCTGTAGGCTATAGTACGAGTATAAGACCTTAGCCATTAGGCCAGAGTAAGAGTTAAGAACTTAGCTATCAGGCCAGAGTAAGAGTTAAGACCTTAACCAGTAGGCCAGAGTAAGAGTTAAGACCTTAACCTGTAGGCCAGAGTAGGAGTTAAGACCTAAACCTGTAGGCCATACTATGAGTCCAAGACCTTAGCTAATAGGCAAGAGTAAGAGTTAAGACCTTTGCTATTAGGCCAGAGTAAGAGTTAAGACCTTAACCAGTAGGCCAGAGTAAGAGTTAAGACCTTAACCTGAAGGCCATAGTACGAGTCTAAGACCTTAGATATTAGGCCAGAGTAAGAGTCAAGACCTTAGCTATTAGGCCAGAGTAAGAGTTAAGACCTTAACCTGTAGGCCAGAGTATGAGTCTAAGACCTTAGCTATTAGGCCAGAGTACGAGTCTAAGACCTTAGCTATTAGGCCAGAGTAAGAGTTAAGACCTTAACCATTAGGCCAGAGTACGAGTCTAAGACCTTAGCTATTAGGCCAGAGTAAGAGTTAAGACCTTAACCAGTAGGCCAGAGTACGAGTCTAAGACCTTAGCTATTAGGCCAGAGTAAGAGTTAAGACCTTAACCAGTAGGCCAGAGTAAGAGTTAAGACCTTAACCTGTAGGCCATAGTACGAGTCTAAGACCTTAGCTATTAGGCCAGAGTAAGAGTTAAGACCTTAACCATTAGGCCAGAGTACGAGTCTAACACCTTAGCTATTAGGCCAGAGTAAGAGTTAAGACCTTAAACATTAGGCCAGAGTACGAGTCTAAGACCTTAGCTATTAGGCTAGACTAAGAGTTAAGACCTTAGCTATTAGGCCAGAGTACAAGTCTAAGACCTTAGCTATTAGGCCAGAGTAAGAGTTAAGACCTTAACCAAAAGGCCAGAGTAAGAGTTAAGACCTAACCTGTATGCCATAGTACGAGTCTAAGACCTTAGCTATTAGGCCAGAGTAAGAGTTAAGACCTTAGCTATTAGGCCAGAGTAAGAATTAAGACCTTAACCAGTAGGCCAGAGTAAGAGTTAAGACCTTAACCTGTAGGCCAGAGTAAGAGTTAAGACCTTAACCTGTAGGCCATTGTATGAGTCTTAGACCTTAGCTATTAGGCCAGAGTAAGAGTTAAGACCTTAACCAGTAGGCCAGAGAAAGAGTTAAGACCTTAACCATTAGATCAGAGTACGAGTCTAAGACCATAGCTATTAGGCCAGAGTAAGAGTTAAGACCTTAGCTATTAGGCCAGAGTAAGAGTTAAGACTTTAACCATTTAGCCAGAGTAAGAATAAAGACCTTAAACATTAGGCCAGAGAAAGAGTCTAAGACCTTAACCATTAGGCCGGAGTAAAAGCTAAGACCTTAACCATTAGGCCAGAGTAAGAGTCTAAGACGTTAACCATTAGGCCAGAGTAAGAGTTAAGACCTTAACCATTAGGCCAGAGTAAGAGTCTGGCCAGAGTAAGAGTTAAGACCTTTACCATTAGGCCAGATTAAGAGTCTAAGACCTTAACCATTAGGCCAGAGTAAGAGTTAAGACCTTAACCATTAGGCCAGAGTAAGAGTCTAAGACCTTAACCATTATGTCAGAGTAAGAGTCTAAGAGCTTAACCATTAGGCCAGAGTAAGAGTTAAGACCTTAACCATTAGGCCAGAGTTTGAGTCTAAGACCTTAGCTATTAGGCCAGAGTAAGTGTTAAGACCTTAACCAGTAGGCCAGAGTAAGAGTTAAGACCTTAACCATTAGTCCAGAGTACGAGCCTAAGACCTTAGCTATTAGGCCAGAGTAAGAGTTAATACCTTAGCTATTAGGCCAGAGTAAGAGTTAAGACCTTAACCATTATGCCAGAGTAAGAGTTAAGACCTTAGCTATTAGGCCAGAGTAAGAGTTAAGACCTTAACTATTAGGCCAGAGTACGAGTCTAAGACCTTAGCTATTAGGCCAGAGTAAGAGTTAAGACCTTAACCAGTAGGCCAGAGTAACAGTTAAGACCTTAACCATTAGTCCAGAGTACGAGTCTAAGACCTTAGCTATTAGGCCAGAGAAAGAGTTAAGACCTTAGCTATTGGGCCAGAGTAAGAGTGAAGACCTTAACAATTAGGCCAGAGTACGAGTCTAAGACCTTAGCTATTAGGCCAGAGTAAGAGTTAAGACCTTAACCATTAGGCCAGAGTACGAGTCTAAGACCTTAGCTATTAGGCCAGAGTAAGAATTAAGACCTTAGCTATTAGGCCTGAGTAAGAGTTAACACCTTAGCTATTAGGCCAGAGTACGAGTTAAGACCTTAACCAGTAGGCCAGAGTAAGAGTTAAGACCTTAACCTGTAGGCCAGGGTAGGAGTTAAGACCTAAACCTGTAGGCCATACTATGAGTCTAAGACCTTAGCTATTAGGCCAGAGTAAGAGTTAAGACCTTAGCTATTAGGCCAGAGTAAGAGCTAAGACCTTAACCAGTAGGCCAGAGTAAGAATTAAGACCTTAACCTGTAGGCCATAGTACGAGTCTAAGACCTTAGCTATTAGGCCAGAGTAAGAGTTAAGACCTTAACCAGTAGGCCAGAGTAAGACTTAAAACATTAACCTGTAGGCCAGAGTACGAGTCTAAGACCTTAGCTATTAGGCCAGAGAAGGAGTTAAGACCTTAGCTATTAGGCCAGAGTAGGAGTTAAGACCTTAACCATTAGGCCAGAGTACGAGTCTAAGACCTAAGCTATTAGGCCAGAGTAAGAGTTAAGACCTTAGCTATTAGGCCAGAGTAAGAGTTAAGACCTTAACCAGTAGGCCAGAGTAAGAGTTAAGACCTTAACCTGTAGGCCAGAGTACGAGTCTAAAACCTTAGCTATTAGGCCAGAGTAAGAGTTAAGACCTTAATCATTAGGCCAGAGTGCGAGTCTCAGACCTTAGCTATTAGGCCAGAGTAAGAGTTAAGACCTTAACCTGTAGGCCAGAGTACGAGTCTAAGACCTTAGCTGTTAGGCCAGAGTAAGAGTTAAGACCTTAACCAGTACGCCAGAGTAAGAGTTAAGACCTTAACCTGTAGGCCATAGTACGAGTCTAAGACCTTCGCTATTAGGCCAGAGTAAGAGTTAAGACCTTAACCAGTAGGCCAGAGTAAGAGTTAAGACCTTAACCTGTAGGCCATAGTAAGAGTTAAGACCTTAACCTGTAGGCCAGAGTACGAGTCTAAGACCTTATCTATTAGGCCAGGGTAAGAGTTACGACCTTATCCAGTAGGCCAGAGTAAGAGTTAAGACCTTAGCTATTAGGCCAGAGTAAGAGTTAAGACCTTAAGCAGTAGGCCAGAGTAAGAGTTAAGACCTTAACCTGTAGGCCATAGTACGAGTCTAAGACCTTAGCTATTAGGCCAGAGTAAAAGTTAAGACCTTAACCAGTAGGCCAGAGTAAGAGTTAAGAACTTAACCTGTAGGCCAGAGTAAGAGTTAAGACCTTAACCTGTAGGCCATAGTACGAGTCTAAGACCTTAGCTATTAGGCCAGAGTAAGAGTTAAGACCTTAGCTATTAGGCCAGAGTACGAGTTAAGACCTTAACCATTAAGCCAGAGTACGAGTCTAAGACCTTAGCTTTTTAGCCAGAGTAAGAGTTAAGACCTTAGCTATTAGGCCAGAGTAAGAGTTAAGACCTTAACCATTAGGCCAGAGTATGAGTCTAAGACGTTAGCTATTAGGCCAGAGTAAGAGTTAAGACCTTAACCAGTAGGCCAGAGTAAGAGTTAAGACCTTAACCATTAGTCCAGAGTATGAGTCTAAGACCTTATCTATTAGGCCAGAGTAAGAGTTAAGACCTTAGCTATTGGGCCAGAGTAAGAGTTAAGACCTTAACCATTTGGCCAGAGTACGAGTCTAAGACCTTAGCTATTAGGCCAGAGTAAGAGTTAAGACCTTAACCTGTAGGCTATAGTACGAGTATAAGACCTTAGCTATTAGGCCAGAGTAAGAGTTAAGAACTTAGCTATCAGGCCAGAGTAAGAGTTAAGAACTTAGCTATAAGGCCAGAGTAAGAGTTAAGACCTTAACCATTATGCCAGAGTAAGAGTTAAGACCTTAGCTATTAGGCCAGAGTAAGAGTTAAGACCTTAACTATTAGGCCAGAGTACGAGTCTAAGACCTTAGCTATTAGGCCAGAGTAAGAGTTAAGACCTTAACCAGTAGGCCAGAGTAACAGTTAAGACCTTAACCATTAGTCCAGAGTACAAGTCTAAGACCGTAGCTATTAGGCCAGAGAAAGAGTTAAGACCTTAGCTATTGGGCCAGAGTAGGAGTGAAGACCTTAACAATTAGGCCAGAGTACGAGTCTAAGACCTTAGCTATTAGGCCAGAGTAAGAGTTAAGACCTTAACCATTAGGCCAGAGTACAAGTCTAAGACCATAGCTATTAGGCCAGAATAAGAATTAAGACCTTAGCTATTAGGCCTGAGTAAGAGTTAACACCTTAGCTATTAGGCCAGAGTACGAGTTAAGACCTTAACCAGTAGGCCAGAGTAAGAGTTAAGACCTTAACCAGTAGGCCAGGGTAGGAGTTAAGACCTAAACCTGTAGGCCATACTATGAGTCTAAGACCTTAGCTATTAGGCCAGAGTAAGAGTTAAGACCTTAGCTATTAGGCCAGAGTAAGAGCTAAGACCTTAACCAGTAGGCCAGAGTAAGAATTAAGACCTTAACCTGTAGGCCATAGTACGAGTCTAAGACCTTAGCTATTAGGCCAGAGTAAGAGTTAAGACCTTAACCAGTAGGCCAGAGTAAGACTTAAAACATTAACCTGTAGGCCAGAGTACGAGTCTAAGACCTTAGCTATTAGGCCAGAGTAAGAATTAAGACCTTAGCTATTAGGCCAGAGTAGGAGTTAAGACCTTAACCATTAGGCCAGAGTACGAGTCTAAGACCTAAGCTATTAGGCCAGAGTAAGATTTAAGACCTTAGCTATTAGGCCAGAGTAAGAGTTAAGACCTTAACCAGTAGGCCAGAGTAAGAGTTAAGACCTTAACCTGTAGGCCAGAGTACGAGTCTAAAACCTTAGCTCTTAGGCCAGAGTAAGAGTTAAGACCTTAATCATTAGGCCAGAGTGTGAGTCTCAGAACTTAGCTATTAGGCCAGAGTAAGAGTTAAGACCTTAACCTGTAGGCCAGAGTACGAGTCTCAGACCTTAGCTGTTAGGCCAGAGTAAGAGTTAAGACCTTAACCAGTACGCCAGAGTAAGAGTTAAGACCTTAACCTGTAGGCCATAGTACGAGTCTAAGACCTTAGCTATTAGGCCAGAGTAAGAGTTAAGACCTTAACCAGTAGGCCAGAGTAAGAGTTAAGACCTTAACCTGTAGGCCAGAGTAAGAGTTAAGACCTTAACCTGTAGGCCAGAGTACGAGTCTAAGACCTTAGCTATTAGGCCAGGGTAAGAGTTAAGACCTTATCCAGTAGGCCAGAGTAAGAGTTAAGACCTTAGCTATTAGGCCAGAGTAAGAGTTAAGACCTTAAGCAGTAGGCCAGAGTAAGAGTTAAGACCTTAACCTGTAGGCCATAGTACGAGTCTAAGACCTTAGCTATTAGGCCAGAGTAAAAGTTAAGACCTTAACCAGTAGGCCAGAGTAAGAGTTAAGAACTTAACCTGTAGGCCAGAGTAAGAGTTAAGACCTTAACCTGTAGGCCATAGTACGAGTCTAAGACCTTAGCTATTAGGCCAGAGTAAGAGTTAAGACCTTAGCTATTAGGCCAGAGTACGAGTTAAGACCTTAACCATTAAGCCAGAGTACGAGTCTAAGACCTTAGCTTTTTAGCCAGAGTAAGTGTTAAGACCTTAGCTATTAGGCCAGAGTAAGAGTTAAGACCTTAACCATTAGGCCAGAGTATGAGTCTAAGACGTTAGCTATTAGGCCAGAGTAAGAGTCCAGACCTTAACCAGTAGGCCAGAGTAAGAGTTAAGACCTTAACCATTAGTCCAGAGTATGAGTCTAAGACCTTAGCTATTAGGCCAGAGTAAGAGTTAAGACCTTAGCTATTGGGCCAGAGTAAGAGTTAAGACCTTAACCATTTGGCCAGAGTACGAGTCTAAGACCTTAGCTATTAGGCCAGAGTAAGAGTTAAGACCTTAACCTGTAGGCTATAGTACGAGTATAAGACCTTAGCCATTAGGCCAGAGTAAGAGTTAAGAACTTAGCTATCAGGCCAGAGTAAGAGTTAAGACCTTAACCAGTAGGCCAGAGTAAGAGTTAAGACCTTAACCTGTAGGCCAGAGTAGGAGTTAAGACCTAAACCTGTAGGCCATACTATGAGTCCAAGACCTTAGCTAATAGGCAAGAGTAAGAGTTAAGACCCTAGCTATTAGGCCAGAGTAAGAGTTAAGACCTTAACCAGTAGGCCAGAGTAAGAGTTAAGACCTTAACCTGAAGGCCATAGTACGAGTCTAAGACCTTAGATATTAGGCCAGAGTAAGAGTCAAGACCTTAGCTATTAGGCCAGAGTAAGAGTTAAGACCTTAACCTGTAGGCCAGTGTATGAGTCTAAGACCTTAGCTATTAGGCCAGAGTACGAGTCTAAGACCTTAGCTATTAGGCCAGAGTAAGAGTTAAGACCTTAACCATTAGGCCAGAGTACGAGTCTAAGACCTTAGCTATTAGGCCAGAGTAAGAGTTAAGACCTTAACCAGTAGGCCAGAGTACGAGTCTAAGACCTTAGCTATTAGGCCAGAGTAAGAGTTAAGACCTTAACCAGTAGGCCAGAGTAAGAGTTAAGACCTTAACCTGTAGGCCATAGTATGAGTCTAAGACCTTAGCTATTAGGCCAGAGTAAGAGTTAAGACCTTAACCATTAGGCCAGAGTACGAGTCTAACACCTTAGCTATTAGGCCAGAGTAAGAGTTAAGACCTTAAACATTAGGCCAGAGTACGAGTCTAAGACCTTAGCTATTAGGCTAGACTAAGAGTTAATACCTTAGCTATTAGGCCAGAGTACGAGTCTAAGACCTTAGCTATTAGGCCAGAGTAAGAGTTAAGACCTTAACCAAAAGGCCAGAGTAGGAGTTAAGACCTAACCTGTATGCCATAGTACGAGTCTAAGACCTTAGCTATTAGGCCAGAGTAAGAGTTAAGACCTTAGCTATTAGGCCAGAGTAAGAATTAAGACCTTAACCAGTAGGCCAGAGTAAGAGTTAAGACCTTAACCTGTAGGCCAGAGTAAGAGTTAAGACCTTAACCTGTAGGCCATAGTATGAGTCTTAGACCTTAGCTATTAGGCCAGAGTAAGAGTTAAGACCTTAACCAGTAGGCCAGAGAAAGAGTTAAGACCTTAACCATTAGATCAGAGTACGAGTCTAAGACCGTAGCTATTAGGCCAGAGTAAGAGTTAAGACCTTAGCTATTAGGCCAGAGTAAGAGTTAAGACTTTAACCATTTAGCCAGAGTAAGAATAAAGACCTTAAACATTAGGCCAGAGAAAGAGTCTAAGACCTTAACCATTAGGCCGGAGTAAAAGCTAAGACCTTAACCATTAGGCCAGAGTAAGAGTCTAAGACGTTAACCATTAGGCCAGAGTAAGAGTTAAGACCTTAACCATTAGGCCAGAGTAAGAGTCTGGCCAGAGTAAGAGTTAAGACCTTTACCATTAGGCCAGATTAAGAGTCTAAGACCTTAACCATTAGGCCAGAGTAAGAGTTAAGACCTTAACCATTAGGCCAGAGTAAGAGTCTAAGACCTTAACCATTATGTCAGAGTAAGAGTCTAAGAGCTTAACCATTAGGCCAGAGTAAGAGTTAAGACCTTAACCATTAGGCCAGAGTTTGATTCTAAGACCTTAGCTATTAGGCCAGAGTAAGTGTTAAGACCTTAACGAGTAGGCCAGAGTAAGAGTTAAGACCTTAACCATTAGTCCAGAGTACGAGCCTAAGACCTTAGCTATTAGGCCAGAGTAAGAGTTAATACCTTAGCTATTAGGCCAGAGTAAGAGTTAAGACCTTAACCATTATGCCAGAGTAAGAGTTAAGACCTTAGCTATTAGGCCAGAGTAAGAGTTAAGACCTTAACTATTAGGCCAGAGTACGAGTCTAAGACCTTAGCTATTAGGCCAGAGTAAGAGTTAAGACCTTAACCAGTAGGCCAGAGTAACATTTAAGACCTTAACCATTAGTCCAGAGTACGAGTCTAAGACCTTAGCTATTAGGCCAGAGAAAGAGTTAAGACCTTAGCTATTGGGCCAGAGTAAGAGTGAAGACCTTAACAATTAGGCCAGAGTACGAGTCTAAGACCTTAGCTATTAGGCCAGAGTAAGAGTTAAGACCTTAACCATTAGGCCAGAGTACGAGTCTAAGACCTTAGCTATTAGGCCAGAGTAAGAATTAAGACCTTAGCTATTAGGCCTGAGTAAGAGTTAACACCTTAGCTATTAGGCCAGAGTACGAGTTAAGACCTTAACCAGTAGGCCAGAGTAAGAGTTAAGACCTTAACCTGTAGGCCAGGGTAGGAGTTAAGACCTAAACCTGTAGGCCATACTATGAGTCTAAGACCTTAGCTATTAGGCCAGAGTAAGAGCTAAGACCTTAACCAGTAGGCCAGAGTAAGAATTAAGACCTTAACCTGTAGGCCATAGTACGAGTCTAAGACCTTAGCTATTAGGCCAGAGTAAGAGTTAAGACCGTAACCAGTAGGCCAGAGTAAGACTTAAAACATTAACCTGTAGGCCAGAGTACGAGTCTAAGACCTTAGCTATTAGGCCAGAGAAGGAGTTAAGACCTTAGCTATTAGGCCAGAGTAGGAGTTAAGACCTTAACCATTAGGCCAGAGTACGAGTCTAAGACCTAAGCTATTAGGCCAGAGTAAGAGTTAAGACCTTAGCTATTAGGCCAGAGTAAGAGTTAAGACCTTAACCAGTAGGCCAGAGTAAGAGTTAAGACCTTAACCTGTAGGCCAGAGTACGAGTCTAAAACCTTAGCTATTAGGCCAGAGTAAGAGTTAAGACCTTAATCATTAGGCCAGAGTGCGAGTCTCAGACCTTAGCTATTAGGCCAGAGTAAGAGTTAAGACCTTAACCTGTAGGCCAGAGTACGAGTCTAAGACCTTAGCTGTTAGGCCAGAGTAAGAGTTAAGACCTTAACCAGTACGCCAGAGTAAGAGTTAAGACCTTAACCTGTAGGCCATAGTACGAGTCTAAGACCTTAGCTATTAGGCCAGAGTAAGAGTTAAGACCTTAACCAGTAGGCCAGAGTAAGAGTTAAGACCTTAACCTGTAGGCCAGAGTAAGAGTTAAGACCTTAACCTGTAGGCCAGAGTACGAGTCTAAGACCTTATCTATTAGGCCAGGGTAAGAGTTAAGACCTTATCCAGTAGGCCAGAGTAAGAGTTAAGACCTTAGCTATTAGGCCAGAGTAAGAGTTAAGACCTTAAGCAGTAGGCCAGAGTAAGAGTTAAGACCTTAACCTGTAGGCCATAGTACGAGTCTAAGACCTTAGCTATTAGGCCAGAGTAAAAGTTAAGACCTTAACCAGTAGGCCAGAGTAAGAGTTAAGAACTTAACCTGTAGGCCAGAGTAAGAGTTAAGACCTTAACCTGTAGGCCATAGTACGAGTCTAAGACCTTAGCTATTAGGCCAGAGTAAGAGTTAAGACCTTAGCTATTAGGCCAGAGTACGAGTTAAGACCTTAACCATTAAGCCAGAGTACGAGTCTAAGACCTTAGCTTTTTAGCCAGAGTAAGAGTTAAGACCTTAGCTATTAGGCCAGAGTAAGAGTTAAGACCTTAACCATTAGGCCAGAGTATGAGTCTAAGACGTTAGCTATTAGGCCAGAGTAAGAGTTAAGACCTTAACCTGTAGGCCAGAGTAAGAGTTAAGACCTTAACCATTTGTCCAGAGTATGAGTCTAAGACCTTATCTATTAGGCCAGAGTAAGAGTTAAGACCTTAGCTATTGGGCCAGAGTAAGAGTTAAGACCTTAACCATTTGGCCAGAGTACGAGTCTAAGACCTTAGCTATTAGGCCAGAGTAAGAGTTAAGACCTTAACCTGTAGGCTATAGTACGAGTATAAGACCTTAGCTATTAGGCCAGAGTAAGAGTTAAGAACTTAGCTATCAGGCCAGAGTAAGAGTTAAGACCTTAACCAGTAGGCCAGAGTAAGAGTTAAGACCTTAACCTGTAGGCCAGAGTAGGAGTTAAGACCTAAACCTGTAGGCCATACTATGAGTCTAAGACCTTAACTAATAGGCCAGAGTAAGAGTTAAGACCTTAGCTATTAGGCCAGAGTAAGAGTTAAGACCTTAACCAATAGGCCAGAGTAAGAGTTAAGACCTTAACCTGAAGGCCAGAGTACGAGTCTAAGACCTTAGATATTAGGCCAGAGTAAGAGTCAAGACCTTAGCTATTAGGACAGAGTAAGAGTAAAGACCTTAACCAGTAGGCCAGAGTACGAGTCTAAGACCTTAGCTATTAGGCCAGAGTAAGAGTTAAGACCTTAACCAGTAGGCCAGAGTAAGAGTTAAGACCTTAACCTGTAGGCCATAGTACGAGTCTAAGACCTTAGCTATTAGGCCAGAGTAAGAGTTAAGACCTTAACCATTAGGCCAGAGTACGAGTCTAACACCTTAGCTATTAGGCCAGAGTAAGAGTTAAGACCTTAAACATTAGGCCAGAGTACGAGTCTAAGACCTTAGCTATTAGGCTAGACTAAGAGTTAAGACCTTATCTATTAGGCCAGAGTACGAGTCTAAGACCTTAGCTATTAGGCCAGAGTAAGAGTTAAGACCTTAACCAAAAGGCCAGAGCAAGAGTTAAGACCTAACCTGTATGCCATAGTACGAATCTAAGACCTTAGCTATTAGGCCAGAGTAAGAGTTAAGACCTTAGCTATTAGGCCAGAGTAAGAATTAAGACCTTAACCAGTAGGCCAGAGTAAGAGTTAAGACCTTAACCTGTAGGCCAGAGTAAGAGTTAAGACCTTAACCTGTAGGCCAAAGTACGAGTCTTAGACCTTAGCTATTAGGCCAGAGTAAGAGTTAAGACCTTAGCTATTAGGCCAGAGTAAGAATTAAGACCTTAACCAGTAGGCCAGAGTAAGAGTTAAGACCTTAACCTGTAGGCCATAGTAAGAGTCTAAGACCTTAACCATTAGGCCGGAGTAAAAGCTAAGACCTTAACCATTAGGCCAGAGTAAGAGTCTAAGACCTTAACCATTAGGCCAGAGTAAGAGTTAAGACCTTAACCATTAGGCCAGAGTAAGAGTCTGGCCAGAGTAAGAGTTAAGACCTTTACCATTAGGCCAGATTAAGAGTCTAAGACCTTAACCATTAGGCCAGAGTAAGAGTTAAGACCTTAACCATTAGGCCAGAGTAAGAGTCTAAGATCTTAACCATTATGTCAGAGTAAGAGTCTAAGAGCTTAACCATTAGGCCAGAGTAAGAGTTAAGACCTTAACCATTAGGCCAGAGTTTGAGTCTAAGACCTTAGCTATTAGGCCAGAGTAAGTGTTAAGACCTTAACCAGTAGGCCAGAGTAAGAGTTAAGACCTTAACCATTAGTCCAGAGTACGAGCCTAAGACCTTAGCTATTAGGCCAGAGTAAGAGTTAATACCTTAGCTATTAGGCCAGAGTAAGAGTTAAGACCTTAACCATTATGCCAGAGTAAGAGTTAAGACCTTAGCTATTAGGCCAGAGTAAGAGTTAAGACCTTAACTATTGGGCCAGAGTACGAGTCTAAGACCTTAGCTATTAGGCCAGAGTAAGAGTTAAGACCTTAACCAGTAGGCCAGAGTAACAGTTAAGACCTTAACCATTAGTCCAGAGTACAAGTCTAAGACCGTAGCTATTAGGCCAGAGAAAGAGTTAAGACCTTAGCTATTGGGCCAGAGTAAGAGTGAAGACCTTAACAATTAGGCCAGAGTACGAGTCTAAGACCTTAGCTATTAGGCCAGAGTAAGAGTTAAGACCTTAACCATTAGGCCAGAGTACGAGTCTTAGACCTTAGCTATTAGGCCAGAATAAGAATTAAGACCTTAGCTATTAGGCCTGAGTAAGAGTTAACACCTTAGCTATTAGGCCAGAGTACGAGTTAAGACCTTAACCAGTAGGCCAGAGTAAGAGTTAAGACCTTAACCTGTAGGCCAGGGTAGGAGTTAAGACCTAAACCTGTAGGCCATACTATGAGTCTAAGACCTTAGCTATTAGGCCAGAGTAAGAGTTAAGACCTTAGCTATTAGGCCAGAGTAAGAGTTAAGACCTTAACCAGTAGGCCAGAGTAAGAATTAAGACCTTAACCTGTAGGCCATAGTACGAGTCTAAGACCTTAGCTATTAGGCCAGAGTAAGAGTTAAGACCTTAACCAGTAGGCCAGAGTAAGACTTAAAACATTAACCTGTAGGCCAGAGTACGAGTCTAAGACCTTAGCTATTAGGCCAGAGTAAGAGTTAAGACCTTAGCTATTAGGCCAGAGTAGGAGTTAAGACCTTAACCATTAGGCCAGAGTACGAGTCTAAGACCTAAGCTATTAGGCCAGAGTAAGAGTTAAGACCTTAGCTATTAGGCCAGAGTAAGAGTTAAGACCTTAACCAGTAGGCCAGAGTAAGAGTTAAGACCTTAACCTGTAGGCCAGAGTACGAGTCTAAAACCTTAGCTATTAGGCCAGAGTAAGAGTTAAGACCTTAATCATTAGGCCAGAGTGCGAGTCTCAGACCTTAGCTATTAGGCCAGAGTAAGAGTTAAGACCTTAACCTGTAGGCCAGAGTACGAGTCTAAGACCTTAGCTGTTAGGCCAGAGTAAGAGTTAAGACCTTAACCAGTACGCCAGAGTAAGAGTTAAGACCTTAACCTGTAGGCCATAGTACGAGTCTAAGACCTTAGCTATTAGGCCAGAGTAAGAGTTAAGACCTTAACCAGTAGGCCAGAGTAAGAGTTAAGACCTTAACCTGTAGGCCAGAGTAAGAGTTAAGACCTTAACCTGTAGGCCAGAGTACGAGTCTAAGACCTTATCTATTAGGCCAGGGTAAGAGTTAAGACCTTAGCTATTAGGCCAGAGTAAGAGTTAAGACCTTAAGCAGTAGGCCAGAGTAAGAGTTAAGACCTTAACCTGTAGGCCATAGTACGAGTCTAAGACCTTAGCTATTAGGCCAGAGTAAAAGTTAAGACCTTAACCAGTAGGCCAGAGTAAGAGTTAAGAACTTAACCTGTAGGCCAGAGTAAGAGTTAAGACCTTAACCTGTAGGCCATAGTACGAGTCTAAGACCTTAGCTATTAGGCCAGAGTAAAAGTTAAGACCTTAGCTATTAGGCCAGAGTACGAGTTAAAACATTAACCATTAAGCCAGAGTACGAGTCTAAGACCTTAGCTTTTTAGCCAGAGTAAGAGTTAAGACCTTAGCTATTAGGCCAGAGTAAGAGTTAAGACCTTAACCATTAGGCCAGAGTATGAGTCTAAGACGTTAGCTATTAGGCCAGAGTAAGAGTTAAGACCTTAACCAGTAGGCCAGAGTAAGAGTTAAGACCTTAACCATTAGTCCAGAGTATGATTTAAGACCTTAACCATTATGCCAGAGTAAGAGTTAAGACCTTAGCTATTAGGCCAGAGTAAGAGTTAAGACCTTAGCTATTAGGCCTGAGTAAGAGTTAACACCTTAGCTATTAGGCCAGAGTACGAGTTAAGACCTTAACCAGTAGGCCAGAGTAAGAGTTAAGACCTTAACCTGTAGGCCAGGGTAGGAGTTAAGACCTAAACCTGTAGGCCATACTATGAGTCTAAGACCTTAGCTATTAGGCCAGAGTAAGAGTTAAGACCTTAGCTATTAGGCCAGAGTAAGAGCTAAGACCTTAACCAGTAGGCCAGAGTAAGAATTAAGACCTTAACCTGTAGGCCATAGTACGAGTCTAAGACCTTAGCTATTAGGCCAGAGTAAGAGTTAAGACCTTAACCAGTAGGCCAGAGTAAGACTTAAAACATTAACCTGTAGGCCAGAGTACGAGTCTAAGACCTTAGCTATTAGGCCAGAGAAGGAGTTAAGACCTTAGC
Source organism: Triturus cristatus (assembly GCF_964204655.1). Taxonomy (NCBI): domain Eukaryota; kingdom Metazoa; phylum Chordata; class Amphibia; order Caudata; family Salamandridae; genus Triturus; species Triturus cristatus. The sequence goes on along the minus strand of NC_140589.1, from coordinate 1,100,882,972 downwards.
TATTAGGCCAGAGTAGGAGTTAAGACCTTAACCATTAGGCCAGAGTACGAGTCTAAGACCTAAGCTATTAGGCCAGAGTAAGAGTTAAGACCTTAACCAGTAGGCCAGAGTAAGAGTTAAGACCTTAACCTGTAGGCCAGAGTACGAGTCTAAAACCTTAGCTATTAGGCCAGAGTAAGAGTTAAGACCTTAATCATTAGGCCAGAGTGCGAGTCTCAGACCTTAGCTATTAGGCCAGAGTAAGAGTTAAGACCTTAACCTGTAGGCCAGAGTACGAGTCTAAGACCTTAGCTGTTAGGCCAGAGTAAGAGTTAAGACCTTAACCAGTACGCCAGAGTAAGAGTTAAGACCTTAACCTGTAGGCCATAGTACGAGTCTAAGACCTTCGCTATTAGGCCAGAGTAAGAGTTAAGACCTTAACCAGTAGGCCAGAGTAAGAGTTAAGACCTTAACCTGTAGGCCATAGTAAGAGTTAAGACCTTAACCTGTAGGCCAGAGTACGAGTCTAAGACCTTATCTATTAGGCCAGGGTAAGAGTTAAGACCTTATCCAGTAGGCCAGAGTAAGAGTTAAGACCTTAGCTATTAGGCCAGAGTAAGAGTTAAGACCTTAAGCAGTAGGCCAGAGTAAGAGTTAAGACCTTAACCTGTAGGCCATAGTACGAGTCTAAGACCTTAGCTATTAGGCCAGAGTAAAAGTTAAGACCTTAACCAGTAGGCCAGAGTAAGAGTTAAGAACTTAACCTGTAGGCCAGAGTAAGAGTTAAGACCTTAACCTGTAGGCCATAGTACGAGTCTAAGACCTTAGCTATTAGGCCAGAGTAAGAGTTAAGACCTTAGCTATTAGGCCAGAGTACGAGTTAAGACCTTAACCATTAAGCCAGAGTACGAGTCTAAGACCTTAGCTTGTTAGCCAGAGTAAGAGTTAAGACCTTAGCTATTAGGCCAGAGTAAGAGTTAAGACCTTAACCATTAGGCCAGAGTATGAGTCTAAGACGTTAGCTATTAGGCCAGAGTAAGAGTTAAGACCTTAACCAGTAGGCCAGAGTAAGAGTTAAGACCTTAACCATTAGTCCAGAGTATGAGTCTAAGACCTTATCTATTAGGCCAGAGTAAGAGTTAAGACCTTAGCTATTGGGCCAGAGTAAGAGTTAAGACCTTAACCATTTGGCCAGAGTACGAGTCTAAGACCTTAGCTATTAGGCCAGAGTAAGAGTTAAGACCTTAACCTGTAGGCTATAGTACGAGTATAAGACCTTAGCTATTAGGCCAGAGTAAGAGTTAACACCTTAGCTATTAGGCCAGAGTACGAGTTAAGACCTTAACCAGTAGGCCAGAGTAAGAGTTAAGACCTTAACCTGTAGGCCAGAGTACGAGTCTAAAACCTTAGCTATTAGGCCAGAGTAAGAGTTAAGACCTTAATCATTAGGCCAGAGTGCGAGTCTCAGACCTTAGCTATTAGGCCAGAGTAAGAGTTAAGACCTTAACCTGTAGGCCAGAGTACGAGTCTAAGACCTTAGCTGTTAGGCCAGAGTAAGAGTTAAGACCTTAACCAGTACGCCAGAGTAAGAGTTAAGACCTTAACCTGTAGGCCATAGTACGAGTCTAAGACCTTCGCTATTAGGCCAGAGTAAGAGTTAAGACCTTAACCAGTAGGCCAGAGTAAGAGTTAAGACCTTAACCTGTAGGCCATAGTAAGAGTTAAGACCTTAACCTGTAGGCCAGAGTACGAGTCTAAGACCTTATCTATTAGGCCAGGGTAAGAGTTAAGACCTTATCCAGTAGGCCAGAGTAAGAGTTAAGACCTTAGCTATTAGGCCAGAGTAAGAGTTAAGACCTTAAGCAGTAGGCCAGAGTAAGAGTTAAGACCTTAACCTGTAGGCCATAGTACGAGTCTAAGACCTTAGCTATTAGGCCAGAGTAAAAGTTAAGACCTTAACCAGTAGGCCAGAGTAAGAGTTAAGAACTTAACCTGTAGGCCAGAGTAAGAGTTAAGACCTTAACCTGTAGGCCATAGTACGAGTCTAAGACCTTAGCTATTAGGCCAGAGTAAGAGTTAAGACCTTAGCTATTAGGCCAGAGTACGAGTTAAGACCTTAACCATTAAGCCAGAGTACGAGTCTAAGACCTTAGCTTGTTAGCCAGAGTAAGAGTTAAGACCTTAGCTATTAGGCCAGAGTAAGAGTTAAGACCTTAACCATTAGGCCAGAGTATGAGTCTAAGACGTTAGCTATTAGGCCAGAGTAAGAGTTAAGACCTTAACCAGTAGGCCAGAGTAAGAGTTAAGACCTTAACCATTAGTCCAGAGTATGAGTCTAAGACCTTATCTATTAGGCCAGAGTAAGAGTTAAGACCTTAGCTATTGGGCCAGAGTAAGAGTTAAGACCTTAACCATTTGGCCAGAGTACGAGTCTAAGACCTTAGCTATTAGGCCAGAGTAAGAGTTAAGACCTTAACCTGTAGGCTATAGTACGAGTATAAGACCTTAGCTATTAGGCCAGAGTAAGAGTTAACACCTTAGCTATTAGGCCAGAGTACGAGTTAAGACCTTAACCAGTAGGCCAGAGTAAGAGTTAAGACCTTAACCTGTAGGCCAGAGTAGGAGTTAAGACCTAAACCTGTAGGCCATACTATGAGTCTAAGACCTTAACTAATAGGCCAGAGTAAGAGTTAAGACCTTAGCTATTAGGCCAGAGTAAGAGTTAAGATCTTAACCAGTAGGCCAGAGTAAGAGTTAAGACCTTAACCTGAAGGCCATAGTACGAGTCTAAGACCTTAGATATTAGGCCAGAGTAAGAGTCAAGACCTTAGCTATTAGGACAGAGTAAGAGTTAAGACCTTAACCTGTAGGCCAGAGTATGAGTCTAAGACCTTAGCTATTAGGCCAGAGTACGAGTCTAAGACCTTAGCTATTAGGCCAGAGTAAGAGTTAAGACCTTAACCATTAGGCCAGAGTACGAGTCTAAGACCTTAGCTATTAGGCCAGAGTAAGAGTAAAGACCTTAACCAGTAGGCCAGAGTACGAGTCTAAGACCTTAGCTATTAGGCCAGAGTAAGAGTTAAGACCTTAACCAGTAGGCCAGAGTAAGAGTTAAGACCTTAACCTGTAGGCCATAGTACGAGTCTAAGACCTTAGCTATTAGGCCAGAGTAAGAGTTAAGACCTTAACCATTAGGCCAGAGTACGAGTCTAACACCTTAGCTATTAGGCCAGAGTAAGAGTTAAGACCTTAAACATTAGGCCAGAGTACGAGTCTAAGACCTTAGCTATTAGGCTAGACTAAGAGTTAAGACCTTATCTATTAGGCCAGAGTACGAGTCTAAGACCTTAGCTATTAGGCCAGAGTAAGAGTTAAGACCTTAACCAAAAGGCCAGAGCAAGAGTTAAGACCTAACCTGTATGCCATAGTACGAATCTAAGACCTTAGCTATTAGGCCAGAGTAAGAGTTAAGACCTTAGCTATTAGGCCAGAGTAAGAATTAAGACCTTAACCAGTAGGCCAGAGTAAGAGTTAAGACCTTAACCTGTAGGCCAGAGTAAGAGTTAAGACCTTAACCTGTAGGCCATAGTACGAGTCTTAGACCTTAGCTATTAGGCCAGAGTAAGAGTTAAGACCTTAGCTATTAGGCCAGAGTAAGAATTAAGACCTTAACCAGTAGGCCAGAGTAAGAGTTAAGACCTTAACCTGTAGGCCATAGTACGAGTCTAAGACCTTAGCTATTAGGCCAGAGTAAGAGTTAAGACCTTAACCAGTAGGCCAGAGTATGAGTTAAGACCTTAACCATTAGGCCAGAGTACGAGTCTTAGACCTTAGCTATTAGGCCAGAGTAAGAGTTAAGACCTTAACCAGTAGGCCAGAGTAAGAGTTAAGACTTTAACCATTTAGCCAGAGTAAGAATAAAGACTTTAAACATTAGGCCAGAGAAAGAGTCTAAGACCTTAACCATTAGGCCGGAGTAAAAGCTAAGACCTTAACCATTAGGCCAGAGTAAGAGTTAAGACCTTAGCTATTAGGCCAGAGTAAGAGTTAAGACCTTAAACAGTAGGCCAGAGTATGAGTTAAGACCTTAACCATTAGGCCAGAGTACGAGTCTAAGACCTTAGCTATTAGGCCAGAGTAAGAGTTAAGACCTTAGCTATTAGGCCAGAGTAAGAGTTAAGACTTTAACCATTTAGCCAGAGTAAGAATAAAGACCTTAAACATTAGGCCAGAGAAAGAGTCTAAGACCTTAACCATTAGGCCGGAGTAAAAGCTAAGACCTTAACCATTAGGCCAGAGTAAGAGTCTAAGACCTTAGCCATTAGGCCAGAGTAAGAGTTAGGACCTTAACCATTAGGCCAGAGTAAGAGTCTGGCCAGAGTAAGAGTTAAGACCTTTACCATTAGGCCAGATTAAGAGTCTAAGACCTTAACCGTTAGGCCAGAGTAAGAGTTAAGACCTTAACCATTAGGCCAGAGTAAGAGTCTAAGACCTTAACCATTATGTCAGAGTAAGAGTCTAAGAGCTTAACCATTAGACCAGAGTAAGAGTTAAGACCTTAACCATTAGGCCAGAGTTTGAGTCTAAGACCTTAGCTATTAGGCCAGAGTAAGTGTTAAGACCTTAACCAGTAGGCCAGAGTAAGAGTTAAGACCTTAACCATTAGTCCAGAGTACGAGCCTAAGACCTTAGCTATTAGGCCAGAGTAAGAGTTAATACCTTAGCTATAAGGCCAGAGTAAGAGTTAAGACCTTAACCATTATGCCAGAGTAAGAGTTAAGACCTTAGCTATTAGGCCAGAGTAAGAGTTAAGACCTTAACTATTAGGCCAGAGTACGAGTCTAAGACCTTAGCTATTAGGCCAGAGTAAGAGTTAAGACCTTAACCAGTAGGCCAGAGTAACAGTTAAGACCTTAACCATTAGTCCAGAGTACAAGTCTAAGACCGTAGCTATTAGGCCAGAGAAAGAGTTAAGACCTTAGCTATTGGGCCAGAGTAGGAGTGAAGACCTTAACAATTAGGCCAGAGTACGAGTCTAAGACCTTAGCTATTAGGCCAGAGTAAGAGTTAAGACCTTAACCATTAGGCCAGAGTACAAGTCTAAGACCTTAGCTATTAGGCCAGAATAAGAATTAAGACCTTAGCTATTAGGCCTGAGTAAGAGTTAACACCTTAGCTATTAGGCAAGAGTACGAGTTAAGACCTTAACCAGTAGGCCAGAGTAAGAGTTAAGACCTTAACCTGTAGGCCAGGGTAGGAGTTAAGACCTAAACCTGTAGGCCATACTATGCGTCTAAGACCTTAGCTATTAGGCCAGAGTAAGAGTTAAGACCTTAGCTATTAGGCCAGAGTAAGAGCTAAGACCTTAACCAGTAGGCCAGAGTAAGAATTAAGACCTTAACCTGTAGGCCATAGTACGAGTCTAAGACCTTAGCTATTAGGCCAGAGTAAGAGTTAAGACCTTAACCAGTAGGCCAGAGTAAGACTTAAAACATTAACCTGTAGGCCAGAGTACGAGTCTAAGACCTTAGCTATTAGGCCAGAGTAAGAATTAAGACCTTAGCTATTAGGCCAGAGTAGGAGTTAAGACCTTAACCATTAGGCCAGAGTACGAGTCTAAGACCTAAGCTATTAGGCCAGAGTAAGAGTTAAGACCTTAGCTATTAGGCCAGAGTAAGAGTTAAGACCTTAACCAGTAGGCCAGAGTAAGAGTTAAGACCTTAACCTGTAGGCCAGAGTACGAGTCTAAAACCTTAGCTCTTAGGCCAGAGTAAGAGTTAAGACCTTAATCATTAGGCCAGAGTGTGAGTCTCAGAACTTAGCTATTAGGCCAGAGTAAGAGTTAAGACCTTAACCTGTAGGCCAGAGTACGAGTCTCAGACCTTAGCTGTTAGGCCAGAGTAAGAGTTAAGACCTTAACCAGTACGCCAGAGTAAGAGTTAAGACCTTAACCTGTAGGCCATAGTACGAGTCTAAGACCTTAGCTATTAGGCCAGAGTAAGAGTTAAGACCTTAACCAGTAGGCCAGAGTAAGAGTTAAGACCTTAACCTGTAGGCCAGAGTAAGAGTTAAGACCTTAACCTGTAGGCCAGAGTACGAGTCTAAGACCTTAGCTATTAGGCCAGGGTAAGAGTTAAGACCTTATCCAGTAGGCCAGATTAAGAGTCTAAGACCTTAACCATTAGGCCAGAGTAAGAGTTAAGACCTTAACCATTAGGCCAGAGTAAGAGTCTAAGACCTTAACCATTATGTCAGAGTAAGAGTCTAAGAGCTTAACCATTAGACCAGAGTAAGAGTTAAGACCTTAACCATTAGGCCAGAGTTTGAGTCTAAGACCTTAGCTATTAGGCCAGAGTAAGTGTTAAGACCTTAACCAGTAGGCCAGAGTAAGAGTTAAGACCTTAACCATTAGTCCAGAGTACGAGCCTAAGACCTTAGCTATTAGGCCAGAGTAAGAGTTAATACCTTAGCTATAAGGCCAGAGTAAGAGTTAAGACCTTAACCATTATGCCAGAGTAAGAGTTAAGACCTTAGCTATTAGGCCAGAGTAAGAGTTAAGACCTTAACTATTAGGCCAGAGTACGAGTCTAAGACCTTAGCTATTAGGCCAGAGTAAGAGTTAAGACCTTAACCAGTAGGCCAGAGTAACAGTTAAGACCTTAACCATTAGTCCAGAGTACAAGTCTAAGACCGTAGCTATTAGGCCAGAGAAAGAGTTAAGACCTTAGCTATTGGGCCAGAGTAGGAGTGAAGACCTTAACAATTAGGCCAGAGTACGAGTCTAAGACCTTAGCTATTAGGCCAGAGTAAGAGTTAAGACCTTAACCATTAGGCCAGAGTACAAGTCTAAGACCTTAGCTATTAGGCCAGAATAAGAATTAAGACCTTAGCTATTAGGCCTGAGTAAGAGTTAACACCTTAGCTATTAGGCCAGAGTATGAGTTAAGACCTTAACCAGTAGGCCAGAGTAAGAGTTAAGACCTTAACCTGTAGGCCAGGGTAGGAGTTAAGACCTAAACCTGTAGGCCATACTATGAGTCTAAGACCTTAGCTATTAGGCCAGAGTAAGAGTTAAGACCTTAGCTATTAGGCCAGAGTAAGAGCTAAGACCTTAACCAGTAGGCCAGAGTAAGAATTAAGACCTTAACCTGTAGGCCATAGTACGAGTCTAAGACCTTAGCTATTAGGCCAGAGTAAGAGTTAAGACCTTAACCAGTAGGCCAGAGTAAGACTTAAAACATTAACCTGTAGGCCAGAGTACGAGTCTAAGACCTTAGCTATTAGGCCAGAGTAAGAATTAAGACCTTAGCTATTAGGCCAGAGTAGGAGTTAAGACCTTAACCATTAGGCCAGAGTACGAGTCTAAGACCTAAGCTATTAGGCCAGAGTAAGAGTTAAGACCTTAGCTATTAGGCCAGAGTAAGAGTTAAGACCTTAACCAGTAGGCCAGAGTAAGAGTTAAGACCTTAACCTGTAGGCCAGAGTACGAGTCTAAAACCTTAGCTCTTAGGCCAGAGTAAGAGTTAAGACCTTAATCATTAGGCCAGAGTGTGAGTCTCAGAACTTAGCTATTAGGCCAGAGTAAGAGTTAAGACCTTAACCTGTAGGCCAGAGTACGAGTCTCAGACCTTAGCTGTTAGGCCAGAGTAAGAGTTAAGACCTTAACCAGTACGCCAGAGTAAGAGTTAAGACCTTAACCTGTAGGCCATAGTACGAGTCTAAGACCTTAGCTATTAGGCCAGAGTAAGAGTTAAGACCTTAACCAGTAGGCCAGAGTAAGAGTTAAGACCTTAACCTGTAGGCCAGAGTAAGAGTTAAGACCTTAACCTGTAGGCCAGAGTACGAGTCTAAGACCTTAGCTATTAGGCCAGGGTAAGAGTTAAGACCTTATCCAGTAGGCCAGAGTAAGAGTTAAGACCTTAGCTATTAGGCCAGAGTAAGAGTTAAGACCTTAAGCAGTAGGCCAGAGTAAGAGTTAAGACCTTAACCTGTAGGCCATAGTACGAGTCTAAGACCTTAGCTATTAGGCCAGAGTAAAAGTTAAGACCTTAACCAGTAGGCCAGAGTAAGAGTTAAGAACTTAACCTGTAGGCCAGAGTAAGAGTTAAGACCTTAACCTGTAGGCCATAGTACGAGTCTAAGACCTTAGCTATTAGGCCAGAGTAAGAGTTAAGACCTTAGCTATTAGGCCAGAGTACGAGTTAAGACCTTAACCATTAAGCCAGAGTACGAGTCTAAGACCTTAGCTTTTTAGCCAGAGTAAGTGTTAAGACCTTAGCTATTAGGCCAGAGTAAGAGTTAAGACCTTAACCATTAGGCCAGAGTATGAGTCTAAGACGTTAGCTATTAGGCCAGAGTAAGAGTCAAGACCTTAACCAGTAGGCCAGAGTAAGAGTTAAGACCTTAACCATTAGTCCAGAGTATGAGTCTAAGACCTTAGCTATTAGGCCAGAGTAAGAGTTAAGACCTTAGCTATTGGGCCAGAGTAAGAGTTAAGACCTTAACCATTTGGCCAGAGTACGAGTCTAAGACCTTAGCTATTAGGCCAGAGTAAGAGTTAAGACCTTAACCTGTAGGCTATAGTACGAGTATAAGACCTTAGCCATTAGGCCAGAGTAAGAGTTAAGAACTTAGCTATCAGGCCAGAGTAAGAGTTAAGACCTTAACCAGTAGGCCAGAGTAAGAGTTAAGACCTTAACCTGTAGGCCAGAGTAGGAGTTAAGACCTAAACCTGTAGGCCATACTATGAGTCCAAGACCTTAGCTAATAGGCAAGAGTAAGAGTTAAGACCTTAGCTATTAGGCCAGAGTAAGAGTTAAGACCTTAACCAGTAGGCCAGAGTAAGAGTTAAGACCTTAACCTGAAGGCCATAGTACGAGTCTAAGACCTTAGATATTAGGCCAGAGTAAGAGTCAAGACCTTAGCTATTAGGCCAAAGTAAGAGTTAAGACCTTAACCTGTAGGCCAGAGTATGAGTCTAAGACCTTAGCTATTAGGCCAGAGTACGAGTCTAAGACCTTAGCAATTAGGCCAGAATAAGAGTTAAGACCTTAACCATTAGGCCAGAGTACGAGTCTAAGACCTTAGCTATTAGGCCAGAGTAAGAGTTAAGACCTTAACCAGTAGGCCAGAGTACGAGTCTAAGACCTTAGCTATTAGGCCAGAGTAAGAGTTAAGACCTTAACCAGTAGGCCAGAGTAAGAGTTAAGACCTTAACCTGTAGGCCATAGTACGAGTCTAAGACCTTAGCTATTAGGCCAGAGTAAGAGTTAAGACCTTAACCATTAGGCCAGAGTACGAGTCTAACACCTTAGCTATTAGGCCAGAGTAAGAGTTAAGACCTTAAACATTAGGCCAGAGTACGAGTCTAAGACCTTAGCTATTAGGCTAGACTAAGAGTTAATACCTTAGCTATTAGGCCAGAGTACGAGTCTAAGACCTTAGCTATTAGGCCAGAGTAAGAGTTAAGACCTTAACCAAAAGGCCAGAGTAAGAGTTAAGACCTAACCTGTATGCCATAGTACGAGTCTAAGACCTTAGCTATTAGGCCAGAGTAAGAGTTAAGACCTTAGCTATTAGGCCAGAGTAAGAATTAAGACCTTAACCAGTAGGCCAGAGTAAGAGTTAAGACCTTAACCTGTAGGCCAGAGTAAGAGTTAAGACCTTAACCTGTAGGCCATAGTATGAGTCTTAGACCTTAGCTATTAGGCCAGAGTAAGAGTTAAGACCTTAACCAGTAGGCCAGAGAAAGAGTTAAGACCTTAACCATTAGATCAGAGTACGAGTCTAAGACCGTAGCTATTAGGCCAGAGTAAGAGTTAAGACCTTAGCTATTAGGCCAGAGTAAGAGTTAAGACTTTAACCATTTAGCCAGAGTAAGAATAAAGACCTTAAACATTAGGCCAGAGAAAGAGTCTAAGACCTTAACCATTAGGCCGGAGTAAAAGCTAAGACCTTAACCATTAGGCCAGAGTAAGAGTCTAAGACGTTAACCATTAGGCCAGAGTAAGAGTTAAGACCTTAACCATTAGGCCAGAGTAAGAGTCTGGCCAGAGTAAGAGTTAAGACCTTTACCATTAGGCCAGATTAAGAGGCTAAGACCTTAACCATTAGGCCAGAGTAAGAGTTAAGACCTTAACCATTAGGCCAGAGTAAGAGTCTAAGACCTTAACCATTATGTCAGAGTAAGAGTCTAAGAGCTTAACCATTAGGCCAGAGTAAGAGTTAAGACCTTAACCATTAGGCCAGAGTTTGATTCTAAGACCTTAGCTATTAGGCCAGAGTAAGTGTTAAGACCTTAACGAGTAGGCCAGAGTAAGAGTTAAGACCTTAACCATTAGTCCAGAGTACGAGCCTAAGACCTTAGCTATTAGGCCAGAGTAAGAGTTAATACCTTAGCTATTAGGCCAGAGTAAGAGTTAAGACCTTAACCATTATGCCAGAGTAAGAGTTAAGACCTTAGCTATTAGGCCAGAGTAAGAGTTAAGACCTTAACTATTAGGCCAGAGTACGAGTCTAAGACCTTAGCTATTAGGCCAGAGTAAGAGTTAAGACCTTAACCAGTAGGCCAGAGTAACAGTTAAGACCTTAACCATTAGTCCAGAGTACGAGTCTAAGACCTTAGCTATTAGGCCAGAGAAAGAGTTAAGACCTTAGCTATTGGGCCAGAGTAAGAGTGAAGACCTTAACAATTAGGCCAGAGTACGAGTCTAAGACCTTAGCTATTAGGCCAGAGTAAGAGTTAAGACCTTAACCATTAGGCCAGAGTACGAGTCTAAGACCTTAGCTATTAGGCCAGAGTAAGAATTAAGACCTTAGCTATTAGGCCTGAGTAAGAGTTAACACCTTAGCTATTAGGCCAGAGTACGAGTTAAGACCTTAACCAGTAGGCCAGAGTAAGAGTTAAGACCTTAACCTGTAGGCCAGGGTAGGAGTTAAGACCTAAACCTGTAGGCCATACTATGAGTCTAAGACCTTAGCTATTAGGCCAGAGTAAGAGTTAAGACCTTAGCTATTAGGCCAGAGTAAGAGCTAAGACCTTAACCAGTAGGCCAGAGTAAGAATTAAGACCTTAACCTGTAGGCCATAGTACGAGTCTAAGACCTTAGCTATTAGGCCAGAGTAAGAGTTAAGACCTTAACCAGTAGGCCAGAGTAAGACTTAAAACATTAACCTGTAGGCCAGAGTACGAGTCTAAGACCTTAGCTATTAGGCCAGAGAAGGAGTTAAGACCTTAGCTATTAGGCCAGAGTAGGAGTTAAGACCTTAACCATTAGGCCAGAGTACGAGTCTAAGACCTAAGCTATTAGGCCAGAGTAAGAGTTAAGACCTTAGCTATTAGGCCAGAGTAAGAGTTAAGACCTTAACCAGTAGGCCAGAGTAAGAGTTAAGACCTTAACCTGTAGGCCAGAGTACGAGTCTAAAACCTTAGCTATTAGGCCAGAGTAAGAGTTAAGACCTTAATCATTAGGCCAGAGTGCGAGTCTCAGACCTTAGCTATTAGGCCAGAGTAAGAGTTAAGACCTTAACCTGTAGGCCAGAGTACGAGTCTAAGACCTTAGCTGTTAGGCCAGAGTAAGAGTTAAGACCTTAACCAGTACGCCAGAGTAAGAGTTAAGACCTTAACCTGTAGGCCATAGTACGAGTCTAAGACCTTAGCTATTAGGCCAGAGTAAGAGTTAAGACCTTAACCAGTAGGCCAGAGTAAGAGTTAAGACCTTAACCTGTAGGCCAGAGTAAGAGTTAAGACCTTAACCTGTAGGCCAGAGTACGAGTCTAAGACCTTATCTATTAGGCCAGGGTAAGAGTTAAGACCTTATCCAGTAGGCCAGAGTAAGAGTTAAGACCTTAGCTATTAGGCCAGAGTAAGAGTTAAGACCTTAAGCAGTAGGCCAGAGTAAGAGTTAAGACCTTAACCTGTAGGCCATAGTACGAGTCTAAGACCTTAGCTATTAGGCCAGAGTAAAAGTTAAGACCTTAACCAGTAGGCCAGAGTAAGAGTTAAGAACTTAACCTGTAGGCCAGAGTAAGAGTTAAGACCTTAACCTGTAGGCCATAGTACGAGTCTAAGACCTTAGCTATTAGGCCAGAGTAAGAGTTAAGACCTTAGCTATTAGGCCAGAGTACGAGTTAAGACCTTAACCATTAAGCCAGAGTACGAGTCTAAGACCTTAGCTTTTTAGCCAGAGTAAGAGTTAAGACCTTAGCTATTAGGCCAGAGTAAGAGTTAAGACCTTAACCATTAGGCCAGAGTATGAGTCTAAGACGTTAGCTATTAGGCCAGAGTAAGAGTTAAGACCTTAACCTGTAGGCCAGAGTAAGAGTTAAGACCTTAACCATTAGTCCAGAGTATGAGTCTAAGACCTTATCTATTAGGCCAGAGTAAGAGTTAAGACCTTAGCTATTGGGCCAGAGTAAGAGTTAAGACCTTAACCATTTGGCCAGAGTACGAGTCTAAGACCTTAGCTATTAGGCCAGAGTAAGAGTTAAGACCTTAACCTGTAGGCTATAGTACGAGTATAAGACCTTAGCTATTAGGCCAGAGTAAGAGTTAAGAACTTAGCTATCAGGCCAGAGTAAGAGTTAAGACCTTAACCAGTAGGCCAGAGTAAGAGTTAAGACCTTAACCTGTAGGCCAGAGTAGGAGTTAAGACCTAAACCTGTAGGCCATACTATGAGTCTAAGACCTTAACTAATAGGCCAGAGTAAGAGTTAAGACCTTAGCTATTAGGCCAGAGTAAGAGTTAAGACCTTAACCAGTAGGCCAGAGTAAGAGTTAAGACCTTAACCTGAAGGCCATAGTACGAGTCTAAGACCTTAGATATTAGGCCAGAGTAAGAGTCAAGACCTTAGCTATTAGGACAGAGTAAGAGTAAAGACCTTAACCAGTAGGCCAGAGTACGAGTCTAAGACCTTAGCTATTAGGCCAGAGTAAGAGTTAAGACCTTAACCAGTAGGCCAGAGTAAGAGTTAAGACCTTAACCTGTAGGCCATAGTACGAGTCTAAGACCTTAGCTATTAGGCCAAAGTAAGAGTTAAGACCTTAACCATTAGGCCAGAGTACGAGTCTAACACCTTAGCTATTAGGCCAGAGTAAGAGTTAAGACCTTAAACATTAGGCCAGAGTACGAGTCTAAGACCTTAGCTATTAGGCTAGACTAAGAGTTAAGACCTTATCTATTAGGCCAGAGTACGAGTCTAAGACCTTAGCTATTAGGCCAGAGTAAGAGTTAAGACCTTAACCAAAAGGCCAGAGCAAGAGTTAAGACCTAACCTGTATGCCATAGTACGAATCTAAGACCTTAGCTATTAGGCCAGAGTAAGAGTTAAGACCTTAGCTATTAGGCCAGAGTAAGAATTAAGACCTTAACCAGTAGGCCAGAGTAAGAGTTAAGACCTTAACCTGTAGGCCAGAGTAAGAGTTAAGACCTTAACCTGTAGGCCAAAGTACGAGTCTTAGACCTTAGCTATTAGGCCAGAGTAAGAGTTAAGACCTTAGCTATTAGGCCAGAGTAAGAATTAAGACCTTAACCAGTAGGCCAGAGTAAGAGTTAAGACCTTAACCTGTAGGCCATAGTAAGAGTCTAAGACCTTAACCATTAGGCCGGAGTAAAAGCTAAGACCTTAACCATTAGGCCAGAGTAAGAGTCTAAGAACTTAACCATTAGGCCAGAGTAAGAGTTAAGACCTTAACCATTAGGCCAGAGTAAGAGTCTGGCCAGAGTAAGAGTTAAGACCTTTACCATTAGGCCAGATTAAGAGTCTAAGACCGTAACCATTAGGCCAGAGTAAGAGTTAAGACCTTAACCATTAGGCCAGAGTAAGAGTCTAAGATCTTAACCATTATGTCAGAGTAAGAGTCTAAGAGCTTAACCATTAGGCCAGAGTAAGAGTTAAGACCTTAACCATTAGGCCAGAGTTTGAGTCTAAGACCTTAGCTATTAGGCCAGAGTAAGTGTTAAGACCTTAACCAGTAGGCCAGAGTAAGAGTTAAGACCTTAACCATTAGTCCAGAGTACGAGCCTAAGACCTTAGCTATTAGGCCAGAGTAAGAGTTAATACCTTAGCTATTAGGCCAGAGTAAGAGTTAAGACCTTAACCATTATGCCAGAGTAAGAGTTAAGACCTTAGCTATTAGGCCAGAGTAAGAGTTAAGACCTTAACTATTGGGCCAGAGTACGAGTCTAAGACCTTAGCTATTAGGCCAGAGTAAGAGTTAAGACCTTAACCAGTAGGCCAGAGTAACAGTTAAGACCTTAACCATTAGTCCAGAGTACAAGTCTAAGACCGTAGCTATTAGGCCAGAGAAAGAGTTAAGACCTTAGCTATTGGGCCAGAGTAAGAGTGAAGACCTTAACAATTAGGCCAGAGTACGAGTCTAAGACCTTAGCTATTAGGCCAGAGTAAGAGTTAAGACCTTAACCATTAGGCCAGAGTACGAGTCTTAGACCTTAGCTATTAGGCCAGAATAAGAATTAAGACCTTAGCTATTAGGCCTGAGTAAGAGTTAACACCTTAGCTATTAGGCCAGAGTACGAGTTAAGACCTTAACCAGTAGGCCAGAGTAAGAGTTAAGACCTTAACCTGTAGGCCAGGGTAGGAGTTAAGACCTACACCTGTAGGCCATACTATGAGTCTAAGACCTTAGCTATTAGGCCAGAGTAAGAGTTAAGACCTTAGCTATTAGGCCAGAGTAAGAGTTAAGACCTTAACCAGTAGGCCAGAGTAAGAATTAAGACCTTAACCTGTAGGCCATAGTACGAGTCTAAGACCTTAGCTATTAGGCCAGAGTAAGAGTTAAGACCTTAACCAGTAGGCCAGAGTAAGACTTAAAACATTAACCTGTAGGCCAGAGTACGAGTCTAAGACCTTAGCTATTAGGCCAGAGTAAGAGTTAAGACCTTAGCTATTAGGCCAGAGTAGGAGTTAAGACCTTAACCATTAGGCCAGAGTACGAGTCTAAGACCTAAGCTATTAGGCCAGAGTAAGAGTTAAGACCTTAGCTATTAGGCCAGAGTAAGAGTTAAGACCTTAACCAGTAGGCCAGAGTAAGAGTTAAGACCTTAACCTGTAGGCCAGAGTACGAGTCTAAAACCTTAGCTATTAGGCCAGAGTAAGAGTTAAGACCTTAATCATTAGGCCAGAGTGCGAGTCTCAGACCTTAGCTATTAGGCCAGAGTAAGAGTTAAGACCTTAACCTGTAGGCCAGAGTACGAGTCTAAGACCTTAGCTGTTAGGCCAGAGTAAGAGTTAAGACCTTAACCAGTACGCCAGAGTAAGAGTTAAGACCTTAACCTGTAGGCCATAGTACGAGTCTAAGACCTTAGCTATTAGGCCAGAGTAAGAGTTAAGACCTTAACCAGTAGGCCAGAGTAAGAGTTAAGACCTTAACCTGTAGGCCAGAGTAAGAGTTAAGACCTTAACCTGTAGGCCAGAGTACGAGTCTAAGACCTTATCTATTAGGCCAGGGTAAGAGTTAAGACCTTAGCTATTAGGCCAGAGTAAGAGTTAAGACCTTAAGCAGTAGGCCAGAGTAAGAGTTAAGACCTTAACCTGTAGGCCATAGTACGAGTCTAAGACCTTAGCTATTAGGCCAGAGTAAAAGTTAAGACCTTAACCAGTAGGCCAGAGTAAGAGTTAAGAACTTAACCTGTAGGCCAGAGTAAGAGTTAAGACCTTAACCTGTAGGCCATAGTACGAGTCTAAGACCTTAGCTATTAGGCCAGAGTAAAAGTTAAGACCTTAGCTATTAGGCCAGAGTACGAGTTAAAACATTAACCATTAAGCCAGAGTACGAGTCTAAGACCTTAGCTTTTTAGCCAGAGTAAGAGTTAAGACCTTAGCTATTAGGCCAGAGTAAGAGTTAAGACCTTAACCATTAGGCCAGAGTATGAGTCTAAGACGTTAGCTATTAGGCCAGAGTAAGAGTTAAGACCTTAACCATTAGTCCAGAGTATGAGTCTAAGACCTTAGATATTAGGCCAGAGTAAGAGTTAAGACCTTAGCTATTGGGCCAGAGTAAGAGTTAAGACCTTAACCATTTGGCCAGAGTACGAGTCTAAGACCTTAGCTATTAGGCCAGAGTAAGAGTTAAGACCTTAACCTGTAGGCTATAGTACGAGTATAAGACCTTAGCTATTAGGCCAGAGTAAGAGTTAAGAACTTAGCTATCAGGCCAGAGTAAGAGTTAAGACCTTAACCAGTAGGCCAGAGTAAGAGTTAAGACCTTAACCTGTAGGCCAGAGTAGGAGTTAAGACCTAAACCTGTAGGCCATACTATGAGTATAAGACCTTAACTAATAGGCCAGAGTAAGAGTTAAGACCTTAGCTATTAGGCCAGAGTAAGAGTTAAGACCTTAACCAGTAGGCCAGAGTAAGAGTTAAGACCTTAACCTGAAGGCCATAGTACGAGTCTAAGACCTTAGATATTAGGCCAGAGTAAGAGTCAAGACCTTAGCTATTAGGCCAGAGTAAGAGTTAAGACCTTAACCTGTAGGCCAGAGTATGAGTCTAAGACCTTAGCTATTAGGCCAGAGTACGAGTCTAAGACCTTAGCTATTAGGCCAGAGTAAGAGTTAAGACCTTAACCATTAGGCCAGAGTACGAGTCTAAGACCTTAGCTATTAGGCCAGAGTAAGAGTTAAGACCTTAACCAGTAGGCCAGAGTACGAGTCTAAGACCTTAGCTATTAGGCCAGAGTAAGAGTTAAGACCTTAACCAGTAGGCCAGAGTAAGAGTTAAGACCTTAACCTGTAGGCCATAGTACGAGTCTAAGACCTTAGCTATTAGGCCAGAGTAAGAGTTAAGACCTTAACCATTAGGCCAGAGTACGAGTCTAACACCTTAGCTATTAGGCCAGAGTAAGAGTTAAGACCTTAAACATTAGGCCAGAGTACGAGTCTAAGACCTTAGCTATTAGGCTAGACTAAGAGTTAAGACCTTAGCTATTAGGCCAGAGTACGAGTCTAAGACCTTAGCTATTAGGCCAGAGTAAGAGTTAAGACCTTAACCAAAAGGCCAGAGCAAGAGTTAAGACCTAACCTGTATGCCATAGTACGAGTCTAAGACCTTAGCTATTAGGCCAGAGTAAGAGTTAAGACCTTAGCTATTAGGCCAGAGTAAGAATTAAGACCTTAACCAGTAGGCCAGAGTAAGAGTTAAGACCTTAACCTGTAGGCCAGAGTAAGAGTTAATACCTTAACCTGTAGGCCATAGTACGAGTCTTAGACCTTAGCTATTAGGCCAGAGTAAGAGTTAAGACCTTAGCTATTAGGCCAGAGTAAGAATCAAGACCTTAACCAGTAGGCCACAGTAAGAGTTAAGACCTTAACCTGTAGGCCATAGTACGAGTCTAAGACCTTAGCTATTAGGCCAGAGTAAGAGTTAAGACCTTAACCAGTAGGCCAGAGTATGAGTTAAGACCTTAACCATTAGGCCAGAGTACGAGTCTAAGACCTTAGCTATTAGGCCAGAGTAAGAGTTAAGATCTTAACCAGTAGGCCAGAGTAAGAGTTAAGACCTTAACCATTAGGCCAGAGTAAGAGTCTGGCCAGAGTAAGAGTTAAGACCTTTACCATTAGGCCAGATTAAGAGTGTAAGACCTTAACCATTAAGCCAGAGTAAGAATAAAGACCTTAAACATTAGGCCAGAGAAAGAGTCTAAGACCTTAACCATTAGGCCGGAGTAAGAGCTAAGACCTTAACCATTAGGCCAGAGTAAGAGTCTAAGACCTTAACCATTAAGCCAGAGTAAGAGTTAAGACCTTAACCATTAGGCCAGGGTAAGAGTCTGGCCAGAGTAAGAGTTAAGACCTTTACCATTAGGCCAGATTAAGAGTCTAAGACCTTAACCATTAGGCCAGAGTTAGAGTTAAGACCGTAACCATTAGGCCAGAGTAAGAGTCTAAGACCTTAACCATTATGTCAGAGTAAGAGTCTAAGACCTTGGCTATTAGGCCAGACTAAGAGATAGGACCTTAACCATTAGGCCAGAGTACGAGTCTAAGACGTTAGCTATTAGGCCAGAGTAAGAGTTAAGACCTTAACCATTAGGCCAGAGTACGAGTCTAACACCTTAGCTATTAGGCCAGAGTAAGAGTTAAGACCTTAACCATTAGGCCAGAGTATGAGTCTAAGACCTTAGCTATTAGGCCAGAGTAAGAGTTAAGACCTTAACCAGTAGGCCAGAGTAAGAGTTAAGACCTTAACCTGTAGGCCATAGTACGAGTCTAAGACCTTAGCTATTAGGCCAGAGTAAGAGTTAAGACCTTAGCTATTAGGCCTGAGTAAGTGTTAAGACCTTAACCATTAGGCCAGAGTACGAGTCTACGTCCTTAGCTATTAGGCCAGAGTAAGAGTTAAGACCTTAACCATTAGGCCAGAGTAAGAGTTAAGACCTTAACCATTAGGCCAGAGTACGAGTCTAAGACCTTAGCTATTAGGCCAGAGTAAGAGTTAAGACCTTAGCTATTAGGCCAGAGTAAGAGTTAAGACCTTAACCAGTTGGCCAGAGTAAGAGTTAAGCCCTTCACCATTAGGCCAGAGTACGAGTCTAAGACCTTAGCTATTAGGCCAGAGTAAGAGTTAAGACCTTAACCAGTAGGCCAGAGTAAGAGTTAAGACCTTAACCATTAGGCCAGAGTACCAGTCTAAGACCTTAGCTATTAGGCCAGAGTAAGAGTTAAGACCTTAGCTATTAGGCCAGAGTAAGAGTTAAGACCTTAACCATTAGGCCAGAGTACGAGTCTAAGACCTTAGCTATTAGGCCAGAGTAAGAGTTAAGACCTTAACCAGTAGGCCAGAGTAAGAGTTAAGAACTTAACCTGTAGGCCATAGTACGAGTCTAAGACCTTAGCTATTAGGCCAGAGTAAGAGTTAAGACCTTAACCATTAGGCCAAAGTACGAGTCTAAGACCTTAGCTATTAGGCCAGAGTAAGAGTTAAGACCTTAGCTATTAGGCCAGAGTAAAAGTTAAGACCTTAACCAGTAGGCCAGAGTGAGAGTTAAGACCTTAACCATTAGGCCAGAGTACGAGTCTAAGACCTTAGCTATTAGGCCAGAGTAAGAGTTAAGACCTTAACCAGTAGCCCAGTGTAAGAGTTAAGACCTTAACCATTAGGCCAGAATACGAGTCTAAGACATTAGCTATTAGGCCAGAGTAAGAGTTAAGACCTTAGCTATTAGGCCAGAGTAAGAGTTAAGACCTTAACCATTAGGCCAAAGTACGAGTCTAAGACCTTAGCTATTAGGCCAGAGTAAGAGTTAAGACCTTAGCTATTAGGCCAGAGTAAAAGTTAAGACCTTAACCAGTAGGCCAGATTGAGAGTTAAGACCTTAACCATTAGGCCAGAGTACAAGTCTAAGACCTTAGCTATTAGGCCAGAGTAAGAGTTAAGACCTTAACCATTAGCCCAGTGTAAGAGTTAAGACCTTAACCATTAGGCCAGAATACGAGTCTAAGACCTTAGCTATTAGGCCAGAGTAAGAGTTAAGACCTTAGCTATTAGGCCAGAGTACGAGTCTTAGACCTTAGCTATTAGGCCAGAGTACGAGTCTAAGACCTTAGCTATTAGGCCAGAGTAAGAGTTAAGACCTTAGCTATTAGGCCAGAGTAGGAGTCTAAGAACTTAGCTATCAGGCCATAGTACGAGTCTTACACTATAGCTATTAGGCCAGAGTAAGAGTTAAGACCTTAACCATTAGGCCAGAATACGAGTCTAAGACCTTAGCTATTAGGCCAAAGTAAGAGTTAAGACCTTAACCATTAGGCCAGAGTAAGAGTTAAGACCTTAACCAGTAGGCCAGAGTAAGAGTTAAGACCTTAACCTGTAGGCCATAGTACGAGTCTAAGACCTTAGCTATTAGGCCAGAGTAAGAGTTAAGACCTTAACCAGTAGGCCAGAGTAAGAGTTAAAACATTAACCTGTAGGCCAGAGTACGAGTCTAAGACCTTAGCTATTAGGCCAGAGTAAGAGTTAAGACCTTAGCTATTAGGCCAGAGTAGGAGTTAAGACCTTAACCATTAGGCCAGAGTACGAGTCTAAGACCTAAGCTATTAGGCCAGAGTAAGAGTTAAGACCTTAGCTATTAGGCCAGAGTAAGAGTTAAGACCTTAACCAGTAGGCGAGAGTGAGAGTTAAGACCTTAACCTGTAGGCCATAGTACAAGTCTAAGACCTTAGCTATTAGGCCAGAGTAAGAGTTAAGACCTTGGCTATTAGGCCAGAGTAAGAGTTAAGACCTTAACCAGTAGGCCAGAGTAAGAGTTAATACCGTAACCATTAGGCCAGAGTAAGAGTTAAGACCTTAACCATAAGGCCGGAGTATGAGTCTAAGACCTTAGCTATTAGGCCAGAGTAAGAGTTAAGACCTTAACATGTAGGCCAGAGTACGAGTCTAAGACCTTAGCTGTTAGGCCAGAGTAAGAGTTAAGACCTTAACCAGTACGCCAGAGTAAGAGTTAAGACCTTAACCTGTAGGCCATAGTACGAGTCTAAGACCTTAGCTATTAGGCCAGAGTAAGAGTTAAGACCTTAACCAGTAGGCCAGAGTAAGAGTTAAGACCTTAACCTGTAGGCCAGAGTAAGAGTTAAGACCTTAACCTGTAGGCCAGAGTACAAGTCTAAGACCTTAGCTATTAGGCCAGGGTAAGAGTTAAGACCTTATCCAGTAGGCCAGAGTAAGAGTTAAGACCTTAGCTATTAGACCAGAGTAAGAGTTAAGACCTTAAGCAGTAGGCCAGAGTAAGAGTTAAGACCTTAACCTGTAGGCCATAGTACGAGTCTAAGACCTTAGCTATTAGGCCAGAGTAAAAGTTAAGACCTTAACCAGTAGGATAGAGTAAGAGTTAAGAACTTAACCTGTAGGCCAGAGTAAGAGTTAAGACCTTAACCTGTAGGCCATAGTACGAGTCTAAGACCTTAGCTATTAGGCCAGAGTAAGAGTTAAGACCTTAGCTATTAGGCCAGAGTACGAGTTAAGACCTTAACCATTAAGCCAGAGTACGAGTCTAAGACCTTAGCTTTTTAGCCAGAGTAAGAGTTAAGACCTTAGCTATTAGGCCAGAGTTAGAGTTAAGACCTTAACCATTAGGCCAGAGTATGAGTCTAAGACGTTAGCTATTAGGCCAGAGTAAGAGTTAAGACCTTAACCAGTAGGCCAGAGTTAGAGTTAAGACCTTAACCATTAGTCCAGAGTATGAGTCTAAGACCTTAGCTATTAGGCCAGAGTAAGAGTTAAGACCTTAGCTATTGGGCCAGAGTAAGAGTTAAGACCTTAACCATTTGGCCAGAGTACGAGTCTAAGACCTTAGCTATTAGGCCAGAGTAAGAGTTAAGACCTTAACCTGTAGGCCATAGTACGAGTATAAGACCTTAGCTATTAGGCCAGAGTAAGAGTTAAGAACTTAGCTATCAGGCCAGAGTAAGAGTTAAGACCTTAACCAGTAGGCCAGAGTAAGAGTTAAGACCTTAACCTGTAGGCCAGAGTAGGAGTTAAGATCTAAACCTGTAGGCCATACTATGAGTCTAAGACCTTAGCTAATAGGCCAGAGTAAGAGTTAAGACCTTAGCTATTAGGCCAGAGTAAGAGTTAAGACCTTAACCAGTAGGCCAGAGTAAGAGTTAAGACCTTAACCTGAAGGCCATAGTACGAGTCTAAGACCTTAGATATTAGGCCAGAGTAAGAGTCAAGACCTTAGCTATTAGGCCAGAGTAAGAGTTAAGACCTTAACCAGTAGGCCAGAGTATGAGTCTAAGACCTTAGCTATTAGGCCAGAGTATGAGTCTAAGACCTTAGCTATTAGGCCAGAGTAAGCGTTAAGACTATAACCATTAGGCCAGAGTACGAGTCTAAGACCTTAGCTATTAGGCCAGAGTAAGAGTTAAGACCTTAACCAGTAGGCCAGGGTACGAGTCTAAGACCTTAGCTATTAGGAAAGAGTAAGAGTTAAGACCTTAACCAGTAGGCCAGAGTAAGAGTTAAGACCTTAACCTGTAGGCCATAGTACGAGTCTAAGACCTTAGCTATTAGGCCAGAGTAAGAGTTAAGACCTTAACCATTAGGCCAGAGTACGAGTCTAACACCTTAGCTATTAGGCCAGAGTAAGAGTTAAGACCTTAAACATTAGGCCAGAGTAAGAGTCTAAGACCTTAGCTATTAGGCTAGACTAAGAGTTAAGACCTTAGCTATTAGGCCAGAGTACGAGTCTAAGACCTTAGCTATTAGTCCAGAGTAAGAGTTAAGACCTTAACCAGTAGGCCAGAGTAAGAGTTAAGACCTAACCTGTATGCCATAGTACGAGTCTAAGACCTTAGCTATTAGGCCAGAGTAAGAGTTAAGACCTTAACCATTAGGCCAGAGTATGAGTCTAAGACCTTAGCTATTAGGCCAGAGTAAGAGTTAAGACCTTAACCAGTAGGCCAGAGTAAGAGTTAAGACCTAACCTGTATGCCATAGTACGAGTCTAACACCTTAGCTATTAGGCCAGAGTAAGAGTTAAGACCTTAACCATTAGGCCAGAGTATGAGTCTAAGACCTTAGCTATTAGGCCAGAGTAAGAGTTAAGACCTTAACCAGTAGGCCAGAGTAAGAGTTAAGACCTTAACCTGTAGGCCATAGTACGAGTCTAAGACCTTAGCTATTAGGCCAGAGTAAGAGTTAAGACCTTAGCTATTAGGCCTGAGTAAGAGTTAAGACCTTAACCATTAGGCCAGAGTACGAGTCTAAGACCTTAGCTATTAGGCCAGAGTAAGAGTTAAGACCTTAACCATTAGGCCAGAGTAAGAGTTAAGACCTTAACCATTAGGCCAGAGTACGAGTCTAAGACCTTAGCTATTAGGCCAGAGTAAGAGTTAAGACCTTAGATATTAGGCCAGAGTAAGAGTTAAGACCTTAACCAGTTGGCCAGAGTAAGAGTTAAGCCCTTCACCATTAGGCCAGAGTACCAGTCTAAGACCTTAGCTATTAGGCCAGAGTAAGAGTTAAGACCTTAGCTATTAGGCCAGAGTAAGAGTTAAGACCTTAACCATTAGGCCAGAGTACGAGTCTAAGACCTTAGCTATTAGGCCAGAGTAAGAGTTAAGACCTTAACCAGTAGGCCAGAGTAAGAGTTAAGAACTTAACCTGTAGGCCATAGTACGAGTCTAAGACCTTAGCTATTAGGCCAGAATACGAGTCTAAGACCTTAGCTATTAGGCCAAAGTAAGAGTTAAGAAATTAACCATTAGGCCAGAGTAAGAGTTAAGACCTTAACCATTAGGCAAGAGTACGAGTCTAAGACCTTAGCTATTAGGCCAGAGTAAGAGTTAAGACCTTAGCTATTAGGCCAGAGTAAGAGTTAAGACCTTAACCAATAGGCCAGAGTAAGAGTTAAGACCTTCACCATTAGGCCAGAGTACGAGTCTAAGACCTTAGCTATTAGGCCAGAGTAAGAGTTAAGACCTTAACCAGTAGGCCAGAGTAAGAGTTAAGACCTTAACCATTAGGCCAGAGTACCAGTCTAAGACCTTAGCTATTAGGCCAGAGTAAGAGTTAAGACCTTATCTATTAGGCCAGAGTAAGAGTTAAGACCTTAACCATTAGGCCAGAGTACGAGTCTAAGACCTTAGCTATTAGGCCAGAGTAAGAGTTAAGACCTTAACCAGTAGGCCAGAGTAAGAGTTAAGAACTTAACCTGTAGGCCATAGTACGAGTCTAAGACCTTAGTTATTAGGCCAGAGTAAGAGTTAAGACCTTAGCTATTAGGCCAGAGTAAGAGTTAAGACCTTAACCATTAGGCCAAAGTACGAGTCTAAGATCTTAGCTATTAGGCCAGAGTAAGAATTAAGACCTTAGCTATTAGGCCAGAGTACAAGTTAAGACCTTAACCCGTAGACAAGAGTAAGAGTTAAGACCTTAACCAGTAGGCCAGAGTAAGAGTTAAGACCTTATCCATTAGTCCAGAGTATGAGTCTAAGACCTTAGCTATTAGGCCAGAGTAAGAGTTAAGACCTTAGCTATTAGGCCAGAGTAAGAGTTAAGACCTTAACCAGTAGGCCAGAGTAAGAGTTAAGACCTTAACCATTAGGCCAGAGTACCAGTCTAAGACCTTAGCTATTAGGCCAGAGTAAGAGTTAAGACCTTAGCTATTAGGCCAGAGTAAGAGTTAAGACCTTAACCATTAGGCCAGAGTACGAGTCTAAGACCTTAGCTATTAGGCCAGAGTAAGAGTTAAGACCTTAACCAGTAGGCCAGAGTAAGAGTTAAGAACTTAACCTGTAGGCCATAGTACGAGTCTAAGACCTTAGCTATTAGGCCAGAATACGAGTCTAAGACCTTAGCTATTAGGCCAAAGTAAGAGTTAAGAAATTAACCATTAGGCCAGAGTAAGAGTTAAGACCTTAACCATTAGGCAAGAGTACGAGTCTAAGACCTTAGCTATTAGGCCAGAGTAAGAGTTAAGACCTTAGCTATTAGGCCAGAGTAAGAGTTAAGACCTTAACCAATAGGCCAGAGTAAGAGTTAAGACCTTCTCCATTAGGCCAGAGTACGAGTCTAAGACCTTAGCTATTAGGCCAGAGTAAGAGTTAAGACCTTAACCAGTAGGCCAGAGTAAGAGTTAAGACCTTAACCATTAGGCCAGAGTACCAGTCTAAGACCTTAGCTATTAGGCCAGAGTAAGAGTTAAGACCTTATCTATTAGGCCAGAGTAAGAGTTAAGACCTTAACCATTAGGCCAGAGTACGAGTCTAAGACCTTAGCTATTAGGCCAGAGTAAGAGTTAAGACCTTAACCAGTAGGCCAGAGTAAGAGTTAAGAACTTAACCTGTAGGCCATAGTACGAGTCTAAGACCTTAGTTATTAGGCCAGAGTAAGAGTTAAGACCTTAGCTATTAGGCCAGAGTAAGAGTTAACCTTAACCATTAGGCCAAAGTACAAGTCTAAGATCTTAGCTATTAGGCCAGAGTAAGAATTAAGACCTTAGCTATTAGGCCAGAGTACAAGTTAAGACCTTAACCAGTAGACAAGAGTATGAGTCTAAGACCTTAGCTATTAGGCCAGAGTAAGAGTTAAGACCTTAGCTTTTTAGCCAGAGTAAGAGTTAAGACCTTAGCTATTAGGCCAGAGTTAGAGTTAAGACCTTAACCATTAGGCCAGAGTATGAGTCTAAGACGTTAGCTATTAGGCCAGAGTAAGAGTTAAGACCTTAACCAGTAGGCCAGAGTAAGAGTTAAGACCTTAACCATTAGTCCAGAGTATGAGTCTAAGACCTTAGCTATTAGGCCAGAGTAAGAGTTAAGACCTTAGCTATTGGGCCAGAGTAAGAGTTAAGACCTTAACCATTTGGCCAGAGTACGAGTCTAAGACCTTAGCTATTAGGCCAGAGTAAGAGTTAAGACCTTAACCT
Organism: Triturus cristatus; assembly: GCF_964204655.1. Lineage (NCBI taxonomy): Eukaryota > Metazoa > Chordata > Amphibia > Caudata > Salamandridae > Triturus > Triturus cristatus. The sequence continues at coordinate 1,100,857,609 of NC_140589.1, read as the reverse complement.
GTAGGCCATAGTACGAGTATAAGACCTTAGCTATTAGGCCAGAGTAAGAGTTAAGAACTTAGCTATCAGGCCAGAGTAACAGTTAAGACCTTAACCAGTAGGCCAGAGTAAGAGTTAAGACCTTAACCTGTAGGCCAGAGTAGGAGTTAAGATCTAAACCTGTAGGCCATACTATGAGTCTAAGACCTTAGCTATTAGGCCAGAGTAAGAGTTAAGACCTTAACCAGTAGGCCAGAGTAAGAGTTAAGACCTTAACCTGAAGGCCATAGTACGAGTCTAAGACCTTAGATATTAGGCCAGAGTAAGAGTCAAGACCTTAGCTATTAGGCCAGAGTAAGAGTTAAGACCTTAACCAGTAGGCCAGAGTATGAGTCTAAGACCTTAGCTATTAGGCCAGAGTAAGAGTTAAGACCTTAACCTGTAGGCCATAGTACGAGTATAAGACCTTAGCTATTAGGCCAGAGTAAGAGTTAAGAACTTAGCTATCAGGCCAGAGTAACAGTTAAGACCTTAACCAGTAGGCCAGAGTAAGAGTTAAGACCTTAACCTGTAGGCCAGAGTAGGAGTTAAGATCTAAACCTGTAGGCCATACTATGAGTCTAAGACCTTAGCTATTAGGCCAGAGTAAGAGTTAAGACCTTAACCAGTAGGCCAGAGTAAGAGTTAAGACCTTAACCTGAAGGCCATAGAACGAGTCTAAGACCTTAGATATTAGGCCAGAGTAAGAGTCAAGACCTTAGCTATTAGGCCAGAGTAAGAGTTAAGACCTTAACCAGTAGGCCAGAGTATGAGTCTAAGACCTTAGCTATTAGGCCAGAGTATGAGTCTAAGACCTTAGCTATTAGGCCAGAGTAAGAGTTAAGACCATAACCATTAGGCCAGAGTACGAGTCTAAGACCTTAGCTATTAGGCCAGAGTAAGAGTTAAGACCTTAACCAGTAGGCCAGGGTACGAGTCTAAGACCTTAGCTATTAGGAAAGAGTAAGAGTTAAGACCTTAACCAGTAGGCCAGAGTAAGAGTTAAGACCTTAACCTGTAGGCCATAGTACGAGTCTAAGACCTTAGCTATTAGGCCAGAGTAAGAGTTAAGACCTTAACAATTAGGCCAGAGTACGAGTCTAACACCTTAGCTATTAGGCCAGAGTAAGAGTTAAGACCTTAAACATTAGGCCAGAGTACGAGTCTAAGACCTTAGCTATTAGGCTAGACTAAGAGTTAAGACCTTAGCTATTAGGCCAGAGTACGAGTCTAAGACCTTAGCTATTAGGCCAGATTAAGAGTTAAGACCTTAACCAGTAGGCCAGAGTAAGAGTTAAGACCTAACCTGTATGCCATAGTACGAGTCTAAGACCTTAGCTATTAGGCCAGAGTAAGAGTTAAGACCTTAACCATTAAGCCAGAGTATGAGTCTAAGACCTTAGCTATTAGGCCAGAGTAAGAGTTAAGACCTTAACCAGTAGGCCAGAGTAAGAGTTAAGACCTAACCTGTATGCCATAGTACGAGTCTAACACCTTAGCTATTAGGCCAGAGTAAGAGTTAAGACCTTAACCATTAGGCCAGAGTATGAGTCTAAGACCTTAGCTATTAGGCCAGAGTAATAGTTAAGACCTTAACCAGTAGGCCAGAGTAAGAGTTAAGACCTTAACCTGTAGGCCATAGTACGAGTCTAAGACCTTAGCTATTAGGCCAGAGTAAGAGTTAAGACCTTAGCTATTAGGCCTGAGTAAGAGTTAAGACCTTAACCATTAGGCCAGAGTACGAGTCTAAGACCTTAGCTATTAGGCCAGAGTAAGAGTTAAGACCTTAGCTATTAGGCCAGAGTAAGAGTTAAGACCTTAACCTGTAGGCCATAGTACGAGTATAAGACCTTAGCTATTAGGCCAGAGTAAGAGTTAAGAACTTAGCTATCAGGCCAGAGTAACAGTTAAGACCTTAACCAGTAGGCCAGAGTAAGAGTTAAGACCTTAACCTGTAGGCCAGAGTAGGAGTTAAGATCTAAACCTGTAGGCCATACTATGAGTCTAAGACCTTAGCTATTAGGCCAGAGTAAGAGTTAAGACCTTAACCAGTAGGCCAGAGTAAGAGTTAAGACCTTAACCTGAAGGCCATAGTACGAGTCTAAGACCTTAGATATTAGGCCAGAGTAAGAGTCAAGACCTTAGCTATTAGGCCAGAGTAAGAGTTAAGACCTTAACCAGTAGGCCAGAGTATGAGTCTAAGACCTTAGCTATTAGGCCAGAGTAAGAGTTAAGACCTTAACCTGTAGGCCATAGTACGAGTATAAGACCTTAGCTATTAGGCCAGAGTAAGAGTTAAGAACTTAGCTATCAGGCCAGAGTAACAGTTAAGACCTTAACCAGTAGGCCAGAGTAAGAGTTAAGACCTTAACCTGTAGGCCAGAGTAGGAGTTAAGATCTAAACCTGTAGGCCATACTATGAGTCTAAGACCTTAGCTATTAGGCCAGAGTAAGAGTTAAGACCTTAACCAGTAGGCCAGAGTAAGAGTTAAGACCTTAACCTGAAGGCCATAGTACGAGTCTAAGACCTTAGATATTAGGCCAGAGTAAGAGTCAAGACCTTAGCTATTAGGCCAGAGTAAGAGTTAAGACCTTAACCAGTAGGCCAGAGTATGAGGCTAAGACCTTAGCTATTAGGCCAGAGTATGAGTCTAAGACCTTAGCTATTAGGCCAGAGTAAGAGTTAAGACCATAACCATTAGGCCAGAGTACGAGTCTAAGACCTTAGCTATTAGGCCAGAGTAAGAGTTAAGACCTTAACCAGTAGGCCAGGGTACGAGTCTAAGACCTTAGCTATTAGGAAAGAGTAAGAGTTAAGACCTTAACCAGTAGGCCAGAGTAAGAGTTAAGACCTTAACCTGTAGGCCATAGTACGAGTCTAAGACCTTAGCTATTAGGCCAGAGTAAGAGTTAAGACCCTAACCATTAGGCCAGAGTACGAGTCTAACACCTTAGCTATTAGGCCAGAGTAAGAGTTAAGACCTTAAACATTAGGCCAGAGAACGAGTCTAAGACCTTAGCTATTAGGCTAGACTAAGAGTTAAGACCTTAGCTATTAGGCCAGAGTACGAGTCTAAGACCTTAGCTATTAGGCCAGAGTAAGAGTTAAGACCTTAACCAGTAGGCCAGAGTAAGAGTTAAGACCTAACCTGTATGCCATAGTACGAGTCTAAGACCTTAGCTATTAGGCCAGAGTAAGAGTTAAGACCTTAACCATTAAGCCAGAGTATGAGTCTAAGACCTTAGCTATTAGGCCAGAGTAAGAGTTAAGACCTTAACCAGTAGGCCAGAGTAAGAGTTAAGACCTAACCTGTATGCCATAGTACGAGTCTAACACCTTAGCTATTAGGCCAGAGTAAGAGTTAAGACCTTAACCATTAGGCCAGAGTATGAGTCTAAGACCTTAGCTATTAGGCCAGAGTAAGAGTTAAGACCTTAACCAGTAGGCCAGAGTAAGAGTTAAGACCTTAACCTGTAGGCCATAGTACGAGTCTAAGACCTTAGCTATTAGGCCAGAGTAAGAGTTAAGACCTTAGCTATTAGGCCTGAGTAAGAGTTAAGACCTTAACCATTAGGCCAGAGTACGAGTCTAAGACCTTAGCTATTAGGCCAGAGTAAGAGTTAAGACCTTAGCTATTAGGCCAGAGTAAGAGTTAAGACCTTAACCTGTAGGCCATAGTACGAGTATAAGACCTTAGCTATTAGGCCAGACTGAGAGTTAAGACCTTAACCATTAGGCCAGAGTAAGAGTTAAGACCTTAACCAGTAGGCCAGAGTAAGAGTTAAGACCTTAACCTGAAGGCCATAGTACGAGTCTAAGACCTTAGATATTAGGCCAGAGTAAGAGTCAAGACCTTAGCTATTAGGCCAGAGTAAGAGTTAAGACCTTAACCATTAGGCCAGAGTACGAGTCTAAGACCTTAGCTATTAGGCCAGAGTAAGAGTTAAGACCTTAGCTATTAGGCCAGAGTAAGAGTTAAGACCTTAACCTGTAGGCCATAGTACGAGTCTAAGACCTTAGCTATTAGGCCAGACTGAGAGTTAAGACCTTAACCATTAGGCCAGAGTAAGAGTTAAGACCTTAACCAGTAGGCCAGAGTAAGAGTTAAGACCTTAACCATTAGGCCAGAGTACGAGTCTAAGACCTTAGCTAATAGGCCAGAGTAAGAGTTAAGACCTTAGCTATTAGGCCAGAGTAAGAGTTAAGACCTTAACCAGTAGGCCAGAGTAAGAGTTAAGACCTTAACCTGAAGGCCATAGTACGAGTCTAAGACCTTAGATATTAGGCCAGAGTAAGAGTCAAGACCTTAGCTATTAGGCCAGAGTAAGAGTTAAGACCTTAACCAGTAGGCCAGAGTATGAGTCTAAGACCTTAGCTATTAGGCCAGAGTATGAGTCTAAGACCTTAGCTATTAGGCCAGAGTAAGAGTTAAGACCATAACCATTAGGCCAGAGTACGAGTCTAAGACCTTAGCTATTAGGCCAGAGTAAGAGTTAAGACCTTAACCAGTAGGCCAGGGTACGAGTCTAAGACCTTAGCTATTAGGAAAGAGTAAGAGTTAAGACCTTAACCAGTAGGCTAGAGTAAGAGTTAAGACCTTAACCTGTAGGCCATAGTACGAGTCTAAGACCTTAGCTATTAGGCCAGAGTAAGAGTTAAGACCTTAACCATTAGGCCAGAGTACGAGTCTAACACCTTAGCTATTAGGCCAGAGTAAGAGTTAAGACCTTAAACATTAGGCCAGAGTACGCGTCTAAGACCTTAGCTATTAGGCTAGACTAAGAGTTAAGACCTTAGCTATTAGGCCAGAGTACGAGTCTAAGACCTTAGCTATTAGGCCAGATTAAGAGTTAAGACCTTAACCAGTAGGCCAGAGTAAGAGTTAAGACCTAACCTGTATGCCATAGTACGAGTCTAAGACCTTAGCTATTAGGCCAGAGTAAGAGTTAAGACCTTAACCATTAAGCCAGAGTATGAGTCTAAGACCTTAGCTATTAGGCCAGAGTAAGAGTTAAGACCTTAACCAGTAGGCCAGAGTAAGAGTTAAGACCTAACCTGTATGCCATAGTACGAGTCTAAGACCTTAGCTATTAGGCCAGAGTAAGAGTTAAGACCTTAACCATTAAGCCAGAGTATGAGTCTAAGACCTTAGCTATTAGGCCAGAGTAAGAGTTAAGACCTTAACCAGTAGGCCAGAGTAAGAGTTAAGACCTAACCTGTATGCCATAGTACGAGTCTAACACCTTAGCTATTAGGCCAGAGTAAGAGTTAAGACCTTAACCATTAGGCCAGAGTATGAGTCTAAGACCTTAGCTATTAGGCCAGAGTAAGAGTTAAGACCTTAACCAGTAGGCCAGAGTAAGAGTTAAGACCTTAACCTGTAGGCCATAGTACGAGTCTAAGACCTTAGCTATTAGGCCAGAGTAAGAGTTAAGACCTTAGCTATTAGGCCTGAGTAAGAGTTAAGACCTTAACCATTAGGCCAGAGTACGAGTCTAAGACCTTAGCTATTAGGCCAGAGTAAGAGTTAAGACCTTAACCATTAGGCCAGAGTAAGAGTTAAGACCTTAACCATTAGGCCAGAGTACGAGTCTAAGACCTTAGCTATTAGGCCAGAGTAAGAGTTAAGACCTTAGCTATTAGGCCAGAGAAAGAGTTAAGACCTTAACCAGTTGGCCAGAGTAAGAGTTAAGCCCTTCACCATTAGGCCAGAGTACGAGTCTAAGACCTTAGCTATTAGGCCAGAGTAAGAGTTAAGACCTTAACCAGTAGGCCAGAGTAAGAGTTAAGACCTTAACCATTAGGTCAGAGTACCAGTCTAAGACCTTAGCTATTAGGCCAGAGTAAGAGTTAAGACCTTAGCTATTAGGCCAGAGTAAGAGTTAAGACCTTAACCATTAGGCCAGAGTACGAGTCTAAGACCTTAGCTATTAGGCCAGAGTAAGAGTTAAGACCTTAACCAGTAGGCCAGAGTAAGAGTTAAGAACTTAACCTGTAGGCCATAGTACGAGTCTAAGACCTTAGCTATTAGGCCAGAATACGAGTCTAAGACCTTAGCTATTAGGCCAAAGTAAGACTTAAGAAATTAACCATTAGGCCAGAGTAAGAGTTAAGACCTTAACCATTAGGCAAGAGTACGAGTCTAAGACCTTAGCTATTAGGCCAGAGTAAGAGTTAAGACCTTAGCTATTAGGCCAGAGTAAGAGTTAAGACCTTAACCAATAGGCCAGAGTAAGAGTTAAGACCTTCACCATTAGGCCAGAGTACGAGTCTAAGACCTTAGCTATTAGGCCAGAGTAAGAGTTAAGACCTTAACCAGTAGGCCAGAGTAAGAGTTAAGACCTTAACCATTAGGCCAGAGTACCAGTCTAAGACCTTAGCTATTAGGCCAGAGTAAGAGTTAAGACCTTATCTATTAGGCCAGAGTAAGAGTTAAGACCTTAACCATTAGGCCAGAGTACGAGTCTAAGACCTTAGCTATTAGGCCAGAGTAAGAGTTAAGACCTTAACCAGTAGGCCAGAGTAAGAGTTAAGAACTTAACCTGTAGGCCATAGTACGAGTCTAAGACCTTAGTTATTAGGCCAGAGTAAGAGTTAAGACCTTAGCTATTAGGCCAGAGTAAGAGTTAAGACCTTAACCATTAGGCCAAATTACGAGTCTAAGATCTTAGCTATTAGGCCAGAGTAAGAATTAAGACCTTAGCTATTAGGCCAGAGTACAAGTTAAGACCTTAACCAGTAGACAAGAGTAAGAGTTAAGACCTTAACCAGTAGGCCAGAGTAAGAGTTAAGACCTTATCCATTAGTCCAGAGTATGAGTCTAAGACCTTAGCTATTAGGCCAGAGTAAGAGTTAAGACCTTAGCTATTGGGCCAGAGTAAGAGTTAAGACCTTAACCATTTGGCCAGAGTACGAGTCTAAGACCTTAGCTATTAGGCCAGAGTAAGAGTTAAGACCTTAACCTGTAGGCCATAGTACGAGTATAAGACCTTAGCTATTGAGCCAGAGTAAGAGTTAAGAACTTAGCTATCAGGCCAGAGTAAGAGTTAAGACCTTAACCAGTAGGCCAGAGTAAGAGTTAAGACCTTAACCTGTAGGCCAGAGTAGGAGTTAAGACCTAAACCTGTAGGCCATACTATGAGTCTAAGACCTTAGCTAATAGGCCAGAGTAAGAGTTAAGACCTTAGCTATTAGGCCAGAGTAAGAGTTAAGACCTTAACCAGTAGGCCAGAGTAAGAGTAAAGACCTTAACCTGAAGGCCATAGTACGAGTCTAAGACCTTAGATATTAGGCCAGAGTAAGAGTCAAGACCTTAGCTATTAGGCCAGAGTAAGAGTTAAGACCTTAACCTGTAGGCCAGAGTATGAGTCTAAGACCTTAGCTATTAGGCCAGAGTACGACTATAAGACCTTAGCTATTAGGCAAGAGTAAGAGTTAAGACCTTAACCATTAGGCCAGAGTACGAGTCTAAGACCTTAGCTATTAGGCCAGAGTAAGAGTTAAGACCTTAACCAGTAGGCCAGAGTACGAGTCTAAGACCTTAGCTATTAGGCCAGAGTAAGAGTTAAGACCTTAACCAGTAGGCCAGAGTAAGAGTTAAGACCTTAACCTGTAGGCCATAGTACGAGTCTAAGACCTTAGCTATTAGGCCAGAGTAAGAGTTAAGACCTTAACCATTAGGCCAGAGTACGAGTCTAACACCTTAGCTATTAGGCCAGAGTAAGAGTTAAGACCTTAAACATTAGGCCAGAGTACGAGTCTAAGACCTTAGCTATTAGGCTAGACTAAGAGTTAAGACCTTAGCTATTAGGCCAGAGTACGAGTCTAAGACCTTAGCTATTAGGCCAGAGTAAGAGTTAAGACCTTAGCTATTAGGCCAGAGTAAGAGTTAAGACCTTAACCATTAGGCCAAAGTACGAGTCTAAGACCTTAGCTATTAGGCCAGAGTAAGAGTTAAGACCTTAGCTATTAGGCCAGAGTAAAAGTTAAGACCTTAACCAGTAGGCCAGAGTGAGAGTTAAGACCTTAACCATTAGGCCAGAGTACGAGTCTAAGACCTTAGCTATTAGGCCAGAGTAAGAGTTAAGACCTTAACCAGTAGCCCAGTGTAAGAGTTAAGACCTTAACCATTAGGCCAGAATACGAGTCTAAGACATTAGCTATTAGGCCAGAGTAAGAGTTAAGACCTTAGCTATTAGGCCAGAGTAAGAGTTAAGACCTTAACCATTAGGCCAAAGTACGAGTCTAATACCTTGCTATTAGGCCAGAGTGAGAGTTAAGACCTTAGCTGTTAGGCCAGAGTAAAAGTTAAGACCTTAACCAGTAGGCCAGATTGAGAGTTAAGACCTTAACCATTAGGCCAGAGTACGAGTCTAAGACCTTAGCTATTAGGCCAGAGTAAGAGTTAAGACCTTAACCAGTAGCCCGGTGTAAGAGTTAAGACCTTAACCATTAGGCCAGAATACGAGTCTAAGACCTTAGCTATTATGCCAGAGTAAGAGTTAAGACCTTAGCTATTAGGCCAGAGTACGAGTCTAAGACCTTAGCTATTAGGCCAGAGTACGAGTCTAAGACCTTAGCTATTAGGCCAGAGTACGAGTCTAAGAACTTAGCTATCAGGCCATAGTACGAGTCTTACACTATAGCTATTAGGCCAGAGTAAGAGTTAAGACCTTAACCATTAGGCCAGAATACGAGTCTAAGACCTTAGCTATTAGGCCAAAGTAAGAGTTAAGACCTTAACCATTAGGCCAGAGTAAGAGTTAAGACCTTAACCATTAGGCAAGAGTACGAGTCTAAGACCTTAGCTATTAGGCCAGAGTAAGAGTTAAGACCTTAGCTATTAGGCCAGAGTAAGAGTTAAGACCTTAACCAATAGGCCAGAGTAAGAGTTAAGACCTTCACCATTAGGCCAGAGTACGAGTCTAAGACCTTAGCTATTAGGCCAGAGTAAGAGTTAAGACCTTAACCAGTAGGCCAGAGTAAGAGTTAAGACCTTAACCATTAGGCCAGAGTACCAGTCTAAGACCTTAGCTATTAGGCCAGAGTAAGAGTTAAGACCTTAGCTATTAGGCCAGAGTAAGAGTTAAGACCTTAACCATTAGGCCAGAGTACGAGTCTAAGACCTTAGCTATTAGGCCAGAGTAAGAGTTAAGACCTTAACCAGTAGGCCAGAGTAAGAGTTAAGAACTTAACCTGTAGGCCATAGTACGAGTCTAAGACCTTAGTTATTAGGCCAGAGTAAGATTTAAGACCTTAGCTATTAGGCCAGAGTAAGAGTTAAGACCTTAACCAGTTGACAAGTGTAAGAGTTAAGACCTTAACCAGTAGGCCAGAGTAAGAGTTAAGACCTTAACCATTAGTCCAGTGTATGAGTCTAAGACCTTAGCTATTAGGCCAGAGTAAGAGTTAAGACCTTAGCTATTGGGCCAGAGTAAGAGTTAAGACCTTAACCATTTGGCCAGAGTAGGAGTCTAAGACCTTAGCTATTAGGCCAGAGTAAGAGTTAAGACCTTAACCTGTAGGCCATACTATGAGTCTAAGACCTTAGCTAATAGGCCAGAGTAAGAGTTAAGACCTTAGCTATTAGGCCAGAGTAAGAGTTAAGACCTTAACGAGTAGGCCAGAGTAAGAGTTAAGACCTTAACCTGAAGGCCATAGTACGAGTCTAAGACCTTAGATATTAGGCCAGAGTAAGAGTCAAGACCTTAGCTATTAGGCCAGAGTAAGAGTTAAGACCTTAACCTGTAGGCCAGAGTATGAGTCTAAGACCTTAGCTATTAGGCCAGAGTACGAGTCTAAGACCTTAGCTATTAGGCCAGAGTAAGAGTTAAGACCTTAACCATTAGGCCAGAGTACAAGTCTAAGACCTTAGCTATTAGGCCAGAGTAAGAGTTAAGACCTTAACCAGTAGGCCAGAGTACGAGTCTAAGACCTTAGCTATTAGGCCAGAGTAAGAGTTAAGACCTTAACCAGTAGGCCAGAGTAAGAGTTAAGACCTTAACCTGTAGGCCATAGTACGAGTCTAAGACCTTAGCTATTAGGCCAGAGTAAGAGTAAAGACCTTAACCATTAGGCCAGAGTACGAGTCTAACACCTTAGCTATTAGGCCAGAGTAAGAGTTAAGACCTTAAACATTAGGCCAGAGTACGAGTCTAAGACCTTAGCTATTAGGCTAGACTAAGAGTTAAGACCTTAGCTATTAGGCCAGAGTACGAGTCTAAGACCTTAGCTATTAGGCCACAGTAAGAGTTAAGACCTTAACCAGTAGGCCAGAGTAAGAGTTAAGACTAGGCCTGGGCGAAGCACTACGCTACGCTCGCGTAGTTTGCGAAGTTCGCGCTACTTCGCGCTACGCGAACTGCACGTAGCACAGTGCGAACACGCGTAGCGTAGTGTTGCGTAGTGCTGCGGTCATTTTTTGCTTGCTCACGGTCCTCAACGTCAAGTTGGCGACCGCGAGCAAGCAAAATGACATCCTGGCGAGACTTTTTCCTTGTTCGCGATCGCGAGCATGGAAAATAAACCTCCCGGCGAGATTCCCAACGCGAGAAGGTCAGGTTTCTCATTGCGAGGGGTCGCGTATGCTCGCGACCGCTCGCGATGAGAAACTACCAGTTCGCGTTGAGAAAGCTGCAGCTCGAGTAAAAATCTACTCGAGCAGCAGAAAACTACAGCTCGCACTGTGCAAGATGCCATTTTCAATGATTGCACAGTGCCGGTTGCTTGTCCGCACTGTGCAATCATTGAAAACAACATCTTGCACAGTGCGAACATGTTACTTCGCAGTTCGCGAAGTGCTACGCGTAGCTCGCGTAGTGCGAACTTCACTTTGCGTAGCTTCGCGAAGTGCTACTTCGCGAACTACGCCCACCCTTAGTTAAGACCTAACCTGTATGCCATAGTACGTGTCTAAGACCTTAGCTATTAGGCCAGAGTAAGAGTTAAGACCTTAGCTATTAGGCCAGAGTAAGAATTAAGACCTTAACCAGTAGGCCAGAGTAAGAGTTAAGACCTTAACCTGTAGGCCAGAGTAAGAGTTAAGACCTTAACCTGTAGGCCATAGTACGAGTCTTAGACCTTAGCTATTAGGCCAGAGTAAGAGTTAAGACCTTAACCATTAGGCCAGAGTATGAGTCTAAGACGTTAGCTATTAGGCCAGAGTAAGAGTTAAGACCTTAACCAGTAGGCCAGAGTAAGAGTTAAGACCTTAACCATTAGTCCAGAGTATGAGTCTAAGACCTTAGCTATTGGGCCAGAGTAAGAGTTAAGACCTTAACCATTTGGCCAGAGTACGAGTCTAAGACCTTAGCTATTAGGCCAGAGTAAGAGTTAAGACCTTAACCTGTAGGCTATAGTACGAGTATAAGACCTTAGCTATTAGGCCAGAGTAAGAGTTAAGAACTTAGCTATCAGGCCAGAGTAAGAGTTAAGACCTTAACCAGTAGGCCAGAGTAAGAGTTAAGACCTTAACCTGTAGGCCAGAGTAGGAGTTAAGACCTAAACCTGTAGGCCATACTATGAGTATAAGACCTTAACTAATAGGCCAGAGTAAGAGTTAAGACCTTAGCTATTAGGCCAGAGTAAGAGTTAAGACCTTAACCAGTAGGCCAGAGTAAGAGTTAAGACCTTAACCTGAAGGCCATAGTACGAGTCTAAGACCTTAGATATTAGGCCAGAGTAAGAGTCAAGACCTTAGCTATTAGGCCAGAGTAAGAGTTAAGACCTTAACCTGTAGGCCAGAGTATGAGTCTAAGACCTTAGCTATTAGGCCAGAGTACGAGTCTAAGACCTTAGCTATTAGGCCAGAGTAAGAGTTAAGACCTTAACCATTAGGCCAGAGTACGAGTCTAAGACCTTAGCTATTAGGCCAGAGTAAGAGTTAAGACCTTAACCAGTAGGCCAGAGTACGAGTCTAAGACCTTAGCTATTAGGCCAGAGTAAGAGTTAAGACCTTAACCAGTAGGCCAGAGTAAGAGTTAAGACCTTAACCTGTAGGCCATAGTACGAGTCTAAGACCTTAGCTATTAGGCCAGAGTAAGAGTTAAGACCTTAACCATTAGGCCAGAGTACGAGTCTAACACCTTAGCTATTAGGCCAGAGTAAGAGTTAAGACCTTAGCTATTAGGCCAGAGTAAGAATTAGGACCTTAACCAGTAGGCCAGAGTAAGAGTTAAGACCTTAACCTGTAGGCCAGAGTAAGAGTTAAGACCTTAACCTGTAGGCCATAGTACGAGTCTTAGACCTTAGCTATTAGGCCAGAGTAAGAGTTAAGACCTTAGCTATTAGGCCAAAGTAAGAATTAAGACCTTAACCAGTAGGCCAGAGTAAGAGTTAAGACCTTAACCTGTAGGCCATAGTACGAGTCTAAGACCTTAGCTATTAGGCCAGAGTAAGAGTTAAGACCTTAACCAGTAGGCCAGAGTATGAGTTAAGACCTTAACCATTAGGCCAGAGTACGAGTCTAAGACCTTAGCTATTAGGCCAGAGTAAGAGTTAAGACCTTAACCAGTAGGCCAGAGTAAGAGTTAAGACCTTAACCATTAGGCCAGAGTAAGAGTATGGCCAGAGTAAGAGTTAAGACCTTTACCATTAGGCCAGATTAAGAGTCTAAGACCTTCACCATTAAGCCAGAGTAAGAATAAAGACCTTAAACATTAGGCCAGATAAAGAGTCTAAGACCTTAACCATTAGGCCGGAGTAAGAGCTAAGACCTTAACCATTAGGCCAGAGTAAGAGTCTAAGACCTTAACCATTAGGCCAGAGTAAGAGTTAAGACCTTAACCATTAGGCCAGGGTAAGAGTCTGGCCAGAGTAAGAGTTAAGACCTTTACCATTAGGCCAGATTAAGAGTCTAAGACCTTAACCATTAGGCCAGAGTAAGAGTTAAGACCTTAACCATTAGGCCAGAGTAAGAGTCTAAGACCTTAACCATTATGTCAGAGTAAGAGTCTAAGACCTTAGCTATTAGGCCAGACTAAGAGTTAGGACCTTAACCATTAGGCCAGAGTACGAGTCTAAGACCTTAGCTATTAGGCCAGAGTAAGAGTTAAGACCTTAACCAATAGGCCAGAGTAAGAGTTAAGACCTTCACCATTAGGCCAGAGTACGAGTCTAAGACCTTAGCTATTAGGCCAGAGTAAGAGTTAAGACCTTAACCAGTAGGCCAGAGTAAGAGTTAAGACCTTAACCATTAGGCCAGAGTACCAGTCTAAGACCTTAGCTATTAGGCCAGAGTAAGAGTTAAGACCTTAGCTATTAGGCCAGAGTAAGAGTTAAGACCTTAACCATTAGGCCAGAGTACGAGTCTAAGACCTTAGCTATTAGGCCAGAGTAAGAGTTAAGACCTTAACCAGTAGGCCAGAGTAAGAGTTAAGAACTTAACCTGTAGGCCATAGTACGAGTCTAAGACCTTAGTTATTAGGCCAGAGTAAGAGTTAAGACCTTAGCTATTAGGCCAGAGTAAGAGTTAAGACCTTAACCATTAGGCCAAAGTACGAGTCTAAGACCTTAGCTATTAGGCCAGAGTAAGAATTAAGACCTTAGCTATTAGGCCAGAGTACAAGTTAAGACCTTAACCAGTAGACAAGAGTAAGAGTTAAGACCTTAACCAGTAGGCCAGAGTAAGAGTTAAGACCTTATCCATTAGTCCAGAGTAAGAGTCTAAGACCTTAGCTATTAGGCCAGAGTAAGAGTTAAGACCTTAGCTATTGGGCCAGAGTAAGAGTTAAGACCTTAACCATTTGGCCAGAGTACAAGTCTAAGACCTTAGCTATTAGGCCAGAGTAAGAGTTAAGACCTTAACCTGTAGGCCATAGTACGAGTATAAGACCTTAGCTATTAGGCCAGAGTAAGAGTTAAGAACTTAGCTATCAGGCCAGAGTAAGAGTTAAGACCTTAACCAGTAGGCCAGAGTAAGAGTTAAGACCTTAACCTGTAGGCCAGAGTAGGAGTTAAGACCTAAACCTGTAGGCCATACTATGAGTCTAAGACCTTAGCTAATAGGCCAGAGTAAGAGTTAAGACCTTAGCTATTAGGCCAGAGTAAGAGTTAAGACCTTAACCAGTAGGCCAGAGTAAGAGTTAAGACCTTAACCTGAAGGCCATAGTACGAGTCTAAGACCTTAGATATTAGGCAAGAGTAAGAGTCAAGACCTTAGCTATTAGGCCAGAGTAAGAGTTAAGACCTTAACCTGTAGGCCAGAGTATGAGTCTAAGACCTTAGCTATTAGGCCAGAGTACGAGTCTAAGACCTTAGCTATTAGGCCAGAGTAAGAGTTAAGACCTTAACCATTAGGCCAGAGTACGAGTCTAAGACCTTAGCTATTAGGCCAGAGTAAGAGTTAAGACCTTAACCAGTAGGCCAGAGTACGAGTCTAAGACCTTAGCTATTAGGCCAGAGTAAGAGTTAAGACCTTAACCAGTAGGCCAGAGTAAGAGTTAAGACCTTAACCTGTAGGCCATAGTACATGTCTAAGACCTTAGCTATTAGGCCAGAGTAAGAGTTAAGACCTTAACCATTAGGCCAGAGTACGAGTCTAACACCTTAGCTATTAGGCCAGAGTACGAGTTAAGACCTTAAACATTAGGCCAGTGTACGAGTCTAAGACCTTAGCTATTAGGCTAGACTAAGAGTTAAGACCTTAGCTATTAGGCCAGAGTACGAGTCTAAGACCTTAGCTATTAGGCCAGAGTAAGAGTTAAGACCTTAACCAGTAGGCCAGAGTAAGAGTTAAGACCTAACCTGTATGCCATAGTACGAGTCTAAGACCTTAGCTATTAGGCCAGAGTAAGAGTTAAGAACTTAGCTATTAGGCCAGAGTAAGAATTAAGACCTTAACCAGTAGGCCAAAGTAAGAGTTAAGACCTTAACCTGTAGGCCAGAGTAAGAGTTAAGACCTTAACCTGTAGGCCATAGTACGAGTCTTAGACCTTAGCTATTAGGCCAGAGTAAGAGTTAAGACCTTAGCTATTAGGCCAGAGTAAGAATTAAGACCTTAACCAGTAGGCCAGAGTAAGAGTTAAGACCTTAACCTGTAGGCCATAGTACGAGTCTAAGACCTTAGCTATTAGGCCAGAGTAAGAGTTAAGACCTTAACCAGTAGGCCAGAGTATGAGTTAAGACCTTAACCATTAGGCCAGAGTACGAGTCTAAGACCTTAGCTATTAGGCCAGAGTAAGAGTTAAGACCTTAACCAGTAGGCCAGAGTAAGAGTCTGGCCAGAGTAAGAGTTAAGACCTTTACCATTAGGCCAGATTAAGAGTCTAAGACCTTAACCATTAAGCCAGAGTAAGAATAAAGACCTTAAACATTAGGCCAGAGAAAGAGTCTAAGACCTTAACCATTAGGCGGAGTAAGAGCTAAGACCTTAACCATTAGGCCAGAGTAAGAGTCTAAGACCTTAACCATTAGACCAGAGTAAGAGTTAAGACCTTAACCATTAGGCCAGGGTAAGAGTCTGGCCAGAGTAAGAGTTAAGACCTTTACCATTAGGCCAGATTAAGAGTTAAGACCTTAACTATTAGGCCAGAGTAAGAGTCTAAGACCTTAACCATTATGTCAGAGTAAGAGTCTAAGACCTTAGCTATTAGGCCAGACTAAGAGTTAGGACCTTAACTATTAGGCCAGAGTAAGAGTCTAAGACCTAAACCATTATGTCAGAGTAAGAGTCTAAGACCTTAGCTGTTAGGCCAGACTAAGAGTTAGGACCTTAACCATTAGGCCAGAGTACGAGTCTAAGACCTTAGCTATTAGGCCAGAGTAGAAGTTAAGACCTTAACCATTAGGCCAGAGTACGAGTCTAACACCTTAGCTATTAGGCCAGAGTAAGAGTTAAGACCTTAACCATTAGGCCAGAGTATGAGTCTAAGACCTTAGCTATTAGGCCAGAGTAAGAGTTAAGACCTTACCAGTAGGCCTGAGTAAGAGTTAAGACCTTAACCTGTAGGCCATAGTACGAGTCTAAGGCCTTAGCTATTAGGCCAGGGTAAGAGTTAAGACCTTAGCTATTAGGCCTGAGTAAGAGTTAAGACCTTAACCATTAGGCCAGAGTACGAGTCTAAGACCTTAGCTATTAGGCCAGAGTAAGAGTTAAGACCTTAACCATTAGGCCAGAGTACGAGTCTAAGACCTTAGCTATTAGGCCAGAGTAAGAGTTAAGACCTTAGCTATTAGGCCAGAGTAAGAGTTAAGACCTTAACCAGTTGGCCAGAGTAAGAGTTAAGCCCTTCACCATTAGGCCAGAGTACGAGTCTAAGACCTTAGCTATTAGGCCAGAGTAAGAGTTAAGACCTTAACCAATAGGCCAGAGAAAGAGTTAAGACCTTAACCATTAGGCCAGAGTACCAGTCTAAGACCTTAGCTATTAGGCCAGAGTAAGAGTTAAGACTTTAGCTATTAGGCCAGAGTAAGAGTTAAGACCTTAACCATTAGGCCAGAGTACGAGTCTAAGACCTTAGCTATTAGGCCAGAGTAAGAGTTAAGACCTTAACCAGTAGGTCAGAGTAAGAGTTAAGAACTTAACCTGTAGGCCATAGTACGAGTCTAAGACCTAAGCTATTAGGCCAGAGTAAGAGTTAAGACCTTAGCTATTAGGCCAGAGTAAGAGTTAAGACCTTAACCATTAGGCCAAAGTACGAGTCTAAGACCTTAGCTATTAGGCCAGAGTAAGAGTTAAGACCTTAGCTATTAGGCCAGAGTAAAAGTTAAGACCTTAACCAGTAGGCCAGAGTGAGAGTTAAGACCTTAACCATTAGGCCAGAGTACGAGTCTAAGACCTTAGCTATTAGGCCAAAGTAAGAGTTAAGACCTTAACCAGTAGCCCAGTGTAAGAGTTAAGACCTTAACCATTAGGCCAGAATACGAGTCTAAGACATTAGCTATTAGGCCAGAGTAAGAGTTAAGACCTTAGCTATTAGGCCAGAGTAAGAGTTAAGACCTTAACCATTAGGCCAAAGTACGAGTCTAAGACCTTAGCTATTAGGCCAGAGTAAGAGTTAAGACCTTAGCTGTTAGGCCAGAGTAAAAGTTAAGACCTTAACCAGTAGGCCAGATTGAGAGTTAAGACCTTAACCATTAGGCCAGAGTACGAGTCTAAGACCTTAGCTATTAGGCCAGAGTAAGAGTTAAGACCTTAACCAGTAGCCCAGTGTAAGAGTTAAGACCTTAACCATTAGGCCAGAATACGAGTCTAAGACCTTAGCTATTAGGCCAGAGTAAGAGTTAAGACCTTAGCTATTAGGCCAGAGTATGAGTCTAAGACCTTAACTATTAGGCCAGAGTACGAGTCTAAGACCTTAGCTATTAGGCCAGAGTAAGAGTTAAGACCTTAGCTATTAGGCCAGAGTACGAGTCTAAGAACTTAGCTATCAGGCCATAGTACGAGTCTTACACTATCGCTATTAGGCCAGAGTAAGAGTTAAGACCTTAACCATTAGGCCAGAATACGAGTCTAAGACCTTAGCTATTAGGCCAAAGTAAGAGTTAAGACCTTAACCATTAGGCCAGAGTAAGAGTTAAGACCTTAACCATTAGGCAAGAGTACGAGTCTAAGACCTTAGCTATTAGGCCAGAGTAAGAGTTAGGACCTTAGCTATTAGGCCAGAGTAAGAGTTAAGACCTTAACCAATAGGCCAGAGTAAGAGTTAAGACCTTCACCATTAGGCCAGAGTACGAGTCTAAGACCTTAGCTATTAGGCCAGAGTAAGAGTTAAGACCTTAACCAGTAGGCCAGAGTAAGAGTTAAGACCTTAAGCATTAGGCCAGAGTACCAGTCTAAGACCTTAGCTATTAGGCCAGAGAAAGAGTTAAGAACTTAGCTATTGGGCCAGAGTAAGAGTGAAGACCTTAACCATTAGGCCAAAGTACGAGTCTAAGACCTTAGCTATTAGGCCAGAGTAAGAGTTAAGACCTTAGCTGTTAGGCCAGAGTAAAAGTTAAGACCTTAACCAGTAGGCCAGATTGAGAGTTAAGACCTTAACCATTAGGCCACAGTACGAGTCTAAGACCTTAGCTATTTAGCCAGAGTAAGAGTTAAGACCTTAGCTAATAGGCCAGAGTAAGAGTTAAGACCTTAACCATTAGGCCAGAGTACGAGTCTAAGACCTTAGCTATTAGGCCAGAGTAAGAGTTAAGACCTTAACCAGTAGCCCAGTGTAAGAGTTAAGACCTTAACCATTAGGCCAGAATACGAGTCTAAGACCTTAGCTATTAGGCCAGAGTAAGAGTTAAGACCTTAGCTATTAGGCCAGAGTATGAGTCTAAGACCTTAACTATTAGGCCAGAGTACGAGTCTAAGACCTTAGCTATTAGGCCAGAGTAAGAGTTAAGACCTTAGCTATTAGGCCAGAGTACGAGTCTAAGAACTTAGCTATCAGGCCATAGTACGAGTCTTACACTATCGCTATTAGGCCAGAGTAAGAGTTAAGACCTTAACCATTAGGCCAGAATACGAGTCTAAGACCTTAGCTATTAGGCCAAAGTAAGAGTTAAGACCTTAACCATTAGGCCAGAGTAAGAGTTAAGACCTTAACCATTAGGCAAGAGTACGAGTCTAAGACCTTAGCTATTAGGCCAGAGTAAGAGTTAAGACCTTAGCTATTAGGCCAGAGTAAGAGTTAAGACCTTAACCAATAGGCCAGAGTAAGAGTTAAGACCTTCACCATTAGGCCAGAGTACGAGTCTAAGACCTTAGCTATTAGGCCAGAGTAAGAGTTAAGACCTTAACCAGTAGGCCAGAGTAAGAGTTAAGACCTTAAGCATTAGGCCAGAGTACCAGTCTAAGACCTTAGCTATTAGGCCAGAGTAAGAGTTAAGACCTTAGCTATTAGGCCAGAGTAAGAGTTAAGACCTTAACCATTAGGCCAGAGTACGAGTCTAAGACCTTAGCTATTAGGCCAGAGTAAGAGTTAAGACCTTAACCAGTAGGCCAGAGTAAGAGTTAAGAACTTAACCTGTAGGCCATAGTACGAGTCTAAGACCTTAGTTATTATGCCAGAGTAAGAGTTGAGACCTTAGCTATTAGGCCAGAGTACGAGTCTAAGACCTTAGCTATTAGGCCAGAGTAAAAGTTAAGACCTTAACCAGTAGACAAGAGTAAGAGTTAAGACCTTAACCATTAGGCCAGAGTACGAGTCTAAGACCTTAGCTATTAGGCCAGAGTAAGAGTTAAGACCTTAACCAGTAGGCCAGTGTAAGAGTTAAGACCTTAACCATTAGGCCAGAGTACGAGTCTAAGACCTTAGCTATTAGGCCAGAGTAAGAGTTAAGACCTTAACCAGTAGGCCAGAGTAAGAGTTAAGACCTTAACCATTAGGCCAGAGTACCAGTCTAAGACCTTAGCTATTAGGCCAGAGTAAGAGTTAAGACCTTAGCTATTAGGCCAGAGTAAGAGTTAAGACCTTAACCATTAGGCCAGAGTACGAGTCTAAGACCTTAGCTATTAGGCCAGAGTAAGAGTTAAGACCTTAACCAGTAGGCCAGAGTAAGAGTTAAGAACTTAACCTGTAGGCCATAGTACGAGTCTCAGACCTTAGCTATTAGGCCAGAGTAAGAGTTAAGACCTTAGCTATTAGGCCAGAGTAAGAGTTAGGACCTTAACCATTAGGCTAAAGTACGAGTCTAAGACCTTAGCTATTAGGCCAGAGTAAGAGTTAAGACCTTATCTATTAGGCCAGAGTAAAAGTTAAGACCTTAACCAGTAGGCCAGAGTAAGAGTTAAGACCTTAACCATTAGGCCAGAGTACGAGTCTAAGACCTTAGCTATTAGGCCAGAGTAAGAGTTAAGACCTTAACCAGTAGGCCAGTGTAAGAGTTAAGACCTTAACCATTAGGCCAGAGTACCAGTCTAAGACCTTAGCTATTAGGCCAGAGTAAGAGTTAAGACCTTAGCTATTAGGCCAGAGTAAGAGTTAAGACCTTAACCATTAGGCCAGAGTACGAGTCTAAGACCTTAGCTATTAGGCCAGAGTAAGAGTTAAGACCTTAACCAGTAGGCCAGAGTAAGAGTTAAGACCTTAACCATTAGGCCAGAGTACGAGTCTAAGACCTTAGCTATTAGGCCAGAGTAAGAGTTAAGACCTTAACCAGTAGGCCAGTGTAAGAGTTAAGACCTTAACCATTAGGCCAGAGTACCAGTCTAAGACCTTAGCTATTAGGCCAGAGTAAGAGTTAAGACCTTAGCTATTAGGCCAGAGTAAGAGTTAAGACCTTAACCATTAGGCCAGAGTACGAGTCTAAGACCTTAGCTATTAGGCCAGAGTAAAAGTTAAGACCTTAACCAGTAGACAAGAGTAAGAGTTAAGACCTTAACCATTAGGCCAGAGTACGAGTCTAAGACCTTAGCTATTAGGCCAGAGTAAGAGTTAAGACCTTAACCAGTAGGCCAGTGTAAGAGTTAAGACCTTAACCATTAGGCCAGAGTACGAGTCTAAGACCTTAGCTATTAGGCCAGAGTAAGAGTTAAGACCTTAACCATTAGGCCAGAGTACAAGTCTAAGACCTTAGCTATTAGGCCAGAGTAAGAGTTAAGACCTTAACCAGTAGGCCAGAGTACGAGTCTAAGACCTTAGCTATTAGGCCAGAGTAAGAGTTAAGACCTTAACCAGTAGGCCAGAGTAAGAGTTAAGACCTTAACCTGTAGGCCATAGTACAAGTCTAAGACCTTAGCTATTAGGCCAGAGTAAGAGTTAAGACCTTAACCATTAGGCCAGAGTATGAGTCTAACACCTTAGCTATTAGGCCAGAGTAAGAGTTAAGACCTTAAACATTAGGCCAGTGTACGAGTCTAAGACCTTAGCTATTAGGCTAGACTAAGAGTTAAGACCTTAGCTATTAGGCCAGAGTACGAGTCTAAGACCTTAGCTATTAGGCCAGAGTAAGAGTTAAGACCTTAACCAGTAGGCCAGAGTAAGAGTTAAGACCTAACCTGTATGCCATAGTACGAGTCTAAGACCTTAGCTATTAGGCCAGAGTAAGAGTTAAGAACTTAGCTATTAGGCCAGAGTAAGAATTAAGACCTTAACCAGTAGGCCAGAGTAAGAGTTAAGACCTCAACCTGTAGGCCAGAGTAAGAGTTAAGACCTTAACCTGTAGGCCATAGTACGAGTCTTAGACCTTAGCTATTAGGCCAGAGTAAGAGTTAAGACCTTAGCTATTAGGCCAGAGTAAGAATTAAGACCTTAACCAGTAGGCCAGAGTAAGAGTTAAGACCTTAACCTGTAGGCCATAGTACGAGTCTAAGACCTTAGCTATTAGGCCAGAGTAAGAGTTAAGACCTTAACCAGTAGGCCAGAGTATGAGTTAAGACCTTAACCATTAGGCCAGAGTACGAGTCTAAGACCTTAGCTATTAGGCCAGAGTAAGAGTTAAGACCTTAACCAGTAGGCCAGAGTAAGAGTCTGGCCAGAGTAAGAGTTAAGACCTTTACCATTAGGCCAGATTAAGAGTCTAAGACCTTAACCATTAAGCCAGAGTAAGAATAAAGACCTTAAACATTAGGCCAGAGAAAGAGTCTAAGACCTTAACCATTAGGCCGGAGTAACAGCTAAGACCTTAACCATTAGGCCAGAGTAAGAGTCTAAGACCTTAACCATTAGGCCAGAGTAAGAGTTAAGACCTTAACCATTAGGCCAGGGTAAGAGTCTGGCCAGAGTAAGAGTTAAGACCTTTACCATTAGGCCAGATTAAGAGTTAAGACCTTAACTATTAGGCCAGAGTAAGAGTCTAAGACCTTAACCATTATGTCAGAGTAAGAGTCTAAGACCTTAGCTATTAGGCCAGACTAAGAGTTAGGACCTTAACTATTAGGCCAGAGTAAGAGTCTAAGACCTTAACCATTATGTCAGAGTAAGAGTCTAAGACCTTAGCTATTAGGCCAGACTAAGAGTTAGGACCTTAACCATTAGGCCAGAGTACGAGTCTAAGACCTTAGCTATTAGGCCAGAGTAAGAGTTAAGACCTTAACCATTAGGCCAGAGTACGAGTCTAAGACCTTAGCTATTAGGCCAGAGTAAGAGTTAAGACCTTAACCAGTAGGCCAGAGTAAGAGTTAAGACCTTAACCTGTAGGCCATAGTACGAGTCTAAGACCTTAGCTATTAGGCCAGAGTAAGAGTTAAGACCTTAGCTATTAGGCCTGAGTAAGAGTTAAGACCTTAACCATTAGGCCAGAGTACGAGTCTAAGACCTTAGCTATTAGGCCAGAGTAAGAGTTAAGACCTTAACCATTAGGCCAGAGTACGAGTCTAAGACCTTAGCTATTAGGCCAGAGTAAGAGTTAAGACCTTAGCTATTAGGCCAGAGTAAGAGTTAAGACCTTAACCAGTTGGCCAGAGTAAGAGTTAAGCCCTTCACCATTAGGCCAGAGTACGAGTCTAAGACCTTAGCTATTAGGCCAGAGTAAGAGTTAAGACCTTAACCAGTAGGCCAGAGAAAGAGTTAAGACCTTAACCATTAGGCCAGAGTACCAGTCTAAGACCTTAGCTATTAGGCCAGAGTAAGAGTTAATACCTTAGCTATTAGGCCAGAGTAAGAGTTAAGACCTTAACCATTAGGCCAGAGTACGAGTCTAAGACCTTAGCTATTAGGCCAGAGTAATATTTAAGACCTTAACCAGTAGGCCAGAGTAAGAGTTAAGAACTTAACCTGTAGGCCATAGTACGAGTCTAAGACCTAAGCTATTAGGCCAGAGTAAGAGTTAAGACCTTAGCTATTAGGCCAGAGTAAGAGTTAAGACCTTAACCATTAGGCCAAAGTACGAGTCTAAGACCTTAGCTATTAGGCCAGAGTAAGAGTTAAGACCTTAGCTATTAGGAAAGAGTAAAAGTTAAGACCTTAACCAGTAGGCCAGAGTGAGAGTTAAGACCTTAACCATTAGGCCAGAGTACGAGTCTAAGACCTTAACTATTAGGCCAAAGTAAGAGTTAAGACCTTAACCAGTAGCCCAGTGTAAGAGTTGAGACCTTAACCATTAGGCCAGAATACGAGTCTAAGACATTAGCTATTAGGCCAGAGTAAGAGTTAAGACCTTAGCTATTAGGCCAGAGTAACAGTTAAGACCTTAACCATTAGGCCAAAGTACGAGTCTAAGACCTTAGCTATTAGGCCAGAGTAAGAGTTAAGACCTTAGCTGTTAGGCCAGAGTAAAAGTTAAGACCTTAACCAGTAGGCCAGATTGAGAGTTAAGACCTTAACCATTAGGCCAGAGTACGAGTCTAAGACCTTAGCTATTAGGCCAGAGTAAGAGTTAAGACCTTAACCAGTAGCCCAGTGTAAGAGTTAAGACCTTAACCATTAGGCCAGAATACAAGTCTAAGACCTTAGCTATTAGGCCAGAGTAAGAGTTAAGACCTTAGCTATTAGGCCAGAGTATGAGTCTAAGACCTTAGCTATTAGGCCAGAGTACGAGTCTAAGACCTTAGCTATTAGGCCAGAGTAAGAGTTAAGACCTTAGCTATTAGGCCAGAGTACGAGTCTAAGAACTTAGCTATCAGGCCATAGTACGAGTCTTACACTATCGCTATTCGGCCAGAGTAAGAGTTAAGACCTTAACCATTAGGCCAGAATACGAGTCTAAGACCTTAGCTATTAGGCCAAAGTAAGAGTTAAGACCTTAACCATTAGGCCAGAGTAAGAGTTAAGACCTTAACCATTAGGCAAGAGGACGAGTCTAAGACCTTAGCTATTAGGCCAGAGTAAGAGTTAAGACCTTAACTAGTAGGCCAGAGTAAGAGTTAAGACCTTAACCTGTAGGCCATAGTACGAGTCTAAGACCTTAGCTATTAGGCCAGAGTAAGAGTTAAGACCTTAACCATTAGGCCAGAGTACGAGTCTAACACCTTAGCTATTAGGCCAGAGTAAGAGTTAAGACCTTAACCATTAGGCCAGAGTATGAGTCTAAGACCTTAGCTATTAGGCCAGAGTAAGAGTTAAGACCTTAACCAGTAGGCCAGAGTAAGAGTTAAGACCTTAACCTGTAGGCCATAGTACGAGTCTAAGACCTTAGCTATTAGGCCAGAGTAAGAGTTAAGACCTTAGCTATTAGGCCTGAGTAAGAGTTAAGACCTTAACCATTAGGCCAGAGTACGAGTCTAAGACCTTAGCTATTAGGCCAGAGTAAGAGTTAAGACCTTAACCATTAGGCCAGAGTACGAGTCTAAGACCTTAGCTATTAGGCCAGAGTAAGAGTTAAGACCTTAGCTATTAGGCCAGAGTAAGAGTTAAGACCTTAACCAGTTGGCCAGAGTAAGAGTTAAGCCCTTCACCATTAGGCCAGAGTACGAGTCTAAGACCTTAGCTATTAGGCCAGAGTAAGAGTTAAGACCTTAACCAGTAGGCCAGAGAAAGAGTTAAGACCTTAACCATTAGGCCAGAGTACCAGTCTAAGACCTTAGCTATTAGGCCAGAGTAAGAGTTAATACCTTAGCTATTAGGCCAGAGTAAGAGTTAAGACCTTAACCATTAGGCCAGAGTACGAGTCTAAGACCTTAGCTATTAGGCCAGAGTAAGATTTAAGACCTTAACCAGTAGGCCAGAGTAAGAGTTAAGAACTTAACCTGTAGGCCATAGTACGAGTCTAAGACCTAAGCTATTAGGCCAGAGTAAGAGTTAAGACCTTAGCTATTAGGCCAGAGTAAGAGTTAAGACCTTAACCATTAGGCCAAAGTACGAGTCTAAGACCTTAGCTATTAGGCCAGAGTAAGAGTTAAGACCTTAGCTATTAGGCCAGAGTAAAAGTTAAGACCTTAACCAGTAGGCCAGAGTGAGAGTTAAGACCTTAACCATTAGGCCAGAATACGAGTCTAAGACATTAGCTATTAGGCCAGAGTAAGAGTTAAGACCTTAGCTATTAGGCCAGAGTAAGAGTTAAGACCTTAACCATTAGGCCAAAGTACGAGTCTAAGACCTTAGCTATTAGGCCAGAGTAAGAGTTAAGACCTTAGCTGTTAGGCCAGAGTAAAAGTTAAGACCTTAACCAGTAGGCCAGATTGAGAGTTAAGACCTTAACCATTAGGCCAGAGTACGAGTCTAAGACCTTAGCTATTAGGCCAGAGTAAGAGTTAAGACCTTAACCAGTAGCCCAGTGTAAGAGTTAAGACCTTAACCATTAGGCCAGAATACGAGTCTAAGACCTTAGCTATTAGGCCAGAGTAAGAGTTAAGACCTTAGCTATTAGGCCAGAGTATGAGTCTAAGACCTTAGCTATTAGGCCAGAGTACGAGTCTAAGACCTTAGCTATTAGGCCAGAGTAAGAGTTAAGACCTTAGCTATTAGGCCAGAGTACGAGTCTAAGAACTTAGCTATCAGGCCATAGTACGAGTCTTACACTATCGCTATTCGGCCAGAGTAAGAGTTAAGACCTTAACCATTAGGCCAGAATACGAGTCTAAGACCTTAGCTATTAGGCCAAAGTAAGAGTTAAGACCTTAACCATTAGGCCAGAGTAAGAGTTAAGACCTTAACCATTAGGCAAGAGTACGAGTCTAAGACCTTAGCTATTAGGCCAGAGTAAGAGTTAAGACCTTAGCTATTAGGCCAGAGTAAGAGTTAAGACCTTAACCAATAGGCCAGAGTAAGAGTTAAGACCTTCACCATTAGGCCAGAGTACGAGTCTAAGACCTTAGCTATTAGGCCAGAGTAAGAGTTAAGACCTTAACCAGTAGGCCAGAGTAAGAGTTAAGACCTTAAGCATTAGGCCAGAGTACCAGTCTAAGACCTTAGCTATTAGGCCAGAGTAAGAGTTAAGACCTTAGCTATTAGGCCAGAGTAAGAGTTAAGACCTTAACCATTAGGCCAGAGTACGAGTCTAAGACCTTAGCTATTAGGCCAGAGTAAGAGTTAAGACCTTAACCAGTAGGCCAGAGTAAGAGTTAAGAACTTAACCTGTAGGCCATAGTACGAGTCTAAGACCTTAGTTATTATGCCAGAGTAAGAGTTGAGACCTTAGCTATTAGGCCAGAGTAAGAGTTAAGACCTTAACCATTAGGCCAAAGCACGAGTCTAAGACCTTAGCTATTAGGCCAGAGTACGAGTCTAAGACCTTAGCTATTAGGCCAGAGTAAAAGTTAAGACCTTAACCAGTAGACAAGAGTAAGAGTTAAGACCTTAACCATTAGGCCAGAGTACGAGTCTAAGACCTTAGCTATTAGGCCAGAGTAAGAGTTAAGACCTTAGCTATTAGGCCAGAGTAAGAGTTAAGACCTTAACCATTAGGCCAGAGTACGAGTCTAAGACCTTAGCTATTAGGCCAGAGTAAGAGTTAAGACCTTAACCAGTAGGCCAGAGTAAGAGTTAAGAACTGAACCTGTAGGCCATAGTACGAGTCTCAGACCTTAGCTATTAGGCCAGAGTAAGAGTTAAGACCTTAGCTATTAGGCCAGAGTAAGAGTTAGGACCTTAACCATTAGGCCAAAGTACGAGTCTAAGACCTTAGCTATTAGGCCAGAGTAAGAGTTAAGACCTTATCTATTAGGCCAGAGTAAAAGTTAAGACCTTAACCAGTAGGCCAGAGTAAGAGTTAAGACCTTAACCATTAGGCCAGAGTACGAGTCTAAGACCTTAGCTATTAGGCCAGAGTAAGAGTTAAGACCTTAACCAGTAGGCCAGTGTAAGAGTTAAGACCTTAACCATTAGGCCAGAGTACCAGTCTAAGACCTTAGCTATTAGGCCAGAGTAAGAGTTAAGACCTTAGCTATTAGGCCAGAGTAAGAGTTAAGACCTTAACCATTAGGCCAGAGTACGAGTCTAAGACCTTAGCTATTAGGCCAGAGTAAGAGTTAAGACCTTAACCAGTAGGCCAGAGTAAGAGTTAAGACCTTAACCATTAGGCCAGAGTACGAGTCTAAGACCTTAGCTATTAGGCCAGAGTAAGAGTTAAGACCTTAACCAGTAGGCCAGTGTAAGAGTTAAGACCTTAACCATTAGGCCAGAGTACCAGTCTAAGACCTTAGCTATTAGGCCAGAGTAAGAGTTAAGACCTTAGCTATTAGGCCAGAGTAAGAGTTAAGACCTTAACCATTAGGCCAGAGTACGAGTCTAAGACCTTAGCTATTAGGCCAGAGTAAAAGTTAAGACCTTAACCAGTAGACAAGAGTAAGAGTTAAGACCTTAACCATTAGGCCAGAGTATGAGTCTAAGACCTTAGCTATTAGGCCAGAGTAAGAGTTAAGACCTTAACCAGTAGGCCAGTGTAAGAGTTAAGACCTTAACCATTAGGCCAGAGTACGAGTCTAAGACCTTAGCTATTAGGCCAGAGTAAGAGTTAAGACCTTAACCAGTATTCCAGAGTAAGAG
The DNA here is from genome assembly GCF_964204655.1 of Triturus cristatus. NCBI lineage: Eukaryota > Metazoa > Chordata > Amphibia > Caudata > Salamandridae > Triturus > Triturus cristatus. Next base: position 1,100,830,303 of record NC_140589.1, on the reverse strand, counting down.
TTAAGACCTTAACCATTAGGCCAGAGTACCAGTCTAAGACCTTAGCTATTAGGCCAGAGTAAGAGTTAAGACCTTAGCTATTAGGCCAGAGTAAGAGTTAAGACCTTAACCATTAGGCCAGAGTACGAGTCTAAGACCTTAGCTATTAGGCCAGAGTAAGAGTTAAGACCTTAACAAGTAGGCCAGAGTAAGAGTTAAGAACTTAACCTGTAGGCCATAGTACGAGTCTCAGACCTTAGCTATTAGGCCAGAGTAAGAGTTAAGACCTTAGCTATTAGGCCAGAGTAAGAGTTAGGACCTTAACCATTAGGCCAAAGTACGAGTCTAAGACCTTAGCTATTAGGCCAGAGTAAGAGTTAAGACCTTATCTATTAGGCCAGAGTAAAAGTTAAGACCTTAACCAGTAGGCCAGAGTAAGAGTTAAGACCTTAACCATTAGGCCAGAGTACGAGTCTAAGACCTTAGCTATTAGGCCAGAGTAAGAGTTAAGACCTTAACCAGTAGGCCAGTGTAAGAGTTAAGACCTTAACCATTAGGCCAGAGTACCAGTCTAAGACCTTAGCTATTAGGCCAGAGTAAGAGTTAAGACCTTAGCTATTAGGCCAGAGTAAGAGTTAAGACCTTAACCATTAGGCCAGAGTACGAGTCTAAGACCTTAGCTATTAGGCCAGAGTAAGAGTTAAGACCTTAACCAGTAGGCCAGAGTAAGAGTTAAGAACTTAACCTGTAGGCCATAGTAGGAGTCTCAGACCTTAGCTATTAGGCCAGAGTAAGAGTTAAGACCTTAGCTATTAGGCCAGAGTAAGAGTTAGGACCTTAACCATTAGGCCAGAGTACGAGTCTAAGACCTTAGCTATTAGACCAGAGTACGAGTCTAAGACCTTAGCTATCAGGCCAGAGTAAGAGTTAAGACCTTATCTATTAGGCCAGAGTAAGAGTTAAGACCTTAGCTATTAGGCCAGAGTACGAGTCTAAGACCTTAGCTATTAGGCCAGAGTAAGAGTTAAGACCTTAACCAGTAGGCCAGTGTAAGAGTTAAGACCTTAACCATTAGGCCAGAGTACGAGTCTAAGATCTTAGCTATTAGGCCATATTACGATTCTAAGACCTTAGCTATTAGTCCAGAGTAAGAGTTAAGACCTTAGCTATTAGGCCAGAGTAAGAGTTAAGACCTTAGCTATTAGGCCAGAGTACGAGTCTAAGACCTTAGCTATTAGGCCAGAGTACAAGTCTAAGACCTTAGTTATTAGGCCAGAGTAAGAGTTAAGACCTTAGCTATTAGGCCAGAGTAAGAGTTAAGACCTTAGCTATTAGGCCAGAGTACGAGTCTAAGACCTTAGCTATTAGGCCAGAGTAAGAGTTAAGACCTTAGCTATTAGGCCAGAGTAAGAGTTAAGACCTTAGCTATTAGGCCAGAGTACGAGTCTAAGACCTTAGCTATCAGGCCATAGTACGAGTCTTACACTTTAGCTATTAGGCCAGAGTAAGAGTTAAGACCTTAACCAGTACGCCAGTGTAAGAGTTAAGACCTTAACCTGTAGGCCAGAGTAAGAGTTAAGACCTTAACCTGTAGGCCATAGTAGGAGTCTTAGACCTTAGCTATTAGGCCAGAGTAAGAGTTAAGACCTTAACCAGTAGGCCAGAGTAAGTGTTAAGACCTTAACCATTAGGCCAGAGTACGAGTCTAAGACCTTAGCTATTAGGCCAGAGTAAGAGTTAAGACCTTAGCTATTAGGCCAGAGTAAGAGTTAAGACCGTAACCATTAAGCCAGAGTACGAGTCTAAGACCTTAGCTATTTAGCCAGAGTAAGAGTTAAGACCTTACCTATTAGGCCAGAGTAAGAGTTAAGACCTTAACCATTATGCCAGAGTATGAGTCTAGGACCTTAGCTATTAGGCCAGAGTAAGTGTTAAGACCTGAGCTATTATGCCAGACTTAGAGTTCAGACCTTAATCAGTAGGCCAGAGTAAGAGTTAAGACCTTAACCAGTAGGCCAGAGTAAGAGTTAAGACCTTAACCATTAGGCCAGACTACGAGTCTAAGACCTTAGCTATTAGGCCAGAGTAAGAGTTAAGACCTTAACCAGTAGGCCAGAGTAAGAGTTAAGACCTTAACCTGTAGGCCATAGTACGAGTCTAAGACCTTAGCTATTAGGCCAGAGTAAGAGTTAAGACCTTAACCAGTCGGCCAGAGTAAGAGTTAAGACCTTAACCAGTAGGCCAGAGTACGAGTCTAACACCTTAGCTATTAGGCCAGAGTAAGAGTTAAGACCTTAACCAGTAGGCTAGAGAAAGAGTTAAGACCTTAACCATTAGACCAGAGTACGAGTCTAAGACCTTAGCTATTAGGCCAGAGTAAGAGTTAAGACCTTAACCAGTAGGCCAGAGTAAGAGTTAAGACCTTAACCAGTAGGCCAGAGTACGAGTCTAAGACCTTAGCTATTAGGCCAGAGTAAGAGTTAAGACGTTAACCATTAAGCCAGAGTAAGAATAAAGACCTTAAACATTAAGCCAGAGAAAGAGTCTAAGACCTTAACCATTAGGCCGGAGTAAGAGCTAAGACCTTAACCATTAGGCCAGAGTAAGAGTTAAGACCTTAACCATTAGGCCAGAGTAAGAGTTAAGACCTTAACCATTATGCCAGAGTAAGAGTCAAGATCTTAGCTATTAGGCCAGAGTAAGAGTTAAGACCTTAACCATTAGGCCAGAGTATGAGTCTAAGACCTTAGCTATTAGGCCAGAGTAAGAGTTAAGACCTTAACCAGTAGGCCAGAGTAAGAGTTAAGACCTTAACCATTAGTCCAGAGTACGAGTCTAAGACCTTAGCTATTAGGCCAGAGAAAGAGTTAAGACCTTAGCTATTGGGCCAGAGTAAGAGTGAAGACCTTAACCATTAGGCCAGAGTACGAGTCTAAGACCTTAGCTATTAGGCCAGAGTAAGAGTTAAGACCTTAACCATTAGGCCAGAGTACGAGTCTAAGACCTTAGCTATTAGGCCAGAGTAAGAATTAAGACCTTAGCTATTAGGCCTGAGTAAGAGTTAAGACCTTAGCTATTAGGCCAGAGTATAAGTCTAAGACATTAGCTATTAGGCCAGAGTAAGAATTAAGACCTTAACCAGTAGGCCAGAGTAAGAGTTAAGAACTTAACCTGTAGGCCATAGTACGAGTCTAAGACCTTAGCTATTAGGCCAGATTAAGAGTTAAGACCTAAACCTGTAGGCCATACTATGAGTCTAAGACCTTAGCTACTAGGCCAGAGTAAGAGTTAAGACCTTAGCTATTAGGCCAGAGTAACAGCTAAGACCTTAACCAGTAGGCCAGAGTAAGAGTTAAGACCTTAACCTGTAGGCCATAGTACGAGTCTAAGACCTTAGCTATAAGGCCAGAGTAAGAGTTAAGACCATAACCAGTAGGCCAGAGTAAGAGTTAAAACCTTAACCTGTAGGCCAGAGTACGAGTCTAAGACCTTAGCTATTAGGCCAGAGTAAGAGTTAAGACCTTAGCTATTAGGCCAGAGTAAGAGTTAAGACCTTAACCATTAGGCCAGAGTACGAGTCTAAGACCTAAGCTATTCGGCCAGAGTAAGAGTTAAGACCTTAGCTATTAGGCCAGAGTAAGAGTTAAGACCTTAACCAGTAGGCGAGAGTGAGAGTTAAGACCTTAACCTGTAGGCCATAGTATGAGTCTAAGACCTTAGCTATTAGGCCAGAGTAAGAGTTAAGACCTTGGCTATTAGGCCAGAGTAAGAGTTAAGACCTTAACCAGTAGGCCAGAGTAAGAGTTAATACCTTAACCATTAGGCCAGAGTAAGAGTTAAGACCTTAACCATAAGGCCAGAGTATGAGTCTAAGACCTTAGCTATTAGGCCAGAGTAAGAGTTAAGACCTTAACCTGTAGGCCAGAGTACGAGTCTAAGACCTTAGCTGTTAGGCCAGAGTAAGAGTTAAGACCTTAACCAGTAGGCCAGAGTAAGAGTTAAGACCTTAACCTGTAGGCCATAGTACGAGTCTAAGACCTTAGCTATTAGGCCAGAGTAAGAGTTAAGACCTTAACCAGTAGGCCAGAGTAAGAGTTAAGACCTTAACCTGTAGGCCAGAGTAAGAGTTAAGACCTTAACCTGTAGGCCAGAGTACGAGTCTAAGTCCTTAGCTATTAGGCCAGGGTAAGAGTTAAGATCTTATCCAGTAGGCCAGAGTAAGAGTTAAGACCTTAGCTATTAGGCCAGAGTAAGAGTTAAGACCTTAGCTATTAGGCCAGAGTAAGAGTTAAGACCTTAACCTGTAGGCCAGAGTACGAGTCTAAGACCTTAGCTGTTAGGCCAGAGTAAGAGTTAAGACCTTAACCAGTAGGCCAGAGTAAGAGTTAAGACCTTAACCTGTAGGCCATAGTACGAGTCTAAGACCTTAGCTATTAGGCCAGAGTAAGAGTTAAGACCTTAACCAGTAGGCCAGAGTAAGAGATAAGACCTTAACCTGTAGGCCAGAGTAAGAGTTAAGACCTTAACCTGTAGGCCAGAGTACGAGTCTAAGACCTTAGCTATTAGGCCAGGGTAAGAGTTAAGACCTTATCCAGTAGGCCAGAGTAAGAGTTAAGACCTTAGCTATTAGGCCAGAATACGAGTCTAAGACCTTAGCTATTAGGCCAGAGTAAGAGTTAAGACCTTAGCTATTAGGCCAGAGTACGAGTCTAAGACCTTAGCTATTAGGCCAGAGTAAGAGTTAAGACCTTAGCCATTAGGCCAGAGTACGAGTCTAAGACCTTAGCTATCAGGCCATAGTACGAGTCTTACACTATAGCTATTAGGCCAGAGTAAGAGTTTAGACCTTAACCATTAGGCCAGAATACGAGTCTAAGACCTTAGCTATTAGGCCAAAGTAAGAGTTAAGACCTTAACCATTAGGCCAGAGTAAGAGTTCAGACCTTAACCATTAGGCAAGAGTACGAGTCTAAGACCTTAGCTATTAGGCCAGAGTAAGAGTTAAGACCTTAGCTATCAGGCCAGAGTAAGAGTTAAGACCTTAACCAATAGGCCAGAGTAAGAGTTAAGACCTTCACCATTAGGCCAGAGTACGAGTCTAAGACCTTAGCTATTAGGCCAGAGTAAGTGTTAAGACCTTAACCAGTAGGCCAGAGTAAGAGTTAAGACCTTAACCATTAGGCCAGAGTACCAGTCTAAGACCTTAGCTATTAGGCCAGAGTAAGAGTTAAGACCTTAGCTATTAGGCCAGAGTACGAGTCTAAGACCTTAGCTATTAGGCCAGAGTACAAGTCTAAGACCTTAGCTATTAGGCCAGAGTAAGAGTTAAGACCTTAGCCATTAGGCCAGAGTACGAGTCTAAGACCTTAGCTATCAGGCCATAGTACGAGTCTTACACTATAGCTATTAGGCCAGAGTAAGAGTTAAGACCTTAACCATTAGGCCAGAATACGAGTCTAAGACCTTAGCTATTAGGCTAGACTAAGAGTTAAGACCTTAGCTATTAGGCCAGAGTACGAGTCTAAGACCTTAGCTATTAGGCCAGAGTAAGAGTTAAGACCTTAACCAGTAGGCCAGAGTAAGAGTTAAGACCTAACCTGTATGCCATAGTACGAGTCTAAGACCTTAGCTATTAGGCCAGAGTAAGAGTTAAGAACTTAGCTATTAGGCCAGAGTAAGAATTAAGACCTTAACCAGTAGGCCAGAGTAAGAGTTAAGACCTTAACCTGTAGGCCAGAGTAAGAGTTAAGACCTTAACCTGTAGGCCATAGTACGAGTCTTAGACCTTAGCTATTAGGCCAGAGTAAGAGTTAAGACCTTAGCTATTAGGCCAGAGTAAGAATTAAGACCTTAACCAGTAGGCCAGAGTAAGAGTTAAGACCTTAACCTGTAGGCCATAGTACGAGTCTAAGACCTTAGCTATTAGGCCAGAGTAAGAGTTAAGACCTTAACCAGTAGGCCCGAGTATGAGTTAAGACCTTAACCATTAGGCCAGAGTACGAGTCTAAGACCTTAGCTATTAGGCCAGAGTAAGAGTTAAGACCTTAACCAGTAGGCCAGAGTAAGAGTCTGGCCAGAGTAAGAGTTAAGACCTTTACCATTAGGCCAGATTAAGAGTCTAAGACCTTAACCATTAAGCCAGAGTAAGAATAAAGACCTTAAACATTAGGCCAGAGAAAGAGTCTAAGACCTTAACCATTAGGCCGGAGTAAGAGCTAAGACCTTAACCATTAGGCCAGAGTAAGAGTCTAAGACCTTAACCATTAGGCCAGAGTAAGAGTTAAGACCTTAACCATTAGGCCAGGGTAAGAGTCTGGCCAGAGTAAGAGTTAAGACCTTTACCATTAGGCCAGATTAAGAGTTAAGACCTTAACTATTAGGCCAGAGTAAGAGTCTAAGACCTTAACCATTATGTCAGAGTAAGAGTCTAAGACCTTAGCTATTAGGCCAGACTAAGAGTTAGGACCTTAAATATTAGGCCAGAGTAAGAGTCTAAGACCTTAACCATTATGTCAGAGTAAGAGTCTAAGACCTTAGCTATTAGGCCAGACTAAGAGTTAGGACCTTAACCATTAGGCCAGAGTACGAGTCTAAGACCTTAGCTATTAGGCCAGAGTAAGAGTTAAGACCTTAACCATTAGGCCAGAGTACGAGTCTAACACCTTAGCTATTAGGCCAGAGTAAGAGTTAAGACCTTAACCATTAGGCCAGAGTATGAGTCTAAGACGTTAGCTATTAGGCCAGAGTAAGAGTTAAGACCTTAACCAGTAGGCCAGAGTAAGAGTTAAGACCTTAACCTGTAGGCCATAGTACGAGTCTAAGACCTTAGCTATTAGGCCAGAGTAAGAGTTAAGACCTTAGCTATTAGGCCTGAGTAAGAGTTAAGACCTTAACCATTAGGCCAGAGTACGAGTCTAAGACCTTAGCTATTAGGCCAGAGTAAGAGTTAAGACCTTAACCATTAGGCCAGAGTACGAGTCTAAGACCTTAGCTATTAGGCCAGAGTAAGAGTTAAGACCTTAGCTATTAGGCCAGAGTAAGAGTTAAGACCTTAACCAGTTGGCCAGAGTAAGAGTTAAGCCCTTCACCATTAGGCCAGAGTACGAGTCTAAGACCTTAGCTATTAGGCCAGAGTAAGAGTTAAGACCTTAACCAGTAGGCCAGAGAAAGAGTTAAGACCTTAACCATTAGGCCAGAGTACCAGTCTAAGACCTTAGCTATTAGGCCAGAGTAAGAGTTAAGACCTTAGCTATTAGGCCAGAGTAAGAGTTAAGACCTTAACCATTAGGCCAGAGTACGAGTCTAAGACCTTAGCTATTAGGCCAGAGTAAGAGTTAAGACCTTAACCAGTAGGCCAGAGTAAGAGTTAAGAACTTAACCTGTAGGCCATAGTACGAGTCTAAGACCTAAGCTATTAGGCCAGAGTAAGAGTTAAGACCTTAGCTATTAGGCCAGAGTAAGAGTTAAGACCTTAACCATTAGGCCAAAGTACGAGTCTAAGACCTTAGCTATTAGGCCAGAGTAAGAGTTAAGACCTTAGCTATTAGGCCAGAGTAAAAGTTAAGACCTTATCCAGTAGGCCAGAGTGAGAGTTAAGACCTTAACCATTAGGCCAGAGTACGAGTCTAAGACCTTAGCTATTAGGCCAAAGTAAGAGTTAAGACCTTAACCAGTAGCCCAGTGTAAGAGTTAAGACCTTAACCATTAGGCCAGAATACGAGTCTAAGACATTAGCTATTAGGCCAGAGTAAGAGTTAAGACCTTAGCTATTAGGCCAGAGTAAGAGTTAAGACCTTAACCATTAGGCCAAAGTACGAGTCTAAGACCTTAGCTATTAGGCCAGAGTAAGAGTTAAGACCTTAGCTGTTAGGCCAGAGTAAAAGTTAAGACCTTAACCAGTAGGCCAGATTGAGAGTTAAGACCTTAACCATTAGGCCAGAGTACGAGTCTAAGACCTTAGCTATTAGGCCAGAGTAAGAGTTAAGACCTTAACCAGTAGCCCAGTGTAAGAGTTAAGACCTTAACCATTAGGCCAGAATACGAGTCTAAGACCTTAGCTATTAGGCCAGAGTAAGAGTTAAGACCTTAGCTATTAGGCCAGAGTATGAGTCTAAGACCTTAACTATTAGGCCAGAGTACGAGTCTAAGACCTTAGCTATTAGGCCAGAGTAAGAGTTAAGACCTTAGCTATTAGGCCAGAGTATGAGTCTAAGAACTTAGCTATCAGGCCATAGTACGAGTCTTACACTATCGCTATTAGGCCAGAGTAAGAGTTAAGACCTTAACCATTAGGCCAGAATACGAGTCTAAGACCTTAGCTATTAGGCCAAAGTAAGAGTTAAGACCTTAACCATTAGGCCAGAGTAAGAGTTAAGACCTTAACCATTAGGCAAGAGTACAAGTCTAAGACCTTAGCTATTAGGCCAGAGTAAGAGTTAAGACCTTAGCTATTAGGCCAGAGTAAGAGTTAAGACCTTAACCAATAGGCCAGAGTAAGAGTTAAGACCTTCACCATTAGGCCAGAGTACGAGTCTAAGACCTTAGCTATTAGGCCAGAGTAAGAGTTAAGACCTTAACCAGTAGGCCAGAGTAAGAGTTAAGACCTTAAGCATTAGGCCAGAGTACCAGTCTAAGACCTTAGCTATTAGGCCAGAGAAAGAGTTAAGAACTTAGCTATTGGGCCAGAGTAAGAGTGAAGACCTTAACCATTAGGCCAAAGTACGAGTCTAAGACCTTAGCTATTAGGCCAGAGTAAGAGTTAAGACCTTAGCTGTTAGGCCAGAGTAAAAGTTAAGACCTTAACCAGTAGGCCAGATTGAGAGTTAAGACCTTAACCATTAGGCCAGAGTACGAGTCTAAGACCTTAGCTATTAGGCCAGAGTAAGAGTTAAGACCTTAACCAGTAGCCCAGTGTAAGAGTTAAGACCTTAACCATTAGGCCAGAATACGAGTCTAAGACCTTAGCTATTAGGCCAGAGTAAGAGTTAAGACCTTAGCTATTAGGCCAGAGTATGAGTCTAAGACCTTAACTATTAGGCCAGAGTACGAGTCTAAGACCTTAGCTATTAGGCCAGAGTAAGAGTTAAGACCTTAGCTATTAGGCCAGAGTACGAGTCTAAGAACTTAGCTATCAGGCCATAGTACGAGTCTTACACTATCGCTATTAGGCCAGAGTAAGAGTTAAGACCTTAACCATTAGGCCAGAATACGAGTCTAAGACCTTAGCTATTAGGCCAAAGTAAGAGTTAAGACCTTAACCATTAGGCCAGAGTAAGAGTTAAGACCTTAACCATTAGGCAAGAGTACGAGTCTAAGACTTTAGCTATTAGGCCAGAGTAAGAGTTAAGACCTTAGCTATTAGGCCAGAGTAAGAGTTAAGACCTTAACCAATAGGCCAGAGTAAGAGTTAAGACCTTCACCATTAGGCCAGAGTACGAGTCTAAGACCTTAGCTATTAGGCCAGAGTAAGAGTTAAGACCTTAACCAGTAGGCCAGAGTAAGAGTTAAGACCTTAAGCATTAGGCCAGAGTACCAGTCTAAGACCTTAGCTATTAGGCCAGAGTAAGAGTTAAGACCTTAGCTATTAGGCCAGAGTAAGAGTTAAGACCTTAACCATTAGGCCAGAGTACAAGTCTAAGACCTTAGCTATTAGGCCAGAGTAAGAGTTAAGACCTTAACCAGTAGGCCAGAGTAAGAGTTAAGAACTTAACCTGTAGGCCATAGTACAAGTCTAAGACCTTAGTTATTATGCCAGAGTAAGAGTTGAGACCTTAGCTATTAGGCCAGAGTACGAGTCTAAGACCTTAGCTATTAGGCCAGAGTAAAAGTTAAGACCTTAACCAGTAGACAAGAGTAAGAGTTAAGACCTTAACCATTAGGCCAGAGTACGAGTCTAAGACCTTAGCTATTAGGCCAGAGTAAGAGTTAAGACCTTAACCAGTAGGCCAGTGTAAGAGTTAAGACCTTAACCATTAGGCCAGAGTACGAGTCTAAGACCTTAGCTATTAGGCCAGAGTAAGAGTTAAGACCTTAACCAGTAGGCCAGAGTAAGAGTTAAGACCTTAACCATTAGGCCAGAGTACCAGTCTAAGACCTTAGCTATTAGGCCAGAGTAAGAGTTAAGACCTTAGCTATTAGGCCAGAGTAAGAGTTAGGACCTTAACCATTAGGCCAGAGTACGAGTCTAAGACCTTAGCTATTAGGCCAGAGTGAGAGTTAAGACCTTAACCAGTAGGCCAGAGTAAGAGTTAAGAACTTAACCTGTAGGCCATAGTACGAGTCTCAGACCTTAGCTATTAGGCCAGAGTAAGAGTTAAGACCTTAGCTATTAGGCCAGAGTAAGAGTTAGGACCTTAACCATTAGGCTAAAGTACGAGTCTAAGACCTTAGCTATTAGGCCAGAGTAAGAGTTAAGACCTTATCTATTAGGCCAGAGTAAAAGTTAAGACCTTAACCAGTAGGCCAGAGTAAGAGTTAAGACCTTAACCATTAGGCCAGAGTACGAGTCTAAGACCTTAGCTATTAGGCCAGAGTAAGAGTTAAGACCTTAACCAGTAGGCCAGTGTAAGAGTTAAGACCTTAACCATTAGGCCAGAGTACCAGTCTAAGACCTTAGCTATTAGGCCAGAGTAAGAGTTAAGACCTTAGCTATTAGGCCAGAGTAAGAGTTAAGACCTTAACCATTAGGCCAGTGTACGAGTCTAAGACCTTAGCTATTAGGCCAGAGTAAGAGTTAAGACCTTAACCAGTAGGCCAGAGTAAGAGTTAAGACCTTAACCATTAGGCCAGAGTACGAGTCTAAGACCTTAGCTATTAGGCCAGTGTGAGAAGTTGGCCTGGCATATGCTGTTCCTAGTTATAGGGACACCTTGCACCAGTCCAATTCGACTCCTATTGATGATAGGTTTAAGACAACCTTTAAGAAAGCTATCCTAGTGGTAGCTGTGGAGAGCAGCCTTCAGGCTAAGTCTTGAAGGAGTGTTAAGCTTATTGTTTTACCATAATAACCTCTTGAATAACCAAATGAAAGAGTAGCCCACACAGGTATATATATAAAATATATGTATTTATTCTAGATAGAATCCCACAGACACTTTATGTGGCTAGTGGCAAAGTTACAATTCAAACAAGCATTTCTAAACACAATAAATAGCACAGAAATCAATGGGCCCCAGGGGGGGACCAAACCATATACTAAAATAGTGGTATAAGAACCACGACAATTCTACAGGCAATGCCTAGGGCATTCAGGATCGCTGGCCCCTTAAGAATCCACCCACAGTTAAGAGGAAGGGGACCCACGGGAGGCGTGTGCAGTGCGAGAAGCTGCTGTCGGGATCGCAATGTTAGCCTATGGAGAATGTCGCGGTTGAATAATTAAGGTTTAAGGACACTTCTAACAACAGTACAAAGTTAAGGCTTGGGACTTAAGGCTTTGGAGAGCCCGCCACCACGGAAGTACCGAAGTACCACTGTTACCTGCCCCAGGGAAGCCGGGTGCATAGGTCGATTCTGGTGTCGGGTCGCGGGCTGATTTTCTATGGAAAAGGAGTCCAAACTGCTGCTAGCTGGAAGTGTCGCTGAAGTCGTGAAGATTAAAGTTGAAGAAAAGACAAAGATGAACCTGAAAGCAGAGGGGACAGAGTCTGGGTCACAGCACAGTGACCAGGGAGCTCACAGGAAGGAGCTCGTGGATGTCGGGTGCTTCAGGTGTGGAAGGTACAGCTGGGCTCTGCAGTCACGGGCTCCGGGAGGCTTCAAGGAAGGCCAGCTTCTGGAGGGCGACTGTCCCACGTCGGCTGAGGGTCGCTGCGGTGTTAGTGTCCCGATTGGATCCACTAAGCATTGGCAACCGCAACCCACGCAAGATGAACGAAGCAGCTGCTGGTGCAGACCCACGTGGTCTGAGGGTGCTCTCCTTTGCAGGGAGCGTAGAGCAGGCCTGGAGCAACCAGGGGAACTCTTAGAAAGGAAGATTGTCCTCCGTCAGGGCCCACAAGTCGAGAGACAAGGGACCGCGGAAGGCAGCAAAATGGAGTGCGTAAAAGGGCTCCCACGGGCCACCGGAGCGGGCCAGGGAGCTGAGGGTCGGCACAAATGCTGCGTGAAGGTTGGCTCAAAAATGGGCCAAAGCACAACTTCCCCACTGGTCGGGGTCGTGTGCTGGACAAGAGGTGGCCGGTGTCTCGGGGTATGCGGGGATCTCGGCACCCACGTGGTCCAGGGTGCTCAGACTTGCTGGGCACGCTCACAGGACGCTGGGATGCACTGGAGACCCACCTCGAGGTTGCTGGAAGGCGTCGAAGGTCGTGAGAGCAACGAAGTTCCAACCGGGTATCTTGTAGTCTTTTAGGTGCCTGCCAAGCAGGGGGATAACTCCTTTATCCCAAGGGAGATTTCTTCAGTCAGCTGGGCAGCAGCTCGTCGAAGGTCAGTTCTGTGAAGTCCTGTACGAATCTAAGGCTCTAGGGCAAAGTTATTCCCATATATCCCCAAGATTAGGGGATGGTCCAAAATAGAGCCTACCAATCAGAGTAGAGGCGGGAAAGGGTGGCTACACCCACTCCCCTTTGTGTGTTTCCCGCCTGGGCGAGGGGCAGGATGCCCCTGAACCGGTTCCAGGCGGTGTATGCAGAATTGGGGCTCTGCAGCTGCCTACGTGCAACTCTGAATGGACTTTTGGTGCACCCACCCTGTTCCAATCCACATATCCTGTCTGGGGAGGTGCTGGCACCTCCCTGCCACAGGAGCCCTATTGTCCAGATGGCGAGGCTGGGGTTTTCCCCAGCAACAGCCAGCCAGAGTCGTGTAGGTGGCGAACAGTAGCCATTTTGTGGTACATGTGCACTTTTAAATTGGTTTCCAAATTCTACCGCTTTTCCCATATCACCCTCCTAGCAAGGGGGAATCGTGCCCCCATGCCCATGGCTGGACTGGGGGTATGATTCCTTCATGTTTGACACCAAACACGATATGGTTCGGTGTAGCCATTCCAAAGTTACAGCGATGACGCAATAACTTATAATGCGGTTAAGAGTATATGGTATGGCTACACTACAAACAACCCAGTAACGATTTTACGAAGGTTGCAGAGAGGTCCTACTCACGTAGGGGTCCCCCCTCACACATACCTCAGCACCCAGCCCTGTAGGATTACCAGGGCCTGCCATAGGGGTGACCTATGAGAGTATATGTGTTGTATGGTATGGGACATAGGGTACCTACGTCCCTGTAAGGGGTGCTAGCACCACCTTACCCAGGCTACAGTAGTGGCCTGGTGGTGTCAGTTTGGGTGGCTGTCCCAGGGTGGCACAATAAGTGCTGCAGCCCTGGTAGGCCTACTGGGGGACCCATGCCCTGGGTACCTAGGGTACCATCTACAAGGGACTGGTAGGGCATGCCCAGCATCCAATTGGTTGGTACCTAGGGTACCCACATAGTTTGTCAGAGGAAGCAGATAGGCTGGGGTCCTGGATAGCAGGGCCACAGCCTGGCTAAAGTCATAAAAACAGTCAAAACATCAGCAAAAAGTTGGGGGCAACTATGCAGTCGAGGCCACTCTCCTACACAACCCCCCCCCAAACGCAGGGACATTAAACTAACCTTGACCAGTTGAGTCTTCATGTTCTAAGTGGAAATATCTGGAGAGGCCATCTGCATTGGCATGGTTGCTCCCAGGTCTATGTTCCACTGTATAGTCCATCCCCTGTAGGGAAATGGACCACCTGAGTAGTTTGGGGTTTTCACCCTTCATCTGTTTTAGCCATAGGAGGGGCTTATGGTCTGTCTGAACAATGAAGTGAGTACCAAACAAGTATGGCCTCAGCTTCTTCAGGGCCCAGACCACAGCAAAGGCCTCCCTCTCTATGGCTGACCAACGTTTCTCTCTGGGGGTCAACCTTCTGCTAATGAAAGCTACTGGTTGATCCTGGCCCTCCTCATTCAGTTGTGATAACACAGCACCTACCCCCACCTCTGAAGCATCAGTTTGAACTATGAATTCTTTGGAGTAGTTGGGGCTTTGGAGCACTGGAGCAGAGCACATTGCCTGTTTAAGGTCATCAAAAGCTTTCTGACAGCTGACAGTCCACTGAACCTTTTTGGGCATCCTCTTGGAGGTGAGATCATTCAAGGGGGTCACTATGGATCCATATCCTTTCACAAATCTCCTATAATAACCAGTCAGGCCCAAGAAAGCTCGAACCTGAGTCTGGGTGGTTGGAGCAACCCAGTCCATGATGGTCTGGATTTTGCTCTGTAAAGGTTGAACCTGGCCTCCTCCTACAAGGTGTCCCAGGTATACAACCTGACTCTGCCCTATCTGGCACTTAGTAGCCTTGATAGTGAGCCCAGCCTTCTGCAGGGCTTCTAAAACTTCCCTCAGGTGGATCAGGTGATCTTCCCAGGTGGAGCTAAAGACAGCAATATCATCTAGATATGCTGCACTAAAGTCTTCCAGGCCTGAGAGGACTTGGTTCACCAACCTTTGAAAAGTGGCAGGTGCATTTTTCAAACCAAAGGGCATCACAATAAATTGATAATGCCCACTAGGGGTAGAAAATGCAGTTTTGGCTTTTGCAGACTCAGCTAACCTTATCTGCCAGTAGCCAGCTGTCAGATCAAATGTGCTCAGATATTTGGCTGAGGCCAACCTATCTATGAGCTCATCTGCTCTGGGAATTGGATGAGCATCAGTCTTAGTGACTGCATTGAGACCCCTGTAGTCTACACAAAACCTCATCTCTCTCTTACCACCCTGGGTGTGAGGTTTTGGTACTAGGACTACTGGGCTAGCCCAAGGGCTATCTGAGGGCTCAATTACTCCCAACTCCAACATCTTTTGGACTTCAGTCCGTATGCAGTCCCTGACATGGTCAGGTTGCCTGTAGATCTTATTCTTGACAGGCAGACTGTCCCCAGTGTCCACTTCGTGAGTGCACCAGGTGGTCTGACTAGGAGTCAGAGAAAACATATGTCTGTATCTTTGTAGAACCTGTCTACAATCTGCTTGCTGCTGGGCAGTGAGGCTGCCTGCCAAGGCTACTCCATCAACTGACCCATCGTCAGGGTTCTGAGAGAGCAGGTCTGGGAGAGGGTCACTCTCTTCCTCCTGTCCCTCATCTGTTGCCATGAGCAAGCCCATGTCAGCCCTGTCCACATATGCTTTCAATCTATTCACATGAAGTACCCTGTGGGGACTTCTGGGAGTGCCAAGGTCTACCAGGTAGGTAACCTCTCCCTTTTTCTCCAAAATGGTATGGGGTCCACTCCACTTATCTTGGAGAGCTGCTGGGGCCACTGGCTCCAACACCCATACCTTCTGTCCTGGCTGGTACACCACCAGGACAGCCTTTTGGTCATGCCAGGCTTTCTGTAATTCCTGACTTGCCTCCAGGTTTTTAGTTGCCTTCTTCATATACTCAGCCATCCGGGAGCGGAGACCAAGTACGTAGTCCACTATGTCCTGTTTAGGGGGTTTGAGAGGTTGCTCCCATCCCTCCTTCACTAGACAAAGTGGCCCTCTAACAGGATGGCCAAACAGAAGTTCAAAGGGGCTGTAGCCAACCCCCTTCTGTGGCACCTCTCTGTATGCAAAGAGAAGGCAGGGCAGAAGAACATCCCATTTTCGCCTAAGCTTTTCTGGTAGTCCTTTAATCATACCCTTTAGGGTCTTGTTGAACCTTTCAACAAGACCATTGCATTGAGGATGGTAAGGGGTGGTGAACTTGTAGTTAACCCCACACTCCTTCCACATTGCCTTCAGGTAACTACTCATAAAGTTTGTACCTCTGTCAGACAATACCTCCTTAGGGAACCCCACCCTGGAGAAAACTCCAAGGAGGGCCCTTGCCACCACAGGAGCTGTGATGGTCCTAAGGGGAATAGCTTCTGGGTATCTAGTGGCATGATCCACTACCACTAGAATGAACCTGTGCCCAGATGCTGTTGGGGGGTCTAAGGGACCAACGATGTCAATCCCCACCCGCTCAAAGGGCACCCCCACCACAGGTAATGGTATCAGGGGGGCCTTGGTGGATTTACCTGCCTTGCCACTTGCTTGGCAGGTAATGCAAGAGCTGCAAAAGCTCTTACAGTCTTCACTCATGTGGGGCCAATGAAAGTGTGGGACAATTCTGTCCCAAGTCTTATTTTGGCCCAGGTGTCCTGCTAAGGGGATATCATGGGCCAGTGTGAGCAGGAAGCTCCTAAACTTCTGAGGTATGACCAACCTCCTGGCTGCACCAGGCTTGGGGTCTCGACCCTCAGAGTAAAGGAGCCCTTCATCCCAATAAATCTTATGGGTCCCACTGGCATCCCCTGCAGCCTCAGCAGCAGCTTGCTGTCTGAGGGGTTCAAGAGTGGGGCAGCTCTGCTGCTCCAGGCTCAAGTCTGCCCTAGAAGGTCCCCCTGCCCCCAAGAACTCAACCTGATCAGGTTCCAGTTCCTCTGGGGCAGTTCCTTCTTCAGGAGCTAGATCCTCTTCTGCTAAAAGAGTTTCTACAGACTGATCCTGGGGGGAAGGCTCGGCCTTACCCCTGCTACTCCTCCTCTTGGAAGGCCCTTGGTCCCTTTTTCCAGGATCCAAGGCCTGTTCAGTTCCTGTCAGCTTTGCTTTTGACCTTGTCAGGGCAAATACTTCTGCTGATATACCCAACATTGCTGCATGGGTACTTAGCTCCACCTCAGCCCATGCTGAGGTCTCCAAATCATTCCCTAGTAAACATTCAACAGGTAGGTCTGCACTCACCACAACTTTCTTGAGGCCAGTTACCCCTCCCCAGGAGAAGTTCACAACAGCTAGAGCATGGTCTGTACTAACGTTGCTAGCATTGGTCACTTGGTATGTCTCTCCAAGTATGATCTGGTTAGGGTCCACAAGGTCCTTAGTCACCATAGTGACACTGGCCCCTGTATCCCTGTAAGCTAGTGACTCCCTTCCATTTATGGTTGGCTGTTGTCTGTATTTGCCCAGACCACTGGGGCTCACAAACAGGGACAAGTCCCCATCGCAAACTAGCACAGCCTGAGTAGGAGTTCTGACTAGGCCAGAGTCCTCTCCAGATCCCAGGGTCAACCCTACTATGCCCTTGTTCTGTGCACCCACACCTGTAACTGTACTAGGGGGAACAGGAGCCTTAGGGGCTGGTGTGGTGCTTGTGGAGTCTTTGGCCTTATTACAGTCTGAAGTCCAATGGGTAGTCTGTTTACAGTACTTACACCATGGCTTCCTTGGTTGTTTGGATTTGTTTTTCTTGGTAGTCTCAGAAGCTGCTTTTTGGGGGCCTGTTGAAGACTGCTGGTCTTTTCCTTTTTCCCCACCCTTGTCAGAGTTTTTGGCATCTTCTTTTTTAGTTGCACCTCCCAAGGGCTGGACCTTTTGCTTAATCCTGGTTCTGACCCATTTGTCTGCCTTCTTTCCCAATTCTTGGGGAGAGGTCAGATCAGAGTCCACCAGGTGCTGATGTAAGAGCTGGTTCTGACAATTGTTAAGGATCTGCTCCCTCATTATGAGATTGTATAATCCTGTATAATCATCTACTTTGCTGCCAGTTAACCAACCTTCCAGTGCCTTGGTTGCACAATCCACAAAGTCTACCCAATCCTGATTTTGTGCTTTCTGGGTGTCTCTGAACTTAAGTCTGTACTGATCAGTGGTTAAGCCAAACCCATCTATTAAAGCATCTTTCAGGATATAATAATCATCAGCATCCTCTTCTCTTACAGAGAGGAGCTTGTCTCTCCCTTTATCTGAAAAGGAGAGCCACAGGATTGCTGCCCACTGCTCTACTGGGACCCTCTGTACTCTACAGGCCCTTTCAAGAGCAGATATCCATTTGTGGATATCATCCCCATTCTGATAGGGGGGCACAATCTTGTGGAGGTTCCTATTGTCAGGGACTTTCTCTCTAACTCTAGGGGTTTCCTTACTGCCACCAGGGATCTCTAGACCCCACTTTCTTGAAGCTTTCTGAAGCTCCAGGGTTTCCCTGTCCAATGCTAACTGTTCTCTTTTAAGCTCAAGCTTAGCCTGCTCAAATTTGATCAGTCTGCATTTCCTCTCATGAGAGGTTTCTCTTCTCTGAGAAGAGGCAGAGGACCCTTTGGATCCCCTAGAATGGTTGGATCCCACTGAGGGGGATCTGTTCCTTCTGGGGTCCACCACTCTCCTTTTAAGGGTGGAGGGAGTGCCTCTTGGGCCATCACCTCCATGCTGTGAGTGGTCTGTGTCTTCCAGGTCAGGATTTTCATCCTCTTCCTGTTCCTCTTCAGATTCCACTCTGGGAGTGTCCTCTTCTGAGGGGTGCCCACCCACGTTGTCCGTCCCTCTGGATCCTATGGACTCCATAAAGTCTGCTATGAGCAGGATCTCTTTGAGACGTTTTGTGTTGGCACCTCTTTCTGTCTTCAGTCTCCTAAGGGTGCACATTTCCCTGAGCTCAGCAAAGGTGAAATTATCATACTTATCTACTGGGACCCTCTGGGGTCCTTCCATAGCCTTAGTGCCACTTGAAGACATGTTTAGTGTAGTGATGTATCTACCTACACTAAGTGTGGCCTACTGAACCCTCTCTTGAGTTGTAGTCAAGGTGTGCTAGACCCTCTACACACAACTCCAAGTTCAGTAGAACTTATTGTATTCTAGCTTGAATTTATATGTACCTTTGGTACCTTGTGGCTTTCACTTTAGAAATTCAATGTGTTATCTGGTAAAACAATGGCAAGCTTGAATCCAACCGCTGCACACCAATGTGAGAAGTTGGCCTGGCATATGCTGTTCCTAGTTATAGGGACACCTTGCACCAGTCCAATTCGACTCCTATTGATGATAGGTTTAAGACAACCTTTAAGAAAGCTATCCTAGTGGTAGCTGTGGAGAGCAGCCTTCAGGCTAAGTCTTGAAGGAGTGTTAAGCTTATTGTTTTACCATAATAACCTCTTGAATAACCAAATGAAAGAGTAGCCCACACAGGTATATATATAAAATATATGTATTTATTCTAGATAGAATCCCACAGACACTTTATGTGGCTAGTGGCAAAGTTACAATTCAAACAAGCATTTCTAAACACAATAAATAGCACAGAAATCAATGGGCCCCAGGGGGGGACCAAACCATATACTAAAATAGTGGTATAAGAACCACGACAATTCTACAGGCAATGCCTAGGGCATTCAGGATCGCTGGCCCCTTAAGAATCCACCCACAGTTAAGAGGAAGGGGACCCACGGGAGGCGTGTGCAGTGCGAGAAGCTGCTGTCGGGATCGCAATGTTAGCCTATGGAGAATGTCGCGGTTGAATAATTAAGGTTTAAGGACACTTCTAACAACAGTACAAAGTTAAGGCTTGGGACTTAAGGCTTTGGAGAGCCCGCCACCACGGAAGTACCGAAGTACCACTGTTACCTGCCCCAGGGAAGCCGGGTGCATAGGTCGATTCTGGTGTCGGGTCGCGGGCTGATTTTCTATGGAAAAGGAGTCCAAACTGCTGCTAGCTGGAAGTGTCGCTGAAGTCGTGAAGATTAAAGTTGAAGAAAAGACAAAGATGAACCTGAAAGCAGAGGGGACAGAGTCTGGGTCACAGCACAGTGACCAGGGAGCTCACAGGAAGGAGCTCGTGGATGTCGGGTGCTTCAGGTGTGGAAGGTACAGCTGGGCTCTGCAGTCACGGGCTCCGGGAGGCTTCAAGGAAGGCCAGCTTCTGGAGGGCGACTGTCCCACGTCGGCTGAGGGTCGCTGCGGTGTTAGTGTCCCGATTGGATCCACTAAGCATTGGCAACCGCAACCCACGCAAGATGAACGAAGCAGCTGCTGGTGCAGACCCACGTGGTCTGAGGGTGCTCTCCTTTGCAGGGAGCGTAGAGCAGGCCTGGAGCAACCAGGGGAACTCTTAGAAAGGAAGATTGTCCTCCGTCAGGGCCCACAAGTCGAGAGACAAGGGACCGCGGAAGGCAGCAAAATGGAGTGCGTAAAAGGGCTCCCACGGGCCACCGGAGCGGGCCAGGGAGCTGAGGGTCGGCACAAATGCTGCGTGAAGGTTGGCTCAAAAATGGGCCAAAGCACAACTTCCCCACTGGTCGGGGTCGTGTGCTGGACAAGAGGTGGCCGGTGTCTCGGGGTATGCGGGGATCTCGGCACCCACGTGGTCCAGGGTGCTCAGACTTGCTGGGCACGCTCACAGGACGCTGGGATGCACTGGAGACCCACCTCGAGGTTGCTGGAAGGCGTCGAAGGTCGTGAGAGCAACGAAGTTCCAACCGGGTATCTTGTAGTCTTTTAGGTGCCTGCCAAGCAGGGGGATAACTCCTTTATCCCAAGGGAGATTTCTTCAGTCAGCTGGGCAGCAGCTCGTCGAAGGTCAGTTCTGTGAAGTCCTGTACGAATCTAAGGCTCTAGGGCAAAGTTATTCCCATATATCCCCAAGATTAGGGGATGGTCCAAAATAGAGCCTACCAATCAGAGTAGAGGCGGGAAAGGGTGGCTACACCCACTCCCCTTTGTGTGTTTCCCGCCTGGGCGAGGGGCAGGATGCCCCTGAACCGGTTCCAGGCGGTGTATGCAGAATTGGGGCTCTGCAGCTGCCTACGTGCAACTCTGAATGGACTTTTGGTGCACCCACCCTGTTCCAATCCACATATCCTGTCTGGGGAGGTGCTGGCACCTCCCTGCCACAGGAGCCCTATTGTCCAGATGGCGAGGCTGGGGTTTTCCCCAGCAACAGCCAGCCAGAGTCGTGTAGGTGGCGAACAGTAGCCATTTTGTGGTACATGTGCACTTTTAAATTGGTTTCCAAATTCTACCGCTTTTCCCATATCACCCTCCTAGCAAGGGGGAATCGTGCCCCCATGCCCATGGCTGGACTGGGGGTATGATTCCTTCATGTTTGACACCAAACACGATATGGTTCGGTGTAGCCATTCCAAAGTTACAGCGATGACGCAATAACTTATAATGCGGTTAAGAGTATATGGTATGGCTACACTACAAACAACCCAGTAACGATTTTACGAAGGTTGCAGAGAGGTCCTACTCACGTAGGGGTCCCCCCTCACACATACCTCAGCACCCAGCCCTGTAGGATTACCAGGGCCTGCCATAGGGGTGACCTATGAGAGTATATGTGTTGTATGGTATGGGACATAGGGTACCTACGTCCCTGTAAGGGGTGCTAGCACCACCTTACCCAGGCTACAGTAGTGGCCTGGTGGTGTCAGTTTGGGTGGCTGTCCCAGGGTGGCACAATAAGTGCTGCAGCCCTGGTAGGCCTACTGGGGGACCCATGCCCTGGGTACCTAGGGTACCATCTACAAGGGACTGGTAGGGCATGCCCAGCATCCAATTGGTTGGTACCTAGGGTACCCACATAGTTTGTCAGAGGAAGCAGATAGGCTGGGGTCCTGGATAGCAGGGCCACAGCCTGGCTAAAGTCATAAAAACAGTCAAAACATCAGCAAAAAGTTGGGGGCAACTATGCAGTCGAGGCCACTCTCCTACAGCCAGAGTAAGAGTTAAGACCTTAACCAGTAGGCCAGTGTAAGAGTTAAGACCTTAACCATTAGGCCAGAGTACCAGTCTAAGACCTTAGCTATTAGGCCAGAGTAAGAGTTAAGACCTTAGCTATTAGGCCAGAGTAAGAGTTAAGACCTTAACCATTAGGCCAGAGTACGAGTCTAAGACCTTAGCTATTAGGCCAGAGTAAAAGTTAAGACCTTAACCAGTAGACAAGAGTAAGAGTTAAGACCTTAACCATTAGGCCAGAGTACGAGTCTAAGACCTTAGCTATTAGGCCAGAGTAAGAGTTAAGACCTTAACCAGTAGGCCAGTGTAAGAGTTAAGACCTTAACCATTAGGCCAGAGTACGAGTCTAAGACCTTAGCTATTAGGCCAGAGTAAGAGTTAAGACCTTAACCAGTAGGCCAGAGTAAGAGTTAAGACCTTAACCATTAGGCCAGAGTACAAGTCTAAGACCTTAGCTATTAGGCCAGAGTAAGAGTTAAGACCTTAACCTGTAGGCCATAGTACGAGTATAAGACCTTAGCTATTAGGCCAGAGTAAGAGTTAAGAACTTAGCTATCAGGCCAGAGTAAGAGTTAAGACCTTAACCAGTAGGCCAGAGTAAGAGTTAAGACCTTAACCTGTAGGCCAGAGTAGGAGTTAAGACCTAAACCTGTAGGCCATACTATGAGTCTAAGACCTTAGCTAATAGGCCAGAGTAAGAGTTAAGACCTCAGCTATTAGGCCAGAGTAAGAGTTAATACCTTAACCAGTAGGCCAGAGTAAGAGTTAAGACCTTAACCTGAAGGCCATAGTACGAGTCTAAGACCTTAGATATTAGGCCAGAGTAAGAGTCAAGACCTTAGCTATTAGGCCAGAGTAAGAGTTAAGACCTTAACCTGTAGGCCAGAGTATGAGTCTAAGACCTTAGCTATTAGGCCAGAGTATGAGTCTAAGACCTTAGCTATTAGGCCAGAGTAAGAGTTAAGACCTTAACCATTAGGCCAGAGTACGAGTCTAAGACCTTAGCTATTAGGCCAGAGTAAGAGTTAAGACCTTAACCAGTAGGCCAGAGTACGAGTCTAAGACCTTAGCTATTAGGCCAGAGTAAGAGTTAAGACCTTAACCAGTAGGCCAGAGTAAGAGTTAAGACCTTAACCTGTAGGCCATAGTACAAGTCTAAGACCTTAGCTATTAGGCCAGAGTAAGAGTTAAGACCTTAACCATTAGGCCAGAGTATGAGTCTAACACCTTAGCTATTAGGCCAGAGTAAGAGTTAAGACCTTAAACATTAGGCCAGTGTACGAGTCTAAGACCTTAGCTATTAGGCTAGACTAAGAGTTAAGACCTTAGCTATTAGGCCAGAGTACGAGTCTAAGACCTTAGCTATTAGGCCAGAGAAAGAGTTAAGACCTTAACCAGTAGGCCAGAGTAAGAGTTAAGACCTAACCTGTATGCCATAGTACGAGTCTAAGACCTTAGCTATTAGGCCAGAGTAAGAGTTAAGAACTTAGCTATTAGGCCAGAGTAAGAATTAGGACCTTAACCAGTAGGCCAGAGTAAGAGTTAAGACCTTAACCAGTAGGCCAGAGTAAGAGTTAAGACCTTAACCTGTAGGCCATAGTACGAGTCTAAGACCTTAGCTATTAGGCCAGAGTAAGAGTTAAGACCTTAACCAGTAGGCCAGAGTATGAGTTAAGACCTTAACCATTAGGCCAGAGTACGAGTCTAAGACCTTAGCTATTAGGCCAGAGTAAGAGTTAAGACCTTAACCAGTAGGCCAGAGTAAGAGTCTGGCCAGAGTAAGAGTTAAGACCTTTACCATTAGGCCAGATTAAGAGTCTAAGACCTTAACCATTAAGCCAGAGTAAGAATAAAGACCTTAAACATTAGGCCAGAGAAAGAGTCTAAGACCTTAACCATTAGGCCGGAGTAAGAGCTAAGACCTTAACCATTAGGCCAGAGTAAGAGTCTAAGACCTTAACCATTAGGCCAGAGTAAGAGTTAAGACCTTAACCATTAGGCCAGGGTAAGAGTCTGGCCAGAGTAAGAGTTAAGACCTTTACCATTAGGCCAGATTAAGAGTTAAGACCTTAACTATTAGGCCAGAGTAAGAGTCTAAGACCTTAACCAATATGTCAGAGTAAGAGTCTAAGACCTTAGCTATTAGGCCAGACTAAGAGTTAGGACCTTAACTATTAGGCCAGAGTAAGAGTCTAAGACCTTAACCATTATGTCAGAGTAAGAGTTAAGACCTTAGCTATTAGGCCAGACTAAGAGTTAAGACCTTAACCATTAGGCCAGAGTACGAGTCTAAGACCTTAGCTATTAGGCCAGAGTAAGAGTTAAGACCTTAACCATTAGGCCAGAGTATGAGTCTAACACCTTAGCTATTAGGCCAGAGTAAGAGTTAAGACCTTAACCATTAGGCCAGAGTATGAGTCTAAGACCTTAGCTATTAGGCCAGAGTAAGAGTTAAGACCTTAACCAGTAGGCCAGAGTAAGAGTTAAGACCTTAACCTGTAGGCCATAGTACGAGTCTAAGACCTTAGCTATTAGGCCAGAGTAAGAGTTAAGACCTTAGCTATTAGGCCTGAGTAAGAGTTAAGACCTTAACCATTAGGCCAGAGTACGAGTCTAAGACCTTAGCTATTAGGCCAGAGTAAGAGTTAAGACCTTAACCATTAGGCCAGAGTACGAGTCTAAGACCTTAGCTATTAGGCCAGAGTAAGAGTTAAGACCTTAGCTATTAGGCCAGAGTAAGAGTTAAGACCTTAACCAGTTGGCCAGAGTAAGAGTTAAGCCCTTCACCATTAGGCCAGAGTACGAGTCTAAGACCTTAGCTATTAGGCCAGAGTAAGAGTTAAGACCTTAACCAGTAGGCCAGAGAAAGAGTTAAGACCTTAACCATTAGGCCAGAGTACCAGTCTAAGACCTTAGCTATTAGGCCAGAGTAAGAGTTAAGACCTTAGCTATTAGGCCAGAGTAAGAGTTAAGACCTTAACCATTAGGCCAGAGTACGAGTCTAAGACCTTAGCTATTAGGCCAGAGTAAGAGTTAAGACCTTAACCAGTAGGCCAGAGTAAGAGTTAAGAACTTAACCTGTAGGCCATAGTACGAGTCTAAGACCTAAGCTATTAGGCCAGAGTAAGAGTTAAGACCTTAGCTATTAGGCCAGAGTAAGAGTTAAGACCTTAACCATTAGGCCAAAGTACGAGTCTAAGACCTTAGCTATTAGGCCAGAGTAAGAGTTAAGACCTTAGCTATTAGGCCAGAGTAAAAGTTAAGACCTTAACCAGTAGGCCAGAGTGAGAGTTAAGACCTTAACCATTAGGCCAGAGTACGAGTCTAAGACCTTAGCTATTAGGCCAAAGTAAGAGTTAAGACCTTAACCAGTAGCCCAGTGTAAGAGTTGAGACCTTAACCATTAGGCCAGAATACGAGTCTAAGACATTAGCTATTAGGCCAGAGTAAGAGTTAAGACCTTAGCTATTAGGCCAGAGTAAGAGTTAAGACCTTAACCATTAGGCCAAAGTACGAGTCTAAGACCTTAGCTATTAGGCCAGAGTAAGAGTTAAGACCTTAGCTGTTAGGCCAGAGTAAAAGTTAAGACCTTAACCAGTAGGCCAGATTGAGAGTTAAGACCTTAACCATTAGGCCAGAGTACGAGTCTAAGACCTTAGCTATTAGGCCAGAGTAAGAGTTAAGACCTTAACCAGTAGCCCAGTGTAAGAGTTAAGACCTTAACCATTAGGCCAGAATACGAGTCTAAGACCTTAGCTATTAGGCCAGAGTAAGAGTTAAGACCTTAGCTATTAGGCCAGAGTATGAGTCTAAGACCTTAGCTATTAGGCCAGAGTACGAGTCTAAGACCTTAGCTATTAGGCCAGAGTAAGAGTTAAGACCTTAGCTATTAGGCCAGAGTACGAGTCTAAGAACTTAGCTATCAGGCCATAGTACGAGTCTTACACTATCGCTATTAGGCCAGAGTAAGAGTTAAGACCTTAACCATTAGGCCAGAATACGAGTCTAAGACCTTAGCTATTAGGCCAAAGTAAGAGTTAAGACCTTAACCATTAGGCCAGAGTAAGAGTTAAGACCTTAACCATTAGGCAAGAGTACGAGTCTAAGACCTTAGCTATTAGGCCAGAGTAAGAGTTAAGACCTTATCTAGTAGGCCAGAGTAAGAGTTAAGACCTTAACCAATAGGCCAGAGTAAGAGTTAAGACCTTCACGATTAGGCCAGAGTACGAGTCTAAGACCTTAGCTATTAGGCCAGAGTAAGAGTTAAGACCTTAACCAGTAGGCCAGAGTAAGAGTTAAGACCTTAAGCATTAGGCCAGAGTACCAGTCTAAGACCTTAGCTATTAGGCCAGAGTAAGAGTTAAGACCTTAGCTATTAGGCCAGAGTAAGAGTTAAGACCTTAACCATTAGGCCAGAGTACGAGTCTAAGACCTTAGCTATTAGGCCAGAGTAAGAGTTAAGACCTTAACCAGTAGGCCAGAGTAAGAGTTAAGAACTTAACCTGTAGGCCATAGTACGAGTCTAAGACCTTAGCTATTAGGCCAGAGTAAAAGTTAAGACCTTAACCAGTAGGCCAGAGTATGAGTTAAGACCTTAACCATTAGGCCAGAGTACGAGTCTAAGACCTTAGCTATTAGGCCAGAGTAAGAGTTAAGACCTTAACCAGTAGGCCAGAGTAAGAGTCTGGCCAGAGTAAGAGTTAAGACCTTTACCATTAGGCCAGATTAAGAGTCTAAGACCTTAACCATTAAGCCAGAGTAAGAATAAAGACCTTAAACATTAGGCCAGAGAAAGAGTCTAAGACCTTAACCATTAGGCCGGAGTAAGAGCTAAGACCTTAACCATTAGGCCAGAGTAAGAGTCTAAGACCTTAACCATTAGGCCAGAGTAAGAGTTAAGACCTTAACCATTAGGCCAGGGTAAGAGTCTGGCCAGAGTAAGAGTTAAGACCTTTACCATTAGGCCAGATTAAGAGTTAAGACCTTAACTATTAGGCCAGAGTAAGAGTCTAAGACCTTAACCATTATGTCAGAGTAAGAGTCTAAGACCTTAGCTATTAGGCCAGACTAAGAGTTAGGACCTTAACTATTAGGCCAGAGTAAGAGTCTAAGACCTTAACCATTATGTCAGAGTAAGAGTCTAAGACCTTAGCTATTAGGCCAGACTAAGAGTTTGGACCTTAACCATTAGGCCAGAGTACGAGTCTAAGACCTTAGCTATTAGGCCAGAGTAAGAGTTAAGACCTTAACCATTAGGCCAGAGTACGAGTCTAACACCTTAGCTATTAGGCCAGAGTAAGAGTTAAGACCTTAACCATTAGGCCAGAGTATGAGTCTAAGACCTTAGCTATTAGGCCAGAGTAAGAGTTAAGACCTTAACCAGTAGGCCAGAGTAAGAGTTAAGACCTTAACCTGTAGGCCATAGTACGAGTCTAAGACCTTAGCTATTAGGCCAGAGTAAGAGTTAAGACCTTAGCTATTAGGCCTGAGTAAGAGTTAAGACCTTAACCATTAGGCCAGAGTACGAGTCTAAGACCTTAGCTATTAGGCCAGAGTAAGAGTTAAGACCTTAACCATTAGGCCAGAGTACGAGTCTAAGACCTTAGCTATTAGGCCAGAGTAAGAGTTAAGACCTTAGCTATTAGGCCAGAGTAAGAGTTAAGACCTTAACCAGTTGGCCAGAGTAAGAGTTAAGCCCTTCACCATTAGGCCAGAGTACGAGTCTAAGACCTTAGCTATTAGGCCAGAGTAAGAGTTAAGACCTTAACCAGTAGGCCAGAGAAAGAGTTAAGACCTTAACCATTAGGCCAGAGTACCAGTCTAAGACCTTAGCTATTAGGCCAGAGTAAGAGTTAATACCTTAGCTATTAGGCCAGAGTAAGAGTTAAGACCTTAACCATTAGGCCAGAGTACGAGTCTAAGACCTTAGCTATTAGGCCAGAGTAATATTTAAGACCTTAACCAGTAGGCCAGAGTAAGAGTTAAGAACTTAACCTGTAGGCCATAGTACGAGTCTAAGACCTAAGCTATTAGGCCAGAGTAAGAGTTAAGACCTTAGCTATTAGGCCAGAGTAAGAGTTAAGACCTTAACCATTAGGCCAAAGTACGAGTCTAAGACCTTAGCTATTAGGCCAGAGTAAGAGTTAAGACCTTAGCTATTAGGCCAGAGTAAAAGTTAAGACCTTAACCAGTAGGCCAGAGTGAGAGTTAAGACCTTAACCATTAGGCCAGAGTACGAGTCTAAGACCTTAGCTATTAGGCCAAAGTAAGAGTTAAGACCTTAACCAGTAGCCCAGTGTAAGAGTTGAGACCTTAACCATTAGGCCAGAATACGAGTCTAAGACATTAGCTATTAGGCCAGAGTAAGAGTTAAGACCTTAGCTATTAGGCCAGAGTAAGAGTTAAGACCTTAACCATTAGGCCAAAGTACGAGTCTAAGACCTTAGCTATTAGGCCAGAGTAAGAGTTAAGACCTTAGCTGTTAGGCCAGAGTAAAAGTTAAGACCTTAACCAGTAGGCCAGATTGAGAGTTAAGACCTTAACCATTAGGCCAGAGTACGAGTCTAAGACCTTAGCTATTAGGCCAGAGTAAGAGTTAAGACCTTAACCAGTAGCCCAGTGTAAGAGTTAAGACCTTAACCATTAGGCCAGAATACGAGTCTAAGACCTTAGCTATTAGGCCAGAGTAAGAGTTAAGACCTTAGCTATTAGGCCAGAGTATGAGTCTAAGACCTTAGCTATTAGGCCAGAGTACGAGTCTAAGACCTTAGCTATTAGGCCAGAGTAAGAGTTAAGACCTTAGCTATTAGGCCAGAGTACGAGTCTAAGAACTTAGCTATCAGGCCATAGTACGAGTCTTACACTATCGCTATTCGGCCAGAGTAAGAGTTAAGACCTTAACCATTAGGCCAGAATACGAGTCTAAGACCTTAGCTATTAGGCCAAAGTAAGAGTTAAGACCTTAACCATTAGGCCAGAGTAAGAGTTAAGACCTTAACCATTAGGCAAGAGTACGAGTCTAAGACCTTAGCTATTAGGCCAGAGTAAGAGTTAAGACCTTAACCAGTAGGCCAGAGTAAGAGTTAAGACCTTAACCTGTAGGCCATAGTACGAGTCTAAGACCTTAGCTATTAGGCCAGAGTAAGAGTTAAGACCTTAACCATTAGGCCAGAGTACGAGTCTAACACCTTAGCTATTAGGCCAGAGTAAGAGTTAAGACCTTAACCATTAGGCCAGAGTATGAGTCTAAGACCTTAGCTATTAGGCCAGAGTAAGAGTTAAGACCTTAACCAGTAGGCCAGAGTAAGAGTTAAGACCTTAACCTGTAGGCCATAGTACGAGTCTAAGACCTTAGCTATTAGGCCAGAGTAAGAGTTAAGACCTTAGCTATTAGGCCTGAGTAAGAGTTAAGACCTTAACCATTAGGCCAGAGTACGAGTCTAAGACCTTAGCTATTAGGCCAGAGTAAGAGTTAAGACCTTAACCATTAGGCCAGAGTACGAGTCTAAGACCTTAGCTATTAGGCCAGAGTAAGAGTTAAGACCTTAGCTATTAGGCCAGAGTAAGAGTTAAGACCTTAACCAGTTGGCCAGAGTAAGAGTTAAGCCCTTCACCATTAGGCCAGAGTACGAGTCTAAGACCTTAGCTATTAGGCCAGAGTAAGAGTTAAGACCTTAACCAGTAGGCCAGAGAAAGAGTTAAGACCTTAACCATTAGGCCAGAGTACCAGTCTAAGACCTTAGCTATTAGGCCAGAGTAAGAGTTAATACCTTAGCTATTAGGCCAGAGTAAGAGTTAAGACCTTAACCATTAGGCCAGAGTACGAGTCTAAGACCTTAGCTATTAGGCCAGAGTAAGATTTAAGACCTTAACCAGTAGGCCAGAGTAAGAGTTAAGAACTTAACCTGTAGGCCATAGTACGAGTCTAAGACCTAAGCTATTAGGCCAGAGTAAGAGTTAAGACCTTAGCTATTAGGCCAGAGTAAGAGTTAAGACCTTAACCATTAGGCCAAAGTACGAGTCTAAGACCTTAGCTATTAGGCCAGAGTAAGAGTTAAGACCTTAGCTATTAGGCCAGAGTAAAAGTTAAGACCTTAACCAGTAGGCCAGAGTGAGAGTTAAGACCTTAACCATTAGGCCAGAGTACGAGTCTAAGACCTTAGCTATTAGGCCAAAGTAAGAGTTAAGACCTTAACCAGTAGCCCAGTGTAAGAGTTGAGACCTTAACCATTAGGCCAGAATACGAGTCTAAGACATTAGCTATTAGGCCAGAGTAAGAGTTAAGACCTTAGCTATTAGGCCAGAGTAAGAGTTAAGACCTTAACCATTAGGCCAAAGTACGAGTCTAAGACCTTAGCTATTAGGCCAGAGTAAGAGTTAAGACCTTAGCTGTTAGGCCAGAGTAAAAGTTAAGACCTTAACCAGTAGGCCAGATTGAGAGTTAAGACCTTAACCATTAGGCCAGAGTACGAGTCTAAGACCTTAGCTATTAGGCCAGAGTAAGAGTTAAGACCTTAACCAGTAGCCCAGTGTAAGAGTTAAGACCTTAACCATTAGGCCAGAATACGAGTCTAAGACCTTAGCTATTAGGCCAGAGTAAGAGTTAAGACCTTAGCTATTAGGCCAGAGTATGAGTCTAAGACCTTAGCTATTAGGCCAGAGTACGAGTCTAAGACCTTAGCTATTAGGCCAGAGTAAGAGTTAAGACCTTAGCTATTAGGCCAGAGTACGAGTCTAAGAACTTAGCTATCAGGCCATAGTACGAGTCTTACACTATCGCTATTCGGCCAGAGTAAGAGTTAAGACCTTAACCATTAGGCCAGAATACGAGTCTAAGACCTTAGCTATTAGGCCAAAGTAAGAGTTAAGACCTTAACCATTAGGCCAGAGTAAGAGTTAAGACCTTAACCATTAGGCAAGAGTACGAGTCTAAGACCTTAGCTATTAGGCCAGAGTAAGAGTTAAGACCTTAGCTATTAGGCCAGAGTAAGAGTTAAGACCTTAACCAATAGGCCAGAGTAAGAGTTAAGACCTTCACCATTAGGCCAGAGTACGAGTCTAAGACCTTAGCTATTAGGCCAGAGTAAGAGTTAAGACCTTAACCAGTAGGCCAGAGTAAGAGTTAAGACCTTAAGCATTAGGCCAGAGTACCAGTCTAAGACCTTAGCTATTAGGCCAGAGTAAGAGTTAAGACCTTAGCTATTAGGCCAGAGTAAGAGTTAAGACCTTAACCATTAGGCCAGAGTACGAGTCTAAGACCTTAGCTATTAGGCCAGAGTAAGAGTTAAGACCTTAACCAGTAGGCCAGAGTAAGAGTTAAGAACTTAACCTGTAGGCCATAGTACGAGTCTAAGACCTTAGTTATTATGCCAGAGTAAGAGTTGAGACCTTAGCTATTAGGCCAGAGTAAGAGTTAAGACCTTAACCATTAGGCCAAAGCACGAGTCTAAGACCTTAGCTATTAGGCCAGAGTACGAGTCTAAGACCTTAGCTATTAGGCCAGAGTAAAAGTTAAGACCTTAACCAGTAGACAAGAGTAAGAGTTAAGACCTTAACCATTAGGCCAGAGTACGAGTCTAAGACCTTAGCTATTAGGCCAGAGTAAGAGTTAAGACCTTAGCTATTAGGCCAGAGTAAGAGTTAAGACCTTAACCATTAGGCCAGAGTACGAGTCTAAGACCTTAGCTATTAGGCCAGAGTAAGAGTTAAGACCTTAACCAGTAGGCCAGAGTAAGAGTTAAGAACTGAACCTGTAGGCCATAGTACGAGTCTCAGACCTTAGCTATTAGGCCAGAGTAAGAGTTAAGACCTTAGCTATTAGGCCAGAGTAAGAGTTAGGACCTTAACCATTAGGCCAAAGTACGAGTCTAAGACCTTAGCTATTAGGCCAGAGTAAGAGTTAAGACCTTATCTATTAGGCCAGAGTAAAAGTTAAGACCTTAACCAGTAGGCCAGAGTAAGAGTTAAGACCTTAACCATTAGGCCAGAGTACGAGTCTAAGACCTTAGCTATTAGGCCAGAGTAAGAGTTAAGACCTTAACCAGTAGGCCAGTGTAAGAGTTAAGACCTTAACCATTAGGCCAGAGTACCAGTCTAAGACCTTAGCTATTAGGCCAGAGTAAGAGTTAAGACCTTAGCTATTAGGCCAGAGTAAGAGTTAAGACCTTAACCATTAGGCCAGAGTACGAGTCTAAGACCTTAGCTATTAGGCCAGAGTAAGAGTTAAGACCTTAACCAGTAGGCCAGAGTAAGAGTTAAGACCTTAACCATTAGGCCAGAGTACGAGTCTAAGACCTTAGCTATTAGGCCAGAGTAAGAGTTAAGACCTTAACCAGTAGGCCAGTGTAAGAGTTAAGACCTTAACCATTAGGCCAGAGTACCAGTCTAAGACCTTAGCTATTAGGCCAGAGTAAGAGTTAAGACCTTAGCTATTAGGCCAGAGTAAGAGTTAAGACCTTAACCATTAGGCCAGAGTACGAGTCTAAGACCTTAGCTATTAGGCCAGAGTAAAAGTTAAGACCTTAACCAGTAGACAAGAGTAAGAGTTAAGACCTTAACCATTAGGCCAGAGTACGAGTCTAAGACCTTAGCTATTAGGCCAGAGTAAGAGTTAAGACCTTAACCAGTAGGCCAGTGTAAGAGTTAAGACCTTAACCATTAGGCCAGAGTACGAGTCTAAGACCTTAGCTATTAGGCCAGAGTAAGAGTTAAGACCTTAACCAGTAGGCCAGAGTAAGAGTTAAGACCTTAACCATTAGGCCAGAGTACCAGTCTAAGACCTTAGCTATTAGGCCAGAGTAAGAGTTAAGACCTTAGCTATTAGGCCAGAGTAAGAGTTAAGACCTTAACCATTAGGCCAGAGTACGAGTCTAAGACCTTAGCTATTAGGCCAGAGTAAGAGTTAAGACCTTAACCAGTAGGCCAGAGTAAGAGTTAAGAACTTAACCTGTAGGCCATAGTACGAGTCTCAGACCTTAGCTATTAGGCCAGAGTAAGAGTTAAGACCTTAGCTATTAGGCCAGAGTAAGAGTTAGGACCTTAACCATTAGGCCAAAGTACGAGTCTAAGACCTTAGCTATTAGGCCAGAGTAAGAGTTAAGACCTTATCTATTAGGCCAGAGTAAAAGTTAAGACCTTAACCAGTAGGCCAGAGTAAGAGTTAAGACCTTAACCATTAGGCCAGAGTACGAGTCTAAGACCTTAGCTATTAGGCCAGAGTAAGAGTTAAGACCTTAACCAGTAGGCCAGTGTAAGAGTTAAGACCTTAACCATTAGGCCAGAGTACCAGTCTAAGACCTTAGCTATTAGGCCAGAGTAAGAGTTAAGACCTTAGCTATTAGGCCAGAGTAAGAGTTAAGACCTTAACCATTAGGCCAGAGTACGAGTCTAAGACCTTAGCTATTAGGCCAGAGTAAGAGTTAAGACCTTAACCAGTAGGCCAGAGTAAGAGTTAAGAACTTAACCTGTAGGCCATAGTACGAGTCTCAGACCTTAGCTATTAGGCCAGAGTAAGAGTTAAGACCTTAGCTATTAGGCCAGAGTAAGAGTTAGGACCTTAACCATTAGGCCAGAGTACGAGTCTAAGACCTTAGCTATTAGACCAGAGTACGAGTCTAAGACCTTAGCTATCAGGCCAGAGTAAGAGTTAAGACCTTATCTATTAGGCCAGAGTAAGAGTTAAGACCTTAGCTATTAGGCCAGAGTACGAGTCTAAGACCTTAGCTATTAGGCCAGAGTAAGAGTTAAGACCTTAACCAGTAGGCCAGTGTAAGAGTTAAGACCTTAACCATTAGGCCAGAGTACGAGTCTAAGATCTTAGCTATTAGGCCATATTACGATTCTAAGACCTTAGCTATTAGTCCAGAGTAAGAGTTAAGACCTTAGCTATTAGGCCAGAGTAAGAGTTAAGACCTTAGCTATTAGGCCAGAGTACGAGTCTAAGACCTTAGCTATTAGGCCAGAGTACAAGTCTAAGACCTTAGTTATTAGGCCAGAGTAAGAGTTAAGACCTTAGCTATTAGGCCAGAGTAAGAGTTAAGACCTTAGCTATTAGGCCAGTGTACGAGTCTAAGACCTTAGCTATTAGGCCAGAGTAAGAGTTAAGACCTTAGCTATTAGGCCAGAGTAAGAGTTAAGACCTTAGCTATTAGGCCAGAGTACGAGTCTAAGACCTTAGCTATCAGGCCATAGTACGAGTCTTACACTTTAGCTATTAGGCCAGAGTAAGAGTTAAGACCTTAACCAGTACGCCAGTGTAAGAGTTAAGACCTTAACCTGTAGGCCAGAGTAAGAGTTAAGACCTTAACCTGTAGGCCATAGTAGGAGTCTTAGACCTTAGCTATTAGGCCAGAGTAAGAGTTAAGACCTTAACCAGTAGGCCAGAGTAAGTGTTAAGACCTTAACCATTAGGCCAGAGTACGAGTCTAAGACCTTAGCTATTAGGCCAGAGTAAGAGTTAAGACCTTAGCTATTAGGCCAGAGTAAGAGTTAAGACCGTAACCATTAAGCCAGAGTACGAGTCTAAGACCTTAGCTATTTAGCCAGAGTAAGAGTTAAGACCTTACCTATTAGGCCAGAGTAAGAGTTAAGACCTTAACCATTATGCCAGAGTATGAGTCTAGGACCTTAGCTATTAGGCCAGAGTAAGTGTTAAGACCTGAGCTATTATGCCAGACTGAGAGTTCAGACCTTAATCAGTAGGCCAGAGTAAGAGTTAAGACCTTAACCAGTAGGCCAGAGTAAGAGTTAAGACCTTAACCATTAGGCCAGACTACGAGTCTAAGACCTTAGCTATTAGGCCAGAGTAAGAGTTAAGACCTTAACCAGTAGGCCAGAGTAAGAGTTAAGACCTTAACCTGTAGGCCATAGTACGAGTCTAAGACCTTAGCTATTAGGCCAGAGTAAGAGTTAAGACCTTAACCAGTCGGCCAGAGTAAGAGTTAAGACCTTAACCAGTAGGCCAGAGTACGAGTCTAACACCTTAGCTATTAGGCCAGAGTAAGAGTTAAGACCTTAACCAGTAGGCTAGAGAAAGAGTTAAGACCTTAACCATTAGACCAGAGTACGAGTCTAAGACCTTAGCTATTAGGCCAGAGTAAGAGTTAAGACCTTAACCAGTAGGCCAGAGTAAGAGTTAAGACCTTAACCAGTAGGCCAGAGTACGAGTCTAAGACCTTAGCTATTAGGCCAGAGTAAGAGTTAAGACGTTAACCATTAAGCCAGAGTAAGAATAAAGACCTTAAACATTAAGCCAGAGAAAGAGTCTAAGACCTTAACCATTAGGCCGGAGTAAGAGCTAAGACCTTAACCATTAGGCCAGAGTAAGAGTTAAGACCTTAACCATTAGGCCAGAGTAAGAGTTAAGACCTTAACCATTATGCCAGAGTAAGAGTCAAGATCTTAGCTATTAGGCCAGAGTAAGAGTTAAGACCTTAACCATTAGGCCAGAGTATGAGTCTAAGACCTTAGCTATTAGGCCAGAGTAAGAGTTAAGACCTTAACCAGTAGGCCAGAGTAAGAGTTAAGACCTTAACCATTAGTCCAGAGTACGAGTCTAAGACCTTAGCTATTAGGCCAGAGAAAGAGTTAAGACCTTAGCTATTGGGCCAGAGTAAGAGTGAAGACCTTAACCATTAGGCCAGAGTACGAGTCTAAGACCTTAGCTATTAGGCCAGAGTAAGAGTTAAGACCTTAACCATTAGGCCAGAGTACGAGTCTAAGACCTTAGCTATTAGGCCAGAGTAAGAATTAAGACCTTAGCTATTAGGCCTGAGTAAGAGTTAAGACCTTAGCTATTAGGCCAGAGTATAAGTCTAAGACCTTAGCTATTAGGCCAGAGTAAGAATTAAGACCTTAACCAGTAGGCCAGAGTAAGAGTTAAGAACTTAACCTGTAGGCCATAGTACGAGTCTAAGACCTTAGCTATTAGGCCAGATTAAGAGTTAAGACCTAAACCTGTAGGCCATACTATGAGTCTAAGACCTTAGCTACTAGGCCAGAGTAAGAGTTAAGACCTTAGCTATTAGGCCAGAGTAACAGCTAAGACCTTAACCAGTAGGCCAGAGTAAGAGTTAAGACCTTAACCTGTAGGCCATAGTACGAGTCTAAGACCTTAGCTATAAGGCCAGAGTAAGAGTTAAGACCATAACCAGTAGGCCAGAGTAAGAGTTAAAACCTTAACCTGTAGGCCAGAGTACGAGTCTAAGACCTTAGCTATTAGGCCAGAGTAAGAGTTAAGACCTTAGCTATTAGGCCAGAGTAAGAGTTAAGACCTTAACCATTAGGCCAGAGTACGAGTCTAAGACCTAAGCTATTCGGCCAGAGTAAGAGTTAAGACCTTAGCTATTAGGCCAGAGTAAGAGTTAAGACCTTAACCAGTAGGCGAGAGTGAGAGTTAAGACCTTAACCTGTAGGCCATAGTATGAGTCTAAGACCTTAGCTATTAGGCCAGAGTAAGAGTTAAGACCTTGGCTATTAGGCCAGAGTAAGAGTTAAGACCTTAACCAGTAGGCCAGAGTAAGAGTTAATACCTTAACCATTAGGCCAGAGTAAGAGTTAAGACCTTAACCATAAGGCCAGAGTATGAGTCTAAGACCTTAGCTATTAGGCCAGAGTAAGAGTTAAGACCTTAACCTGTAGGCCAGAGTACGAGTCTAAGACCTTAGCTGTTAGGCCAGAGTAAGAGTTAAGACCTTAACCAGTAGGCCAGAGTAAGAGTTAAGACCTTAACCTGTAGGCCATAGTACGAGTCTAAGACCTTAGCTATTAGGCCAGAGTAAGAGTTAAGACCTTAACCAGTAGGCCAGAGTAAGAGTTAAGACCTTAACCTGTAGGCCAGAGTAAGAGTTAAGACCTTAACCTGTAGGCCAGAGTACGAGTCTAAGTCCTTAGCTATTAGGCCAGGGTAAGAGTTAAGATCTTATCCAGTAGGCCAGAGTAAGAGTTAAGACCTTAGCTATTAGGCCAGAGTAAGAGTTAAGACCTTAGCTATTAGGCCAGAGTAAGAGTTAAGACCTTAACCTGTAGGCCAGAGTACGAGTCTAAGACCTTAGCTGTTAGGCCAGAGTAAGAGTTAAGACCTTAACCAGTAGGCCAGAGTAAGAGTTAAGACCTTAACCTGTAGGCCATAGTACGAGTCTAAGACCTTAGCTATTAGGCCAGAGTAAGAGTTAAGACCTTAACCAGTAGGCCAGAGTAAGAGATAAGACCTTAACCTGTAGGCCAGAGTAAGAGTTAAGACCTTAACCTGTAGGCCAGAGTACGAGTCTAAGACCTTAGCTATTAGGCCAGGGTAAGAGTTAAGACCTTATCCAGTAGGCCAGAGTAAGAGTTAAGACCTTAGCTATTAGGCCAGAATACGAGTCTAAGACCTTAGCTATTAGGCCAGAGTAAGAGTTAAGACCTTAGCTATTAGGCCAGAGTACGAGTCTAAGACCTTAGCTATTAGGCCAGAGTAAGAGTTAAGACCTTAGCCATTAGGCCAGAGTACGAGTCTAAGACCTTAGCTATCAGGCCATAGTACGAGTCTTACACTATAGCTATTAGGCCAGAGTAAGAGTTTAGACCTTAACCATTAGGCCAGAATACGAGTCTAAGACCTTAGCTATTAGGCCAAAGTAAGAGTTAAGACCTTAACCATTAGGCCAGAGTAAGAGTTCAGACCTTAACCATTAGGCAAGAGTACGAGTCTAAGACCTTAGCTATTAGGCCAGAGTAAGAGTTAAGACCTTAGCTATCAGGCCAGAGTAAGAGTTAAGACCTTAACCAATAGGCCAGAGTAAGAGTTAAGACCTTCACCATTAGGCCAGAGTACGAGTCTAAGACCTTAGCTATTAGGCCAGAGTAAGTGTTAAGACCTTAACCAGTAGGCCAGAGTAAGAGTTAAGACCTTAACCATTAGGCCAGAGTACCAGTCTAAGACCTTAGCTATTAGGCCAGAGTAAGAGTTAAGACCTTAGCTATTAGGCCAGAGTACGAGTCTAAGACCTTAGCTATTAGGCCAGAGTACAAGTCTAAGACCTTAGCTATTAGGCCAGAGTAAGAGTTAAGACCTTAGCCATTAGGCCAGAGTACGAGTCTAAGACCTTAGCTATCAGGCCATAGTACGAGTCTTACACTATAGCTATTAGGCCAGAGTAAGAGTTAAGACCTTAACCATTAGGCCAGAATACGAGTCTAAGACCTTAGCTATTAGGCTAGACTAAGAGTTAAGACCTTAGCTATTAGGCCAGAGTACGAGTCTAAGACCTTAGCTATTAGGCCAGAGTAAGAGTTAAGACCTTAACCAGTAGGCCAGAGTAAGAGTTAAGACCTAACCTGTATGCCATAGTACGAGTCTAAGACCTTAGCTATTAGGCCAGAGTAAGAGTTAAGAACTTAGCTATTAGGCCAGAGTAAGAATTAAGACCTTAACCAGTAGGCCAGAGTAAGAGTTAAGACCTTAACCTGTAGGCCAGAGTAAGAGTTAAGACCTTAACCTGTAGGCCATAGTACGAGTCTTAGACCTTAGCTATTAGGCCAGAGTAAGAGTTAAGACCTTAGCTATTAGGCCAGAGTAAGAATTAAGACCTTAACCAGTAGGCCAGAGTAAGAGTTAAGACCTTAACCTGTAGGCCATAGTACGAGTCTAAGACCTTAGCTATTAGGCCAGAGTAAGAGTTAAGACCTTAACCAGTAGGCCCGAGTATGAGTTAAGACCTTAACCATTAGGCCAGAGTACGAGTCTAAGACCTTAGCTATTAGGCCAGAGTAAGAGTTAAGACCTTAACCAGTAGGCCAGAGTAAGAGTCTGGCCAGAGTAAGAGTTAAGACCTTTACCATTAGGCCAGATTAAGAGTCTAAGACCTTAACCATTAAGCCAGAGTAAGAATAAAGACCTTAAACATTAGGCCAGAGAAAGAGTCTAAGACCTTAACCATTAGGCCGGAGTAAGAGCTAAGACCTTAACCATTAGGCCAGAGTAAGAGTCTAAGACCTTAACCATTAGGCCAGAGTAAGAGTTAAGACCTTAACCATTAGGCCAGGGTAAGAGTCTGGCCAGAGTAAGAGTTAAGACCTTTACCATTAGGCCAGATTAAGAGTTAAGACCTTAACTATTAGGCCAGAGTAAGAGTCTAAGACCTTAACCATTATGTCAGAGTAAGAGTCTAAGACCTTAGCTATTAGGCCAGACTAAGAGTTAGGACCTTAAATATTAGGCCAGAGTAAGAGTCTAAGACCTTAACCATTATGTCAGAGTAAGAGTCTAAGACCTTAGCTATTAGGCCAGACTAAGAGTTAGGACCTTAACCATTAGGCCAGAGTACGAGTCTAAGACCTTAGCTATTAGGCCAGAGTAAGAGTTAAGACCTTAACCATTAGGCCAGAGTACGAGTCTAACACCTTAGCTATTAGGCCAGAGTAAGAGTTAAGACCTTAACCATTAGGCCAGAGTATGAGTCTAAGACGTTAGCTATTAGGCCAGAGTAAGAGTTAAGACCTTAACCAGTAGGCCAGAGTAAGAGTTAAGACCTTAACCTGTAGGCCATAGTACGAGTCTAAGACCTTAGCTATTAGGCCAGAGTAAGAGTTAAGACCTTAGCTATTAGGCCTGAGTAAGAGTTAAGACCTTAACCATTAGGCCAGAGTACGAGTCTAAGACCTTAGCTATTAGGCCAGAGTAAGAGTTAAGACCTTAACCATTAGGCCAGAGTACGAGTCTAAGACCTTAGCTATTAGGCCAGAGTAAGAGTTAAGACCTTAGCTATTAGGCCAGAGTAAGAGTTAAGACCTTAACCAGTTGGCCAGAGTAAGAGTTATGCCCTTCACCATTAGGCCAGAGTACGAGTCTAAGACCTTAGCTATTAGGCCAGAGTAAGAGTTAAGACCTTAACCAGTAGGCCAGAGAAAGAGTTAAGACCTTAACCATTAGGCCAGAGTACCAGTCTAAGACCTTAGCTATTAGGCCAGAGTAAGAGTTAAGACCTTAGCTATTAGGCCAGAGTAAGAGTTAAGACCTTAACCATTAGGCCAGAGTACGAGTCTAAGACCTTAGCTATTAGGCCAGAGTAAGAGTTAAGACCTTAACCAGTAGGCCAGAGTAAGAGTTAAGAACTTAACCTGTAGGCCATAGTACGAGTCTAAGACCTAAGCTATTAGGCCAGAGTAAGAGTTAAGACCTTAGCTATTAGGCCAGAGTAAGAGTTAAGACCTTAACCATTAGGCCAAAGTACGAGTCTAAGACCTTAGCTATTAGGCCAGAGTAAGAGTTAAGACCTTAGCTATTAGGCCAGAGTAAAAGTTAAGACCTTATCCAGTAGGCCAGAGTGAGAGTTAAGACCTTAACCATTAGGCCAGAGTACGAGTCTAAGACCTTAGCTATTAGGCCAAAGTAAGAGTTAAGACCTTAACCAGTAGCCCAGTGTAAGAGTTAAGACCTTAACCATTAGGCCAGAATACGAGTCTAAGACATTAGCTATTAGGCCAGAGTAAGAGTTAAGACCTTAGCTATTAGGCCAGAGTAAGAGTTAAGACCTTAACCATTAGGCCAAAGTACGAGTCTAAGACCTTAGCTATTAGGCCAGAGTAAGAGTTAAGACCTTAGCTGTTAGGCCAGAGTAAAAGTTAAGACCTTAACCAGTAGGCCAGATTGAGAGTTAAGATCTTAACCATTAGGCCAGAGTACGAGTCTAAGACCTTAGCTATTAGGCCAGAGTAAGAGTTAAGACCTTAACCAGTAGCCCAGTGTAAGAGTTAAGACCTTAACCATTAGGCCAGAATACGAGTCTAAGACCTTAGCTATTAGGCCAGAGTAAGAGTTAAGACCTTAGCTATTAGGCCAGAGTATGAGTCTAAGACCTTAACTATTAGGCCAGAGTACGAGTCTAAGACCTTAGCTATTAGGCCAGAGTAAGAGTTAAGACCTTAGCTATTAGGCCAGAGTATGAGTCTAAGAACTTAGCTATCAGGCCATAGTACGAGTCTTACACTATCGCTATTAGGCCAGAGTAAGAGTTAAGACCTTAACCATTAGGCCAGAATACGAGTCTAAGACCTTAGCTATTAGGCCAAAGTAAGAGTTAAGACCTTAACCATTAGGCCAGAGTAAGAGTTAAGACCTTAACCATTAGGCAAGAGTACAAGTCTAAGACCTTAGCTATTAGGCCAGAGTAAGAGTTAAGACCTTAGCTATTAGGCCAGAGTAAGAGTTAAGACCTTAACCAATAGGCCAGAGTAAGAGTTAAGACCTTCACCATTAGGCCAGAGTACGAGTCTAAGACCTTAGCTATTAGGCCAGAGTAAGAGTTAAGACCTTAACCAGTAGGCCAGAGTAAGAGTTAAGACCTTAAGCATTAGGCCAGAGTACCAGTCTAAGACCTTAGCTATTAGGCCAGAGAAAGAGTTAAGAACTTAGCTATTGGGCCAGAGTAAGAGTGAAGACCTTAACCATTAGGCCAAAGTACGAGTCTAAGACCTTAGCTATTAGGCCAGAGTAAGAGTTAAGACCTTAGCTGTTAGGCCAGAGTAAAAGTTAAGACCTTAACCAGTAGGCCAGATTGAGAGTTAAGACCTTAACCATTAGGCCAGAGTACGAGTCTAAGACCTTAGCTATTAGGCCAGAGTAAGAGTTAAGACCTTAACCAGTAGCCCAGTGTAAGAGTTAAGACCTTAACCATTAGGCCAGAATACGAGTCTAAGACCTTAGCTATTAGGCCAGAGTAAGAGTTAAGACCTTAGCTATTAGGCCAGAGTAAGAGTTAAGACCTTAACCATTAGGCCAAAGTACGAGTCTAAGACCTTAGCTATTAGGCCAGAGTAAGAGTTAAGACCTTAGCTATTAGGCCAGAGTAAAAGTTAAGACCTTATCCAGTAGGCCAGAGTGAGAGTTAAGACCTTAACCATTAGGCCAGAGTACGAGTCTAAGACCTTAGCTATTAGGCCAAAGTAAGAGTTAAGACCTTAACCAGTAGCCCAGTGTAAGAGTTAAGACCTTAACCATTAGGCCAGAATACGAGTCTAAGACATTAGCTATTAGGCCAGAGTAAGAGTTAAGACCTTAGCTATTAGGCCAGAGTAAGAGTTAAGACCTTAACCATTAGGCCAAAGTACGAGTCTAAGACCTTAGCTATTAGGCCAGAGTAAGAGTTAAGACCTTAGCTGTTAGGCCAGAGTAAAAGTTAAGACCTTAACCAGTAGGCCAGATTGAGAGTTAAGACCTTAACCATTAGGCCAGAGTACGAGTCTAAGACCTTAGCTATTAGGCCAGAGTAAGAGT
The DNA here is from genome assembly GCF_964204655.1 of Triturus cristatus. Classification (NCBI taxonomy): domain Eukaryota; kingdom Metazoa; phylum Chordata; class Amphibia; order Caudata; family Salamandridae; genus Triturus; species Triturus cristatus. The sequence goes on along the minus strand of NC_140589.1, from coordinate 1,100,788,556 downwards.
TAAGACCTTAACCAGTAGCCCAGTGTAAGAGTTAAGACCTTAACCATTAGGCCAGAATACGAGTCTAAGACCTTAGCTATTAGGCCAGAGTAAGAGTTAAGACCTTAGCTATTAGGCCAGAGTATGAGTCTAAGACCTTAACTATTAGGCCAGAGTACGAGTCTAAGACCTTAGCTATTAGGCCAGAGTAAGAGTTAAGACCTTAGCTATTAGGCCAGAGTATGAGTCTAAGAACTTAGCTATCAGGCCATAGTACGAGTCTTACACTATCGCTATTAGGCCAGAGTAAGAGTTAAGACCTTAACCATTAGGCCAGAATACGAGTCTAAGACCTTAGCTATTAGGCCAAAGTAAGAGTTAAGACCTTAACCATTAGGCCAGAGTAAGAGTTAAGACCTTAACCATTAGGCAAGAGTACAAGTCTAAGACCTTAGCTATTAGGCCAGAGTAAGAGTTAAGACCTTAGCTATTAGGCCAGAGTAAGAGTTAAGACCTTAACCAATAGGCCAGAGTAAGAGTTAAGACCTTCACCATTAGGCCAGAGTACGAGTCTAAGACCTTAGCTATTAGGCCAGAGTAAGAGTTAAGACCTTAACCAGTAGGCCAGAGTAAGAGTTAAGACCTTAAGCATTAGGCCAGAGTACCAGTCTAAGACCTTAGCTATTAGGCCAGAGAAAGAGTTAAGAACTTAGCTATTGGGCCAGAGTAAGAGTGAAGACCTTAACCATTAGGCCAAAGTACGAGTCTAAGACCTTAGCTATTAGGCCAGAGTAAGAGTTAAGACCTTAGCTGTTAGGCCAGAGTAAAAGTTAAGACCTTAACCAGTAGGCCAGATTGAGAGTTAAGACCTTAACCATTAGGCCAGAGTACGAGTCTAAGACCTTAGCTATTAGGCCAGAGTAAGAGTTAAGACCTTAACCAGTAGCCCAGTGTAAGAGTTAAGACCTTAACCATTAGGCCAGAATACGAGTCTAAGACCTTAGCTATTAGGCCAGAGTAAGAGTTAAGACCTTAGCTATTAGGCCAGAGTATGAGTCTAAGACCTTAACTATTAGGCCAGAGTACGAGTCTAAGACCTTAGCTATTAGGCCAGAGTAAGAGTTAAGACCTTAGCTATTAGGCCAGAGTACGAGTCTAAGAACTTAGCTATCAGGCCATAGTACGAGTCTTACACTATCGCTATTAGGCCAGAGTAAGAGTTAAGACCTTAACCATTAGGCCAGAATACGAGTCTAAGACCTTAGCTATTAGGCCAAAGTAAGAGTTAAGACCTTAACCATTAGGCCAGAGTAAGAGTTAAGACCTTAACCATTAGGCAAGAGTACGAGTCTAAGACTTTAGCTATTAGGCCAGAGTAAGAGTTAAGACCTTAGCTATTAGGCCAGAGTAAGAGTTAAGACCTTAACCAATAGGCCAGAGTAAGAGTTAAGACCTTCACCATTAGGCCAGAGTACGAGTCTAAGACCTTAGCTATTAGGCCAGAGTAAGAGTTAAGACCTTAACCAGTAGGCCAGAGTAAGAGTTAAGACCTTAAGCATTAGGCCAGAGTACCAGTCTAAGACCTTAGCTATTAGGCCAGAGTAAGAGTTAAGACCTTAGCTATTAGGCCAGAGTAAGAGTTAAGACCTTAACCATTAGGCCAGAGTACGAGTCTAAGACCTTAGCTATTAGGCCAGAGTAAGAGTTAAGACCTTAACCAGTAGGCCAGAGTAAGAGTTAAGAACTTAACCTGTAGGCCATAGTACAAGTCTAAGACCTTAGTTATTATGCCAGAGTAAGAGTTGAGACCTTAGCTATTAGGCCAGAGTACGAGTCTAAGACCTTAGCTATTAGGCCAGAGTAAAAGTTAAGACCTTAACCAGTAGACAAGAGTAAGAGTTAAGACCTTAACCATTAGGCCAGAGTACGAGTCTAAGACCTTAGCTATTAGGCCAGAGTAAGAGTTAAGACCTTAACCAGTAGGCCAGTGTAAGAGTTAAGACCTTAACCATTAGGCCAGAGTACGAGTCTAAGACCTTAGCTATTAGGCCAGAGTAAGAGTTAAGACCTTAACCAGTAGGCCAGAGTAAGAGTTAAGACCTTAACCATTAGGCCAGAGTACCAGTCTAAGACCTTAGCTATTAGGCCAGAGTAAGAGTTAAGACCTTAGCTATTAGGCCAGAGTAAGAGTTAGGACCTTAACCATTAGGCCAGAGTACGAGTCTAAGACCTTAGCTATTAGGCCAGAGTAAGAGTTAAGACCTTAACCAGTAGGCCAGAGTATGAGTTAAGAACTTAACCTGTAGGCCATAGTACGAGTCTCAGACCTTAGCTATTAGGCCAGAGTAAGAGTTAAGACCTTAGCTATTAGGCCAGAGTAAGAGTTAGGACCTTAACCATTAGGCTAAAGTACGAGTCTAAGACCTTAGCTATTAGGCCAGAGTAAGAGTTAAGACCTTATCTATTAGGCCAGAGTAAAAGTTAAGACCTTAACCAGTAGGCCAGAGTAAGAGTTAAGACCTTAACCATTAGGCCAGAGTACGAGTCTAAGACCTTAGCTATTAGGCCAGAGTAAGAGTTAAGACCTTAACCAGTAGGCCAGTGTGAGAGTTAAGACCTTAACCATTAGGCCAGAGTACCAGTCTAAGACCTTAGCTATTAGGCCAGAGTAAGAGTTAAGACCTTAGCTATTAGGCCAGAGTAAGAGTTAAGACCTTAACCATTAGGCCAGAGTACGAGTCTAAGACCTTAGCTATTAGGCCAGAGTAAGAGTTAAGACCTTAACCAGTAGGCCAGAGTAAGAGTTAAGACCTTAACCATTAGGCCAGAGTACGAGTCTAAGACCTTAGCTATTAGGCCAGAGTAAGAGTTAAGACCTTAACCAGTAGGCCAGTGTAAGAGTTAAGACCTTAACCATTAGGCCAGAGTACCAGTCTAAGACCTTAGCTATTAGGCCAGAGTAAGAGTTAAGACCTTAGCTATTAGGCCAGAGTAAGAGTTAAGACCTTAACCATTAGGCCAGAGTACGAGTCTAAGACCTTAGCTATTAGGCCAGAGTAAAAGTTAAGACCTTAACCAGTAGACAAGAGTAAGAGTTAAGACCTTAACCATTAGGCCAGAGTACGAGTCTAAGACCTTAGCTATTAGGCCAGAGTAAGAGTTAAGACCTTAACCAGTAGGCCAGTGTAAGAGTTAAGACCTTAACCATTAGGCCAGAGTACGAGTCTAAGACCTTAGCTATTAGGCCAGAGTAAGAGTTAAGACCTTAACCAGTAGGCCAGAGTAAGAGTTAAGACCTTAACCATTAGGCCAGAGTACAAGTCTAAGACCTTAGCTATTAGGCCAGAGTAAGAGTTAAGACCTTAACCTGTAGGCCATAGTACGAGTATAAGACCTTAGCTATTAGGCCAGAGTAAGAGTTAAGAACTTAGCTATCAGGCCAGAGTAAGAGTTAAGACCTTAACCAGTAGGCCAGAGTAAGAGTTAAGACCTTAACCTGTAGGCCAGAGTAGGAGTTAAGACCTAAACCTGTAGGCCATACTATGAGTCTAAGACCTTAGCTAATAGGCCAGAGTAAGAGTTAAGACCTTAGCTATTAGGCCAGAGTAAGAGTTAAGACCTTAACCAGTAGGCCAGAGTAAGAGTTAAGACCTTAACCTGAAGGCCATAGTACGAGTCTAAGACCTTAGATATTAGGCCAGAGTAAGAGTCAAGACCTTAGCTATTAGGCCAGAGTAAGAGTTAAGACCTTAACCTGTAGGCCAGAGTATGAGTCTAAGACCTTAGCTATTAGGCCAGAGTATGAGTCTAAGACCTTAGCTATTAGGCCAGAGTAAGAGTTAAGACCTTAACCATTAGGCCAGAGTACGAGTCTAAGACCTTAGCTATTAGGCCAGAGTAAGAGTTAAGACCTTAACCAGTAGGCCAGAGTACGAGTCTAAGACCTTAGCTATTAGGCCAGAGTAAGAGTTAAGACCTTAACCAGTAGGCCAGAGTAAGAGTTAACACCTTAACCTGTAGGCCATAGTACAAGTCTAAGACCTTAGCTATTAGGCCAGAGTAAGAGTTAAGACCTTAACCATTAGGCCAGAGTATGAGTCTTACACCTTAGCTATTAGGCCAGAGTAAGAGTTAAGACCTTAAACATTAGGCCAGTGTACGAGTCTAAGACCTTAGCTATTAGGCTAGACTAAGAGTTAAGACCTTAGCTATTAGGCCAGAGTACGAGTCTAAGACCTTAGCTATTAGGCCGGGGTAAGAGTTAAGACCTTAACCAGTAGGCCAGAGTAAGAGTTAAGACCTAACCTGTATGCCATAGTACGAGTCTAAGACCTTAGCTATTAGGCCAGAGTAAGAGTTAAGAACTTAGCTATTAGGCCAGAGTAAGAATTAGGACCTTAACCAGTAGGCCAGAGTAAGAGTTAAGACCTTAACCTGTAGGCCAGAGTAAGAGTTAAGACCTTAACCTGTAGGCCATAGTACGAGTCTTAGACCTTAGCTATTAGGCCAGAGTAAGAGTTAAGACCTTAGCTATTAGGCCAGAGTAAGAATTAAGACCTTAACCAGTAGGCCAGAGTAAGAGTTAAGACCTTAACCTGTAGGCCATAGTACGAGTCTAAGACCTTAGCTATTAGGCCAGAGTAAGAGTTAAGACCTTAACCAGTAGGCCAGAGTATGAGTTAAGACCTTAACCATTAGGCCAGAGTACGAGTCTAAGACCTTAGCTATTAGGCCAGAGTAAGAGTTAAGACCTTAACCAGTAGGCCAGAGTAAGAGTCTGGCCAGAGTAAGAGTTAAGACCTTTACCATTAGGCCAGATTAAGAGTCTAAGACCTTAACCATTAAGCCAGAGTAAGAATAAAGACCTTAAACATTAGGCCAGAGAAAGAGTCTAAGACCTTAACCATTAGGCCGGAGTAAGAGCTAAGACCTTAACCATTAGGCCAGAGTAAGAGTCTAAGACCTTAACCATTAGGCCAGAGTAAGAGTTAAGACCTTAACCATTAGGCCAGGGTAAGAGTCTGGCCAGAGTAAGAGTTAAGACCTTTACCATTAGGCCAGATTAAGAGTTAAGACCTTAACTATTAGGCCAGAGTAAGAGTCTAAGACCTTAACCAATATGTCAGAGTAAGAGTCTAAGACCTTAGCTATTAGGCCAGACTAAGAGTTAGGACCTTAACTATTAGGCCAGAGTAAGAGTCTAAGACCTTAACCATTATGTCAGAGTAAGAGTCTAAGACCTTAGCTATTAGGCCAGACTAAGAGTTAAGACCTTAACCATTAGGCCAGAGTACGAGTCTAAGACCTTAGCTATTAGGCCAGAGTAAGAGTTAAGACCTTAACCATTAGGCCAGAGTATGAGTCTAACACCTTAGCTATTAGGCCAGAGTAAGAGTTAAGACCTTAACCATTAGGCCAGAGTATGAGTCTAAGACCTTAGCTATTAGGCCAGAGTAAGAGTTAAGACCTTAACCAGTAGGCCAGAGTAAGAGTTAAGACCTTAACCTGTAGGCCATAGTACGAGTCTAAGACCTTAGCTATTAGGCCAGAGTAAGAGTTAAGACCTTAGCTATTAGGCCTGAGTAAGAGTTAAGACCTTAACCATTAGGCCAGAGTACGAGTCTAAGACCTTAGCTATTAGGCCAGAGTAAGAGTTAAGACCTTAACCATTAGGCCAGAGTACGAGTCTAAGACCTTAGCTATTAGGCCAGAGTAAGAGTTAAGACCTTAGCTATTAGGCCAGAGTAAGAGTTAAGACCTTAACCAGTTGGCCAGAGTAAGAGTTAAGCCCTTCACCATTAGGCCAGAGTACGAGTCTAAGACCTTAGCTATTAGGCCAGAGTAAGAGTTAAGACCTTAACCAGTAGGCCAGAGAAAGAGTTAAGACCTTAACCATTAGGCCAGAGTACCAGTCTAAGACCTTAGCTATTAGGCCAGAGTAAGAGTTAAGACCTTAGCTATTAGGCCAGAGTAAGAGTTAAGACCTTAACCATTAGGCCAGAGTACGAGTCTAAGACCTTAGCTATTAGGCCAGAGTAAGAGTTAAGACCTTAACCAGTAGGCCAGAGTAAGAGTTAAGAACTTAACCTGTAGGCCATAGTACGAGTCTAAGACCTAAGCTATTAGGCCAGAGTAAGAGTTAAGACCTTAGCTATTAGGCCAGAGTAAGAGTTAAGACCTTAACCATTAGGCCAAAGTACGAGTCTAAGACCTTAGCTATTAGGCCAGAGAAAGAGTTAAGACCTTAGCTATTAGGCCAGAGTAAAAGTTAAGACCTTAACCAGTAGGCCAGAGTGAGAGTTAAGACCTTAACCATTAGGCCAGAGTACGAGTCTAAGACCTTAGCTATTAGGCCAAAGTAAGAGTTAAGACCTTAACCAGTAGCCCAGTGTAAGAGTTGAGACCTTAACCATTAGGCCAGAATACGAGTCTAAGACATTAGCTATTAGGCCAGAGTAAGAGTTAAGACCTTAGCTATTAGGCCAGAGTAAGAGTTAAGACCTTAACCATTAGGCCAAAGTACGAGTCTAAGACCTTAGCTATTAGGCCAGAGTAAGAGTTAAGACCTTAGCTGTTAGGCCAGAGTAAAAGTTAAGACCTTAACCAGTAGGCCAGATTGAGAGTTAAGACCTTAACCATTAGGCCAGAGTACGAGTCTAAGACCTTAGCTATTAGGCCAGAGTAAGAGTTAAGACCTTAACCAGTAGCCCAGTGTAAGAGTTAAGACCTTAACCATTAGGCCAGAATACGAGTCTAAGACCTTAGCTATTAGGCCAGAGTAAGAGTTAAGACCTTAGCTATTAGGCCAGAGTATGAGTCTAAGACCTTAGCTATTAGGCCAGAGTACGAGTCTAAGACCTTAGCTATTAGGCCAGATTAAGAGTTAAGACCTTAGCTATTAGGCCAGAGTACGAGTCTAAGAACTTAGCTATCAGGCCATAGTACGAGTCTTACACTATCGCTATTAGGCCAGAGTAAGAGTTAAGACCTTAACCATTAGGCCAGAATACGAGTCTAAGACCTTAGCTATTAGGCCAAAGTAAGAGTTAAGACCTTAACCATTAGGCCAGAGTAAGAGTTAAGACCTTAACCATTAGGCAAGAGTACGAGTCTAAGACCTTAGCTATTAGGCCAGAGTAAGAGTTAAGACCTTATCTAGTAGGCCAGAGTAAGAGTTAAGACCTTAACCAATAGGCCAGAGTAAGAGTTAAGACCTTCACCATTAGGCCAGAGTACGAGTCTAAGACCTTAGCTATTAGGCCAGAGTAAGAGTTAAGACCTTAACCAGTAGGCCAGAGTAAGAGTTAAGACCTTAAGCATTAGGCCAGAGTACCAGTCTAAGACCTTAGCTATTAGGCCAGAGTAAGAGTTAAGACCTTAGCTATTAGGCCAGAGTAAGAGTTAAGACCTTAACCATTAGGCCAGAGTACGAGTCTAAGACCTTAGCTATTAGGCCAGAGTAAGAGTTAAGACCTTAACCAGTAGGCCAGAGTAAGAGTTAAGAACTTAACCTGTAGGCCATAGTACGAGTCTAAGACCTTAGTTATTATGCCAGAGTAAGAGTTGAGACCTTAGCTATTAGGCCAGAGTAAGAGTTAAGACCTTAACCATTAGGCCAAAGTACGAGTCTAAGACCTTAGCTATTAGGCCAGAGTACGAGTCTAAGACCTTAGCTATTAGGCCAGAGTAAAAGTTAAGACCTTAACCAGTAGACAAGAGTAAGAGTTAAGACCTTAAACATTAGGCCAGAGTACGAGTCTAAGACCTTAGCTATTAGGCCAGAGTAAGAGTTAAGACCTTAACCAGTAGGCCAGTGTAAGAGTTAAGACCTTAACCATTAGGCCAGAGTACGAGTCTAAGACCTTAGCTATTAGGCCAGAGTAAGAGTTAAGACCTTAACCAGTAGGCCAGAGTAAGAGTTAAGACCTTAACCATTAGGCCAGAGTACCAGTCTAAGACCTTAGCTATTAGGCCAGAGTAAGAGTTAAGACCTTAGCTATTAGGCCAGAGTAAGAGTTAAGACCTTAACCATTAGGCCAGAGTACGAGTCTAAGACCTTAGCTATTAGGCCAGAGTAAGAGTTAAGACCTTAACCAGTAGGCCAGAGTAAGAGTTAAGAACTTAACCTGTAGGCCATAGTACGAGTCTCAGACCTTAGCTATTAGGCCAGAGTAAGAGTTAAGACCTTAGCTATTAGGCCAGAGTAAGAGTTAGGACCTTAACCATTAGGCCAAAGTACGAGTCTAAGACCTTAGCTATTAGGCCAGAGTAAGAGTTAAGACCTTATCTATTAGGCCAGAGTAAAAGTTAAGACCTTAACCAGTAGGCCAGAGTAAGAGTTAAGACCTTAACCATTAGGCCAGAGTACGAGTCTAAGACCTTAGCTATTAGGCCAGAGTAAGAGTTAAGACCTTAACCAGTAGGCCAGTGTAAGAGTTAAGACCTTAACCATTAGGCCAGAGTACCAGTCTAAGACCTTAGCTATTATGCCAGAGTAAGAGTTAAGACCTTAGCTATTAGGCCATAGTAAGAGTTAAGACCTTAACCATTAGGCCAGAGTACGAGTCTAAGACCTTAGCTATTAGGCCAGAGTAAGAGTTAAGACCTTAACCAGTAGGCCAGAGTAAGAGTTAAGACCTTAACCATTAGGCCAGAGTACGAGTCTAAGACCTTAGCTATTAGGCCAGAGTAAGAGTTAAGACCTTAACCAGTAGGCCAGTGTAAGAGTTAAGACCTTAACCATTAGGCCAGAGTACCAGTCTAAGACCTTAGCTATTAGGCCAGAGTAAGAGTTAAGACCTTAGCTATTAGGCCAGAGTAAGAGTTAAGACCTTAACCATTAGGCCAGAGTACGAGTCTAAGACCTTAGCTATTACGCCAGAGTAAAAGTTAAGACTTTAACCAGTAGACAAGAGTAAGAGTTAAGACCTTAGCTATTAGGCCAGAGTAAAAGTTAAGACCTTAACCAGTAGGCCAGAGTGAGAGTTAAGACCTTAACCATTAGGCCAGAGTACGAGTCTAAGACCTTAGCAATTAGGCCAAAGTAAGAGTTAAGACCTTAACCAGTAGCCCAGTGTAAGAGTTGAGACCTTAACCATTAGGCCAGAATACGAGTCTAAGACATTAGCTATTAGGCCAGAGTAAGAGTTAAGACCTTAGCTATTAGGCCAGAGTAAGAGTTAAGACCTTAACCATTAGGCCAAAGTACGAGTCTAAGACCTTAGCTATTAGGCCAGAGTAAGAGTTAAGACCTTAGCTGTTAGGCCAGAGTAAAAGTTAAGACCTTAACCAGTAGGCCAGATTGAGAGTTAAGACCTTAACCATTAGGCCAGAGTACGAGTCTAAGACCTTAGCTATTAGGCCAGAGTAAGAGTTAAGACCTTAACCAGTAGCCCAGTGTAAGAGTTAAGACCTTAACCATTAGGCTAGAATACGAGTCTAAGACCTTAGCTATTAGGCCAGAGTAAGAGTTAAGACCTTAGCTATTAGGCCAGAGTATGAGTCTAAGACCTTAGCTATTAGGCCAGAGTACGAGTCTAAGACCTTAGCTATTAGGCCAGAGTAAGAGTTAAGACCTTAGCTATTAGGCCAGAGTACGAGTCTAAGAACTTAGCTATCAGGCCATAGTACGAGTCTTACACTATCGCTATTAGGCCAGAGTAAGAGTTAAGACCTTAACCATTAGGCCAGAATACGAGTCTAAGACCTTAGCTATTAGGCCAAAGTAAGAGTTAAGACCTTAACCATTAGGCCAGAGTAAGAGTTAAGACCTTAACCATTAGGCAAGAGTACGAGTCTAAGACCTTAGCTATTAGGCCAGAGTAAGAGTTAAGACCTTAGCTATTAGGCCAGAGTAAGAGTTAAGACCTTAACCAATAGGCCAGAGTAAGAGTTAAGACCTTCACCATTAGGCCAGAGTACGAGTCTAAGACCTTAGCTATTAGGCCAGAGTAAGAGTTAGGACCTTAACCAGTAGGCCAGAGTAAGAGTTAAGACCTTAAGCATTAGGCCAGAGTACCAGTCTAAGACCTTAGCTATTAGGCCAGAGTAAGAGTTAAGACCTTAGCTATTAGGCCAGAGTAAGAGTTAAGACCTTAACCATTAGGCCAGAGTACGAGTCTAAGACCTTAGCTATTAGGCCAGAGTAAGAGTTAAGACCTTAACCAGTAGGCCAGAGTAAGAGTTAAGAACTTAACCTGTAGGCCATAGTACGAGTCTAAGACCTTAGTTATTATGCCAGAGTAAGAGTTGAGACCTTAGCTATTAGGCCAGAGTAAGAGTTAAGACCTTAACCATTAGGCCAAAGTACGAGTCTAAGACCTTAGCTATTAGGCCAGAGTACGAGTCTAAGACCTTAGCTATTAGGCCAGAGTAAAAGTTAAGACCTTAACCAGTAGACAAGAGTAAGAGTTAATACCTTAACCATTAGGCCAGAGTACGAGTCTAAGACCTTAGCTATTAGGCCAGAGTAAGAGTTAAGACCTTAACCAGTAGGCCAGTGTAAGAGTTAAGACCTTAACCATTAGGCCAGAGTACGAGTCTAAGACCTTAGCTATTAGGCCAGAGTAAGAGTTAAGACCTTAACCAGTAGGCCAGAGTAAGAGTTAAGACCTTAACCATTAGGCCAGAGTACCAGTCTAAGACCTTAGCTATTAGGCCAGAGTAAGAGTTAAGACCTTAGCTATTAGGCCAGAGTAAGAGTTAAGACCTTAACCATTAGGCCAGAGTACGAGTCTAAGACCTTAGCTATTAGGCCAGAGTAAGAGTTAAGACCTTAACCAGTAGGCCAGAGTAAGAGTTAAGAACTTAACCTGTAGGCCATAGTACGAGTCTCAGACCTTAGCTATTAGGCCAGAGTAAGAGTTAAGACCTTAGCTATTAGGCCAGAGTAAGAGTTAGGACCTTAACCATTAGGCCAAAGTACGAGTCTAAGACCTTAGCTATTAGGCCAGAGTAAGAGTTAAGACCTTATCTATTAGGCCAGAGTAAAAGTTAAGACCTTAACCAGTAGGCCAGAGTAAGAGTTAAGACCTTAACCATTAGGCCAGAGTATGAGTCTAAGACCTTAGCTATTAGGCCAGAGTAAGAGTTAAGACCTTAACCAGTAGGCCAGTGTAAGAGTTAAGACCTTAACCATTAGGCCAGAGTACCAGTCTAAGACCTTAGCTATTAGGCCAGAGTAAGAGTTAAGACCTTAGCTATTAGGCCAGAGTAAGAGTTAAGACCTTAACCATTAGGCCAGAGTACGAGTCTAAGACCTTAGCTATTAGGCCAGAGTAAGAGTTAAGACCTTAACCAGTAGGCCAGAGTAAGAGCTAAGACCTTAACCATTAGGCCAGAGTACGAGTCTAAGACCTTAGCTATTAGGCCAGAGTAAGAGTTAAGACCTTAACCAGTAGGCCAGTGTAAGAGTTAAGACCTTAACCATTAGGCCAGAGTACCAGTCTAAGACCTTAGCTATTAGGCCAGAGTAAGAGTTAAGACCTTAGCTATTAGGCCAGAGTAAGAGTTAAGACCTTAACCATTAGGCCAGAGTACGAGTCTAAGACCTTAGCTATTAGGCCAGAGTAAAAGTTAAGACCTTAACCAGTAGACAAAAGTAAGAGTTAAGACCTTAACCATTAGGCCAGAGTACGAGTCTAAGACCTTAGCTATTAGGCCAGAGTAAGAGTTAAGACCTTAACCAGTAGGCCAGTGTAAGAGTTAAGACCTTAACCACTAGGCCAGAGTACGAGTCTAAGACCTTAGCTATTAGGCCAGAGTAAGAGTTAAGACCTTAACCAGTAGGCCAGAGTAAGAGTTAAGACCTTAACCATTAGGCCAGAGTACCAGTCTAAGACCTTAGCTATTAGGCCAGAGTAAGAGTTAAGACCTTAGCTGTTAGGCCAGAGTAAAAGTTAAGACCTTAACCAGTAGGCCAAAGTACGAGTCTAAGACCTTAGCTATTAGGCCAGAGTAAGAGTTAAGACCTTAGCTGTTAGGCCAGAGTAAAAGTTAAGACCTTAACCAGTAGGCCAGATTGAGAGTTAAGACCTTAACCATTAGGCCAGAGTACGAGTCTAAGACCTTAGCTATTAGGCCAGAGTAAGAGTTAAGACCTTAACCAGTAGCCCAGTGTAAGAGTTAAGACCTTAACCATTAGGCCAGAATACGAGTCTAAGACCTTAGCTATTAGGCCAGAGTAAGAGTTAAGACCTTAGCTATTAGGCCAGAGTATGAGTCTAAGACCTTAGCTATTAGGCCAGAGTACGAGTCTAAGACCTTAGCTATTAGGCCAGAGTAAGAGTTAAGACCTTAGCTATTAGGCCAGAGTACGAGTCTAAGAACTTAGCTATCAGGCCATAGTACGAGTCTTACACTATCGCTATTAGGCCAGAGTAAGAGTTAAGACCTTAACCATTAGGCCAGAATACGAGTCTAAGACCTTAGCTATTAGGCCAAAGTAAGAGTTAAGACCTTAACCATTAGGCCAGAGTAAGAGTTAAGACCTTAACCATTAGGCAAGAGTACGAGTCTAAGACCTTAGCTATTAGGCCAGAGTAAGAGTTAAGACCTTAGCTATTAGGCCAGAGTAAGAGTTAAGACCTTAACCAATAGGCCAGAGTAAGAGTTAAGACCTTCACCATTAGGCCAGAGTACGAGTCTAAGACCTTAGCTATTAGGCCAGAGTAAGAGTTAGGACCTTAACCAGTAGGCCAGAGTAAGAGTTAAGACCTTAAGCATTAGGCCAGAGTACCAGTCTAAGACCTTAGCTATTAGGCCAGAGTAAGAGTTAAGACCTTAGCTATTAGGCCAGAGTAAGAGTTAAGACCTTAACCATTAGGCCAGAGTACGAGTCTAAGACCTTAGCTATTAGGCCAGAGTAAGAGTTAAGACCTTAACCAGTAGGCCAGAGTAAGAGTTAAGAACTTAACCTGTAGGCCATAGTACGAGTCTAAGACCTTAGTTATTATGCCAGAGTAAGAGTTGAGACCTTAGCTATTAGGCCAGAGTAAGAGTTAAGACCTTAACCATTAGGCCAAAGTACGAGTCTAAGACCTTAGCTATTAGGCCAGAGTACGAGTCTAAGACCTTAGCTATTAGGCCAGAGTAAAAGTTAAGACCTTAACCAGTAGACAAGAGTAAGAGTTAATACCTTAACCATTAGGCCAGAGTACGAGTCTAAGACCTTAGCTATTAGGCCAGAGTAAGAGTTAAGACCTTAACCAGTAGGCCAGTGTAAGAGTTAAGACCTTAACCATTAGGCCAGAGTACGAGTCTAAGACCTTAGCTATTAGGCCAGAGTAAGAGTTAAGACCTTAACCAGTAGGCCAGAGTAAGAGTTAAGACCTTAACCATTAGGCCAGAGTACCAGTCTAAGACCTTAGCTATTAGGCCAGAGTAAGAGTTAAGACCTTAGCTATTAGGCCAGAGTAAGAGTTAAGACCTTAACCATTAGGCCAGAGTACGAGTCTAAGACCTTAGCTATTAGGCCAGAATAAGAGTTAAGACCTTAACCAGTAGGCCAGAGTAAGAGTTAAGAACTTAACCTGTAGGCCATAGTACGAGTCTCAGACCTTAGCTATTAGGCCAGAGTAAGAGTTAAGACCTTAGCTATTAGGCCAGAGTAAGAGTTAGGACCTTAACCATTAGGCCAAAGTACGAGTCTAAGACCTTAGCTATTAGGCCAGAGTAAGAGTTAAGACCTTATCTATTAGGCCAGAGTAAGAGTTAAGACCTTAACCATTAGGCCAAAGTACGAGTCTAAGACCTTAGCTATTAGGCCAGAGTAAGAGTTAAGACCTTAGCTATTAGGCCAGAGTAAGAGTTAGGACCTTAACCATTAGGCCAAAGTACGAGTCTAAGACCTTAGCTATTAGGCCAGAGTAAGAGTTAAGACCTTATCTATTAGGCCAGAGTAAAAGTTAAGACCTTAACCAGTAGGCCAGAGTAAGAGTTAAGACCTTAACCATTAGGCCAGAGTACGAGTCTAAGACCTTAGCTATTAGGCCAGAGTAAGAGTTAAGACCTTAACCAGTAGGCCAGTGTAAGAGTTAAGACCTTAACCATTAGGCCAGAGTACCAGTCTAAGACCTTAGCTATTAGGCCAGAGTAAGAGTTAAGACCTTAGCTATTAGGCCAGAGTAAGAGTTAAGACCTTAACCATTAGGCCAGAGTACGAGTCTAAGACCTTAGCTATTAGGCCAGAGTAAAAGTTAAGACCTTAACCAGTAGACAAAAGTAAGAGTTAAGACCTTAACCATTAGGCCAGAGTACGAGTCTAAGACCTTAGCTATTAGGCCAGAGTAAGAGTTAAGACCTTAACCAGTAGGCCAGTGTAAGAGTTAAGACCTTAACCATTAGGCCAGAGTACGAGTCTAAGACCTTAGCTATTAGGCCAGAGTAAGAGTTAAGACCTTAACCAGTAGGCCAGAGTAAGAGTTAAGACCTTAACCATTAGGCCAGAGTACCAGTCTAAGACCTTAGCTATTAGGCCAGAGTAAGAGTTAAGACCTTAACTATTAGGCCAGAGTAAGAGTTAAGACCTTAACCATTAGGCCAGAGTACGAGTCTAAGACCTTAGCTATTAGGCCAGAGTAAGAGTTAAGACCTTAACCAGTAGGCCAGAGTAAGAGTTAAGAACTTAACCTGTAGGCCATAGTACGAGTCTCAGACCTTAGCTATTAGGCCAGAGTAAGAGTTAAGACCTTAGCTATTAGGCCAGAGTAAGAGTTAGGACCTTAACCATTAGGCCAAAGTACGAGTCTAAGACCTTAGCTATTAGGCCAGAGTAAGAGTTAAGACCTTATCTATTAGGCCAGAGTAAAAGTTAAGCACTTAACCAGTAGGCCGGAGTAAGAGTTAAGACCTTAACCATTAGGCCAGAGTACGAGTCTAAGACCTTAGCTATTAGGCCAGAGTAAGAGTTAAGACCTTAACCAGTAGGCCAGTGTAAGAGTTAAGACCTTAACCATTAGGCCAGAGTACCAGTCTAAGACCTTAGCTATTAGGCCAGAGTAAGAGTTAAGACCTTAGCTATTAGGCCAGAGTAAGAGTTAAGACCTTAACCATTAGGCCAGAGTACGAGTCTAAGACCTTAGCTATTAGGCCAGAGTAAGAGTTAAGACCTTAACCAGTAGGCCAGAGTAAGAGTTAAGAACGTAACCTGTAGGCCATAGTACGAGTCTCAGACCTTAGCTATTAGGCCAGAGTAAGAGTTAAGACCTTAGCTATTAGGCCAGAGTAAGAGTTAGGACCTTAACCATTAGGCCAGAGTACGAGTCTAAGACCTTAGCTATTAGACCAGAGTACGAGTCTAAGACCTTAGCTATCAGGCCAGAGTAAGAGTTAAGACCTTATCTATTAGGCCAGAGTAAGAGTTAAGACCTTAGCTATTAGGCCAGAGTACGAGTCTAAGACCTTAGCTATTAGGCCAGAGTAAGAGTTAAGACCTTAACAAGTAGGCCAGTGTAAGAGTTAAGACCTTAACCATTAGGCCAGAGTACGAGTCTAAGATCTTAGCTATTAGGCCATATTACGATTCTAAGACCTTAGCTATTAGTCCAGAGTAAGAGTTAAGACCTTAGCTATTAGGCCAGAGTAAGAGTTAAGACCTTAGCTATTAGGCCAGAGTACGAGTCTAAGACCTTAGCTATTAGGCCAGAGTACAAGTCTAAGACCTTAGCTATTAGGCCAGAGTAAGAGTTAAGACCTTAGCTATTAGGCCAGAGTAAGAGTTAAGACCTTAGCTATTAGGCCAGAGTACGAGTCTAAGACCTTAGCTATTAGGCCAGAGTAAGAGTTAAGACCTTAGCTATTAGGCCAGAGTAAAAGTTAAGACCTTAGCTATTAGGCCAGAGTACGAGTCTAAGACCTTAGCTATCAGGCCATAGTACGAGTCTTACACTTTAGCTATTAGGCCAGAGTAAGAGTTAAGACCTTAACCAGTACGCCAGTGTAAGAGTTAAGACCTTAACCTGTAGGCCAGAGTAAGAGTTAAGACCTTAACCTGTAGGCCATAGTAGGAGTCTTAGACCTTAGCTATTAGGCCAGAGTAAGAGTTAAGACCTTAACCAGTAGGCCAGAGTAAGTGTTAAGACCTTAACCATTAGGCCAGAGTACGAGTCTAAGACCTTAGCTATTAGGCCAGAGTAAGAGTTAAGACCTTAGCTATTAGGCCAGAGTAAGAGTTAAGACCGTAACCATTAAGCCAGAGTACGAGTCTAAGACCTTAGCTATTTAGCCAGAGTAAGAGTTAAGACCTTACCTATTAGGCCAGAGTAAGAGTTAAGACCTTAACCATTATGCCAGAGTATGAGTCTAGGACCTTAGCTATTAGGCCAGAGTAAGTGTTAAGACCTGAGCTATTATGCCAGACTGAGAGTTCAGACCTTAATCAGTAGGCCAGAGTAAGAGTTAAGACCTTAACCAGTAGGCCAGAGTAAGAGTTAAGACCTTAACCATTAGGCCAGACTATGAGTCTAAGACCTTAGCTATTAGGCCAGAGTAAGAGTTAAGACCTTAACCAGTAGGCCAGAGTAAGAGTTAAGACCTTAACCTGTAGGCCATAGTACGAGTCTAAGACCTTAGCTATTAGGCCAGAGTAAGAGTTAAGACCTTAACCAGTCAGCCAGAGTAAGAGTTAAGACCTTAACCAGTAGGCCAGAGTACGAGTCTAACACCTTAGCTATTAGGCCAGAGTAAGAGTTAAGACCTTAACCAGTAGGCCAGAGAAAGAGTTAAGACCTTAACCATTAGACCAGAGTACGAGTCTAAGACCTTAGCTATTAGGCCAGAGTAAGAGTTAAGACCTTAACCAGTAGGCCAGAGTAAGAGTTAAGACCTTAACCAGTAGGCCAGAGTACGAGTCTAAGACCTTAGCTATTAGGCCAGAGTAAGAGTTAAGACGTTAACCATTAAGCCAGAGTAAGAATAAAGACCTTAAACATTAAGCCAGAGAAAGAGTCTAAGACCTTAACCATTAGGCCGGAGTAAGAGCTAAGACCTTAACCATTAGGCCAGAGTAAGAGTTAAGACCTTAACCATTAGGCCAGAGTAAGAGTTAAGACCTTAACCATTATGCCAGAGTAAGAGTCAAGATCTTAGCTATTAGGCCAGAGTAAGAGTTAAGACCTTAACCATTAGGCCAGAGTATGAGTCTAAGACCTTAGCTATTAGGCCAGAGTAAGAGTTAAGACCTTAACCAGTAGGCCAGAGTAAGAGTTAAGACCTTAACCATTAGTCCAGAGTACGAGTCTAAGACCTTAGCTATTAGGCCAGAGAAAGAGTTAAGACCTTAGCTATTGGGCCAGAGTAAGAGTGAAGACCTTAACCATTAGGCCAGAGTACGAGTCTAAGACCTTAGCTATTAGGCCAGAGTAAGAGTTAAGACCTTAACCATTAGGCCAGAGTACGAGTCTAAGACCTTAGCTATTAGGCCAGAGTAAGAATTAAGACCTTAGCTATTAGGCCTGAGTAAGAGTTAAGACCTTAGCTATTAGGCCAGAGTATAAGTCTAAGACCTTAGCTATTAGGCCAGAGTAAGAATTAAGACCTTAACCAGTAGGCCAGAGTAAGAGTTAAGACCTTAACCATTAGGCCAGAGTACCAGTCTAAGACCTTAGCTATTAGGCCAGAGTAAGAGTTAAGACCTTAGCTATTAGGCCAGAGTAAGAGTTAGGACCTTAACCATTAGGCCAGAGTACGAGTCTAAGACCTTAGCTATTAGGCCAGAGTAAGAGTTAAGACCTTAACCAGTAGGCCAGAGTAAGAGTTAAGAACTTAACCTGTAGGCCATAGTACGAGTCTCAGACCTTAGCTATTAGGCCAGAGTAAGAGTTAAGACCTTAGCTATTAGGCCAGAGTAAGAGTTAGGACCTTAACCATTAGGCTAAAGTACGAGTCTAAGACCTTAGCTATTAGGCCAGAGTAAGAGTTAAGACCTTATCTATTAGGCCAGAGTAAAAGTTAAGACCTTAACCAGTAGGCCAGAGTAAGAGTTAAGACCTTAACCATTAGGCCAGAGTACGAGTCTAAGACCTTAGCTATTAGGCCAGAGTAAGAGTTAAGACCTTAACCAGTAGGCCAGTGTAAGAGTTAAGACCTTAACCATTAGGCCAGAGTACCAGTCTAAGACCTTAGCTATTAGGCCAGAGTAAGAGTTAAGACCTTAGCTATTAGGCCAGAGTAAGAGTTAAGACCTTAACCATTAGGCCAGAGTACTAGTCTAAGACCTTAGCTATTAGGCCAGAGTAAGAGTTAAGACCTTAACCAGTAGGCCAGAGTAAGAGTTAAGACCTTAACCATTAGGCCAGAGTACGAGTCTAAGACCTTAGCTATTAGGCCAGAGTAAGAGTTAAGACCTTAACCAGTAGGCCAGTGTAAGAGTTAAGACCTTAACCATTAGGCCAGAGTACCAGTCTAAGACCTTAGCTATTAGGCCAGAGTAAGAGTTAAGACCTTAGCTATTAGGCCAGAGTAAGAGTTAAGACCTTAACCATTAGGCCAGAGTACGAGTCTAAGACCTTAGCTATTAGGCCAGAGTAAAAGTTAAGACCTTAACCAGTAGACAAGAGTAAGAGTTAAGACCTTAACCATTAGGCCAGAGTACGAGTCTAAGACCTTAGCTATTAGGCCAGAGTAAGAGTTAAGACCTTAACCAGTAGGCCAGTGTAAGAGTTAAGACCTTAACCATTAGGCCAGAGTACGAGTCTAAGACCTTAGCTATTAGGCCAGAGTAAGAGTTAAGACCTTAACCAGTAGGCCAGAGTAAGAGTTAAGACCTTAACCATTAGGCCAGAGTACAAGTCTAAGACCTTAGCTATTAGGCCAGAGTAAGAGTTAAGACCTTAACCTGTAGGCCATAGTACGAGTATAAGACCTTAGCTATTAGGCCAGAGTAAGAGTTAAGAACTTAGCTATCAGGCCAGAGTAAGAGTTAAGACCTTAACCAGTAGGCCAGAGTAAGAGTTAAGACCTTAACCTGTAGGCCAGAGTAGGAGTTAAGACCTAAACCTGTAGGCCATACTATGAGTCTAAGACCTTAGCTAATAGGCCAGAGTAAGAGTTAAGACCTTAGCTATTAGGCCAGAGTAAGAGTTAAGACCTTAACCAGTAGGCCAGAGTAAGAGTTAAGACCTTAACCTGAAGGCCATAGTACGAGTCTAAGACCTTAGATATTAGGCCAGAGTAAGAGTCAAGACCTTAGCTATTAGGCCAGAGTAAGAGTTAAGACCTTAACCTGTAGGCCAGAGTATGAGTCTAAGACCTTAGCTATTAGGCCAGAGTATGAGTCTAAGACCTTAGCTATTAGGCCAGAGTAAGAGTTAAGACCTTAACCATTAGGCCAGAGTACGAGTCTAAGACCTTAGCTATTAGGCCAGAGTAAGAGTTAAGACCTTAACCAGTAGGCCAGAGTACGAGTCTAAGACCTTAGCTATTAGGCCAGAGTAAGAGTTAAGACCTTAACCAGTAGGCCAGAGTAAGAGTTAAGACCTTAACCTGTAGGCCATAGTACAAGTCTAAGACCTTAGCTATTAGGCCAGAGTAAGAGTTAAGACATTAACCATTAGGCCAGAGTATGAGTCTAACACCTTAGCTATTAGGCCAGAGTAAGAGTTAAGACCTTAAACATTAGGCCAGTGTACGAGTCTAAGACCTTAGCTATTAGGCTAGACTAAGAGTTAAGACCTTAGCTACTAGGCCAGAGTACGAGTCTAAGACCTTAGCTATTAGGCCAGAGTAAGAGTTAAGACCTTAACCAGTAGGCCAGAGTAAGAGTTAAGACCTAACCTGTATGCCATAGTACGAGTCTAAGACCTTAGCTATTAGGCCAGAGTAAGAGTTAAGAACTTAGCTATTAGGCCAGAGTAAGAATTAGGACCTTAACCAGTAGGCCAGAGTAAGAGTTAAGACCTTAACCTGTAGGCCAGAGTAAGAGTTAAGACCTTAACCTGTAGGCCATAGTACGAGTCTTAGACCTTAGCTATTAGGCCAGAGTAAGAGTTAAGACCTTAGCTATTAGGCCAGAGTAAGAATTAAGACCTTAACCAGTAGGCCAGAGTAAGAGTTAAGACCTTAACCTGTAGGCCATAGTACGAGTCTAAGACCTTAGCTATTAGGCCAGAGTAAGAGTTAAGACCTTAACCAGTAGGCCAGAGTATGAGTTAAGACCTTAACCATTAGGCCAGAGTACGAGTCTAAGACCTTAGCTATTAGGCCAGAGTAAGAGTTAAGACCTTAACCAGTAGGCCAGAGTAAGAGTCTGGCCAGAGTAAGAGTTAAGACCTTTACCATTAGGCCAGATTAAGAGTCTAAGACCTTAACCATTAAGCCAGAGTAAGAATAAAGACCTTAAACATTAGGCCAGAGAAAGAGTCTAAGACCTTAACCATTAGGCCGGAGTAAGAGCTAAGACCTTAACCATTAGGCCAGAGTAAGAGTCTAAGACCTTAACCATTAGGCCAGAGTAAGAGTTAAGACCTTAACCATTAGGCCAGGGTAAGAGTCTGGCCAGAGTAAGAGTTAAGACCTTTACCATTAGGCAGATTAAGAGTTAAGACCTTAACTATTAGGCCAGAGTAAGAGTCTAAGACCTTAACCAATATGTCAGAGTAAGAGTCTAAGACCTTAGCTATTAGGCCAGACTAAGAGTTAGGACCTTAACTATTAGGCCAGAGTAAGAGTCTAAGACCTTAACCATTATGTCAGAGTAAGAGTCTAAGACCTTAGCTATTAGGCCAGACTAAGAGTTAGGACCTTAACCATTAGGCCAGAGTACGAGTCTAAGACCTTAGCTATTAGGCCAGAGTAAGAGTTAAGACCTTAACCATTAGGCCAGAGTATGAGTCTAACACCTTAGCTATTAGGCCAGAGTAAGAGTTAAGACCTTAACCATTAGGCCAGAGTATGAGTCTAAGACCTTAGCTATTAGGCCAGAGTAAGAGTTAAGACCTTAACCAGTAGGCCAGAGTAAGAGTTAAGACCTTAACCTGTAGGCCATAGTACGAGTCTAAGACCTTAGCTATTAGGCCAGAGTAAGAGTTAAGACCTTAGCTATTAGGCCTGAGTAAGAGTTAAGACCTTAACCATTAGGCCAGAGTACGAGTCTAAGACCTTAGCTATTAGGCCAGAGTAAGAGTTAAGACCTTAACCATTAGGCCAGAGTACGAGTCTAAGACCTTAGCTATTAGGCCAGAGTAAGAGTTAAGACCTTAGCTATTAGGCCAGAGTAAGAGTTAAGACCTTAACCAGTTGGCCAGAGTAAGAGTTAAGCCCTTCACCATTAGGCCAGAGTACGAGTCTAAGACCTTAGCTATTAGGCCAGAGTAAGAGTTAAGACCTTAACCAGTAGGCCAGAGAAAGAGTTAAGACCTTAACCATTAGGCCAGAGTACCAGTCTAAGACCTTAGCTATTAGGCCAGAGTAAGAGTTAAGACCTTAGCTATTAGGCCAGAGTAAGAGTTAAGACCTTAACCATTAGGCCAGAGTACGAGTCTAAGACCTTAGCTATTAGGCCAGAGTAAGAGTTAAGACCTTAACCAGTAGGCCAGAGTAAGAGTTAAGAACTTAACCTGTAGGCCATAGTACGAGTCTAAGACCTAAGCTATTAGGCCAGAGTAAGAGTTAAGACCTTAGCTATTAGGCCAGAGTAAGAGTTAAGACCTTAACCATTAGGCCAAAGTACGAGTCTAAGACCTTAGCTATTAGGCCAGAGTAAGAGTTAAGACCTTAGCTATTAGGCCAGAGTAAAAGTTAAGACCTTAACCAGTAGGCCAGAGTGAGAGTTAAGACCTTAACCATTAGGCCAGAGTACGAGTCTAAGACCTTAGCTATTAGGCCAAAGTAAGAGTTAAGACCTTAACCAGTAGCCCAGTGTAAGAGTTGAGACCTTAACCATTAGGCCAGAATACGAGTCTAAGACATTAGCTATTAGGCCAGAGTAAGAGTTAAGACCTTAGCTATTAGGCCAGAGTAAGAGTTAAGACCTTAACCATTAGGCCAAAGTACGAGTCTAAGACCTTAGCTATTAGGCCAGAGTAAGAGTTAAGACCTTAGCTGTTAGGCCAGAGTAAAAGTTAAGACCTTAACCAGTAGGCCAGATTGAGAGTTAAGACCTTAACCATTAGGCCAGAGTACGAGTCTAAGACCTTAGCTATTAGGCCAGAGTAAGAGTTAAGACCTTAACCAGTAGCCCAGTGTAAGAGTTAAGACCTTAACCATTAGGCCAGAATACGAGTCTAAGACCTTAGCTATTAGGCCAGAGTAAGAGTTAAGACCTTAGCTATTAGGCCAGAGTATGAGTCTAAGACCTTAGCTATTAGGCCAGAGTACGAGTCTAAGACCTTAGCTATTAGGCCAGAGTAAGAGTTAAGACCTTAGCTATTAGGCCAGAGTACGAGTCTAAGAACTTAGCTATCAGGCCATAGTACGAGTCTTACACTATCGCTATTAGGCCAGAGTAAGAGTTAAGACCTTAACCATTAGGCCAGAATACGAGTCTAAGACCTTAGCTATTAGGCCAAAGTAAGAGTTAAGACCTTAACCATTAGGCCAGAGTAAGAGTTAAGACCTTAACCATTAGGCAAGAGTACGAGTCTAAGACCTTAGCTATTAGGCCAGAGTAAGAGTTAAGACCTTATCTAGTAGGCCAGAGTAAGAGTTAAGACCTTAACCAATAGGCCAGAGTAAGAGTTAAGACCTTCACCATTAGGCCAGAGTACGAGTCTAAGACCTTAGCTATTAGGCCAGAGTAAGAGTTAAGACCTTAACCAGTAGGCCAGAGTAAGAGTTAAGACCTTAAGCATTAGGCCAGAGTACCAGTCTAAGACCTTAGCTATTAGGCCAGAGTAAGAGTTAAGACCTTAGCTATTAGGCCAGAGTAAGAGTTAAGACCTTAACCATTAGGCCAGAGTACGAGTCTAAGACCTTAGCTATTAGGCCAGAGTAAGAGTTAAGACCTTAACCAGTAGGCCAGAGTAAGAGTTAAGAACTTAACCTGTAGGCCATAGTACGAGTCTAAGACCTTAGTTATTATGCCAGAGTAAGAGTTGAGACCTTAGCTATTAGGCCAGAGTAAGAGTTAAGACCTTAACCATTAGGCCAAAGTACGAGTCTAAGACCTTAGCTATTAGGCCAG
Organism: Triturus cristatus; assembly: GCF_964204655.1. Taxonomy (NCBI): domain Eukaryota; kingdom Metazoa; phylum Chordata; class Amphibia; order Caudata; family Salamandridae; genus Triturus; species Triturus cristatus. The sequence continues at coordinate 1,100,765,461 of NC_140589.1, read as the reverse complement.
AGTACGAGTCTAAGACCTTAGCTATTAGGCCAGAGTAAAAGTTAAGACCTTAACCAGTAGACAAGAGTAAGAGTTAAGACCTTAAACATTAGGCCAGAGTACGAGTCTAAGACCTTAGCTATTAGGCCAGAGTAAGAGTTAAGACCTTAACCAGTAGGCCAGTGTAAGAGTTAAGACCTTAACCATTAGGCCAGAGTATGAGTCTAAGACCTTAGCTATTAGGCCAGAGTAAGAGTTAAGACCTTAACCAGTAGGCCAGAGTAAGAGTTAAGACCTTAACCATTAGGCCAGAGTACCAGTCTAAGACCTTAGCTATTAGGCCAGAGTAAGAGTTAAGACCTTAGCTATTAGGCCAGAGTAAGAGTTAAGACCTTAACCATTAGGCCAGAGTACGAGTCTAAGACCTTAGCTATTAGGCCAGAGTAAGAGTTAAGACCTTAACCAGTAGGCCAGAGTAAGAGTTAAGAACTTAACCTGTAGGCCATAGTACGAGTCTCAGACCTTAGCTATTAGGCCAGAGTAAGAGTTAAGACCTTAGCTATTAGGCCAGAGTAAGAGTTAGGACCTTAACCATTAGGCCAAAGTACGAGTCTAAGACCTTAGCTATTAGGCCAGAGTAAGAGTTAAGACCTTATCTATTAGGCCAGAGTAAAAGTTAAGACCTTAACCAGTAGGCCAGAGTAAGAGTTAAGACCTTAACCATTAGGCCAGAGTACGAGTCTAAGACCTTAGCTATTAGGCCAGAGTAAGAGTTAAGACCTTAACCAGTAGGCCAGTGTAAGAGTTAAGACCTTAACCATTAGGCCAGAGTACCAGTCTAAGACCTTAGCTATTAGGCCAGAGTAAGAGTTAAGACCTTAGCTATTAGGCCATAGTAAGAGTTAAGACCTTAACCATTAGGCCAGAGTACGAGTCTAAGACCTTAGCTATTAGGCCAGAGTAAGAGTTAAGACCTTAACCAGTAGGCCAGAGTAAGAGTTAAGACCTTAACCATTAGGCCAGAGTACGAGTCTAAGACCTTAGCTATTAGGCCAGAGTAAGAGTTAAGACCTTAACCAGTAGGCCAGTGTAAGAGTTAAGACCTTAACCATTAGGCCAGAGTACCAGTCTAAGACCTTAGCTATTAGGCCAGAGTAAGAGTTAAGACCTTAGCTATTAGGCCAGAGTAAGAGTTAAGACCTTAACCATTAGGCCAGAGTACGAGTCTAAGACCTTAGCTATTAGGCCAGAGTAAAAGTTAAGACCTTAACCAGTAGACAAGAGTAAGAGTTAAGACCTTAGCTATTAGGCCAGAGTAAAAGTTAAGACCTTAACCAGTAGGCCAGAGTGAGAGTTAAGACCTTAACCATTAGGCCAGAGTACGAGTCTAAGACCTTAGCAATTAGGCCAAAGTAAGAGTTAAGACCTTAACCAGTAGCCCAGTGTAAGAGTTGAGACCTTAACCATTAGGCCAGAATACGAGTCTAAGACATTAGCTATTAGGCCAGAGTAAGAGTTAAGACCTTAGCTATTAGGCCAGAGTAAGAGTTAAGACCTTAACCATTAGGCCAAAGTACGAGTCTAAGACCTTAGCTATTAGGCCAGAGTAAGAGTTAAGACCTTAGCTGTTAGGCCAGAGTAAAAGTTAAGACCTTAACCAGTAGGCCAGATTGAGAGTTAAGACCTTAACCATTAGGCCAGAGTACGAGTCTAAGACCTTAGCTATTAGGCCAGAGTAAGAGTTAAGACCTTAACCAGTAGCCCAGTGTAAGAGTTAAGACCTTAACCATTAGGCCAGAATACGAGTCTAAGACCTTAGCTATTAGGCCAGAGTAAGAGTTAAGACCTTAGCTATTAGGCCAGAGTATGAGTCTAAGACCTTAGCTATTAGGCCAGAGTACGAGTCTAAGACCTTAGCTATTAGGCCAGAGTAAGAGTTAAGACCTTAGCTATTAGGCCAGAGTACGAGTCTAAGAACTTAGCTATCAGGCCATAGTACGAGTCTTACACTACCGCTATTAGGCCAGAGTAAGAGTTAAGACCTTAACCATTAGGCCAGAATACGAGTCTAAGACCTTAGCTATTAGGCCAAAGTAAGAGTTAAGACCTTAACCATTAGGCCAGAGTAAGAGTTAAGACCTTAACCATTAGGCAAGAGTACGAGTCTAAGACCTTAGCTATTAGGCCAGAGTAAGAGTTAAGACCTTAGCTATTAGGCCAGAGTAAGAGTTAAGACCTTAACCAATAGGCCAGAGTAAGAGTTAAGACCTTCACCATTAGGCCAGAGTACGAGTCTAAGACCTTAGCTATTAGGCCAGAGTAAGAGTTAGGACCTTAACCAGTAGGCCAGAGTAAGAGTTAAGACCTTAAGCATTAGGCCAGAGTACCAGTCTAAGACCTTAGCTATTAGGCCAGAGTAAGAGTTAAGACCTTAGCTATTAGGCCAGAGTAAGAGTTAAGACCTTAACCATTAGGCCAGAGTACGAGTCTAAGACCTTAGCTATTAGGCCAGAGTAAGAGTTAAGACCTTAACCAGTAGGCCAGAGTAAGAGTTAAGAACTTAACCTGTAGGCCATAGTACGAGTCTAAGACCTTAGTTATTATGCCAGAGTAAGAGTTGAGACCTTAGCTATTAGGCCAGAGTAAGAGTTAAGACCTTAACCATTAGGCCAAAGTACGAGTCTAAGACCTTAGCTATTAGGCCAGAGTACGAGTCTAAGACCTTAGCTATTAGGCCAGAGTAAAAGTTAAGACCTTAACCAGTAGACAAGAGTAAGAGTTAATACCTTAACCATTAGGCCAGAGTACGAGTCTAAGACCTTAGCTATTAGGCCAGAGTAAGAGTTAAGACCTTAACCAGTAGGCCAGTGTAAGAGTTAAGACCTTAACCATTAGGCCAGAGTACGAGTCTAAGACCTTAGCTATTAGGCCAAAGTAAGAGTTAAGACCTTAACCAGTAGGCCAGAGTAAGAGTTAAGACCTTAACCATTAGGCCAGAGTACCAGTCTAAGACCTTAGCTATTAGGCCAGAGTAAGAGTTAAGACCTTAGCTATTAGGCCAGAGTAAGAGTTAAGACCTTAACCATTAGGCCAGAGTACGAGTCTAAGACCTTAGCTATTAGGCCAGAGTAAGAGTTAAGACCTTAACCAGTAGGCCAGAGTAAGAGTTAAGAACTTAACCTGTAGGCCATAGTACGAGTCTCAGACCTTAGCTATTAGGCCAGAGTAAGAGTTAAGACCTTAGCTATTAGGCCAGAGTAAGAGTTAGGACCTTAACCATTAGGCCAAAGTACGAGTCTAAGACCTTAGCTATTAGGCCAGAGTAAGAGTTAAGACCTTATCTATTAGGCCAGAGTAAAAGTTAAGACCTTAACCAGTAGGCCAGAGTAAGAGTTAAGACCTTAACCATTAGGCCAGAGTACGAGTCTAAGACCTTAGCTATTAGGCCAGAGTAAGAGTTAAGACCTTAACCAGTAGGCCAGTGTAAGAGTTAAGACCTTAACCATTAGGCCAGAGTACCAGTCTAAGACCTTAGCTATTAGGCCAGAGTAAGAGTTAAGACCTTAGCTATTAGGCCAGAGTAAGAGTTAAGACCTTAACCATTAGGCCAGAGTACGAGTCTAAGACCTTAGCTATTAGGCCAGAGTAAGAGTTAAGACCTTAACCAGTAGGCCAGAGTAAGAGCTAAGACCTTAACCATTAGGCCAGAGTACGAGTCTAAGACCTTAGCTATTAGGCCAGAGTAAGAGTTAAGACCTTAACCAGTAGGCCAGTGTAAGAGTTAAGACCTTAACCATTAGGCCAGAGTACCAGTCTAAGACCTTAGCTATTAGGCCAGAGTAAGAGTTAAGACCTTAGCTATTAGGCCAGAGTAAGAGTTAAGACCTTAACCATTAGGCCAGAGTACGAGTCTAAGACCTTAGCTATTAGGCCAGAGTAAAAGTTAAGACCTTAACCAGTAGACAAAAGTAAGAGTTAAGACCTTAACCATTAGGCCAGAGTACGAGTCTAAGACCTTAGCTATTAGGCCAGAGTAAGAGTTAAGACCTTAACCAGTAGGCCAGTGTAAGAGTTAAGACCTTAACCATTAGGCCAGAGTACGAGTCTAAGACCTTAGCTATTAGGCCAGAGTAAGAGTTAAGACCTTAACCAGTAGGCCAGAGTAAGAGTTAAGACCTTAACCATTAGGCCAGAGTACCAGTCTAAGACCTTAGCTATTAGGCCAGAGTAAGAGTTAAGACCTTAACTATTAGGCCAGAGTAAGAGTTAAGACCTTAACCATTAGGCCAGAGTACGAGTCTAAGACCTTAGCTATTAGGCCAGAGTAAGAGTTAAGACCTTAACCAGTAGGCCAGAGTAAGAGTTAAGAACTTAACCTGTAGGCCATAGTACGAGTCTCAGACCTTAGCTATTAGGCCAGAGTAAGAGTTAAGACCTTAGCTATTAGGCCAGAGTAAGAGTTAGGACCTTAACCATTAGGCCAAAGTACGAGTCTAAGACCTTAGCTATTAGGCCAGAGTAAGAGTTAAGACCTTATCTATTAGGCCAGAGTAAAAGTTAAGCACTTAACCAGTAGGCCGGAGTAAGAGTTAAGACCTTAACCATTAGGCCAGAGTACGAGTCTAAGACCTTAGCTATTAGGCCAGAGTAAGAGTTAAGACCTTAACCAGTAGGCCAGTGTAAGAGTTAAGACCTTAACCATTAGGCCAGAGTACCAGTCTAAGACCTTAGCTATTAGGCCAGAGTAAGAGTTAAGACCTTAGCTATTAGGCCAGAGTAAGAGTTAAGACCTTAACCATTAGGCCAGAGTACGAGTCTAAGACCTTAGCTATTAGGCCAGAGTAAGAGTTAAGACCTTAACCAGTAGGCCAGAGTAAGAGTTAAGAACTTAACCTGTAGGCCATAGTACGAGTCTCAGACCTTAGCTATTAGGCCAGAGTAAGAGTTAAGACCTTAGCTATTAGGCCAGAGTAAGAGTTAGGACCTTAACCATTAGGCCAGAGTACGAGTCTAAGACCTTAGCTATTAGACCAGAGTACGAGTCTAAGACCTTAGCTATCAGGCCAGAGTAAGAGTTAAGACCTTATCTATTAGGCCGGAGTAAGAGTTAAGACCTTAGCTATTAGGCCAGAGTACGAGTCTAAGACCTTAGCTATTAGGCCAGAGTAAGAGTTAAGACCTTAACAAGTAGGCCAGTGTAAGAGTTAAGACCTTAACCATTAGGCCAGAGTACGAGTCTAAGATCTTAGCTATTAGGCCATATTACGATTCTAAGACCTTAGCTATTAGTCCAGAGTAAGAGTTAAGACCTTAGCTATTAGGCCAGAGTAAGAGTTAAGACCTTAGCTATTAGGCCAGAGTACGAGTCTAAGACCTTAGCTATTAGGCCAGAGTACAAGTCTAAGACCTTAGCTATTAGGCCAGAGTAAGAGTTAAGACCTTAGCTATTAGGCCAGAGTACGAGTCTAAGACCTTAGCTATTAGGCCAGAGTAAGAGTTAAGACCTTAGCTATTAGGCCAGAGTAAAAGTTAAGACCTTAGCTATTAGGCCAGAGTACGAGTCTAAGACCTTAGCTATCAGGCCATAGTACGAGTCTTACACTTTAGCTATTAGGCCAGAGTAAGAGTTAAGACCTTAACCAGTACGCCAGTGTAAGAGTTAAGACCTTAACCTGTAGGCCAGAGTAAGAGTTAAGACCTTAACCTGTAGGCCATAGTAGGAGTCTTAGACCTTAGCTATTAGGCCAGAGTAAGAGTTAAGACCTTAACCAGTAGGCCAGAGTAAGTGTTAAGACCTTAACCATTAGGCCAGAGTACGAGTCTAAGACCTTAGCTATTAGGCCAGAGTAAGAGTTAAGACCTTAGCTATTAGGCCAGAGTAAGAGTTAAGACCGTAACCATTAAGCCAGAGTACGAGTCTAAGACCTTAGCTATTTAGCCAGAGTAAGAGTTAAGACCTTACCTATTAGGCCAGAGTAAGAGTTAAGACCTTAACCATTATGCCAGAGTATGAGTCTAGGACCTTAGCTATTAGGCCAGAGTAAGTGTTAAGACCTGAGCTATTATGCCCGACTGAGAGTTCAGACCTTAATCAGTAGGCCAGAGTAAGAGTTAAGACCTTAACCAGTAGGCCAGAGTAAGAGTTAAGACCTTAACCATTAGGCCAGACTATGAGTCTAAGACCTTAGCTATTAGGCCAGAGTAAGAGTTAAGACCTTAACCAGTAGGCCAGAGTAAGAGTTAAGACCTTAACCTGTAGGCCATAGTACGAGTCTAAGACCTTAGCTATTAGGCCAGAGTAAGAGTTAAGACCTTAACTAGTCAGCCAGAGTAAGAGTTAAGACCTTAACCAGTAGGCCAGAGTACGAGTCTAACACCTTAGCTATTAGGCCAGAGTAAGAGTTAAGACCTTAACCAGTAGGCCAGAGAAAGAGTTAAGACCTTAACCATTAGACCAGAGTACGAGTCTAAGACCTTAGCTATTAGGCCAGAGTAAGAGTTAAGACCTTAACCAGTAGGCCAGAGTAAGAGTTAAGACCTTAACCAGTAGGCCAGAGTACGAGTCTAAGACCTTAGCTATTAGGCCAGAGTAAGAGTTAAGACGTTAACCATTAAGCCAGAGTAAGAACAAAGACCTTAAACATTAAGCCAGAGAAAGAGTCTAAGACCTTAACCATTAGGCCGGAGTAAGAGCTAAGACCTTAACCATTAGGCCAGAGTAAGAGTTAAGACCTTAACCATTAGGCCAGAGTAAGAGTTAAGACCTTAACCATTATGCCAGAGTAAGAGTCAAGATCTTAGCTATTAGGCCAGAGTAAGAGTTAAGACCTTAACCATTAGGCCAGAGTATGAGTCTAAGACCTTAGCTATTAGGCCAGAGTAAGAGTTAAGACCTTAACCAGTAGGCCAGAGTAAGAGTTAAGACCTTAACCATTAGTCCAGAGTACGAGTCTAAGACCTTAGCTATTAGGCCAGAGAAAGAGTTAAGACCTTAGCTATTGGGCCAGAGTAAGAGTGAAGACCTTAACCATTAGGCCAGAGTACGAGTCTAAGACCTTAGCTATTAGGCCAGAGTAAGAGTTAAGACCTTAACCATTAGGCCAGAGTACGAGTCTAAGACCTTAGCTATTAGGCCAGAGTAAGAATTAAGACCTTAGCTATTAGGCCTGAGTAAGAGTTAAGACCTTAGCTATTAGGCCAGAGTATAAGTCTAAGACCTTAGCTATTAGGCCAGAGTAAGAATTAAGACCTTAACCAGTAGGCCAGAGTAAGAGTTAAGAACTTAACCTGTAGGCCATAGTACGAGTCTAAGACCTTAGCTATTAGGCCAGAGTAAGAGTTAAGACCTAAACCTGTAGGCCATACTATGAGTCTAAGACCTTAGCTACTAGGCCAGAGTGAGAGTTAAGACCTTAGCTATTAGGCCAGAGTAACAGCTAAGACCTTAACCAGTAGGCCAGAGTAAGAGTTAAGACCTTAACCTGTAGGCCATAGTACGAGTCTAAGACCTTAGCTATAAGGCCAGAGTAAGAGTTAAGACCATAACCAGTAGGCCAGAGTAAGAGTTAAAACCTTAACCTGTAGGCCAGAGTACGAGTCTAAGACCTTAGCTATTAGGCCAGAGTAAGAGTTAAGACCTTAGCTATTAGGCCAGAGTAAGAGTTAAGACCTTAACCATTAGGCCAGAGTACGAGTCTAAGACCTAAGCTATTCGGCCAGAGTAAGAGTTAAGACCTTAGCTATTAGGCCAGAGTAAGAGTTAAGACCTTAACCAGTAGGCGAGAGTGAGAGTTAAGACCTTAACCTGTAGGCCATAGTATGAGTCTAAGACCTTAGCTATTAGGCCAGAGTAAGAGTTAAGACCTTGGCTATTAGGCCAGAGTAAGAGTTAAGACCTTAACCAGTAGGCCAGAGTAAGAGTTAATACCTTAACCATTAGGCCAGAGTAAGAGTTAAGACCTTAACCATAAGGCCAGAGTATGAGTCTAAGACCTTAGCTATTAGGCCAGAGTAAGAGTTAAGACCTTAACCTGTAGGCCAGAGTACGAGTCTAAGACCTTAGCTGTTAGGCCAGAGTAAGAGTTAAGACCTTAACCAGTAGGCCAGAGTAAGAGTTAAGACCTTAACCTGTAGGCCATAGTACGAGTCTAAGACCTTAGCTATTAGGCCAGAGTAAGAGTTAAGACCTTAACAAGTAGGCCAGAGTAAGAGTTAAGACCTTAACCTGTAGGCCAGAGTAAGAGTTAAGACCTTAACCTGTAGGCCAGAGTACGAGTCTAAGTCCTTAGCTATTAGGCCAGGGTAAGAGTTAAGACCTTATCCAGTAGGCCAGAGTACGAGTCTAAGACCTTAGCTATTAGGCCAGAGTAAGAGTTAAGACCTTAACCAGTAGGCCAGTGTAAGAGTTAAGACCTTAACCATTAGGCCAGAGTACGAGTCTAAGACCTTAGCTATTAGGCCAGAGTAAGAGTTAAGCCTTAACCAGTAGGCCAGAGTAAGAGTTAAGACCTTAACCATTAGGCCAGAGTACCAGTCTAAGACCTTAGCTATTAGACCAGAGTAAGAGTTAAGACCTTAGCTATTAGGCCAGAGTAAGAGTTAAGACCTTAGCTATTAGGCCAGAGTAAAAGTTAAGACCTTAACCAGTAGGCCAGAGTAAGAGTTAAGACCTTTTCCATTAGGCCAGAGTACGAGTCTAAGACCTTAGCTATTAGGCCAGAGTAAGAGTTAAGACCTTAACCAGTAGGCCAGAGTAAGAGTTAAGACCTAACCTGTATGCCATAGTACGAGTCTAAGACCTTAGCTATTAGGCCAGAGTAAGAGTTAAGACCTTAGCTATTAGGCCAGAGTAAGAATTAAGACCTTAACCAGTAGGCCAGAGTAAGAGTTAAGACCTTAACCTGTAGGCCAGAGTAAGAGTTAAGACCTTAACCTGTAGGCCATAGTACGAGTCTTAGACCTTAGCTATTAGGCCAGAGTAAGAGTTAAGACCTTAGCTATTAGGCCAGAGTAAGAATTAAGACCTTAACCAGTAGGCCAGAGTAAGAGTTAAGACCTTAACCTGTAGGCCATAGTACGAGTCTAAGACCTTAGCTATTAGGCCAGAGTAAGAGTTAAGACCTTAACCAGTAGGCCAGAGTATGAGTTAAGACCTTAACCATTAGGCCAGAGTACGAGTCTAAGACCTTAGCTATTAGGCCAGAGTAAGAGTTAAGACCTTAACCAGTAGGCCAGAGTAAGAGTCTGGCCAGAGTAAGAGTTAAGACCTTTACCATTAGGCCAGATTAAGAGTCTAAGACCTTAACCATTAAGCCAGAGTAAGAATAAAGACCTTAAACATTAGGCCAGAGAAAGAGTCTAAGACCTTAACCATTAGGCCGGAGTAAGAGCTAAGACCTTAACCATTAGGCCAGAGTAAGAGTCTAAGACCTTAACCATTAGGCCAGAGTAAGAGTTAAGACCTTAACCATTAGGCCAGGGTAAGAGTCTGGCCAGAGTAAGAGTTAAGACCTTTACCATTAGGCCAGATTAAGAGTCTAAGACCTTAACCATTAGGCCAGAGTAAGAGTTAAGACCTTAACTATTAGGCCAGAGTAAGAGTCTAAGACCTTAACCATTATGTCAGAGTAAGAGTCTAAGACCTTAGCTATTAGGCCAGACTAAGAGTTAGGACCTTAACCATTAGGCCAGAGTACGAGTCTAAGACCTTAGCTATTAGGCCAGAGTAAGAGTTAAGACCTTAACCATTAGGCCAGAGTACGAGTCTAACACCTTAGCTATTAGGCCAGAGTAAGAGTTAAGACCTTAACCATTAGGCCAGAGTATGAGTCTAAGACCTTAGCTATTAGGCCAGAGTAAGAGTTAAGACCTTAACCAGTAGGCCAGAGTAAGAGTTAAGACCTTAACCTGTAGGCCATAGTACGAGTCTAAGACCTTAGCTATTAGGCCAGAGTAAGAGTTAAGACCTTAGCTATTAGGCCTGAGTAAGAGTTAAGACCTTAACCATTAGGCCAAAGTACGAGTCTAAGACCTTAGCTATTAGGCCAGAGTAAGAATTAAGACCTTAGCTATTAGGCCAGAGTAAAAGTTAAGACCTTAACCAGTAGACAAGAGTAAGAGTTAAGACCTTAACCATTAGGCCAGAGTACGAGTCTAAGACCTTAGCTATTAGGCCAGAGTAAGAGTTAAGACCTTAACCAGTAGGCCAGTGTTAGAGTTAAGACCTTAACCATTAGGCCAGAGTACGAGTCTAAGACCTTAGCTATTAGGCCAGAGTAAGAGTTAAGACCTTAACCAGTAGGCCAGAGTAAGAGTTAAGACCTTAACCATTAGGCCAGAGTACCAGTCTAAGACCTTAGCTATTAGGCCAGAGTAAGAGTTAAGACCTTAGCTATTAGGCCAGAGTAAGAGTTAAGACCTTAACCATTAGGCCAAAGTACAAGTCTAAGACCTTAGCTATTAGGCCAGAGTAAGAGTTAAGACCTTAACCAGTAGGCCAGAGTAAGAGTTAAGAACGTAACCTGTAGGCCATAGTACGAGTCTAAGACCTTAGCTTTTAGGCCAGAGTAAGAGTTAAGACCTTAACCATTAGGCCAAAGTATGAGTTCAAGACCTTAGCTATTAGGCCAGAGTAAGAGTTAAGACCTTAGCTATTAGGCCAGAGTAAAAGTTAAGACCTTAACCAGTAGGCCAGAGTAAGAGTTAAGACCTTAACCATTAGGCCAGAGTACGAGTCTAAGACCTTAGCTATTAGGCCAGAGTAAGAGTTAAGACCGTAACCAGTAGGCCAGTGTAAGTGTTAAGACCTTAACCATTAGGCCAGAGTACGAGTCTAAGACCTTAGCTATTAGGCCAGAGTAAGAGTTAAGACCTTAACCAGTAGGCCAGAGTAAGAGTTAAGACCTTAACCATTAGGCCAGAGTACCAGTCTAAGACCTTAGCTATTAGGCCAGAGTAAGAGTTAAGACCTTAGCTATTAGGCCAGAGTAAGAGTTAAGACCTTAACCATTAGGCCAAAGTACAAGTCTAAGACCTTAGCTATTAGGCCAGAGTAAGAGTTAAGACCTTAACCAGTAGGCCAGAGTAAGAGTTAAGAACGTAACCTGTAGGCCATAGTACGAGTCTAAGACCTTAGCTTTTAGGCCAGAGTAAGAGTTAAGACCTTAACCATTAGGCCAAAGTATGAGTTCAAGACCTTAGCTATTAGGCCAGAGTAAGAGTTAAGACCTTAGCTATTAGGCCAGAGTAAAAGTTAAGACCTTAACCAGTAGGCCAGAGTAAGAGTTAAGACCTTAACCATTAGGCCAGAGTACGAGTCTAAGACCTTAGCTATTAGGCCAGAGTAAGAGTTAAGACCGTAACCAGTAGGCCAGTGTAAGTGTTAAGACCTTAACCATTAGGCCAGAGTACGAGTCTAAGACCTTAGCTATTAGGCCAGAGTAAGAGTTAAGACCTTAACCAGTAGGCCAGTGTAAGAGTTAAGACCTTGACCATTAGGCCAGAGTACGAGTCTAAGACCTTAGCTATTAGGCCAGAGTACGAGTCTAAGACCTTAGCTATTAGGCCAGAGTAAGAGTTAAGACCTTAGCTATTAGGCCAGAGTAAGAGTTAAGACCTTAGCTATTAGGCCAGAGTAAGAGTTAAGACCTTAACCAGTAGGCCAGTGTAAGAGTTAAGACCTTAACCATTAGGCCAGAGTACGAGTCTAAGACCTTAGCTATTAGGCCATAGTACGAGTCTAAGACCTTAGCTATTAGGCCAGAGTAAGATTAAAGACCTTAGCTATTAGGCCAGAGTAAGAGTTAAGACCTTAGCTATTAGGCCAGAGTACGAGTCTAAGACCTTAGCTATTAGGCCAGAGTACGAGTCTAAGACCTTAGCTATTAGGCCAGAGTAAGAGTTAAGACCTTAGCTATTAGGCCAGAGTAAGAGTTAAGACCTTAGCTATTAGGCCAGAGTACGAGTCTAAGACCTTAGCTATTAGGCCAGAGTAAGAGTTAAGACCTTAACCAGTAGGCCAGTGTAAGAGTTAAGACCTTAACCATTAGGCCAGAGTACGAGTCTAAGACCTTAGCTATTAGGCCAGAGTACGAGTCTAAGACCTTAGCTATTAGGCCAGAGTAAGAGTTAACACCTTAGCTATTAGGCCAGAGTAAGAGTTAACACCTTAGCTATTAGGCCAGAGTACGAGTCTAAGACCTTAGCTATTAGGCCAGAGTAAGAGTTAAGACCTTAGCTATTAGGCCAGAATAAGAGTTAAGACCTTAGCTATTAGGCCAGAGTAAGAGTTAAGACCTTAGCTATTAGGCCAGAGTACGAGTTTAAGACCTTAGCTATCAGGCCATAGTACGAGTCTTACACCTTAGCTATTAGGCCAGAGTAAGAGTTAAGACCTTAACCAGTACGCCAGTGTAAGAGTTAAGACCTTAACCTGTAGGCCAGAGTAAGAGTTAAGACCTTAACCTGTAGGCCATAGTAGGAGTCTAAGACCTTAGCTATTAGGCCAGAGTAAGAGTTAAGACCTTAACCAGTAGGCCAGAGTAAGAGTTAAGAACTTAACCTGTAGGCCATAGTACGAGTCTAAGACCTTAGCTATTAGGCCAGAGTAAGAGTTAAGACCTTAGCTAATAGGCCAGAGTAAGAGTTAAGACCTTAACCATTAGGCCAAAGTACGAGTCTAAGACCTTAGCTATTAGGCCAGAGTAAGAATTAAGACCTTAGCTATTAGGCCAGAGTAAAAGTTAAGACCTTAACCAGTAGACAAGAGTAACAGTTAAGACCTTAACCATTAGGCCAGAGTACGAGTCTAAGACCTTAGCTATTAGGCCAGAGTAAGAGTTAAGACCTTAACCAGTAGGCCAGTGTAAGAATTAAGACCTTAACCATTAGGCCAGAGTACGAGTCTAAGACCTTAGCTATTAGGCCAGAGTAAGAGTTAAGCCTTAACCAGTAGGCCAGAGTAAGAGTTAAGACCTTAACCATTAGGCCAGAATACGAGTCTAAGACCTTAGCTATTAGGCCAGAGTAAGAGTTAAGACCTTAACCAGTAGGCCAGAGTAAGAGCTAAGACCTTAACCATTAGGCCAGAGTACGAGTCTAAGACCTTAGCTATTAGGCCAGAGTAAGAGTTAAGACCTTAACCAGTAGGCCAGTGTAAGAGTTAAGACCTTAACCATTAGGCCAGAGTACCAGTCTAAGACCTTAGCTATTAGGCCAGAGTAAGAGTTAAGACCTTAGCTATTAGGCCAGAGTAAGAGTTAAGACCTTAACCATTAGGCCAGAGTACGAGTCTAAGACCTTAGCTATTAGGCCAGAGTAAAAGTTAAGACCTTAACCAGTAGACAAAAGTAAGAGTTAAGACCTTAACCATTAGGCCAGAGTACGAGTCTAAGACCTTAGCTATTAGGCCAGAGTAAGAGTTAAGACCTTAACCAGTAGGCCAGTGTAAGAGTTAAGACCTTAACCATTAGGCCAGAGTACGAGTCTAAGACCTTAGCTATTAGGCCAGAGTAAGAGTTAAGACCTTAACCAGTAGGCCAGAGTAAGAGTTAAGACCTTAACCATTAGGCCAGAGTACCAGTCTAAGACCTTAGCTATTAGGCCAGAGTAAGAGTTAAGACCTTAACTATTAGGCCAGAGTAAGAGTTAAGACCTTAACCATTAGGCCAGAGTACGAGTCTAAGACCTTAGCTATTAGGCCAGAGTAAGAGTTAAGACCTTAACCAGTAGGCCAGAGTAAGAGTTAAGAACTTAACCTGTAGGCCATAGTACGAGTCTCAGACCTTAGCTATTAGGCCAGAGTAAGAGTTAAGACCTTAGCTATTAGGCCAGAGTAAGAGTTAGGACCTTAACCATTAGGCCAAAGTACGAGTCTAAGACCTTAGCTATTAGGCCAGAGTAAGAGTTAAGACCTTATCTATTAGGCCAGAGTAAAAGTTAAGCACTTAACCAGTAGGCCGGAGTAAGAGTTAAGACCTTAACCATTAGGCCAGAGTACGAGTCTAAGACCTTAGCTATTAGGCCAGAGTAAGAGTTAAGACCTTAACCAGTAGGCCAGTGTAAGAGTTAAGACCTTAACCATTAGGCCAGAGTACCAGTCTAAGACCTTAGCTATTAGGCCAGAGTAAGAGTTAAGACCTTAGCTATTAGGCCAGAGTAAGAGTTAAGACCTTAACCATTAGGCCAGAGTACGAGTCTAAGACCTTAGCTATTAGGCCAGAGTAAGAGTTAAGACCTTAACCAGTAGGCCAGAGTAAGAGTTAAGAACTTAACCTGTAGGCCATAGTACGAGTCTCAGACCTTAGCTATTAGGCCAGAGTAAGAGTTAAGACCTTAGCTATTAGGCCAGAGTAAGAGTTAGGACCTTAACCATTAGGCCAGAGTACGAGTCTAAGACCTTAGCTATTAGACCAGAGTACGAGTCTAAGACCTTAGCTATCAGGCCAGAGTAAGAGTTAAGACCTTATCTATTAGGCCGGAGTAAGAGTTAAGACCTTAGCTATTAGGCCAGAGTACGAGTCTAAGACCTTAGCTATTAGGCCAGAGTAAGAGTTAAGACCTTAACAAGTAGGCCAGTGTAAGAGTTAAGACCTTAACCATTAGGCCAGAGTACGAGTCTAAGATCTTAGCTATTAGGCCATATTACGATTCTAAGACCTTAGCTATTAGTCCAGAGTAAGAGTTAAGACCTTAGCTATTAGGCCAGAGTAAGAGTTAAGACCTTAGCTATTAGGCCAGAGTACGAGTCTAAGACCTTAGCTATTAGGCCAGAGTACAAGTCTAAGACCTTAGCTATTAGGCCAGAGTAAGAGTTAAGACCTTAGCTATTAGGCCAGAGTACGAGTCTAAGACCTTAGCTATTAGGCCAGAGTAAGAGTTAAGACCTTAGCTATTAGGCCAGAGTAAAAGTTAAGACCTTAGCTATTAGGCCAGAGTACGAGTCTAAGACCTTAGCTATCAGGCCATAGTACGAGTCTTACACTTTAGCTATTAGGCCAGAGTAAGAGTTAAGACCTTAACCAGTACGCCAGTGTAAGAGTTAAGACCTTAACCTGTAGGCCAGAGTAAGAGTTAAGACCTTAACCTGTAGGCCATAGTAGGAGTCTTAGACCTTAGCTATTAGGCCAGAGTAAGAGTTAAGACCTTAACCAGTAGGCCAGAGTAAGTGTTAAGACCTTAACCATTAGGCCAGAGTACGAGTCTAAGACCTTAGCTATTAGGCCAGAGTAAGAGTTAAGACCTTAGCTATTAGGCCAGAGTAAGAGTTAAGACCGTAACCATTAAGCCAGAGTACGAGTCTAAGACCTTAGCTATTTAGCCAGAGTAAGAGTTAAGACCTTACCTATTAGGCCAGAGTAAGAGTTAAGACCTTAACCATTATGCCAGAGTATGAGTCTAGGACCTTAGCTATTAGGCCAGAGTAAGTGTTAAGACCTGAGCTATTATGCCCGACTGAGAGTTCAGACCTTAATCAGTAGGCCAGAGTAAGAGTTAAGACCTTAACCAGTAGGCCAGAGTAAGAGTTAAGACCTTAACCATTAGGCCAGACTATGAGTCTAAGACCTTAGCTATTAGGCCAGAGTAAGAGTTAAGACCTTAACCAGTAGGCCAGAGTAAGAGTTAAGACCTTAACCTGTAGGCCATAGTACGAGTCTAAGACCTTAGCTATTAGGCCAGAGTAAGAGTTAAGACCTTAACTAGTCAGCCAGAGTAAGAGTTAAGACCTTAACCAGTAGGCCAGAGTACGAGTCTAACACCTTAGCTATTAGGCCAGAGTAAGAGTTAAGACCTTAACCAGTAGGCCAGAGAAAGAGTTAAGACCTTAACCATTAGACGAGAGTACGAGTCTAAGACCTTAGCTATTAGGCCAGAGTAAGAGTTAAGACCTTAACCAGTAGGCCAGAGTAAGAGTTAAGACCTTAACCAGTAGGCCAGAGTACGAGTCTAAGACCTTAGCTATTAGGCCAGAGTAAGAGTTAAGACGTTAACCATTAAGCCAGAGTAAGAACAAAGACCTTAAACATTAAGCCAGAGAAAGAGTCTAAGACCTTAACCATTAGGCCGGAGTAAGAGCTAAGACCTTAACCATTAGGCCAGAGTAAGAGTTAAGACCTTAACCATTAGGCCAGAGTAAGAGTTAAGACCTTAACCATTATGCCAGAGTAAGAGTCAAGATCTTAGCTATTAGGCCAGAGTAAGAGTTAAGACCTTAACCATTAGGCCAGAGTATGAGTCTAAGACCTTAGCTATTAGGCCAGAGTAAGAGTTAAGACCTTAACCAGTAGGCCAGAGTAAGAGTTAAGACCTTAACCATTAGTCCAGAGTACGAGTCTAAGACCTTAGCTATTAGGCCAGAGAAAGAGTTAAGACCTTAGCTATTGGGCCAGAGTAAGAGTGAAGACCTTAACCATTAGGCCAGAGTACGAGTCTAAGACCTTAGCTATTAGGCCAGAGTAAGAGTTAAGACCTTAACCATTAGGCCAGAGTACGAGTCTAAGACCTTAGCTATTAGGCCAGAGTAAGAATTAAGACCTTAGCTATTAGGCCTGAGTAAGAGTTAAGACCTTAGCTATTAGGCCAGAGTATAAGTCTAAGACCTTAGCTATTAGGCCAGAGTAAGAATTAAGACCTTAACCAGTAGGCCAGAGTAAGAGTTAAGAACTTAACCTGTAGGCCATAGTACGAGTCTAAGACCTTAGCTATTAGGCCAGAGTAAGAGTTAAGACCTAAACCTGTAGGCCATACTATGAGTCTAAGACCTTAGCTACTAGGCCAGAGTGAGAGTTAAGACCTTAGCTATTAGGCCAGAGTAACAGCTAAGACCTTAACCAGTAGGCCAGAGTAAGAGTTAAGACCTTAACCTGTAGGCCATAGTACGAGTCTAAGACCTTAGCTATAAGGCCAGAGTAAGAGTTAAGACCATAACCAGTAGGCCAGAGTAAGAGTTAAAACCTTAACCTGTAGGCCAGAGTACGAGTCTAAGACCTTAGCTATTAGGCCAGAGTAAGAGTTAAGACCTTAGCTATTAGGCCAGAGTAAGAGTTAAGACCTTAACCATTAGGCCAGAGTACGAGTCTAAGACCTAAGCTATTCGGCCAGAGTAAGAGTTAAGACCTTAGCTATTAGGCCAGAGTAAGAGTTAAGACCTTAACCAGTAGGCGAGAGTGAGAGTTAAGACCTTAACCTGTAGGCCATAGTATGAGTCTAAGACCTTAGCTATTAGGCCAGAGTAAGAGTTAAGACCTTGGCTATTAGGCCAGAGTAAGAGTTAAGACCTTAACCAGTAGGCCAGAGTAAGAGTTAATACCTTAACCATTAGGCCAGAGTAAGAGTTAAGACCTTAACCATAAGGCCAGAGTATGAGTCTAAGACCTTAGCTATTAGGCCAGAGTAAGAGTTAAGACCTTAACCTGTAGGCCAGAGTACGAGTCTAAGACCTTAGCTGTTAGGCCAGAGTAAGAGTTAAGACCTTAACCAGTAGGCCAGAGTAAGAGTTAAGACCTTAACCTGTAGGCCATAGTACGAGTCTAAGACCTTAGCTATTAGGCCAGAGTAAGAGTTAAGACCTTAACAAGTAGGCCAGAGTAAGAGTTAAGACCTTAACCTGTAGGCCAGAGTAAGAGTTAAGACCTTAACCTGTAGGCCAGAGTACGAGTCTAAGTCCTTAGCTATTAGGCCAGGGTAAGAGTTAAGACCTTATCCAGTAGGCCAGAGTACGAGTCTAAGACCTTAGCTATTAGGCCAGAGTAAGAGTTAAGACCTTAACCAGTAGGCCAGTGTAAGAGTTAAGACCTTAACCATTAGGCCAGAGTACGAGTCTAAGACCTTAGCTATTAGGCCAGAGTAAGAGTTAAGCCTTAACCAGTAGGCCAGAGTAAGAGTTAAGACCTTAACCATTAGGCCAGAGTACCAGTCTAAGACCTTAGCTATTAGACCAGAGTAAGAGTTAAGACCTTAGCTATTAGGCCAGAGTAAGAGTTAAGACCTTAGCTATTAGGCCAGAGTAAAAGTTAAGACCTTAACCAGTAGGCCAGAGTAAGAGTTAAGACCTTTTCCATTAGGCCAGAGTACGAGTCTAAGACCTTAGCTATTAGGCCAGAGTAAGAGTTAAGACCTTAACCAGTAGGCCAGAGTAAGAGTTAAGACCTAACCTGTATGCCATAGTACGAGTCTAAGACCTTAGCTATTAGGCCAGAGTAAGAGTTAAGACCTTAGCTATTAGGCCAGAGTAAGAATTAAGACCTTAACCAGTAGGCCAGAGTAAGAGTTAAGACCTTAACCTGTAGGCCAGAGTAAGAGTTAAGACCTTAACCTGTAGGCCATAGTACGAGTCTTAGACCTTAGCTATTAGGCCAGAGTAAGAGTTAAGACCTTAGCTATTAGGCCAGAGTAAGAATTAAGACCTTAACCAGTAGGCCAGAGTAAGAGTTAAGACCTTAACCTGTAGGCCATAGTACGAGTCTAAGACCTTAGCTATTAGGCCAGAGTAAGAGTTAAGACCTTAACCAGTAGGCCAGAGTATGAGTTAAGACCTTAACCATTAGGCCAGAGTACGAGTCTAAGACCTTAGCTATTAGGCCAGAGTAAGAGTTAAGACCTTAACCAGTAGGCCAGAGTAAGAGTCTGGCCAGAGTAAGAGTTAAGACCTTTACCATTAGGCCAGATTAAGAGTCTAAGACCTTAACCATTAAGCCAGAGTAAGAATAAAGACCTTAAACATTAGGCCAGAGAAAGAGTCTAAGACCTTAACCATTAGGCCGGAGTAAGAGCTAAGACCTTAACCATTAGGCCAGAGTAAGAGTCTAAGACCTTAACCATTAGGCCAGCGTAAGAGTTAAGACCTTAACCATTAGGCCAGGGTAAGAGTCTGGCCAGAGTAAGAGTTAAGACCTTTACCATTAGGCCAGATTAAGAGTCTAAGACCTTAACCATTAGGCCAGAGTAAGAGTTAAGACCTTAACTATTAGGCCAGAGTAAGAGTCTAAGACCTTAACCATTATGTCAGAGTAAGAGTCTAAGACCTTAGCTATTAGGCCAGACTAAGAGTTAGGACCTTAACCATTAGGCCAGAGTACGAGTCTAAGACCTTAGCTATTAGGCCAGAGTAAGAGTTAAGACCTTAACCATTAGGCCAGAGTACGAGTCTAACACCTTAGCTATTAGGCCAGAGTAAGAGTTAAGACCTTAACCATTAGGCCAGAGTATGAGTCTAAGACCTTAGCTATTAGGCCAGAGTAAGAGTTAAGACCTTAACCAGTAGGCCAGAGTAAGAGTTAAGACCTTAACCTGTAGGCCATAGTACGAGTCTAAGACCTTAGCTATTAGGCCAGAGTAAGAGTTAAGACCTTAGCTATTAGGCCTGAGTAAGAGTTAAGACCTTAACCATTAGGCCAAAGTACGAGTCTAAGACCTTAGCTATTAGGCCAGAGTAAGAATTAAGACCTTAGCTATTAGGCCAGAGTAAAAGTTAAGACCTTAACCAGTAGACAAGAGTAAGAGTTAAGACCTTAACCATTAGGCCAGAGTACGAGTCTAAGACCTTAGCTATTAGGCCAGAGTAAGAGTTAAGACCTTAACCAGTAGGCCAGTGTTAGAGTTAAGACCTTAACCATTAGGCCAGAGTACGAGTCTAAGACCTTAGCTATTAGGCCAGAGTAAGAGTTAAGACCTTAACCAGTAGGCCAGAGTAAGAGTTAAGACCTTAACCATTAGGCCAGAGTACCAGTCTAAGACCTTAGCTATTAGGCCAGAGTAAGAGTTAAGACCTTAGCTATTAGGCCAGAGTAAGAGTTAAGACCTTAACCATTAGGCCAAAGTACAAGTCTAAGACCTTAGCTATTAGGCCAGAGTAAGAGTTAAGACCTTAACCAGTAGGCCAGAGTAAGAGTTAAGAACGTAACCTGTAGGCCATAGTACGAGTCTAAGACCTTAGCTTTTAGGCCAGAGTAAGAGTTAAGACCTTAACCATTAGGCCAAAGTATGAGTTCAAGACCTTAGCTATTAGGCCAGAGTAAGAGTTAAGACCTTAGCTATTAGGCCAGAGTAAAAGTTAAGACCTTAACCAGTAGGCCAGAGTAAGAGTTAAGACCTTAACCATTAGGCCAGAGTACGAGTCTAAGACCTTAGCTATTAGGCCAGAGTAAGAGTTAAGACCGTAACCAGTAGGCCAGTGTAAGTGTTAAGACCTTAACCATTAGGCCAGAGTACGAGTCTAAGACCTTAGCTATTAGGCCAGAGTAAGAGTTAAGACCTTAACCAGTAGGCCAGAGTAAGAGTTAAGACCTTAACCATTAGGCCAGAGTACCAGTCTAAGACCTTAGCTATTAGGCCAGAGTAAGAGTTAAGACCTTAGCTATTAGGCCAGAGTAAGAGTTAAGACCTTAACCATTAGGCCAAAGTACAAGTCTAAGACCTTAGCTATTAGGCCAGAGTAAGAGTTAAGACCTTAACCAGTAGGCCAGAGTAAGAGTTAAGAACGTAACCTGTAGGCCATAGTACGAGTCTAAGACCTTAGCTTTTAGGCCAGAGTAAGAGTTAAGACCTTAACCATTAGGCCAAAGTATGAGTTCAAGACCTTAGCTATTAGGCCAGAGTAAGAGTTAAGACCTTAGCTATTAGGCCAGAGTAAAAGTTAAGACCTTAACCAGTAGGCCAGAGTAAGAGTTAAGACCTTAACCATTAGGCCAGAGTACGAGTCTAAGACCTTAGCTATTAGGCCAGAGTAAGAGTTAAGACCGTAACCAGTAGGCCAGTGTAAGTGTTAAGACCTTAACCATTAGGCCAGAGTACGAGTCTAAGACCTTAGCTATTAGGCCAGAGTAAGAGTTAAGACCTTAACCAGTAGGCCAGTGTAAGAGTTAAGACCTTGACCATTAGGCCAGAGTACGAGTCTAAGACCTTAGCTATTAGGCCAGAGTACGAGTCTAAGACCTTAGCTATTAGGCCAGAGTAAGAGTTAAGACCTTAGCTATTAGGCCAGAGTAAGAGTTAAGACCTTAGCTATTAGGCCAGAGTAAGAGTTAAGACCTTAACCAGTAGGCCAGTGTAAGAGTTAAGACCTTAACCATTAGGCCAGAGTACGAGTCTAAGACCTTAGCTATTAGGCCATAGTACGAGTCTAAGACCTTAGCTATTAGGCCAGAGTAAGATTAAAGACCTTAGCTATTAGGCCAGAGTAAGAGTTAAGACCTTAGCTATTAGGCCAGAGTACGAGTCTAAGACCTTAGCTATTAGGCCAGAGTACGAGTCTAAGACCTTAGCTATTAGGCCAGAGTAAGAGTTAAGACCTTAGCTATTAGGCCAGAGTAAGAGTTAAGACCTTAGCTATTAGGCCAGAGTACGAGTCTAAGACCTTAGCTATTAGGCCAGAGTAAGAGTTAAGACCTTAACCAGTAGGCCAGTGTAAGAGTTAAGACCTTAACCATTAGGCCAGAGTACGAGTCTAAGACCTTAGCTATTAGGCCAGAGTACGAGTCTAAGACCTTAGCTATTAGGCCAGAGTAAGAGTTAACACCTTAGCTATTAGGCCAGAGTAAGAGTTAACACCTTAGCTATTAGGCCAGAGTACGAGTCTAAGACCTTAGCTATTAGGCCAGAGTAAGAGTTAAGACCTTAGCTATTAGGCCAGAATAAGAGTTAAGACCTTAGCTATTAGGCCAGAGTAAGAGTTAAGACCTTAGCTATTAGGCCAGAGTACGAGTTTAAGACCTTAGCTATCAGGCCATAGTACGAGTCTTACACCTTAGCTATTAGGCCAGAGTAAGAGTTAAGACCTTAACCAGTACGCCAGTGTAAGAGTTAAGACCTTAACCTGTAGGCCAGAGTAAGAGTTAAGACCTTAACCTGTAGGCCATAGTAGGAGTCTAAGACCTTAGCTATTAGGCCAGAGTAAGAGTTAAGACCTTAACCAGTAGGCCAGAGTAAGAGTTAAGAACTTAACCTGTAGGCCATAGTACGAGTCTAAGACCTTAGCTATTAGGCCAGAGTAAGAGTTAAGACCTTAGCTAATAGGCCAGAGTAAGAGTTAAGACCTTAACCATTAGGCCAAAGTACGAGTCTAAGACCTTAGCTATTAGGCCAGAGTAAGAATTAAGACCTTAGCTATTAGGCCAGAGTAAAAGTTAAGACCTTAACCAGTAGACAAGAGTAACAGTTAAGACCTTAACCATTAGGCCAGAGTACGAGTCTAAGACCTTAGCTATTAGGCCAGAGTAAGAGTTAAGACCTTAACCAGTAGGCCAGTGTAAGAATTAAGACCTTAACCATTAGGCCAGAGTACGAGTCTAAGACCTTAGCTATTAGGCCAGAGTAAGAGTTAAGCCTTAACCAGTAGGCCAGAGTAAGAGTTAAGACCTTAACCATTAGGCCAGAATACGAGTCTAAGACCTTAGCTATTAGGCCAGAGTAAGAGTTAAGACCTTAGCTATTAGGCCAGAGTACGAGTCTAAGACCTTAGCTATTAGGCCAGAGTACGAGTCTAAGACCTTAGCTATTAGGCCAGAGTAAGAGTTAAGACCTTAGCTATTAGGCCAGAGTACGAGTCTAAGAACTTAGCTATCAGGCCAAAGTAAGAGTTAAGACCTTAACCATTAGGCCAGAATACGAGTCTAAGACCTTAGCTATTAGGCCAAAGTAAGAGTTAAGACCTTAACCATTAGGCCAGAGTAAGAGTTAAGACCTTAACCATTAGGCAAGAGTACGAGTCTAAGACCTTAGCTATTAGGCCAGAGTAAGAGTTAAGACCTTAACCAGTAGGCCAGAGTAAGAGTTAAGACCTTAAGCATTAGGCCAGAGTACCAGTCTAAGACCTTAGCTATTAGGCCAGAGTAAGAGTTAAGACCTTAGCTATTAGGCCAGAGTAAGAGTTAAGACCTTAACCATTAGGCCAGAGTACGAGTCTAAGACCTTAGCTATTAGGCCAGAGTAAGAGTTAAGACCTTAACCAGTAGGCCAGAGTAAGAGTTAAGAACTTAACCTGTAGGCCATAGTACGAGTCTAAGACCTTAGTTATTAGGCCAGAGTAAGAGTTGAGACCTTAGCTATTAGGCCAGAGTAAGAGTTAAGACCTTAACCATTAGGCCAAATTACGAGTCTAAGACCTTAGCTATTAGGCCAGAGTAAAAATTAAGACCTTAGCTATTAGGCCAGAGTAAAAGTTAAGACCTTAATCAGTAGACAATAGTAAGACTTAAGACCTTAACCATTAGGCCAGAGTACGAGTCTAAGACCTTAGCTATTAGGCCAGAGTAAGAGTTAAGACCTTAACCAGTAGGCCAGTGTAAGAGTTAAGACCTTAACCATTAGGCCAGAGTACGAGTCTAAGACCTTAGCTATTAGGCCAGAGTAAGAGTTAAGACCTTAACCAGTAGGCCAGAGTAAGAGTTAAGACCTTAACCATTAGGCCAGAGTACCAGTCTAAGACCTTAGCTATTAGGCCAGAGTAAGAGTTAAGACCTTAGCTATTAGGCCAGAGTAAGTGTTAAGACCTTAACCATTAGGCCAGAGTACGAGTCTAAGACCTTAGCTATTAGGCCAGAGTAAGAGTTAAGACCTTAACCAGTAGGCCAGAGTAAGAGTTAAGAACTTAACCTGTAGGCCATAGTACGAGTCTCAGACCTTAGCTATTAGGCCAGAGTAAGAGTTAAGACCTTAGCTATTAGGCCAGACTAAGAGTTAGGACCTTAACCATTAGGCCAAAGTACGAGTCTAAGACCTTAGGCCAGAGTAAGAGTTAAGACCTTATCTATTAGGCCAGAGTAAAAGTTAAGACGTTAACCAGTAGGCCAGAGTAAGAGTTAAGACCTTAACCATTAGGCCAGAGTACGAGTCTAAGACCTTAGCTATTAGGCCAGAGTAAGAGTTAAGACCTTAACCAGTAGTCCAGTGTAAGAGTTAAGACCTTAACCATTAGGCCAGAGTACCAGTCTAAGACCTTAGCTATTAGGCCAGAGTAAGAGTTAAGACCTTAGCTATTAGGCCAGAGTAAGAGTTAAGACCTTAACCATTAGGCCAGAGTACGAGTCTAAGACCTTAGCTATTAGGCCAGAGTAAGAGTTAAGACCTTAACCAGTAGGCCAGAGTAAGAGTTAAGAACTTAACCTGTAGGCCATAGTACGAGTCTCAGACCTTAGCTATTAGGCCAGAGTAAGAGTTAAGACCTTAGCTATTAGGCCAGAGTAAGAGTTAGGACCTTAACCATTAGGCCAGAGTACGAGTCTAAGACCTTAGCTATTAGACCAGAGTACGAGTCTAAGACCTTAGCTATCAGGCCATAGTAAGAGTTAAGACCTTATCTATTAGGCCAGAGTAAGAGTTAAGACCTTAACCATTAGGCCAAATTACGAGTCTAAGACCTTAGCTATTAGACCAGAGTAAAAATTAAGACCTTAGCTATTAGGCCAGAGTAAAAGTTAAGACCTTAATCAGTAGACAAGAGTAAGACTTAAGACCTTAACCATTAGGCCAGAGTACGAGTCTAAGACCTTAGCTATTAGGCCAGAGTAAGAGTTAAGACCTTAACCAGTAGGCCAGTGTAAGAGTTAAGACCTTAACCAATAGGCCAGAGTACGAGTCTAAGACCTTAGCTATTAGGCCAGAGTAAGAGTTAAGACCTTAACCAGTAGGCCAGAGTAAGAGTTAAGACCTTAACCATTAGGCCAGAGTACCAGTCTAAGACCTTAGCTATTAGGCCAGAGTAAGAGTTAAGACCTTAGCTATTAGGCCAGAGTAAGTGTTAAGACCTTAACCATTAGGCCAGAGTACGAGTCTAAGACCTTAGCTATTAGGCCAGAGTAAGAGTTAAGACCTTAACCAGTAGGCCAGAGTAAGAGTTAAGAACTTAACCTGTAGGCCATAGTACGAGTCTCAGACCTTAGCTATTAGGCCAGAGTAAGAGTTAAGACCTTAGCTATTAGGCCAGAGTAAGAGTTAGGACCTTAACCATTAGGCCAAAGTACGAGTCTAAGACCTTAGGCCAGAGTAAGAGTTAAGACCTTATCTATTAGGCCAGAGTAAAAGTTAAGACGTTAACCAGTAGGCCAGAGTAAGAGTTAAGACCTTAACCATTAGGCCAGAGTATGAGTCTAAGACCTTAGCTATTAGGCCAGAGTAAGAGTTAAGACCTTAACCAGTAGTCCAGTGTAAGAGTTAAGACCTTAACCATTAGGCCAGAGTACCAGTCTAAGACCTTAGCTATTAGGCCAGAGTAAGAGTTAAGACCTTAGCTATTAGGCCAGAGTAAGAGTTAAGACCTTAACCATTAGGCCAGAGTACGAGTCTAAGACCTTAGCTATTAGGCCAGAGTAAGAGTTAAGACCTTAACCAGTAGGCCAGAGTAAGAGTTAAGAACTTAACCTGTAGGCCATAGTACGAGTCTCAGACCTTAGCTATTAGGCCAGAGTAAGAGTTAAGACCTTAGCTATTAGGCCAGAGTAAGAGTTAGGACCTTAACCATTAGGCCAGAGTACGAGTCTAAGACCTTAGCTATTAGACCAGAGTACGAGTCTAAGACCTTAGCTATCAGGCCATAGTAAGAGTTAAGACCTTATCTATTAGGCCAGAGTAAGAGTTAAGACCTTAGCTATTAGGCCAGAGTACGATTCTAAGACCTTAGCTATTAGGCCAGAGTACGAGTCTAAGACCTTAGCTATTAGGCCAGAGTAAGAGTTAAGACCTTAACCAGTAGGCCAGAGTAAGAGTTAAGAACTTAACCTGTAGGCCATAGTACGAGTCTCAGACCTTAGCTATTAGGCCAGAGTAAGAGTTAAGACCTTAGCTATTAGGCCAGAGTAAGAGTTAGGACCTTAACCATTAGGCCAAAGTACGAGTCTAAGACCTTAGGCCAGAGTAAGAGTTAAGACCTTATCTATTAGGCCAGAGTAAAAGTTAAGACGTTAACCAGTAGGCCAGAGTAAGAGTTAAGACCTTAACCATTAGGCCAGAGTATGAGTCTAAGACCTTAGCTATTAGGCCAGAGTAAGAGTTAAGACCTTAACCAGTAGTCCAGTGTAAGAGTTAAGACCTTAACCATTAGGCCAGAGTACCAGTCTAAGACCTTAGCTATTAGGCCAGAGTAAGAGTTAAGACCTTAGCTATTAGGCCAGAGTAAGAGTTAAGACCTTAACCATTAGGCCAGAGTACGAGTCTAAGACCTTAGCTATTAGGCCAGAGTAAGAGTTAAGACCTTAACCAGTAGGCCAGAGTAAGAGTTAAGAACTTAACCTGTAGGCCATAGTACGAGTCTCAGACCTTAGCTATTAGGCCAGAGTAAGAGTTAAGACCTTAGCTATTAGGCCAGAGTAAGAGTTAGGACCTTAACCATTAGGCCAGAGTACGAGTCTAAGACCTTAGCTATTAGACCAGAGTATGAGTCTAAGACCTTAGCTATCAGGCCATAGTAAGAGTTAAGACCTTATCTATTAGGCCAGAGTAAGAGTTAAGACCTTAGCTATTAGGCCAGAGTACGATTCTAAGACCTTAGCTATTAGGCCAGAGTAAGAGCTAAGACCTTAACCAATAGGCCAGAGTAAGAGTTAAGACCTTAACCATTAGGCCAGAGTACGAGTCTAAGACCTTAGCTATTAGGCCAGAGTAAGAGTTAAGACCTTAACCAGTAGGCCAGTGTAAGAGTTAAGACCTTAACCATTAGGCCAGAGTACCAGTCTAAGACCTTAGCTATTAGGCCAGAGTAAGAGTTAAGACCTTAGCTATTAGGCCAGAGTACGAGTCTAAGACCTTAGCTATTAGGCCAGAGTACGAGTCTAAGACCTTAGCTATTAGGCCAGAGTAAGAGTTAAGACCTTAGCTATTAGGCCAGAGTAAGAGTTAAGACCTTAGCTATTAGGCCAGAGTACGAGTCTAAGACCTTAGCTATTAGGCCAGAGTAAGAGTTAAGACCTTAACCAGTAGGCCAGTGTAAGAGTTAGGACCTTAACCATTAGGCCAGAGTACGAGTCTAAGACCTTAGCTATTAGGCCAGAGTACGAGTCTAAGACCTTAGCTATTAGGCCAGAGTAAGAGTTAAGACCTTAGCTATTAGGCCAGAGTACTAGTCTAAGACCTTAGCTATTAGGCCAGAGTACGAGTCTAAGACCTTAGCTATTAGGCCAGAATAAGAGTTAAGACCTTAGCTATTAGGCCAGAGTATGAGTCTAAGACCTTAGCTATCAGGCCATAGTACGAGTCTTACACTTTAGCTATTAGGCCAGAGTAAGAGTTAAGACCCTAACCAGTACGCCAGTGTAGGAGTTAAGACGTTAACCTGTAGGCCAGAGTAAGAGTTAAGACCTTAAGCTGTAGGCCATAGTAGGAGTCTTAGACCTTAGCTATTAGGCCAGAGTAAGAGTTAAGACCTTAACCAGTAGGCCAGAGTAAGAGTTAAGACCTTAACCATTAGGCCAGAGTACGAGTCTAAGACCTTAGCTATTAGGATAGAGTAAGAGTTAAGACCTTATCTATTAGGCCAGAGTAAGAGTTAAGACCGTAACCATTAAGCCAGAGTACGAGTCTAAGACCTTAGCTATTTAGCCAGAGTAAGAGTTAAGACCTTAGCTATTAGGCCAGAGTAAGTTTTAAGACCTTAACCATTACGCCAGAGTATGAGTCTAAGACCTTAGCTATTAGGCCAGAGTAAGTGTTAAGACCTGAGCTATTATGCCAGACTGAGAGTTCAGACCTTAATCAGTAGGCCAGAGTAAGAGTTAAGACCTTAACCAGTAGGCCAGAGTAAGAGTTAAGACCTTAACCATTAGGCCAGACTACGAGTCTAAGACCTTAGCTATTAGGCCAGAGTAAGAGTTAAGACCTTAACCAGTAGGCCAGAGTAAGAGTTAAGACCTTAACCTGTAGGCCATAGTACGACTCTAAGACCTTAGCTATTAGGCCAGAGTAAGAGTTAAGACCTTAACCAGTCGGCCAGAGTAAGAGTTAAGACCTTAACCAGTAGGCCAGAGTACGAGTCTAACACCTTAGCTATTAGGCCAGAGTAAGAGTTAAGACCTTAAAGAGTAGGCCAGAGAAAGAGTTAAGACCTTAACCATTAGACCAGAGTACGAGTGTAAGACCGTAGCTATTAGGCCAGAGTAAGAGTTAAGACCTTAACCAGTAGGCCAGAGTAAGAGTTAAGACCTTAACCAGTAGGCCAGAGTACGAGTCTAAGACCTTAGCTATTAGGCCAGAGTAAGAGTTAAGACCTTAGCTATTAGGCCAGAGTAAGAGTTAAGACGTTAACCATTAAGCCAGAGTAAGAATAAAGACCTTAAACATTAGGCCAGAGAAAGAGTCTAAGACCTTAACCATTAGGCCGGAGTAAGAGCTAAGACCTTAACCATTAGGCCAGAGTAAGAGTTAAGACCTTAACCATTAGGCCAGAGTAAGAGTTAAGACCTTAACCATTATGCCAGAGTAAGAGTTAAGACCTTAGCTATTAGTAGGGGTGGGCGGAATTTGCAGAATTGCGTTACGCAAATCTCCGCGAAACGGTAAAAAATCTCCGCGAACACGCAGAAATTCCGCGAACACGCGGAATTGCTTGCTCGCGATGCTTTTTTCCTGTTCACAATTGCTGTTTGCGTGCTCGGGGAGAAATATCTCGCGAACACGCATTTTGAGATCGCGAACAAGCAAAAATTTTGCGAAATCGCGGAAAGCAGACTTTTTAGCAATTTCGCGTTCTCCGCGGAACGCGAAATTACGCAAATTCCGCAAATTCCGCGAGCGGAACGGAATTTACCGCCCAGGCCTAGCTATTAGGCCAGAGTAAGAGTTAAGACCTTAACCATTAGGCCAGAGTATGAGTCTAAGACCTTAGCTATTAGGCCAGAGTAAGAGTTAAGACCTTAACCAGTAGGCCAGAGTAAGAGTTAAGACCTTAACCATTAGTCCAGAGTACGAGTCTAAGACCTTAGCTATTAGGCCAGAGAAAGAGTTAAGACCTTAGCTATTGGGCCAGAGTAAGAGTGAAGACCTTAACCATTAGGCCAGAGTACGAGTCTAAGACCTTAGCTATTAGGCCAGAGTAAGAGTTAAGACCTTAACCATTAGGCCAGAGTACGAGTCTAAGACCTTAGCTATTAGGCCAGAGTAAGAATTAAGACCTTAGCTATTAGGCCTGAGTAAGAGTTAAGACCTTAGCTATTAGGCCAGAGTACAAGTCTAAGACCTTAGCTATTAGGCCAGAGTAAGAGTTAAGACCTTAACCAGTAGGCCAGAGTTAGAGTTAAGAACTTAACCTGTAGGCCATAGTACGAGTCTAAGACCTTAGCTATTAGGCCAGAGTAAGAGTTAAGACCTAAACCTGTAGGCCATACTATGAGTCTAAGACCTTAGCTACTAGGCCAGAGTAAGAGTTAAGACCTTAGCTATTAGGCCAGAGTAACAGCTAAGACCTTAACCAGTAGGCCAGAGTAAGAGTTAAGACCTTAACCTGTAGGCCATAGTACGAGTCTAAGACCTTAGCTATTAGGCCAGAGTAAGAGTTAAGACCATAACCAGTAGGCCAGAGTAAGAGTTAAAACCTTAACCTGTAGGCCAGAGTACGAGTCTAAGACCTTAGCTATTAGGCCAGAGTAAGAGTTAAGACCTTAGCTATTAGGCCAGAGTAAGAGTTAAGACCTTAACCATTAGGCCAGAGTACGAGTCTAAGACCTAAGCTATTCGGCCAGAGTAAGAGTTAAGACCTTAGCTATTAGGCCAGAGTAAGAGTTAAGACCTTAACCAGTAGGCGAGAGTGAGAGTTAAGACCTTAACCTGTAGGCCATAGTATGAGTCTAAGACCTTAGCTATTAGGCCAGAGTAAGAGTTAAGACCTTGGCTATTAGGCCAGAGTAAGAGTTAAGACCTTAACCAGTAGGCCAGAGTAAGAGTTAATACCTTAACCATTAGGCCAGAGTAAGAGTTAAGACCTTAACCATAAGGCCAGAGTATGAGTTTAAGACCTTAGCTATTAGGCCAGAGTAAGAGTTAAGACCTTAACCTGTAGGCCAGAGTACGAGTCTAAGACCTTAGCTGTTAGGCCAGAGTAAGAGTTAAGACCTTAACCAGTAGGCCAGAGTAAGAGTTAAGACCTTAACCTGTAGGCCATAGTACGAGTCTAAGACCTTAGCTATTAGGCCAGAGTAAGAGTTAAGACCTTAACCAGTAGGCCAGAGTAAGAGTTAAGACCTTAACCTGTAGGCCAGAGTAAGAGTTAAGACCTTAACCTGTAGGCCAGAGTATGAGTCTAAGTCCTTAGCTATTAGGCCAGGGTAAGAGTTAAGACCTTATCAGGTAGGCCAGAGTAAGAGTTAAGACCTTAGCTATTAGGCCAGAGTAAGAGTTAAGACCTTAACCTGTAGGCCAGAGTACGAGTCTAAGACCTTAGCTGTTAGGCCAGAGTAAGAGTTAAGACCTTAACCAG
The DNA here is from genome assembly GCF_964204655.1 of Triturus cristatus. Taxonomy (NCBI): domain Eukaryota; kingdom Metazoa; phylum Chordata; class Amphibia; order Caudata; family Salamandridae; genus Triturus; species Triturus cristatus. Next base: position 1,100,735,091 of record NC_140589.1, on the reverse strand, counting down.
TAGGCCAGAGTAAGAGTTAAGACCTTAACCTGTATGCCATAGTACGAGTCTAAGACCTTAGCTATTAGGCCAGAGTAAGAGTTAAGACCTTAACCAGTAGGCCAGAGTAAGAGTTAAGACCTTAACCTGTAGGCCAGAGTAAGAGTTAAGACCTTAACCTGTAGGCCAGAGTACGAGTTTAAGACCTTAGCTATTAGGCCAGGGTAAGAGTTAAGACCTTATCCAGTAGGCCAGAGTAAGAGTTAAGACCTTAGCTATTAGGCCAGAGTAAGAGTTAAGACCTTAGCTATTAGGCCAGAGTAAGAGTTAAGACCTTAAGCAGTAGGCCAGAGTAAGAGTTAAGACCTTAACCTGTAGGCCATAGTACGAGTCTAATACCTTAGCTATTAGGCCAGAGTAAAAGTTAAGACCTTAACCAGTAGGCCAGAGTAAGAGTTAAGAACTTAACCTGTAGGCCAGAGTACCAGTCTAAGACCTTAGCTATTAGGCCAGAGTAAGAGTTAACACCTTAGCTATTAGGCCAGAGTAAGGGTTAAGACCTTAACCAGTTGGCCAGAGTAAGAGTTAAGACCTTTGCTATTAGGCCAGAGTAAGAGTTAGGACCTTAACCATTAGGCCAGAGTACGAGTCTAAGACCTTAGCTATTAGACCAGAGTACGAGTCTAAGACCTTAGCTATCAGGCCATAGTAAGAGTTAAGACCTTATCTATTAGGCCAGAGTAAAAGTTAAGACCTTAGCTATTAGGCCAGAGTACGATTCTAAGACCTTAGCTATTAGGCCAGAGTACGAGTCTAAGACCTTAGCTATTAGGCCAGAGTAAGAGTTAAGACCTTAACCAGTAGGCCAGAGTAAGAGTTAAGAACTTAACCTGTAGGCCATAGTACGAGTCTCAGACCTTAGCTATTAGGCCAGAGTAAGAGTTAAGACCTTAGCTATTAGGCCAGAGTAAGAGTTAGGACCTTAACCATTAGGCCAAAGTACGAGTCTAAGACCTTAGGCCAGAGTAAGAGTTAAGACCTTATCTATTAGGCCAGAGTAAAAGTTAAGACGTTAACCAGTAGGCCAGAGTAAGAGTTAAGACCTTAACCATTAGGCCAGAGTATGAGTCTAAGACCTTAGCTATTAGGCCAGAGTAAGAGTTAAGACCTTAACCAGTAGTCCAGTGTAAGAGTTAAGACCTTAACCATTAGGCCAGAGTACCAGTCTAAGACCTTAGCTATTAGGCCAGAGTAAGAGTTAAGACCTTAGCTATTAGGCCAGAGTAAGAGTTAAGACCTTAACCATTAGGCCAGAGTACGAGTCTAAGACCTTAGCTATTAGGCCAGAGTAAGAGTTAAGACCTTAACCAGTAGGCCAGAGTAAGAGTTAAGAACTTAACCTGTAGGCCATAGTACGAGTCTCAGACCTTAGCTATTAGGCCAGAGTAAGAGTTAAGACCTTAGCTATTAGGCCAGAGTAAGAGTTAGGACCTTAACCATTAGGCCAGAGTACGAGTCTAAGACCTTAGCTATTAGACCAGAGTACGAGTCTAAGACCTTAGCTATCAGGCCATAGTAAGAGTTAAGACCTTATCTATTAGGCCAGAGTAAGAGTTAAGACCTTAGCTATTAGGCCAGAGTACGATTCTAAGACCTTAGCTATTAGGCCAGAGTAAGAGCTAAGACCTTAACCAATAGGCCAGAGTAAGAGTTAAGACCTTAACCATTAGGCCAGAGTACGAGTCTAAGACCTTAGCTATTAGGCCAGAGTAAGAGTTAAGACCTTAACCAGTAGGCCAGTGTAAGAGTTAGGACCTTAACCATTAGGCCAGAGTACGAGTCTAAGACCTTAGCTATTAGGCCAGAGTACGAGTCTAAGACCTTAGCTATTAGGCCAGAGTAAGAGTTAAGACCTTAGCTATTAGGCCAGAGTACTAGTCTAAGACCTTAGCTATTAGGCCAGAGTACGAGTCTAAGACCTTAGCTATTAGGCCAGAATAAGAGTTAAGACCTTAGCTATTAGGCCAGAGTATGAGTCTAAGACCTTAGCTATCAGGCCATAGTACGAGTCTTACACTTTAGCTGTTAGGCCAGAGTAAGAGTTAAGACCCTAACCAGTACGCCAGTGTAGGAGTTAAGACGTTAACCTGTAGGCCAGAGTAAGAGTTAAGACCTTAAGCTGTAGGCCATAGTAGGAGTCTTAGACCTTAGCTATTAGGCCAGAGTAAGAGTTAAGACCTTAACCAGTAGGCCAGAGTAAGAGTTAAGACCTTAACCATTAGGCCAGAGTACGAGTCTAAGACCTTAGCTATTAGGATAGAGTAAGAGTTAAGACCTTATCTATTAGGCCAGAGTAAGAGTTAAGACCGTAACCATTAAGCCAGAGTACGAGTCTAAGACCTTAGCTATTTAGCCAGAGTAAGAGTTAAGACCTTAGCTATTAGGCCAGAGTAAGTTTTAAGACCTTAACCATTACGCCAGAGTATGAGTCTAAGACCTTAGCTATTAGGCCAGAGTAAGTGTTAAGACCTGAGCTATTATGCCAGACTGAGAGTTCAGACCTTAATCAGTAGGCCAGAGTAAGAGTTAAGACCTTAACCAGTAGGCCAGAGTAAGAGTTAAGACCTTAACCATTAGGCCAGACTACGAGTCTAAGACCTTAGCTATTAGGCCAGAGTAAGAGTTAAGACCTTAACCAGTAGGCCAGAGTAAGAGTTAAGACCTTAACCTGTAGGCCATAGTACGAGTCTAAGACCTTAGCTATTAGGCCAGAGTAAGAGTTAAGACCTTAACCAGTCGGCCAGAGTAAGAGTTAAGACCTTAACCAGTAGGCCAGAGTACGAGTCTAACACCTTAGCTATTAGGCCAGAGTAAGAGTTAAGACCTTAAAGAGTAGGCCAGAGAAAGAGTTAAGACCTTAACCATTAGACCAGAGTACGAGTGTAAGACCGTAGCTATTAGGCCAGAGTAAGAGTTAAGACCTTAACCAGTAGGCCAGAGTAAGAGTTAAGACCTTAACCAGTAGGCCAGAGTACGAGTCTAAGACCTTAGCTATTAGGCCAGAGTAAGAGTTAAGACCTTAGCTATTAGGCCAGAGTAAGAGTTAAGACGTTAACCATTAAGCCAGAGTAAGAATAAAGACCTTAAACATTAGGCCAGAGAAAGAGTCTAAGACCTTAACCATTAGGCCGGAGTAAGAGCTAAGACCTTAACCATTAGGCCAGAGTAAGAGTTAAGACCTTAACCATTAGGCCAGAGTAAGAGTTAAGACCTTAACCATTATGCCAGAGTAAGAGTTAAGACCTTAGCTATTAGTAGGGGTGGGCGGAATTTGCGGAATTAACCTTCGCAAATTATCGCGAGAATGTTTAAAATTATCGCAAACAAGCAGAAATATCGCGAAGATGCGGAAGTTTTTTTCCGGCATGTTCGCGAGATTTTCTGCATGGTTGCGGGTCGCCAACTTACCCATGTGGTTGCTTGCGGGCGCGGCCATCTTGTTTTGAGTTGTTCTCGCGGTGCATGATCGCGAGAAGAAAGACGTGATCGCGCGACGCATGACGTCACTGCGGGCGCGAACTGTCGCGAGACAGCGCAAATGGCTAAAAACAATACAACATCTCATGGAGAACGCGACCGGATCAAGAAAACTTGTCGGCGAACGCAGGGATTCAGGTAAGGCGATCGCGCGCGCGCGAGAATGTATCATTTTACAGCGCGAGCAAGAAACAAATTATCGCCAAGCTGCGGAAACCGGAATTTTTGACATTTTCGCGCTCTCCGCGGAACGCAAAAATGTCAAATTATCGCAATTTCCGCGAACGGAACGAAATTTTTGCCCAGGCCTAGCTATTAGTAGGGGTGGGCGGAATTTGCAGAATTGCGTTACGCAAATCTCCGCGAAACGGTAAAAAATCTCCGCGAACACGCAGAAATTCCGCGAACACGCGGAATTGCTTGCTCGCGATGCTTTTTTCCTGTTCACAATTGCTGTTTGCGTGCTCGGGGAGAAATATCTCGCGAACACGCATTTTGAGATCGCGAACAAGCAAAAATTTTGCGAAATCGCGGAAAGCAGACTTTTTAGCAATTTCGCGTTCTCCGCGGAACGCGAAATTACGCAAATTCCGCAAATTCCGCGAGCGGAACGGAATTTACCGCCCAGGCCTAGCTATTAGGCCAGAGTAAGAGTTAAGACCTTAACCATTAGGCCAGAGTATGAGTCTAAGACCTTAGCTATTAGGCCAGAGTAAGAGTTAAGACCTTAACCAGTAGGCCAGAGTAAGAGTTAAGACCTTAACCATTAGTCCAGAGTACGAGTCTAAGACCTTAGCTATTAGGCCAGAGAAAGAGTTAAGACCTTAGCTATTGGGCCAGAGTAAGAGTGAAGACCTTAACCATTAGGCCAGAGTACGAGTCTAAGACCTTAGCTATTAGGCCAGAGTAAGAGTTAAGACCTTAACCATTAGGCCAGAGTACGAGTCTAAGACCTTAGCTATTAGGCCAGAGTAAGAATTAAGACCTTAGCTATTAGGCCTGAGTAAGAGTTAAGACCTTAGCTATTAGGCCAGAGTACAAGTCTAAGACCTTAGCTATTAGGCCAGAGTAAGAGTTAAGACCTTAACCAGTAGGCCAGAGTTAGAGTTAAGAACTTAACCTGTAGGCCATAGTACGAGTCTAAGACCTTAGCTATTAGGCCAGAGTAAGAGTTAAGACCTAAACCTGTAGGCCATACTATGAGTCTAAGACCTTAGCTACTAGGCCAGAGTAAGAGTTAAGACCTTAGCTATTAGGCCAGAGTAACAGCTAAGACCTTAACCAGTAGGCCAGAGTAAGAGTTAAGACCTTAACCTGTAGGCCATAGTACGAGTCTAAGACCTTAGCTATTAGGCCAGAGTAAGAGTTAAGACCATAACCAGTAGGCCAGAGTAAGAGTTAAAACCTTAACCTGTAGGCCAGAGTACGAGTCTAAGACCTTAGCTATTAGGCCAGAGTAAGAGTTAAGACCTTAGCTATTAGGCCAGAGTAAGAGTTAAGACCTTAACCATTAGGCCAGAGTACGAGTCTAAGACCTAAGCTATTCGGCCAGAGTAAGAGTTAAGACCTTAGCTATTAGGCCAGAGTAAGAGTTAAGACCTTAACCAGTAGGCGAGAGTGAGAGTTAAGACCTTAACCTGTAGGCCATAGTATGAGTCTAAGACCTTAGCTATTAGGCCAGAGTAAGAGTTAAGACCTTGGCTATTAGGCCAGAGTAAGAGTTAAGACCTTAACCAGTAGGCCAGAGTAAGAGTTAATACCTTAACCATTAGGCCAGAGTAAGAGTTAAGACCTTAACCATAAGGCCAGAGTATGAGTTTAAGACCTTAGCTATTAGGCCAGAGTAAGAGTTAAGACCTTAACCTGTAGGCCAGAGTACGAGTCTAAGACCTTAGCTGTTAGGCCAGAGTAAGAGTTAAGACCTTAACCAGTAGGCCAGAGTAAGAGTTAAGACCTTAACCTGTAGGCCATAGTACGAGTCTAAGACCTTAGCTATTAGGCCAGAGTAAGAGTTAAGACCTTAACCAGTAGGCCAGAGTAAGAGTTAAGACCTTAACCTGTAGGCCAGAGTAAGAGTTAAGACCTTAACCTGTAGGCCAGAGTATGAGTCTAAGTCCTTAGCTATTAGGCCAGGGTAAGAGTTAAGACCTTATCAGGTAGGCCAGAGTAAGAGTTAAGACCTTAGCTATTAGGCCAGAGTAAGAGTTAAGACCTTAACCTGTAGGCCAGAGTACGAGTCTAAGACCTTAGCTGTTAGGCCAGAGTAAGAGTTAAGACCTTAACCAGTAGGCCAGAGTAAGAGTTAAGACCTTAACCTGTATGCCATAGTACGAGTCTAAGACCTTAGCTATTAGGCCAGAGTAAGAGTTAAGACCTTAACCAGTAGGCCAGAGTAAGAGTTAAGACCTTAACCTGTAGGCCAGAGTAAGAGTTAAGACCTTAACCTGTAGGCCAGAGTACGAGTTTAAGACCTTAGCTATTAGGCCAGGGTAAGAGTTAAGACCTTATCCAGTAGGCCAGAGTAAGAGTTAAGACCTTAGCTATTAGGCCAGAGTAAGAGTTAAGACCTTAGCTATTAGGCCAGAGTAAGAGTTAAGACCTTAAGCAGTAGGCCAGAGTAAGAGTTAAGACCTTAACCTGTAGGCCATAGTACGAGTCTAATACCTTAGCTATTAGGCCAGAGTAAAAGTTAAGACCTTAACCAGTAGGCCAGAGTAAGAGTTAAGAACTTAACCTGTAGGCCAGAGTACCAGTCTAAGACCTTAGCTATTAGGCCAGAGTAAGAGTTAACACCTTAGCTATTAGGCCAGAGTAAGGGTTAAGACCTTAACCAGTTGGCCAGAGTAAGAGTTAAGCCCTTCACCATTAGGCCAGAGTACCAGTCTAAGACCTTAGCTATTAGACCAGAGTAAGAGTTAAGACCTTAGCTATTAGGCCAGAGTAAGAGTTAAGACCATAACCATTAGCCCAGAGTACGAGTCTAAGACCTTAGCTATTAGGCCAGAGTAAGAGTTAAGACCTTAACCAGTAGGCCAGAGTAAGAGTTAAGAACTTAACCTGTAGGCCATAGTACGAGTCTAAGACCTTAGCTATTAGGCCAGAGTAAGAGTTAAGACCTTAGCTATTAGGCCAGAGTAAGAGTTAAGACCTTAACCATTAGGCCAAAGTACGAGTCGAAGACCTTAGCTATTAGGCCAGAGTAAGAGTTAAGACCTTAGCTATTAGGCCAGAGTAAAAGTTAAGACCTTAACCAGTAGGCCAGAGTGAGAGTTAAGACCTTAACCATTAGGCCAGAGTACGAGTCTAAGACCTTAGCTATTAGGCCAGAGTAAGAGTTAAGACCTTAACCAGTAGCCCAGTGTAAGAGTTAAGACCTTAACCATTAGGCCAGAATACGAGTCTAAGACCTTAGCTATTAGGCCAGAGTAAGAGTTAAGACCTTAGCTATTAGGCCAGAGTAAGAGTTAAGACCTTAACCATTAGGCCAAAGTACGAGTCTAAGACCTTAGCTATTAGGCCAGAGTAAGAGTTAAGACCTTAGCTATTAGGCCAGAGTACGAGTCTAAGACCTTAGCTATTAGGCCAGAGTACGAGTCTAAGACCTTATCTATCAAGCCATAGTACGAGTCTTACACTATAGCTATTAGGCCAGAGTAAGAGTTAAGACCTTAACCATTAGGCCAGAATATGAGTCTAAGACCTTAGCTATTAGGCCATAGTACGAGTCTAAGACCTTAGCTATTAGGCCAGAGTAAGAGTTAAGACCATAACCAGTAGGCCAGAGTAAGAGTTAAAACCTTAACCTGTAGGCCAGAGTACGAGTCTAAGACCTTAGCTATTAGGCCAGAGTAAGAGTTAAGACCTTAGCTATTAGGCCAGAGTAAGAGTTAAGACCTTAACCATTAGGCCAGAGTACGAGTCTAAGACCTAAGCTATTCGGCCAGAGTAAGAGTTAAGACCTTAGCTATTAGGCCAGAGTAAGAGTTAAGACCTTAACCAGTAGGCGAGAGTGAGAGTTAAGACCTTAACCTGTAGGCCATAGTATGAGTCTAAGACCTTAGCTATTAGGCCAGAGTAAGAGTTAAGACCTTGGCTATTAGGCCAGAGTAAGAGTTAAGACCTTAACCAGTAGGCCAGAGTAAGAGTTAATACCTTAACCATTAGGCCAGAGTAAGAGTTAAGACCTTAACCATAAGGCCAGAGTATGAGTTTAAGACCTTAGCTATTAGGCCAGAGTAAGAGTTAAGACCTTAACCTGTAGGCCAGAGTACGAGTCTAAGACCTTAGCTGTTAGGCCAGAGTAAGAGTTAAGACCTTAACCAGTAGGCCAGAGTAAGAGTTAAGACCTTAACCTGTAGGCCATAGTACGAGTCTAAGACCTTAGCTATTAGGCCAGAGTAAGAGTTAAGACCTTAACCAGTAGGCCAGAGTAAGAGTTAAGACCTTAACCTGTAGGCCAGAGTAAGAGTTAAGACCTTAACCTGTAGGCCAGAGTATGAGTCTAAGTCCTTAGCTATTAGGCCAGGGTAAGAGTTAAGACCTTATCAGGTAGGCCAGAGTAAGAGTTAAGACCTTAGCTATTAGGCCAGAGTAAGAGTTAAGACCTTAACCTGTAGGCCAGAGTACGAGTCTAAGACCTTAGCTGTTAGGCCAGAGTAAGAGTTAAGACCTTAACCAGTAGGCCAGAGTAAGAGTTAAGACCTTAACCTGTATGCCATAGTACGAGTCTAAGACCTTAGCTATTAGGCCAGAGTAAGAGTTAAGACCTTAACCAGTAGGCCAGAGTAAGAGTTAAGACCTTAACCTGTAGGCCAGAGTAAGAGTTAAGACCTTAACCTGTAGGCCAGAGTACGAGTTTAAGACCTTAGCTATTAGGCCAGGGTAAGAGTTAAGACCTTATCCAGTAGGCCAGAGTAAGAGTTAAGACCTTAGCTATTAGGCCAGAGTAAGAGTTAAGACCTTAGCTATTAGGCCAGAGTAAGAGTTAAGACCTTAAGCAGTAGGCCAGAGTAAGAGTTAAGACCTTAACCTGTAGGCCATAGTACGAGTCTAATACCTTAGCTATTAGGCCAGAGTAAAAGTTAAGACCTTAACCAGTAGGCCAGAGTAAGAGTTAAGAACTTAACCTGTAGGCCAGAGTACCAGTCTAAGACCTTAGCTATTAGGCCAGAGTAAGAGTTAACACCTTAGCTATTAGGCCAGAGTAAGGGTTAAGACCTTAACCAGTTGGCCAGAGTAAGAGTTAAGCCCTTCACCATTAGGCCAGAGTACCAGTCTAAGACCTTAGCTATTAGACCAGAGTAAGAGTTAAGACCTTAGCTATTAGGCCAGAGTAAGAGTTAAGACCATAACCATTAGCCCAGAGTACGAGTCTAAGACCTTAGCTATTAGGCCAGAGTAAGAGTTAAGACCTTAACCAGTAGGCCAGAGTAAGAGTTAAGAACTTAACCTGTAGGCCATAGTACGAGTCTAAGACCTTAGCTATTAGGCCAGAGTAAGAGTTAAGACCTTAGCTATTAGGCCAGAGTAAGAGTTAAGACCTTAACCATTAGGCCAAAGTACGAGTCGAAGACCTTAGCTATTAGGCCAGAGTAAGAGTTAAGACCTTAGCTATTAGGCCAGAGTAAAAGTTAAGACCTTAACCAGTAGGCCAGAGTGAGAGTTAAGACCTTAACCATTAGGCCAGAGTACGAGTCTAAGACCTTAGCTATTAGGCCAGAGTAAGAGTTAAGACCTTAACCAGTAGCCCAGTGTAAGAGTTAAGACCTTAACCATTAGGCCAGAATACGAGTCTAAGACCTTAGCTATTAGGCCAGAGTAAGAGTTAAGACCTTAGCTATTAGGCCAGAGTAAGAGTTAAGACCTTAACCATTAGGCCAAAGTACGAGTCTAAGACCTTAGCTATTAGGCCAGAGTAAGAGTTAAGACCTTAGCTATTAGGCCAGAGTACGAGTCTAAGACCTTAGCTATTAGGCCAGAGTACGAGTCTAAGACCTTATCTATCAAGCCATAGTACGAGTCTTACACTATAGCTATTAGGCCAGAGTAAGAGTTAAGACCTTAACCATTAGGCCAGAATATGAGTCTAAGACCTTAGCTATTAGGCCAGAGTAAGAGTTAAGACGTTAACCATTAAGCCAGAGTAAGAATAAAGACCTTAAACATTAGGCCAGAGAAAGAGTCTAAGACCTTAACCATTAGGCCGGAGTAAGAGCTAAGACCTTAACCATTAGGCCAGAGTAAGAGTTAAGACCTTAACCATTAGGCCAGAGTAAGAGTTAAGACCTTAACCATTATGCCAGAGTAAGAGTTAAGACCTTAGCTATTAGTAGGGGTGGGCGGAATTTGCGGAATTGCGTTACGCAAATCTCCGCGAAACGGTAAAAAATCTCCGCGAACACGCAGAAATTCCGCGAACACGCGGAATTGCTTGCTCGCGATGCTTTTTTCCTGTTCACATTTGCTGTTTGCGTGCTCGGGGAGAAATATCTCGCGAACACGCATTTTGAGATCGCGAACAAGCAAAAATTTCGCGAAATCGCGGAAAGCAGACTTTTTAGCAATTTCGCGTTCTCCGCGGAACGCGAAATTACGCAAACTACGCAAATTCCGCGAGCGGAACGGAATTTACCGCCCAGGCCTAGCTATTAGGCCAGAGTAAGAGTTAAGACCTTAACCATTAGGCCAGAGTATGAGTCTAAGACCTTAGCTATTAGGCCAGAGTAAGAGTTAAGACCTTAACCAGTAGGCCAGAGTAAGAGTTAAGACCTTAACCATTAGTCCAGAGTACGAGTCTAAGACCTTAGCTATTAGGCCAGAGAAAGAGTTAAGACCTTAGCTATTGGACCAGAGTAAGAGTGAAGACCTTAACCATTAGGCCAGAGTAAGAGTCTAAGACCTTAGCTATTAGGCCAGAGTAAGAGTTAAGACCTTAACCATTAGGCCAGAGTACGAGTCTAAGACCTTAGCTATTAGGCTAGAGTAAGAATTAAGACCTTAGCTATTAGGCCTGAGTAAGAGTTAAGACCTTAGCTATTAGGCCAGAGTACAAGTCTAAGACCTTAGCTATTAGGCCAGAGTAAGAGTTAAGACCTTAACCAGTAGGCCAGAGTTAGAGTTAAGAACTTAACCTGTAGGCCATAGTACGAGTCTAAGACCTTAGCTATTAGGCCAGAGTAAGAGTTAAGACCTAAACCTGTAGGCCATACTATGAGTCTAAGACCTTAGCTACTAGGCCAGAGTAAGAGTTAAGACCTTAGCTATTAGGCCAGAGTAACAGCTAAGACCTTAACCAGTAGGCCAGAGTAAGAGTTAAGACCTTAACCTGTAGGCCATAGTACGAGTCTAAGACCTTAGCTATTAGGCCAGAGTAAGAGTTAAGACCATAACCAGTAGGCCAGAGTAAGAGTTAAAACCTTAACCTGTAGGCCAGAGTACGAGTCTAAGACCTTAGCTATTAGGCCAGAGTAAGAGTTAAGACCTTAGCTATTAGGCCAGAGTAAGAGTTAAGACCTTAACCATTAGGCCAGAGTACGAGTCTAAGACCTAAGCTATTCGGCCAGAGTAAGAGTTAAGACCTTAGCTATTAGGCCAGAGTAAGAGTTAAGACCTTAACCAGTAGGCGAGAGTGAGAGTTAAGACCTTAACCTGTAGGCCATAGTATGAGTCTAAGACCTTAGCTATTAGGCCAGAGTAAGAGTTAAGACCTTGGCTATTAGGCCAGAGTAAGAGTTAAGACCTTAACCAGTAGGCCAGAGTAAGAGTTAATACCTTAACCATTAGGCCAGAGTAAGAGTTAAGACCTTAACCATAAGGCCAGAGTATGAGTTTAAGACCTTAGCTATTAGGCCAGAGTAAGAGTTAAGACCTTAACCTGTAGGCCAGAGTACGAGTCTAAGACCTTAGCTGTTAGGCCAGAGTAAGAGTTAAGACCTTAACCAGTAGGCCAGAGTAAGAGTTAAGACCTTAACCTGTAGGCCATAGTACGAGTCTAAGACCTTAGCTATTAGGCCAGAGTAAGAGTTAAGACCTTAACCAGTAGGCCAGAGTAAGAGTTAAGACCTTAACCTGTAGGCCAGAGTAAGAGTTAAGACCTTAACCTGTAGGCCAGAGTATGAGTCTAAGTCCTTAGCTATTAGGCCAGGGTAAGAGTTAAGACCTTATCAGGTAGGCCAGAGTAAGAGTTAAGACCTTAGCTATTAGGCCAGAGTAAGAGTTAAGACCTTAGCTATTAGGCCAGAGTAAGAGTTAAGACCTTAACCTGTAGGCCAGAGTACGAGTCTAAGACCTTAGCTGTTAGGCCAGAGTAAGAGTTAAGACCTTAACCAGTAGGCCAGAGTAAGAGTTAAGACCTTAACCTGTATGCCATAGTACGAGTCTAAGACCTTAGCTATTAGGCCAGAGTAAGAGTTAAGACCTTAACCAGTAGGCCAGAGTAAGAGTTAAGACCTTAACCTGTAGGCCAGAGTAAGAGTTAAGACCTTAACCTGTAGGCCAGAGTACGAGTTTAAGACCTTAGCTATTAGGCCAGGGTAAGAGTTAAGACCTTATCCAGTAGGCCAGAGTAAGAGTTAAGACCTTAGCTATTAAGCCAGAGTAAGAGTTAAGACCTTAGCTATTAGGCCAGAGTAAGAGTTAAGACCTTAAGCAGTAGGCCAGAGTAAGAGTTAAGACCTTAACCTGTAGGCCATAGTACGAGTCTAATACCTTAGCTATTAGGCCAGAGTAAAAGTTAAGACCTTAACCAGTAGGCCAGAGTAAGAGTTAAGAACTTAACCTGTAGGCCAGAGTACCAGTCTAAGACCTTAGCTATTAGGCCAGAGTAAGAGTTAACACCTTAGCTATTAGGCCAGAGTAAGGGTTAAGACCTTAACCAGTTGGCCAGAGTAAGAGTTAAGCCCTTCACCATTAGGCCAGAGTACCAGTCTAAGACCTTAGCTATTAGGCCAGAGTAAGAGTTAAGACCTTAGCTATTAGGCCAGAGTAAGAGTTAAGACCATAACCATTAGCCCAGAGTACGAGTCTAAGACCTTAGCTATTAGGCCAGAGTAAGAGTTAAGACCTTAACCAGTAGGCCAGAGTAAGAGTTAAGAACTTAACCTGTAGGCCATAGTACGAGTCTAAGACCTTAGCTATTAGGCCAGAGTAAGAGTTAAGACCTTAGCTATTAGGCCAGAGTAAGAGTTAAGACCTTAACCATTAGGCCAAAGTACGAGTCGAAGACCTTAGCTATTAGGCCAGAGTAAGAGTTAAGACCTTAGCTATTAGGCCAGAGTAAAAGTTAAGACCTTAACCATTAGGCCAGAGTGAGAGTTAAGACCTTAACCATTAGGCCAGAGTACGAGTCTAAGACCTTAGCTATTAGGCCAGAGTAAGAGTTAAGACCTTAACCAGTAGCCCAGTGTAAGAGTTAAGACCTTAACCATTAGGCCAGAATACGAGTCTAAGACCTTAGCTATTAGGCCAGAGTAAGAGTTAAGACCTTAGCTATTAGGCCAGAGTAAGAGTTAAGACCTTAACCATTAGGCCAAAGTACGAGTCTAAGACCTTAGCTATTAGGCCAGAGTAAGAGTTAAGACCTTAGCTATTAGGCCAGAGTACGAGTCTAAGACCTTAGCTATTAGGCCAGAGTACGAGTCTAAGACCTTATCTATCAAGCCATAGTACGAGTCTTACACTATAGCTATTAGGCCAGAGTAAGAGTTAAGACCTTAACCATTAGGCCAGAATATGAGTCTAAGACCTTAGCTATTAGGCCAAAGTAAGAGTTAAGACCTTAACCATTAGGCCAGAGTAAGAGTGAAGACCTTAACCATTAGGCAAGAGTACGAGTCTAAGACCTTAGCTATTAGGCCAGAGTAAGAGTTAAGACCTTAGCTATTAGGCCAGAGTAAGAGTTAAGACCTTAACCAATAGGCCAGAGTAAGAGTTAAGACCTTCACCATTAGGCCAGAGTACGAGTCTAAGACCTTAGCTATTAGGCCAGAGTAAGAGTTAAGACCTTAACCAGTAGGCCAGAGTAAGAGTTAAGACCTTAACCATTAGGCCAGAGTACCAGTCTAAGACCTTAGCTATTAGGCCAGAGTAAGAGTTAAGACCTTAGCTATTAGGCCAGAGAAAGAGTTAAGACCTTAACCATTAGGCCAGAGTACGAGTCTAAGACCTTAGCTATTAGGCCAGAGTAAGAGTTAAGACCTTAACCAGTAGGCCAGAGTTCAGAGTTAAGAACTTAACCTGTAGGCCATAGTACGAGTCTAAGACCTTAGCTATTAGGCCAGAGTAAGAGTTAAGACCTTAGCTATTAGGCCAGAGTACGAGTTAAGACCTTAACCATTAGGCCAAAGTACGAGTCTAAGACCTTAGCTATTAGGCCAGAGTAAGAATTAAGACCTTAGCTATTAGGCCAGAGTAAAAGTTAAGACCTTAACCAGTAGACAAGAGTAAGAGTTAAGACCTTAACCATTAGGCCAGAGTATGAGTCTAAGACCTTAGCTACTAGGCCAGAGTAAGAGTTAAGACCTTAGCTATTAGGCCAGAGTAACAGCTAAGACCTTAACCAGTAGGCCAGAGTAAGAGTTAAGACCTTAACCTGTAGGCCATAGTACGAGTCTAAGACCTTAGCTATTAGGCCAGAGTAAGAGTTAAGACCATAACCAGTAGGCCAGAGTAAGAGTTAAAACCTTAAACTGTAGGCCAGAGTACGAGTCTAAGACCTTAGCTATTAGGCCAGAGTAAGAGTTAAGAACTTAGCTATCAGGCCAGAGTAAGAGTTAAGACCTTAACCAGTAGGCCAGAGTAAGAGTTAAGACCTTAACCTGTAGGCCAGAGTAGGAGTTAAGACCTAAACCTGTAGGCCATACTATGAGTCTAAGACCTTAACTAATAGGCCAGAGTAAGAGTTAAGACCTTAGCTGTTAGGCCAGAGTAAGAGTTAAGACCTTAACCAGTAGGCCAGAGTAAGAGTTAAGACCTTAACCTGTATGCCATAGTACGAGTCTAAGACCTTAGCTATTAGGCCAGAGTAAGAGTTAAGACCTTAACCAGTAGGCCAGAGTAAGAGTTAAGACCTTAACCTGTAGGCCAGAGTAAGAGTTAAGACCTTAACCTGTAGGCCAGAGTACGAGTTTAAGACCTTAGCTATTAGGCCAGGGTAAGAGTTAAGACCTTATCCAGTAGGCCAGAGTAAGAGTTAAGACCTTAGCTATTAAGCCAGAGTAAGAGTTAAGACCTTAGCTATTAGGCCAGAGTAAGAGTTAAGACCTTAAGCAGTAGGCCAGAGTAAGAGTTAAGACCTTAACCTGTAGGCCATAGTACGAGTCTAATACCTTAGCTATTAGGCCAGAGTAAAAGTTAAGACCTTAACCAGTAGGCCAGAGTAAGAGTTAAGAACTTAACCTGTAGGCCAGAGTACCAGTCTAAGACCTTAGCTATTAGGCCAGAGTAAGAGTTAACACCTTAGCTATTAGGCCAGAGTAAGGGTTAAGACCTTAACCAGTTGGCCAGAGTAAGAGTTAAGCCCTTCACCATTAGGCCAGAGTACCAGTCTAAGACCTTAGCTATTAGGCCAGAGTAAGAGTTAAGACCTTAGCTATTAGGCCAGAGTAAGAGTTAAGACCATAACCATTAGCCCAGAGTACGAGTCTAAGACCTTAGCTATTAGGCCAGAGTAAGAGTTAAGACCTTAACCAGTAGGCCAGAGTAAGAGTTAAGAACTTAACCTGTAGGCCATAGTACGAGTCTAAGACCTTAGCTATTAGGCCAGAGTAAGAGTTAAGACCTTAGCTATTAGGCCAGAGTAAGAGTTAAGACCTTAACCATTAGGCCAAAGTACGAGTCGAAGACCTTAGCTATTAGGCCAGAGTAAGAGTTAAGACCTTAGCTATTAGGCCAGAGTAAAAGTTAAGACCTTAACCATTAGGCCAGAGTGAGAGTTAAGACCTTAACCATTAGGCCAGAGTACGAGTCTAAGACCTTAGCTATTAGGCCAGAGTAAGAGTTAAGACCTTAACCAGTAGCCCAGTGTAAGAGTTAAGACCTTAACCATTAGGCCAGAATACGAGTCTAAGACCTTAGCTATTAGGCCAGAGTAAGAGTTAAGACCTTAGCTATTAGGCCAGAGTAAGAGTTAAGACCTTAACCATTAGGCCAAAGTACGAGTCTAAGACCTTAGCTATTAGGCCAGAGTAAGAGTTAAGACCTTAGCTATTAGGCCAGAGTACGAGTCTAAGACCTTAGCTATTAGGCCAGAGTACGAGTCTAAGACCTTATCTATCAAGCCATAGTACGAGTCTTACACTATAGCTATTAGGCCAGAGTAAGAGTTAAGACCTTAACCATTAGGCCAGAATATGAGTCTAAGACCTTAGCTATTAGGCCAAAGTAAGAGTTAAGACCTTAACCATTAGGCCAGAGTAAGAGTGAAGACCTTAACCATTAGGCAAGAGTACGAGTCTAAGACCTTAGCTATTAGGCCAGAGTAAGAGTTAAGACCTTAGCTATTAGGCCAGAGTAAGAGTTAAGACCTTAACCAATAGGCCAGAGTAAGAGTTAAGACCTTCACCATTAGGCCAGAGTACGAGTCTAAGACCTTAGCTATTAGGCCAGAGTAAGAGTTAAGACCTTAACCAGTAGGCCAGAGTAAGAGTTAAGACCTTAACCATTAGGCCAGAGTACCAGTCTAAGACCTTAGCTATTAGGCCAGAGTAAGAGTTAAGACCTTAGCTATTAGGCCAGAGAAAGAGTTAAGACCTTAACCATTAGGCCAGAGTACGAGTCTAAGACCTTAGCTATTAGGCCAGAGTAAGAGTTAAGACCTTAACCAGTAGGCCAGAGTTCAGAGTTAAGAACTTAACCTGTAGGCCATAGTACGAGTCTAAGACCTTAGCTATTAGGCCAGAGTAAGAGTTAAGACCTTAGCTATTAGGCCAGAGTACGAGTTAAGACCTTAACCATTAGGCCAAAGTACGAGTCTAAGACCTTAGCTATTAGGCCAGAGTAAGAATTAAGACCTTAGCTATTAGGCCAGAGTAAAAGTTAAGACCTTAACCAGTAGACAAGAGTAAGAGTTAAGACCTTAACCATTAGGCCAGAGTATGAGTCTAAGACCTTAGCTACTAGGCCAGAGTAAGAGTTAAGACCTTAGCTATTAGGCCAGAGTAACAGCTAAGACCTTAACCAGTAGGCCAGAGTAAGAGTTAAGACCTTAACCTGTAGGCCATAGTACGAGTCTAAGACCTTAGCTATTAGGCCAGAGTAAGAGTTAAGACCATAACCAGTAGGCCAGAGTAAGAGTTAAAACCTTAAACTGTAGGCCAGAGTACGAGTCTAAGACCTTAGCTATTAGGCCAGAGTAAGAGTTAAGAACTTAGCTATCAGGCCAGAGTAAGAGTTAAGACCTTAACCAGTAGGCCAGAGTAAGAGTTAAGACCTTAACCTGTAGGCCAGAGTAGGAGTTAAGACCTAAACCTGTAGGCCATACTATGAGTCTAAGACCTTAACTAATAGGCCAGAGTAAGAGTTAAGACCTTAGCTATTAGGCCAGAGTAAGAGTTAAGACCTTAACCAATAGGCCAGAGTAAGAGTTAAGACCTTAACCTGAAGGCCATAGTACGAGTCTAAGACCTTAGATATTAGGCCAGAGTAAGAGTCAAGACCTTAGCTATTAGGACAGAGTAAGAGTAAAGACCTTAACCAGTAGGCCAGAGTACGAGTCTAAGACCTTAGCTATTAGGCCAGAGTAAGAGTTAAGACCTTAACCAGTAGGCCAGAGTAAGAGTTAAGACCTTAACCTGTAGGCCATAGTACGAGTCTAAGACCTTAGCTATTAGGCCAGAGTAAGAGTTAAGACCTTAGCTATTAGGCCAGAGTAAAAGTTAAGACCTTAACCAGTAGGCCAGAGTGAGAGTTAAGACCTTAACCATTAGGCCAGAGTACGAGTCTAAGACCTTAGCTATTAGGCCAGAGTAAGAGTTAAGACCTTAACCAGTAGCCCAGTGTAAGAGTTAAGACCTTAACCATTAGGCCAGAATACGAGTCTAAGACCTTAGCTATTAGGCCAGAGTAAGAGTTAAGACCTTAGCTATTAGGCCAGAGTAAGAGTTAAGACCTTAACCATTAGGCCAAAGTACGAGTCTAAGACCTTAGCTATTAGGCCAGAGTAAGAGTTAAGACCTTAGCTATTAGGCCAGAGTACGAGTCTAAGACCTTAACTATTAGGCCAGAGTACAAGTCTAAGACCTTATCTATCAAGCCATAGTACGAGTCTTACACTATAGCTATTAGGCCAGAGTAAGAGTTAAGACCTTAACCATTAGGCCAGAATATGAGTCTAAGACCTTAGCTATTAGGCCAAAGTAAGAGTTAAGACCTTAACCATTAGGCCAGAGTAAGAGTGAAGACCTTAACCATTAGGCAAGAGTACGAGTCTAAGACCTTAGCTATTAGGCCAGAGTAAGAGTTAAGACCTTAACCAATAGGCCAGAGTAAGAGTTAAGACCTTCACCATTAGGCCAGAATACGAGTCTAAGACCTTAGCTATTAGGCCAGAGTAAGAGTTAAGACCTTAACCAGTAGGCCAGAGTAAGAGTTAAGACCTTAACCATTAGGCCAGAGTACCAGTCTAAGACCTTAGCTATTAGGCCAGAGTAAGAGTTAAGACCTTAGCTATTAGGCCAGAGAAAGAGTTAAGACCTTAACCATTAGGCCAGAGTACGAGTCTAAGACCTTAGCTATTAGGCCAGAGTAAGAGTTAAGACCTTAACCAGTAGGCCAGAGTAAGAGTTAAGAACTTAACCTGTAGGCCATAGTACGAGTCTAAGACCTTAGCTATTAGGCCAGAGTAAGAGTTAAGACCTTAGCTATTAGGCCAGAGTACGAGTTAAGACCTTAACCATTAGGCCAAAGTACGAGTCTAAGACCTTAGCTATTAGGCCAGAGTAAGAATTAAGACCTTAGCTATTAGGCCAGAGTAAAAGTTAAGACCTTAACCAGTAGACAAGAGTAAGAGTTAAGACCTTAACCATTAGGCCAGAGTATGAGTCTAAGACCTTAGCTATTAGGCCAGAGTAAGAGTTAAGACCTTAACCAGTAGGCCAGTGTAAGAGTTAAGACCTTAACCATTAGGCCAGAGTACGAGTCTAAGACCTTAGCTATTAGGCCAGAGTAAGAGTTAAGACCTTAACCATTAGGCCAGAGTACAAGTCTAAGACCTTAGCTATTAGGCCAGAGTAAGAGTTAAGACCTTAACCAGTAGGCCAGAGTAAGAGTTAAGAACGTAACCTGTAGGCCATAGTACGAGTCTAAGACCTTAGCTATTAGGCCAGAGTAAGAGTTAAGACCTTAGCTATTAGGCCAGAGTAAGAGTTAAGACCTTAACCATTAGGCCAAAGTACGAGTCTAAGACCTTAGCTATTAGGCCAGAGTAAGAGTTAAGACCTTAGCTATTAGGCCAGAGTAAAAGTTAAGACCTTAACCAGTAGGCCAGAGTAAGAGTTAAGACCTTAACCATTAGGCCAGAGTACGAGTCTAAGACCTTAGCTATTAGGCCAGAGTAAGAGTTAAGACCTTAACCAATAGGCCAGTGTAAGAGTTAAGACCTTAACCATTAGGCCAGAGTACGAGTCTAAGACCTTAGCTATTAGGCCAGAGTAAGAGTTAAGACCTTAACCAGTAGGCCAGAGTAAGAGTTAAGACCTTAACCATTAGGCCAGAGTACCAGTCTAAGACCTTAGCTATTAGGCCAGAGTAAGAGTTAAGACCTTAGCTATTAGGCCAGAGTAAGAGTTAAGACCTTAACCATTAGGCCAGAGTACGAGTCTAAGACCTTAGCTATTAGGCCAGAGTAAGAGTTAAGACCTTAACCAGTAGGCCATAGTAAGAGTTAAGAACTTAGCCTGTAGGCCATAGTACGAGTCTCAGACCTTAGCTATTAGGCCAGAGTAAGAGTTAAGACCTTAGCTATTAGGCCAGAGTAAGAGTTAGGACCTTAACCATTAGGCCAAAGTACGAGTCTAAGACCTTAGCTATTAGGCCAGAGTAAGAGTTAAGACCTTATCTATTAGGCCAGAGTAAAAGTTAAGACCTTAACCAGTAGGCCAGAGTAAGAGTTAAGACCTTAACCATTAGGCCAGAGTACGAGTCTAAGACCTTAGCTATTAGGCCAGAGTAAGAGTTAAGACCTTAACCAGTAGGCCAGTGTAAGAGTTAAGACCTTAACCATTAGGCCAGAGTACCAGTCTAAGACCTTAGCTATTAGGCCAGAGTAAGAGTTAAGACCTTAGCTATTAGGCCAGAGTAAGAGTTAAGACCTTAACCATTAGGCCAGAGTACGAGTCTAAGACCTTAGCTATTAGGCCAGAGTAAGAGTTAAGACCTTAACCAGTAGGCCAGAGTAAGAGTTAAGAACTTAACCTGTAGGCCATAGTACGAGTCTCAGACCTTAGCTATTAGGCCAGAGTAAGAGTTAAGACCTTAGCTATTAGGCCAGAGTAAGAGTTAGGACCTTAACCATTAGGCCAGAGTACGAGTCTAAGACCTTAGCTATTAGACCAGAGTACGAGTCTAAGACCTTAGCTATCAGGCCAGAGTAAGAGTTAAGACCTTATCTATTAGGCCAGAGTAAGAGTTAAGACCTTAGCTATTAGGCCAGAGTACGAGTCTAAGACCTTAGCTATTAGGCCAGAGTAAGAGTTAAGACCTTAACAAGTAGGCCAGTGTAAGAGTTAAGACCTTAACCATTAGGCCAGAGTACGAGTCTAAGATCTTAGCTATTAGGCCATATTACGATTCTAAGACCTTAGCTATTAGTCCAGAGTAAGAGTTAAGACCTTAGCTATTAGGCCAGAGTAAGAGTTAAGACCTTAGCTATTAGGCCAGAGTACGAGTCTAAGACCTTAGCTATTAGGCCAGAGTACAAGTCTAAGACCTTAGCTATTAGGCCAGAGTAAGAGTTAAGACCTTAGCTATTAGGCCAGAGTAAGAGTTAAGACCTTAGCTATTAGGCCAGAGTACGAGTCTAAGACCTTAGCTATTAGGCCAGAGTAAGAGTTAAGACCTTAACCAGTAGGCCAGTGTAAGAGTTAAGACCTTAACCATTAGGCCAGAGTACCAGTCTAAGACCTTAGCTATTAGGCCAGAGTAAGAGTTAAGACCTTAGCTATTAGGCCAGAGTAAGAGTTAAGACCTTAACCATTAGGCCAGAGTACGAGTCTAAGACCTTAGCTATTAGGCCAGAGTAAGAGTTAAGACCTTAACCAGTAGGCCAGAGTAAGAGTTAAGAACTTAACCTGTAGGCCATAGTACGAGTCTCAGACCTTAGCTATTAGGCCAGAGTAAGAGTTAAGACCTTATCTATTAGGCCAGAGTAAAAGTTAAGACCTTAACCAGTAGGCCAGAGTAAGAGTTAAGACCTTAACCATTAGGCCAGAGTACGAGTCTAAGACCTTAGCTATTAGGCCAGAGTAAGGGTTAAGACCTTAACCAGTAGGCCAGTGTAAGAGTTAAGACCTTAACCTTTAGGCCAGAGTACCAGTCTAAGACCTTAGCTATTAGGCCAGAGTAAGAGTTAAGACCTTAGCTATTAGGCCAGAGTAAGAGTTAAGACCTTAACCATTAGGCCAGAGTACGAGTCTAAGACCTTAGCTATTAGGCCAGAGTAAGAGTTAAGACCTTAACCAGTAGGCCAGAGTAAGAGTTAAGAACTTAACCTGTAGGCCATAGTACGAGTCTCAGACCTTAGCTATTAGGCCAGAGTAAGAGTTAAGACCTTAGCTATTAGGCCAGAGTAAGAGTTAGGACCTTAACCATTAGGCCAGAGTACGAGTCTAAGACCTTAGCTATTAGACCAGAGTACGAGTCTAAGACCTTAGCTATCAGGCCAGAGTAAGAGTTAAGACCTTATCTATTAGGCCAGAGTAAGAGTTAAGACCTTAGCTATTAGGCCAGAGTACGAGTCTAAGACCTTAGCTATTAGGCCAGAGTAAGAGTTAAGACCTTAACAAGTAGGCCAGTGTAAGAGTTAAGACCTTAACCATTAGGCCAGAGTACGAGTCTAAGATCTTAGCTATTAGGCCATATTACGATTCTAAGACCTTAGCTATTAGTCCAGAGTAAGAGTTAAGACCTTAGCTATTAGGCCAGAGTAAGAGTTAAGACCTTAGCTATTAGGCCAGAGTACGAGTCTAAGACCTTAGCTATTAGGCCAGAGTACAAGTCTAAGACCTTAGCTATTAGGCCAGAGTAAGAGTTAAGACCTTAGCTAATAGGCCAGAGTAAGAGTTAAGACCTTAGCTATTAGGCCAGAGTACGAGTCTAAGACCTTAGCTATTAGGCCAGAGTAAGAGTTAAGACCTTAGCTATTAGGCCAGAGTAAGAGTTAAGACCTTAGCTATTAGGCCAGAGTACGAGTCTAAGACCTTAGCTATCAGGCCATAGTACGAGTCTTACACTTTAGCTATTAGGCCAGAGTAAGAGTTAAGACCTTAACCAGTACGCCAGTGTAAGAGTTAAGACCTTAACCTGTAGGCCAGAGTAAGAGTTAAGACCTTAACCTGTAGGCCATAGTAGGAGTCTTAGACCTTAGCTATTAGGCCAGAGTAAGAGTTAAGACCTTAACCAGTAGGCCAGAGTAAGTGTTAAGACCTTAACCATTAGGCCAGAGTACGAGTCTAAGACCTTAGCTATTAGGCCAGAGTAAGAGTTAAGACCTTAGCTATTAGGCCAGAGTAAGAGTTAAGACCGTAACCATTAAGACAGAGTACGAGTCTAAGACCTTAGCTATTTAGCCAGAGTAAGAGTTAAGACCTTACCTATTAGGCCAGAGTAAGAGTTAAGACCTTAACCATTATGCCAGAGTATGAGTCTAGGACCTTAGCTATTAGGCCAGAGTAAGTGTTAAGACCTGAGCTATTATGCCAGACTGAGAGTTCAGACCTTAATCAGTAGGCCAGAGTAAGAGTTAAGACCTTAACCAGTAGGCCAGAGTAAGAGTTAAGACCTTAACCATTAGGCCAGACTACGAGTCTAAGACCTTAGCTATTAGGCCAGAGTAAGAGTTAAGACCTTAACCAGTAGGCCAGAGTAAGAGTTAAGACCTTAACCTGTAGGCCATAGTACGAGTCTAAGACCTTAGCTATTAGGCCAGAGTAAGAGTTAAGACCTTAACCAGTCAGCCAGAGTAAGAGTTAAGACCTTAACCAGTAGGCCAGAGTACGAGTCTAACACCTTAGCTATTAGGCCAGAGTAAGAGTTAAGACCTTAACCAGTAGGCCAGAGAAAGAGTTAAGACCTTAACCATTAGACCAGAGTACGAGTCTAAGACCTTAGCTATTAGGCCAGAGTAAGAGTTAAGACCTTAACCAGTAGGCCAGAGTAAGAGTTAAGACCTTAACCAGTAGGCCAGAGTACGAGTCTAAGACCTTAGCTATTAGGCCAGAGTAAGAGTTAAGACGTTAACCATTAAGCCAGAGTAAGAATAAAGACCTTAAACATTAAGCCAGAGAAAGAGTCTAAGACCTTAACCATTAGGCCGGAGTAAGAGCTAAGACCTTAACCATTAGGCCAGAGTAAGATTTAAGACCTTAACCATTAGGCCAGAGTAAGAGTTAAGACCTTAACCATTATGCCAGAGTAAGAGTCAAGATCTTAGCTATTAGGCCAGAGTAAGAGTTAAGACCTTAACCATTAGGCCAGAGTATGAGTCTAAGACCTTAGCTATTAGGCCAGAGTAAGAGTTAAGACCTTAACCAGTAGGCCAGAGTAAGAGTTAAGACCTTAACCATTAGTCCAGAGTACGAGTCTAAGACCTTAGCTATTAGGCCAGAGAAAGAGTTAAGACCTTAGCTATTGGGCCAGAGTAAGAGTGAAGACCTTAACCATTAGGCCAGAGTACGAGTCTAAGACCTTAGCTATTAGGCCAGAGTAAGAGTTAAGACCTTAACCATTAGGCCAGAGTACGAGTCTAAGACCTTAGCTATTAGGCCAGAGTAAGAATTAAGACCTTAGCTATTAGGCCTGAGTAAGAGTTAAGACCTTAGCTATTAGGCCAGAGTATAAGTCTAAGACCTTAGCTATTAGGCCAGAGTAAGAATTAAGACCTTAACCAGTAGGCCAGAGTAAGAGTTAAGAACTTAACCTGTAGACCATAGTACGAGTCTAAGACCTTAGCTATTAGGCCAGAGTAAGAGTTAAGACCTAAACCTGTAGGCCATACTATGAGTCTAAGACCTTAGCTACTAGGCCAGAGTAAGAGTTAAGACCTTAGCTATTAGGCCAGAGTAACAGCTAAGACCTTAACCAGTAGGCCAGAGTAAGAGTTAAGACCTTAACCTGTAGGCCATAGTACGAGTCTAAGACCTTAGCTATAAGGCCAGAGTAAGAGTTAAGACCATAACCAGTAGGCCAGAGTAAGAGTTAAAACCTTAACCTGTAGGCCAGAGTACGAGTCTAAGACCTTAGCTATTAGGCCAGAGTAAGAGTTAAGACCTTAGCTATTAGGCCAGAGTATGAGTTAAGACCTTAACCATTAGGCCAGAGTACGAGACTAAGACCTAAGCTATTCGGCCAGAGTAAGAGTTAAGACCTTAGCTATTAGGCCAGAGTAAGAGTTAAGACTTTAACCAGTAGGCGAGAGTGAGAGTTAAGACCTTAACCTGTAGGCCATAGTATGAGTCTAAGACCTTAGCTATTAGGCCAGAGTAAGAGTTAAGACCTTGGCTATTAGGCCAGAGTAAGAGTTAAGACCTTAACCAGTAGGCCAGAGTAAGAGTTAATACCTTAACCATTAGGCCAGAGTAAGAGTTAAGACCTTAACCATAAGGCCAGAGTATGAGTCTAAGACCTTAGCTATTAGGCCAGAGTAAGAGTTAAGACCTTAACCTGTAGGCCAGAGTACGAGTCTAAGACCTTAGCTGTTAGGCCAGAGTAAGAGTTAAGACCTTAACCAGTAGGCCAGAGTAAGAGTTAAGACCTTAACCTGTAGGCCATAGTACGAGTCTAAGACCTTAGCTATTAGGCCAGAGTAAGAGTTAAGACCTTAACAAGTAGGCCAGAGTAAGAAATAAGACCTTAACCTGTAGGCCAGAGTAAGAGTTAAGACCTTAACCTGTAGGCCAGAGTACGAGTCTAAGTCCTTAGCTATTAGGCCAGGGTAAGAGTTAAGACCTTATCCAGTAGGCCAGAGTAAGAGTTAAGACCTTAGCTATTAGGCCAGAGTAAGAGTTAAGACCTTAGCTATTAGGCCAGAGTAAGAGTTAAGACCTTAACCTGTAGGCCAGAGTACGAGTCTAAGACCTTAGCTGTTAGGCCAGAGTAAGAGTTAAGACCTTAACCAGTAGGCCAGAGTAAGAGTTAAGACCTTAACCTGTAGGCCATAGTACGAGTCTAAGACCTTAGCTATTAGGCCAGAGTAAGAGTTAAGACCTTAACCAGTAGGCCAGAGTAAGAGTTAAGACCTTAACCTGTAGGCCATAGTAAGAGTTAAGACCTTAACCTGTAGGCCAGAGTACGAGTCTAAGACCTTAGCTATTAGGCCAGGGTAAGAGTTAAGACCTTATCCAGTAGGCCAGAGTAAGAGTTAAGACCTTAGCTATTAGGCCAGAATACGAGTCTAAGACCTTAGCTATTAGGCCAGAGTAAGAGTTAAGACCTTAGCTATTAGGCCAGAGTACGAGTCTAAGACCTTAGCTATTAGGCCAGAGTAAGAGTTAAGACCTTAGCCATTAGGCCAGAGTACGAGTCTAAGACCTTAGCTATCAGGCCATAGTACGAGTCTTACACTATAGCTATTAGGCCAGAGTAAGAGTTAAGACCTTAACCATTAGGCCAGAATACGAGTCTAAGACCTTAGCTATTAGGCCAAAGTAAGAGTTAAGACCTTAACCATTAGGCCAGAGTAAGAGTTCAGACCTTAACCATTAGGCAAGAGTACGAGTCTAAGACCTTAGCTATTAGGCCAGAGTAAGAGTTAAGACCTTAGCTATTAGGCCAGAGTAAGAGTTAAGACCTTAACCAATAGGCCAGAGTAAGAGTTAAGACCTTCACCATTAGGCCAGAGTACGAGTCTAAGACCTTAGCTATTAGGCCAGAGTAAGTGTTAAGACCTTAACCAGTCGGCCAGAGTAAGAGTTAAGACCTTAACCATTAGGCCAGAGTACCAGTCTAAGACCTTAGCTATTAGGCCAGAGTAAGAGTTAAGACCTTAGCTATTAGGCCAGAGTACGAGTCTAAGACCTTAGCTATTAGGCCAGAGTACGAGTCTAAGACCTTAGCTATTAGGCCAGAGTAAGAGTTAAGACCTTAGCCATTAGGCCAGAGTACGAGTCTAAGACCTTAGCTATCAGGCCATAGTACGAGTCTTACACTATAGCTATTAGGCCAGAGTAAGAGTTAAGACCTTATCCATTAGGCCAGAATACGAGTCTAAGACCTTAGCTATTAGGCCAAAGTAAGAGTTAAGACCTTAACCATTAGGCCAGATTAAGAGTTAAGACCTTAACCATTAGGCAAGAGTACGAGTCTAAGACCTTAGCTATTAGGCCAGAGTAAGAGTTAAGACCTTAGCTATTAGGCCAGAGTAAGAGTTAAGACCTTAACCAATAGGCCAGAGTAAGAGTTAAGACCTTCACCATTAGGCCAGAGTACGAGTCTAAGACCTTAGCTATTAGGCCAGAGTAAGAGTTAAGACCTTAACCAGTAGGCCAGAGTAAGAGTTAAGACCTTAACCATTAGGCCAGAGTACCAGTCTAAGACCTTAGCTATTAGGCCAGAGTAAGAGTTAAGACCTTAGCTATTAGGCCAGAGAAAGAGTTAAGACCTTAACCATTAGGCCAGAGTACGAGTCTAAGACCTTAGCTATTAGGCCAGAGTAAGAGTTAAGACCTTAACCAGTAGGCCAGAGTAAGAGTGAAGAACTTAACCTGTAGGCCATAGTACGAGTCTAAGACCTTAGCTATTAGGCCAGAGTAAGAGTTAAGACCTTAGCTATTAGGCCAGAGTAAGAGTTAAGACCTTAACCATTAGGCCAAAGTACGAGTCTAAGACCTTAGCTATTAGGCCAGAGTAAGAATTAAGACCTTAGCTATTAGGCCAGAGTAAAAGTTAAGACCTTAACCAGTAGACAAGAGTAAGAGTTAAGACCTTAACCATTAGGCCAGAGTACGAGTCTAAGACCTTAGCTATTAGGCCAGAGTAAGAGTTAAGACCTTAACCAGTAGGCCAGTGTAAGAGTTAAGACCTTAACCATTAGGCCAGAGTACGAGTCTAAGACCTTAGCTATTAGGCCAGAGTAAGAGTTAAGACCTTAACCAGTAGGCCAGAGTAAGAGTTAAGACCTTAACCATTAGGCCAGAGTACCAGTCTAAGACCTTAGCTATTAGGCCAGAGTAAGAGTTAAGACCTTAGCTATTAGGCCAGAGTAAGAGTTAAGACCTTAACCATTAGGCCAGAGTACAAGTCTAAGACCTTAGCTATTAGGCCAGAGTAAGAGTTAAGACCTTAACCAGTAGGCCAGAGTAAGAGTTAAGAACGTAACCTGTAGGCCATAGTACGAGTCTAAGACCTTAGCTATTAGGCCAGAGTAAGAGTTAAGACCTTAGCTATTAGGCCAGAGTAAGAGTTAAGACCTTAACCATTAGGCCAAAGTATGAGTCTAAGACCTTAGCTATTAGGCCAGAGTAAGAGTTAAGACCTTAGCTATTAGGCCAGAGTAAAAGTTAAGACCTTAACCAGTAGGCCAGAGTAAGAGTTAAGAACTTAACCTGTAGGCCAGAGTACCTGTCTAAGACCTTAGCTATTAGGCCAGAGTAAGGGTTAAGACCTTAACCAGTTGGCCAGAGTAAGAGTTAAGCCCTTCACCATTAGGCCAGAGTACCAGTCTAAGACCTTAGCTATTAGGCCAGAGTAAGAGTTAAGACCTTAGCTATTAGGCCAGAGTAAGAGTTAAGACCATAACCATTAGCCCAGAGTACGAGTCTAAGACCTTAGCTATTAGGCCAGAGTAAGAGTTAAGACCTTAACCAGTAGGCCAGAGTAAGAGTTAAGAACTTAACCTGTAGGCCATAGTACGAGTCTAAGACCTTAGCTATTAGGCCAGAGTAAGAGTTAAGACCTTAGCTATTAGGCCAGAGTAAGAGTTAAGACCTTAACCATTAGGCCAAAGTACGAGTCGAAGACCTTAGCTATTAGGCCAGAGTAAGAGTTAAGACCTTAGCTATTAGGCCAGAGTAAAAGTTAAGACCTTAACCAGTAGGCCAGAGTGAGAGTTAAGACCTTAACCATTAGGCCAGAGTACGAGTCTAAGACCGTAGCTATTAGGCCAGAGTAAGAGTTAAGACCTTAACCAGTAGCCCAGTGTAAGAGTTAAGACCTTAACCATTAGGCCAGAATACGAGTCTAAGACCTTAGCTATTAGGCCAGAGTAAGAGTTAAGACCTTAGCTATTAGGCCAGAGTAAGAGTTAAGACCTTAACCATTAGGCCAAAGTACGAGTCTAAGACCTTAGCTATTAGGCCAGAGTAAGAGTTAAGACCTTAGCTATTAGGCCAGAGTACGAGTCTAAGACCTTAGCTATTAGGCCAGAGTACGAGTCTAAGACCTTATCTATCAAGCCATAGTACGAGTCTTACACTATAGCTATTAGGCCAGAGTAAGAGTTAAGACCTTAACCATTAGGCCAGAATATGAGTCTAAGACCTTAGCTATTAGGCCAAAGTAAGAGTTAAGACCTTAACCAGTAGACAAGAGTAAGAGTTAAGACCTTAACCATTAGGCCAGAGTATGAGTCTAAGACCTTAGCTATTAGGCCAGAGTAAGAGTTAAGACCTTAACCAGTAGGCCAGTGTAAGAGTTAAGACCTTAACCATTAGGCCAGAGTACGAGTCTAAGACCTTAGCTATTAGGCCAGAGTAAGAGTTAAGACCTTAACCATTAGGCCAGAGTACAAGTCTAAGACCTTAGCTATTAGGCCAGAGTAAGAGTTAAGACCTTAACCAGTAGGCCAGAGTAAGAGTTAAGAACGTAACCTGTAGGCCATAGTACGAGTCTAAGACCTTAGCTATTAGGCCAGAGTAAGAGTTAAGACCTTAGCTATTAGGCCAGAGTAAGAGTTAAGACCTTAACCATTAGGCCAAAGTACGAGTCTAAGACCTTAGCTATTAGGCCAGAGTAAGAGTTAAGACCTTAGCTATTAGGCCAGAGTAAAAGTTAAGACCTTAACCAGTAGGCCAGAGTAAGAGTTAAGACCTTAACCATTAGGCCAGAGTACGAGTCTAAGACCTTAGCTATTAGGCCAGAGTAAGAGTTAAGACCTTAACCAATAGGCCAGTGTAAGAGTTAAGACCTTAACCATTAGGCCAGAGTACGAGTCTAAGACCTTAGCTATTAGGCCAGAGTAAGAGTTAAGACCTTAACCAGTAGGCCAGAGTAAGAGTTAAGACCTTAACCATTAGGCCAGAGTACCAGTCTAAGACCTTAGCTATTAGGCCAGAGTAAGAGTTAAGACCTTAGCTATTAGGCCAGAGTAAGAGTTAAGACCTTAACCATTAGGCCAGAGTACGAGTCTAAGACCTTAGCTATTAGGCCAGAGTAAGAGTTAAGACCTTAACCAGTAGGCCAGAGTAAGAGTTAAGACCTTAACCATTAGGCCAAAGTACGAGTCTAAGACCTTAGCTATTAGGCCAGAGTAAGAGTTAAGACCTTATCTATTAGGCCAGAGTAAAAGTTAAGACCTTAACCAGTAGGCCAGAGTAAGAGTTAAGACCTTAACCATTAGGCCAGAGTACGAGTCTAAGACCTTAGCTATTAGGCCAGAGTAAGAGTTAAGACCTTAACCAGTAGGCCAGTGTAAGAGTTAAGACCTTAACCATTAGGCCAGAGTACCAGTCTAAGACCTTAGCTATTAGGCCAGAGTAAGAGTTAAGACCTTAGCTATTAGGCCAGAGTAAGAGTTAAGACCTTAACCATTAGGCCAGAGTACGAGTCTAAGACCTTAGCTATTAGGCCAGAGTAAGAGTTAAGACCTTAACCAGTAGGCCAGAGTAAGAGTTAAGAACTTAACCTGTAGGCCATAGTACGAGTCTCAGACCTTAGCTATTAGGCCAGAGTAAGAGTTAAGACCTTAGCTATTAGGCCAGAGTAAGAGTTAGGACCTTAACCATTAGGCCAGAGTACGAGTCTAAGACCTTAGCTATTAGACCAGAGTACGAGTCTAAGACCTTAGCTATCAGGCCAGAGTAAGAGTTAAGACCTTATCTATTAGGCCAGAGTAAGAGTTAAGACCTTAGCTATTAGGCCAGAGTACGAGTCTAAGACCTTAGCTATTAGGCCAGAGTAAGAGTTAAGACCTTAACAAGTAGGCCAGTGTAAGAGTTAAGACCTTAACCATTAGGCCAGAGTACGAGTCTAAGATCTTAGCTATTAGGCCATATTACGATTCTAAGACCTTAGCTATTAGTCCAGAGTAAGAGTTAAGACCTTAGCTATTAGGCCAGAGTAAGAGTTAAGACCTTAGCTATTAGGCCAGAGTACGAGTCTAAGACCTTAGCTATTAGGCCAGAGTACAAGTCTAAGACCTTAGCTATTAGGCCAGAGTAAGAGTTAAGACCTTAGCTATTAGGCCAGAGTAAGAGTTAAGACCTTAGCTATTAGGCCAGAGTACGAGTCTAAGACCTTAGCTATTAGGCCAGAGTAAGAGTTAAGACCTTAGCTATTAGGCCAGAGTAAGAGTTAAGACCTTAGCTATTAGGCCAGAGTACGAGTCTAAGACCTTAGCTATCAGGCCATAGTACGAGTCTTACACTTTAGCTATTAGGCCAGAGTAAGAGTTAAGACCTTAACCAGTACGCCAGTGTAAGAGTTAAGACCTTAACCTGTAGGCCAGAGTAAGAGTTAAGACCTTAACCTGTAGGCCATAGTAGGAGTCTTAGACCTTAGCTATTAGGCCAGAGTAAGAGTTAAGACCTTAACCAGTAAGCCAGAGTAAGTGTTAAGACCTTAACCATTAGGCCAGAGTACGAGTCTAAGACCTTAGCTATTAGGCCAGAGTAAGAGTTAAGACCTTAGCTATTAGGCCAGAGTAAGAGTTAAGACCGTAACCATTAAGCCAGAGTACGAGTCTAAGACCTTAGCTATTTAGCCAGAGTAAGAGTTAAGACCTTACCTATTAGGCCAGAGTAAGAGTTAAGACCTTAACCATTATGCCAGAGTATGAGTCTAGGACCTTAGCTATTAGGCCAGAGTAAGTGTTAAGACCTGAGCTATTATGCCAGACTGAGAGTTCAGACCTTAATCAGTAGGCCAGAGTAAGAGTTAAGACCTTAACCAGTAGGCCAGAGTAAGAGTTAAGACCTTAACCATTAGGCCAGACTACGAGTCTAAGACCTTAGCTATTAGGCCAGAGTAAGAGTTAAGACCTTAACCAGTAGGCCAGAGTAAGAGTTAAGACCTTAACCTGTAGGCCATAGTACGAGTCTAAGACCTTAGCTATTAGGCCAGAGTAAGAGTTAAGACCTTAACCAGTCAGCCAGAGTAAGAGTTAAGACCTTAACCAGTAGGCCAGAGTACGAGTCTAACACCTTAGCTATTAGGCCAGAGTAAGAGTTAAGACCTTAACCAGTAGGCCAGAGAAAGAGTTAAGACCTTAACCATTAGACCAGAGTACGAGTCTAAGACCTTAGCTATTAGGCCAGAGTAAGAGTTAAGACCTTAACCAGTAGGCCAGAGTAAGAGTTAAGACCTTAACCAGTAGGCCAGAGTACGAGTCTAAGACCTTAGCTATTAGGCCAGAGTAAGAGTTAAGACGTTAACCATTAAGCCAGAGTAAGAATAAAGACCTTAAACATTAAGCCAGAGAAAGAGTCTAAGACCTTAACCATTAGGCCGGAGTAAGAGCTAAGACCTTAACCATTAGGCCAGAGTAAGAGTTAAGACCTTAACCATTAGGCCAGAGTAAGAGTTAAGACCTTAACCATTATGCCAGAGTAAGAGTCAAGATCTTAGCTATTAGGCCAGAGTAAGAGTTAAGACCTTAACCATTAGGCCAGAGTATGAGTCTAAGACCTTAGCTATTAGGCCAGAGTAAGAGTTAAGACCTTAACCAGTAGGCCAGAGTAAGAGTTAGGACCTTAACCATTAGTCCAGAGTACGAGTCTAAGACCTTAGCTATTAGGCCAGAGAAAGAGTTAAGACCTTAGCTATTGGGCCAGAGTAAGAGTGAAGACCTTAACCATTAGGCCAGAGTACGAGTCTAAGACCTTAGCTATTAGGCCAGAGTAAGAGTTAAGACCTTAACCATTAGGCCAGAGTACGAGTCTAAGACCTTAGCTATTAGGCCAGAGTAAGAATTAAGACCTTAGCTATTAGGCCTGAGTAAGAGTTAAGACCTTAGCTATTAGGCCAGAGTATAAGTCTAAGACCTTAGCTATTAGGCCAGAGTAAGAATTAAGACCTTAACCAGTAGGCCAGAGTAAGAGTTAAGAACTTAACCTGTAGGCCATAGTACGAGTCTAAGACCTTAGCTATTAGGCCAGAGTAAGAGTTAAGACCTAAACCTGTAGGCCATACTATGAGTCTAAGACCTTAGCTACTAGGCCAGAGTAAGAGTTAAGACCTTAGCTATTAGGCCAGAGTAACAGCTAAGAAATTAACCAGTAGGCCAGAGTAAGAGTTAAGACCTTAACCTGTAGGCCATAGTACGAGTCTAAGACCTTAGCTATAAGGCCAGAGTAAGAGTTAAGACCATAACCAGTAGGCCAGAGTAAGAGTTAAAACCTTAACCTGTAGGCCAGAGTACGAGTCTAAGACCTTAGCTATTAGGCCAGAGTAAGAGTTAAGACCTTAGCTATTAGGCCAGAGTAAGAGTTAAGACCTTAACCATTAGGCCAGAGTACGAGACTAAGACCTAAGCTATTCGGCCAGAGTAAGAGTTAAGACCTTAGCTATTAGGCCAGAGTAAGAGTTAAGACCTTAACCAGTAGGCGAGAGTGAGAGTTAAGACCTTAACCTGTAGGCCATAGTATGAGTCTAAGACCTTAGCTATTAGGCCAGAGTAAGAGTTAAGACCTTGGCTATTAGGCCAGAGTAAGAGTTAAGACCTTAACCAGTAGGCCAGAGTAAGAGTTAATACCTTAACCATTAGGCCAGAGTAAGAGTTAAGACCTTAACCATAAGGCCAGAGTATGAGTCTAAGACCTTAGCTATTAGGCCAGAGTAAGAGTTAAGACCTTAACCTGTAGGCCAGAGTACGAGTCTAAGACCTTAGCTGTTAGGCCAGAGTAAGAGTTAAGACCTTAACCAGTAGGCCAGAGTAAGAGTTAAGACCTTAACCTGTAGGCCATAGTACGAGTCTAAGACCTTAGCTATTAGGCCAGAGTAAGAGTTAAGACCTTAACAAGTAGGCCAGAGTAAGAGTTAAGACCTTAACCTGTAGGCCAGAGTAAGAGTTAAGACCTTAACCTGTAGGCCAGAGTACGAGTCTAAGTCCTTAGCTATTAGGCCAGGGTAAGAGTTAAGACCTTATCCAGTAGGCCAGAGTAAGAGTTAAGACCTTAGCTATTAGGCCAGAGTAAGAGTTAAGACCTTAGCTATTAGGCCAGAGTAAGAGTTAAGACCTTAACCTGTAGGCCAGAGTACGAGTCTAAGACCTTAGCTGTTAGGCCAGAGTAAGAGTTAAGACCTTAACCAGTAGGCCAGAGTAAGAGTTAAGACCTTAACCTGTAGGCCATAGTACGAGTCTAAGACCTTAGCTATTAGGCCAGAGTAAGAGTTAAGACCTTAACCAGTAGGCCAGAGTAAGAGTTAAGACCTTAACCAGTAGGCCAGAGTACGAGTCTAAGACCTTAGCTATTAGGCCAGAGTAAGAGTTAAGACGTTAACCATTAAGCCAGAGTAAGAATAAAGACCTTAAACATTAAGCCAGAGAAAGAGTCTAAGACCTTAACCATTAGGCCGGAGTAAGAGCTAAGACCTTAACCATTAGGCCAGAGTAAGAGTTAAGACCTTAACCATTAGGCCAGAGTAAGAGTTAAGACCTTAACCATTATGCCAGAGTAAGAGTCAAGATCTTAGCTATTAGGCCAGAGTAAGAGTTAAGACCTTAACCATTAGGCCAGAGTATGAGTCTAAGACCTTAGCTATTAGGCCAGAGTAAGAGTTAAGACCTTAACCAGTAGGCCAGAGTAAGAGTTAAGACCTTAACCATTAGTCCAGAGTACGAGTCTAAGACCTTAGCTATTAGGCCAGAGAAAGAGTTAAGACCTTAGCTATTGGGCCAGAGTAAGAGTGAAGACCTTAACCATTAGGCCAGAGTACGAGTCTAAGACCTTAGCTATTAGGCCAGAGTAAGAGTTAAGACCTTAACCATTAGGCCAGAGTACGAGTCTAAGACCTTAGCTATTAGGCCAGAGTAAGAATTAAGACCTTAGCTATTAGGCCTGAGTAAGAGTTAAGACCTTAGCTATTAGGCCAGAGTATAAGTCTAAGACCTTAGCTATTAGGCCAGAGTAAGAATTAAGACCTTAACCAGTAGGCCAGAGTAAGAGTTAAGAACTTAACCTGTAGGCCATAGTACGAGTCTAAGACCTTAGCTATTAGGCCAGATTAAGAGTTAAGACCTAAACCTGTAGGCCATACTATGAGTCTAAGACCTTAGCTACTAGGCCAGAGTAAGAGTTAAGACCTTAACCTGTAGGCCAGAGTAAGAGTTAAGACCTTAACCTGTAGGCCAGAGTACGAGTCTAAGACCTTAGCTATTAGGCCAGGGTAAGAGTTAAGACCTTATCCAGTAGGCCAGAGTAAGAGTTAAGACCTTAGCTATTAGGCCAGAATACGAGTCTAAGACCTTAGCTATTAGGCCAGAGTAAGAGTTAAGACCTTAGCTATTAGGCCAGAGTACGAGTCTAAGACCTTAGCTATTAGGCCAGAGTAAGAGTTAAGACCTTAGCCATTAGGCCAGAGTACGAGTCTAAGACCTTAGCTATCAGGCCATAGTACGAGTCTTACACTATAGCTATTAGGCCAGAGTAAGAGTTAAGACCTTAACCATTAGGCCAGAATACGAGTCTAAGACCTTAGCTATTAGGCCAAAGTAAGAGTTAAGACCTTAACCATTAGGCCAGAGTAAGAGTTCAGACCTTAACCATTAGGCAAGAGTACGAGTCTAAGACCTTAGCTATTAGGCCAGAGTAAGAGTTAAGACCTTAGCTATTAGGCCAGAGTAAGAGTTAAGACCTTAACCAATAGGCCAGAGTAAGAGTTAAGACCTTCACCATTAGGCCAGAGTACGAGTCTAAGACCTTAGCTATTAGGCCAGAGTAAGTGTTAAGACCTTAACCAGTAGGCCAGAGTAAGAGTTAAGACCTTAACCATTAGGCCAGAGTACCAGACGAAGACCTTAGCTATTAGGCCAGAGTAAGAGTTAAGACCTTAGCTATTAGGCCAGAGTACGAGTCTAAGACCTTAGCTATTAGGCCAGAGTACGAGTCTAAGACCTTAGCTATTAGGCCAGAGTAAGAGTTAAGACCTTAGCCATTAGGCCAGAGTACGAGTCTAAGACCTTAGCTATCAGGCCATAGTACGAGTCTTACACTATAGCTATTAGGCCAGAGTAAGAGTTAAGACCTTAACCATTAGGCCAGAATACGAGTCTAAGACCTTAGCTATTAGGCCAAAGTAAGAGTTAAGACCTTAACCATTAGGCCAGATTAAGAGTTAAGACCTTAACCATTAGGCAAGAGTACGAGTCTAAGACCTTAGCTATTAGGCCAGAGTAAGAGTTAAGACCTTAGCTATTAGGCCAGAGTAAGAATTAAGACCTTAACCAATAGGCCAGAGTAAGAGTTAAGACCTTCACCATTAGGCCAGAGTACGAGTCTAAGACCTTAGCTATTAGGCCAGAGTAAGAGTTAAGACCTTAACCAGTAGGCCAGAGTAAGAGTTAAGACCTTAACCATTAGGCCAGAGTACCAGTCTAAGACCTTAGCTATTAGGCCAGAGTAAGAGTTAAGACCTTAGCTATTAGGCCAGAGAAAGAGTTAAGACCTTAACCATTAGGCCAGAGTACGAGTCTAAGACCTTAGCTATTAGGCCAGAGTAAGAGTTAAGACCTTAACCAGTAGGCCAGAGTAAGAGTGAAGAACTTAACCTGTAGGCCATAGTACGAGTCTAAGACCTTAGCTATTAGGCCAGAGTAAGAGTTAAGACCTTAGCTATTAGGCCAGAGTAAGAGTTAAGACCTTAACCATTAGGCCAAAGTACGAGTCTAAGACCTTAGCTATTAGGCCAGAGTAAGAATTAAGACCTTAGCTATTAGGCCAGAGTAAAAGTTAAGACCTTAACCAGTAGACAAGAGTAAGAGTTAAGACCTTAACCATTAGGCCAGAGTACCAGTCTAAGACCTTAGCTATTAGGCCAGAGTAAGAGTTAAGACCTTAGCTATTAGGCCAGAGTAAGAGTTAAGACCTTAACCATTAGGCCAGAGTACAAGTCTAAGACCTTAGCTATTAGGCCAGAGTAAGAGTTAAGACCTTAACCAGTAGGCCAGAGTAAGAGTTAAGAACGTAACCTGTAGGCCATAGTACGAGTCTAAGACCTTAGCTATTAGGCCAGAGTAAGAGTTAAGACCTTAGCTATTAGGCCAGAGTAAGAGTTAAGACCTTAACCATTAGGCCAAAGTATGAGTCTAAGACCTTAACTATTAGGCCAGAGTAAGAGTTAAGACCTTAGCTATTAGGCCAGAGTAAAAGTTAAGACCTTAACCAGTAGGCCAGAGTAAGAGTTAAGAACTTAACCTGTAGGCCAGAGTACCAGTCTAAGACCTTAGCTATTAGGCCAGAGTAAGAGTTAACACCTTAGCTATTAGGCCAGAGTAAGGGTTAAGACCTTAACCAGTTGGCCAGAGTAAGAGTTAAGCCCTTCACCATTAGGCCAGAGTACCAGTCTAAGACCTTAGCTATTAGGCCAGAGTAAGAGTTAAGACCTTAGCTATTAGGCCAGAGTAAGAGTTAAGACCATAACCATTAGCCCAGAGTATGAGTCTAAGACCTTAGCTATTAGGCCAGAGTAAGAGTTAAGACCTTAACCAGTAGGCCAGAGTAAGAGTTAAGAACTTAACCTGTAGGCCATAGTACGAGTCTAAGACCTTAGCTATTAGGCCAGAGTAAGAGTTAAGACCTTAGCTATTAGGCCAGAGTAAGAGTTAAGACCTTAACCATTAGGCCAAAGTACGAGTCGAAGACCTTAGCTATTAGGCCAGAGTAAGAGTTAAGACCTTAGCTATTAGGCCACAGTAAAAGTTAAGACCTTAACCAGTAGGCCAGAGTGAGAGT
Source organism: Triturus cristatus (assembly GCF_964204655.1). NCBI lineage: Eukaryota > Metazoa > Chordata > Amphibia > Caudata > Salamandridae > Triturus > Triturus cristatus. Next base: position 1,100,698,264 of record NC_140589.1, on the reverse strand, counting down.
TAAGACCTTAACCATTAGGCCAGAGTACGAGTCTAAGACCTTAGCTATTAGGCCAGAGTAAGAGTTAAGACCTTAACCAGTAGCCCAGTGTAAGAGTTAAGACCTTAACCATTAGGCCAGAATACGAGTCTAAGACCTTAGCTATTAGGCCAGAGTAAGAGTTAAGACCTTAGCTATTAGGCCAGAGTAAGAGTTAAGACCTTAACCATTAGGCCAAAGTACGAGTCTAAGACCTTAGCTATTAGGCCAGAGTAAGAGTTAAGACCTTAGCTATTAGGCCAGAGTACGAGTCTAAGACCTTAGCTATTAGGCCAGAGTACGAGTCTAAGACCTTATCTATCAAGCCATAGTACGAGTCTTACACTATAGCTATTAGGCCAGAGTAAGAGTTAAGACCTTAACCATTAGGCCAGAATATGAGTCTAAGACCTTAGCTATTAGGCCAAAGTAAGAGTTAAGACCTTAACCATTAGGCCAGAGTAAGAGTTAAGACCTTAACCATTAGGCAAGAGTACGAGTCTAAGACCTTAGCTATTAGGCCAGAGTAAGAGTTAAGACCTTAGCTATTAGGCCAGAGTAAGAGTTAAGACCTTAACCAATAGGCCAGAGTAAGAGTTAAGACCTTCACCATTAGGCCAGAGTACGAGTCTAAGACCTTAGCTATTAGGCCAGAGTAAGAGTTAAGACCTTAACCAGTAGGCCAGAGTAAGAGTTAAGACCTTAACCATTAGGCCAGAGTACCAGTCTAAGACCTTAGCTATTAGGCCAGAGTAAGAGTTAAGACCTTAGCTATTAGGCCAGAGAAAGAGTTAAGACCTTAACCATTAGGCCAGAGTACGAGTCTAAGACCTTAGCTATTAGGCCAGAGTAAGAGTTAAGACCTTAACCAGTAGGCCAGAGTAAGAGTTAAGAACTTAACCTGTAGGCCATAGTACGAGTCTAAGACCTTAGCTATTAGGCCAGAGTAAGAGTTAAGACCTTAGCTATTAGGCCAGAGTAAGAGTTAAGACCTTAACCATTAGGCCAAAGTACGAGTCTAAGACCTTAGCTATTAGGCCAGAGTAAGAATTAAGACCTTAGCTATTAGGCCATAGTAAAAGTTAAGACCTTAACCAGTAGACAAGAGTAAGAGTTAAGACCTTAACCATTAGGCCAGAGTATGAGTCTAAGACCTTAGCTATTAGGCCAGAGTAAGAGTTAAGACCTTAACCAGTAGGCCAGTGTAAGAGTTAAGACCTTAACCATTAGGCCAGAGTACGAGTCTAAGACCTTAGCTATTAGGCCAGAGTAAGAGTTAAGACCTTAACCATTAGGCCAGAGTACAAGTCTAAGACCTTAGCTATTAGGCCAGAGTAAGAGTTAAGACCTTAACCAGTAGGCCAGAGTAAGAGTTAAGAACGTAACCTGTAGGCCATAGTACGAGTCTAAGACCTTAGCTATTAGGCCAGAGTAAGAGTTAAGACCTTAGCTATTAGGCCAGAGTAAGAATTAAGACCTTAACCAGTAGGCCAGAGTAAGAGTTAAGACCTTAACCAGTAGGCCAGAGTAAGAGTTAAGACCTTAACCTGTAGGCCAGAGTAAGAGTTAAGACCTAACCTGTATGCCATAGTACGAGTCTAAGGCCTTAGCTATTAGGCCAGAGTAAGAGTTAAGACCTTAGCTATACGGCCAGAGTAAGAATTAAGACCTTAACCAGTAGGCCAGAGTAAGAGTTAAGACCTTAACCAGTAGGCCAGAGTAAGAGTTAAGACCTTAACCTGTAGGCCAGAGTAAGAGTTAAGACCTTAGCTATTGGGCCAGAGTAAGAGTTAAGACCTTAACCATTAGGCCAGAGTACGAGTCTAAGACCTTAGCTATTAGGCCAGAGTACAAGTCTAAGACCTTAGCTATTAGGCCAGAGTAAGAGTTAAGACCTTAGCTATTAGGCCAGAGTACTAGTCTAAGACCTTAGCTATTAGGCCAGAGTACGAGTCTAAGACCTTAGCTATTAGGCCAGAATAAGAGTTAAGACCTTAGCTATTAGGCCAGAGTACGAGTCTAAGACCTTAGCTATCAGGCCATAGTACGAGTCTTACACTTTAGCTATTAGGCCAGAGTAAGAGTTAAGACCTTAACCAGTACGCCAGTGTAGGAGTTAAGACGTTAACCTGTAGGCCAGAGTAAGAGTTAAGACCTTAACCTGTAGGCCATAGTAGGAGTCTTAGACCTTAGCTATTAGGCCAGAGTAAGAGTTAAGACCTTAACCAGTAGGCCAGAGTAAGAGTTAAGACCTTAACCATTAGGCCAGAGTACGAGTCTAAGACCTTAGCTATTAGGATAGAGTAAGAGTTAAGACCTTATCTATTAGGCCAGAGTAAGAGTTAAGACCGTAACCATTAAGCCAGAGTACGAGTCTAAGACCTTAGCTATTTAGCCAGAGTAAGAGTTAAGACCTTAGCTATTAGGCCAGAGTAAGAGTTAAGACCTTAACCATTACGCCTGAGTATGAGTCTAAGACCTTAGCTATTAGGCCAGAGTAAGTGTTAAGACCTGAGCTATTATGCCAGACTGAGAGTTCAGACCTTAATCAGTAGGCCAGAGTAAGAGTTAAGACCTTAACCAGTAGGCAAGAGTAAGAGTTAAGACCTTAACCATTAGGCCAGACTACGAGTCTAAGACCTTAGCTATTAGGCCAGAGTAAGAGTTAAGACCTTAACCAGTAGGCCAGAGTAAGAGTTAAGACCTTATCCTGTAGGCCATAGTACGAGTCTAAGACCTTAGCTATTAGGCCAGAGTAAGAGTTAAGACCTTAACCAGTCGGCCAGAGTAAGAGTTAAGACCTTAACCAGTAGGCCAGAGTACGAGTCTAACACCTTATCTATTAGGCCAGAGTAAGAGTTAAGACCTTAAAGAGTAGGCCAGAGAAAGAGTTAAGACCTTAACCATTAGACCAGAGTACGAGTGTAAGACCGTAGCTATTAGGCAAGAGTAAGAGTTAAGACCTTAACCAGTAGGCCAGAGTAAGAGTTAAGACCTTAACCAGTAGGCCAGAGTACGAGTCTAAGACCTTAGCTATTAGGCCAGAGTAAGAGTTAAGACCTTAGCTATTAGGCCAGAGTAAGAGTTAAGACCTTAACCATTATGCCAGAGTAAGAGTTAAGACCTTAGCTATTAGGCCAGAGTAAGAGTTAAGACCTTAACCATTAGGCCAGAGTATGAGTCTAAGACCTTAGCTATTAGGCCAGAGTAAGAGTTAAGACCTTAACCAGTAGGCCAGAGTAAGAGTTAAGACCTTAACCATTAGTCCAGAGTACGAGTCTAAGACCTTAGCTATTAGGCCAGAGAAAGAGTTAAGACCTTAGCTATTGGGCCAGAGTAAGAGTGAAGACCTTAACCATTAGGCCAGAGTACGAGTCTAAGACCTTAGCTATTAGGCCAGAGTAAGAGTTAAGACCTTAACCATTAGGCCAGAGTACGAGTCTAAGACCTTAGCTATTAGGCCAGAGTAAGAATTAAGACCTTAGCTATTAGGCCTGAGTAAGAGTTAAGACCTTAGCTATTAGGCCAGAGTACAAGTCTAAGACCTTAGCTATTAGGCCAGAGTAAGAGTTAAGACCTTAACCAGTAGGCCAGAGTTAGAGTTAAGAACTTAACCTGTAGGCCATAGTACGAGTCTAAGACCTTAGCTATTAGGCCAGAGTAAGAGTTAAGACCTAAACCTGTAGGCCATACTATGAGTCTAAGACCTTAGCTACTAGGCCAGAGTAAGAGTTAAGACCTTAGCTATTAGGCCAGAGTAACAGCTAAGACCTTAACCAGTAGGCCAGAGTAAGAGTTAAGACCTTAACCTGTAGGCCATAGTACGAGTCTAAGACCTTAGCTATTAGGCCAGAGTAAGAGTTAAGACCATAACCAGTAGGCCAGAGTAAGAGTTAAAACCTTAAACTGTAGGCCAGAGTACGAGTCTAAGACCTTAGCTATTAGGCCAGAGTAAGAGTTAAGACCTTAGCTATTAGGCCAGAGTAAGAGTTAAGACCTTAACCATTAGGCCAGAGAACGAGTCTAAGACCTAAGCTATTTGGCCAGAGTAAGAGTTAAGACCTTAGCTATTAGGCCAGAGTAAGAGTTAAGACCTTAACCAGTAGGCGAGAGTGAGAGTTAAGACCTTAACCTGTAGGCCATAGTATGAGTCTAAGACCTTAGCTATTAGGCCAGAGTAAGAGTTAAGACCTTGGCTATTAGGCCAGAGTAAGAGTTAAGACCTTAACCAGTAGGCCAGAGTAAGAGTTAATACCTTAACCATTAGGCCAGAGTAAGAGTTAAGACCTTAACCATAAGGCCAGAGTATGAGTCTAAGACCTTAGCTATTAGGCCAGAGTAAGAGTTAAGACCTTAACCTGTAGGCCAGAGTACGAGTCTAAGACCTTAGCTGTTAGGCCAGAGTAAGAGTTAAGACCTTAACCAGTAGGCCAGAGTAAGAGTTAAGACCTTAACCTGTAGGCCATAGTACGAGTCTAAGACCTTAGCTATTAGGCCAGAGTAAGAGTTAAGACCTTAACCAGTAGGCCAGAGTAAGAGTTAAGACCTTAACCTGTAGGCCAGAGTAAGAGTTAAGACCTTAACCTGTAGGCCAGAGTATGAGTCTAAGTCCTTAGCTATTAGGCCAGGGTAAGAGTTAAGACCTTATCCAGTAGGCCAGAGTAAGAGTTAAGACCTTAGCTATTAGGCCAGAGTAAGAGTTAAGACCTTAGCTATTAGGCCAGAGTAAGAGTTAAGACCTTAACCTGTAGGCCAGAGTACGAGTCTAAGACCTTAGCTGTTAGGACAGAGTAAGAGTTAAGACCTTAACCAGTAGGCCAGAGTAAGAGTTAAGACCTTAACCTGTATGCCATAGTACGAGTCTAAGACCTTAGCTATTAGGCCAGAGTAAGAGTTAAGACCTTAACCAGTAGGCCAGAGTAAGAGTTAAGACCTTAACCTGTAGGCCAGAGTAAGAGTTAAGACCTTAACCTGTAGGCCAGAGTACGAGTCTAAGACCTTAGCTATTAGGCCAGGGTAAGAGTTAAGACCTTATCCAGTAGGCCAGAGTAAGAGTTAAGACCTTAGCTATTAGGCCAGAGTAAGAGTTAAGACCTTAGCTATTAGGCCAGAGTAAGAGTTAAGACCTTAAGCAGTAGGCCAGAGTAAGAGTTAAGACCTTAACCTGTAGGCCATAGTACGAGTCTAATACCTTAGCTATTAGGCCAGAGTAAAAGTTAAGACCTTAACCAGTAGGCCAGAGTAAGAGTTAAGAACTTAACCTGTAGGCCAGAGTACCAGTCTAAGACCTTAGCTATTAGGCCAGAGTAAGAGTTAACACCTTAGCTATTAGGCCAGAGTAAGGGTTAAGACCTTAACCAGTTGGCCAGAGTAAGAGTTAAGCCCTTCACCATTAGGCCAGAGTACCAGTCTAAGACCTTAGCTATTAGGCCAGAGTAAGAGTTAAGACCTTAGCTATTAGGCCAGAGTAAGAGTTAAGACCATAACCATTAGCTCAGAGTACGAGTCTAAGACCTTAGCTATTAGGCCAGAGTAAGAGTTAAGACCTTAACCAGTAGGCCAGAGTAAGAGTTAAGAACTTAACCTGTAGGCCATAGTACGAGTCTAAGACCTTAGCTATTAGGCCAGAGTAAGAGTTAAGACCTTAGCTATTAGGCCAGAGTAAGAGTTAAGACCTTAACCATTAGGCCAAAGTACGAGTCTAAGACCTTAGCTATTAGGCCAGAGTAAGAGTTAAGACCTTAGCTATTAGGCCAGAGTACGAGTCTAAGACCTTAGCTATTAGGCCAGAGTACGAGTCTAAGACCTTATCTATCAAGCCATAGTACGAGTCTTACAGTATAGCTATTAGGCCAGAGTAAGAGTTAAGACCTTAACCATTAGGCCAGAATATGAGTCTAAGACCTTAGCTATTAGGCCAAAGTAAGAGTTAAGACCTTAACCATTAGGCCAGAGTAAGAGTGAAGACCTTAACCATTAGGCAAGAGTACGAGTCTAAGACCTTAGCTATTAGGCCAGAGTAAGAGTTAAGACCTTAGCTATTAGGCCAGAGTAAGAGTTAAGACCTTAACCAATAGGCCAGAGTAAGAGTTAAGACCTTCACCATTAGGCCAGAGTACGAGTCTAAGACCTTAGCTATTAGGCCAGAGTAAGAGTTAAGACCTTAACCAGTAGGCCAGAGTAAGAGTTAAGACCTTAACCATTAGGCCAGAGTACCAGTCTAAGACCTTAGCTATTAGGCCAGAGTAAGAGTTAAGACCTTAGCTATTAGGCCAGAGAAAGAGTTAAGACCTTAACCATTAGGCCAGAGTACGAGTCTAAGACCTTAGCTATTAGGCCAGAGTAAGAGTTAAGACCTTAACCAGTAGGCCAGAGTAAGAGTTAAGAACTTAACCTGTAGGCCATAGTACGAGTCTAAGACCTTAGCTATTAGGCCAGAGTAAGAGTTAAGACCTTAGCTATTAGGCCAGAGTACGAGTTAAGACCTTAGCTATTAGGCCAGAGTAAAAGTTAAGACCTTAACCAGTAGACAAGAGTAAGAGTTAAGACCTTAACCATTAGGCCAGAGTATGAGTCTAAGACCTTAGCTATTAGGCCAGAGTAAGAGTTAAGACCTTAACCAGTAGGCCAGTGTAAGAGTTAAGACCTTAACCATTAGGCCAGAGTACCAGTCTAAGACCTTAGCTATTAGGCCAGAGTAAGAGTTAAGACCTTAGCTATTAGGCCAGAGTAAGAGTTAAGACCTTAACCATTAGGCCAGAGTACAAGTCTAAGACCTTAGCTATTAGGCCAGAGTAAGAGTTAAGACCTTAACCAGTAGGCCAGAGTAAGAGTTAAGAACGTAACCTGTAGGCCATAGTACGAGTCTAAGACCTTAGCTATTAGGCCAGAGTAAGAGTTAAGACCTTAGCTATTAGGCCAGAGTAAGAGTTAAGACCTTAACCATTAGGCCAGAGTAAAAGTTAAGACCTTAACCAGTAGGCCAGAGTAAGAGTTAAGAACTTAACCTGTAGGCCAGAGTACCAGTCTAAGACCTTAGCTATTAGGCCAGAGTAAGAGTTAACACCTTAGCTATTAGGCCAGAGTAAGGGTTAAGACCTTAACCAGTTGGCCAGAGTAAGAGTTAAGCCCTTCACCATTAGGCCAGAGTACCAGTCTAAGACCTTAGCTATTAGGCCAGAGTAAGAGTTAAGACCTTAGCTATTAGGCCAGAGTAAGAGTTAAGACCATAACCATTAGCCCAGAGTACGAGTCTAAGACCTTAGCTATTAGGCCAGAGTAAGAGTTAAGACCTTAACCAGTAGGCCAGAGTAAGAGTTAAGAACTTAACCTGTAGGCCATAGTACGAGTCTAAGACCTTAGCTATTAGGCCAGAGTAAGAGTTAAGACCTTAGCTATTAGGCCAGAGTAAGAGTTAAGACCTTAACCATTAGGCCAAAGTACGAGTCGAAGACCTTAGCTATTAGGCCAGAGTAAGAGTTAAGACCTTAGCTATTAGGTCAGAGTAAAAGTTAAGACCTTAACCAGTAGGCCAGAGTGAGAGTTAAGACCTTAACCATTAGGCCAGAGTACGAGTCTAAGACCTTAGCTATTAGGCCAGAGTAATAGTTAAGACCTTAACCAGTAGCCCAGTGTAAGAGTTAAGACCTTAACCATTAGGCCAGAATACGAGTCTAAGACCTTAGCTATTAGGCCAGAGTAAGAGTTAAGACCTTAGCTATTAGGCCAGAGTAAGAGTTAAGACCTTAACCATTAGGCCAAAGTACGAGTCTAAGACCTTAGCTATTAGGCCAGAGTAAGAGTTAAGACCTTAGCTATTAGGCCAGAGTACGAGTCTAAGACCTTAGCTATTAGGCCAGAGTACGAGTCTAAGACCTTATCTATCAAGCCATAGTACGAGTCTTACACTATAGCTATTAGGCCAGAGTAAGAGTTAAGACCTTAACCATTAGGCCAGAATATGAGTCTAAGACCTTAGCTATTAGGCCAAAGTAAGAGTTAAGACCTTAACCATTAGGCCAGAGTAAGAGTTAAGACCTTAACCATTAGGCAAGAGTACGAGTCTAAGACCTTAGCTATTAGGCCAGAGAAAGAGTTACGACCTTAGCTATTAGGCCAGAGTAAGAGTTAAGACCTTAACCAATAGGCCAGAGTAAGAGTTAAGACCTTCACCATTAGGCCAGAGTACGAGTCTAAGACCTTAGCTATTAGGCCAGAGTAAGAGTTAAGACCTTAACCAGTAGGCCAGAGTAAGAGTTAAGACCTTAACCATTAGGCCAGAGTACCAGTCTAAGACCTTAGCTATTAGGCCAGAGTAAGAGTTAAGACCTTAGCTATTAGGCCAGAGAAAGAGTTAAGACCTTAACCATTAGGCCAGAGTACGAGTCTAAGACCTTAGCTATTAGGCCAGAGTAAGAGTTAAGACCTTAACCAGTAGGCCAGAGTAAGAGTTAAGAACTTAACCTGTAGGCCATAGTACGAGTCTAAGACCTTAGCTATTAGGGCAGAGTAAGAGTTAAGACCTTAGCTATTAGGCCAGAGTAAGAGTTAAGACCTTAATCATTAGGCCAAAGTACGAGTCTAAGACCTTAGCTATTAGGCCAGAGTAAGAATTAAGACCTTAGCTATTAGGCCAGAGTAAAAGTTAAGACCTTAACCAGTAGACAAGAGTAAGAGTTAAGACCTTAACCATTAGGCCAGAGTATGAGTCTAAGACCTTAGCTATTAGGCCAGAGTAAGAGTTAAGACCTTAACCAGTAGGCCAGTGTAAGAGTTAAGACCTTAACCATTAGGCCAGAGTACGAGTCTAAGACCTTAGCTATTAGGCCAGAGTAAGAGTTAAGACCTTAACCATTAGGCCAGAGTACAAGTCTAAGACCTTAGCTATTAGGCCAGAGTAAGAGTTAAGACCTTAACCAGTAGGCCAGAGTAAGAGTTAAGAACGTAACCTGTAGGCCATAGTACGAGTCTAAGACCTTAGCTATTAGGCCAGAGTAAGAGTTAAGACCTTAGCTATTAGGCCAGAGTAAGAATTAAGACCTTAACCAGTAGGCCAGAGTAAGAGGTAAGACCTTAACCAGTAGGCCAGAGTAAGAGTTAAGACCTTAACCTGTAGGCCAGAGTAAGAGTTAAGACCTAACCTGTATGCCATAGTACGAGTCTAAGACCTTAGCTATTAGGCCAGAGTAAGAGTTAAGACCTTAGCTATACGGCCAGAGTAAGAATTAAGACCTTAACCAGTAGGCCAGAGTAAGAGTTAAGACCTTAACCAGTAGGCCAGAGTAAGAGTTAAGACCTTAACCTGTAGGCCAGAGTAAGAGTTAAGACCTTAGCTATTGGGCCAGAGTAAGAGTTAAGACCTTAACCATTAGGCCAGAGTACGAGTCTAAGACCTTAGCTATTAGGCCAGAGTACAAGTCTAAGACCTTAGCTATTAGGCCAGAGTAAGAGTTAAGACCTTAGCTATTAGGCCAGAGTACTAGTCTAAGACCTTAGCTATTAGGCCAGAGTACGAGTCTAAGACCTTAGCTATTAGGCCAGAATAAGAGTTAAGACCTTAGCTATTAGGCCAGAGTACGAGTCTAAGACCTTAGCTATCAGGCCATAGTACGAGTCTTACACTTTAGCTATTAGGCCAGAGTAAGAGTTAAGACCTTAACCAGTACGCCAGTGTAGGAGTTAAGACGTTAACCTGTAGGCCAGAGTAAGAGTTAAGACCTTAACCTGTAGGCCATAGTAGGAGTCTTAGACCTTAGCTATTAGGCCAGAGTAAGAGTTAAGACCTTAACCAGTAGGCCAGAGTAAGAGTTAAGACCTTAACCATTAGGCCAGAGTACGAGTCTAAGACCTTAGCTATTAGGATAGAGTAAGAGTTAAAACCTTATCTATTAGGCCAGAGTAAGAGTTAAGACCGTAACCATTAAGCCAGAGTACGAGTCTAAGACCTTAGCTATTTAGCCAGAGTAAGAGTTAAGACCTTAGCTATTAGGCCAGAGTAAGAGTTAAGACCTTAACCATTACGCCAGAGTATGAGTCTAAGACCTTAGCTATTAGGCCAGAGTAAGTGTTAAGACCTGAGCTATTATGCCAGACTGAGAGTTCAGACCTTAATCAGTAGGCCAGAGTAAGAGTTAAGACCTTAACCAGTAGGCAAGAGTAAGAGTTAAGACCTTAACCATTAGGCCAGACTACGAGTCTAAGACCTTAGCTATTAGGCCAGAGTAAGAGTTAAGACCTTAACCAGTAGGCCAGAGTAAGAGTTAAGACCTTAACCTGTAGGCCATAGTACGAGTCTAAGACCTTAGCTATTAGGCCAGAGTAAGAGTTAAGACCTTAACCAGTCGGCCAGAGTAAGAGTTAAGACCTTAACCAGTAGGCCAGAGTACGAGTCTAACACCTTATCTATTAGGCCAGAGTAAGAGTTAAGACCTTAAAGAGTAGGCCAGAGAAAGAGTTAAGACCTTAACCATTAGACCAGAGTACGAGTGTAAGACCGTAGCTATTAGGCCAGAGTAAGAGTTAAGACCTTAACCAGTAGGCCAGAGTAAGAGTTAAGACCTTAACCAGTAGGCCAGAGTACGAGTCTAAGACCTTAACCATTAGGCCAGACTACGAGTCTAAGACCTTAGCTATTAGGCCAGAGTAAGAGTTAAGACCTTAGCTATTAGGCCAGAGTAAGAGTTAAGACCTTAACCATTATGCCAGAGTAAGAGTTAAGACCTTAGCTATTAGGCCAGAGTAAGAGTTAAGACCTTAACCATTAGGCCAGAGTATGAGTCTAAGACCTTAGCTATTAGGCCAGAGTAAGAGTTAAGACCTTAACCATTAGGCCAGAGTATGAGTCTAAGACCTTAGCTATTAGGCCAGAGTAAGTGTTAAGACCTGAGCTATTATGCCAGACTGAGAGTTCAGACCTTAATCAGTAGGCCAGAGTAAGAGTTAAGACCTTAACCAGTAGGCAAGAGTAAGAGTTAAGACCTTAACCATTAGGCCAGACTACGAGTCTAAGACCTTAGCTATTAGGCCAGAGTAAGAGTTAAGACCTTAGCTATTAGGCCAGAGTAAGAGTTAAGACCTTAACCATTATGCCAGAGTAAGAGTTAAGACCTTAGCTATTAGGCCAGAGTAAGAGTTAAGACCTTAACCATTAGGCCAGAGTATGAGTCTAAGACCTTAGCTATTAGGCCAGAGTAAGAGTTAAGACCTTAACCAGTAGGCCAGAGTAAGAGTTAAGACCTTAACCATTAGTCCAGAGTACGAGTCTAAGACCTTAGCTATTAGGCCAGAGAAAGAGTTAAGACCTTAGCTATTGGGCCAGAGTAAGAGTGAAGACCTTAACCATTAGGCCAGAGTACGAGTCTAAGACCTTAGCTATTAGGCCAGAGTAAGAGTTAAGACCTTAACCATTAGGCCAGAGTACGAGTCTAAGACCTTAGCTATTAGGCCAGAGTAAGAATTAAGACCTTAGCTATTAGGCCTGAGTAAGAGTTAAGACCTTAGCTATTAGGCCAGAGTACAAGTCTAAGACCTTAGCTATTAGGCCAGAGTAAGAGTTAAGACCTTAACCAGTAGGCCAGAGTTAGAGTTAAGAACTTAACCTGTAGGCCATAGTACGAGTCTAAGACCTTAGCTATTAGGCCAGAGTAAGAGTTAAGACCTAAACCTGTAGGCCATACTATGAGTCTAAGACCTTAGCTACTAGGCCAGAGTAAGAGTTAAGACCTTAGCTATTAGGCCAGAGTAACAGCTAAGACCTTAACCAGTAGGCCAGAGTAAGAGTTAAGACCTTAACCTGTAGGCCATAGTACGAGTCTAAGACCTTAGCTATTAGGCCAGAGTAAGAGTTAAGACCATAACCAGTAGGCCAGAGTAAGAGTTAAAACCTTAAACTGTAGGCCAGAGTACGAGTCTAAGACCTTAGCTATTAGGCCAGAGTAAGAGTTAAGACCTTAGCTATTAGGCCAGAGTAAGAGTTAAGACCTTAACCATTAGGCCAGAGTACGAGTCTAAGACCTAAGCTATTCGGCCAGAGTAAGAGTTAAGACCTTAGCTATTAGGCCAGAGTAAGAGTTAAGACCTTAACCAGTAGGCGAGAGTGAGAGTTAAGACCTTAACCTGTAGGCCATAGTATGAGTCTAAGACCTTAGCTATTAGGCCAGAGTAAGAGTTAAGACCTTGGCTATTAGGCCAGAGTAAGAGTTAAGACCTTAACCAGTAGGCCAGAGTAAGAGTTAATACCTTAACCATTAGGCCAGAGTAAGAGTTAAGACCTTAACCATAAGGCCAGAGTATGAGTCTAAGACCTTAGCTATTAGGCCAGAGTAAGAGTTAAGACCTTAACCTGTAGGCCAGAGTACGAGTCTAAGACCTTAGCTGTTAGGCCAGAGTAAGAGTTAAGACCTTAACCAGTAGGCCAGAGTAAGAGTTAAGACCTTAACCTGTAGGCCATAGTACGAGTCTAAGACCTTAGCTATTAGGCCAGAGTAAGAGTTAAGACCTTAACCAGTAGGCCAGAGTAAGAGTTAAGACCTTAACCTGTAGGCCAGAGTAAGAGTTAAGACCTTAACCTGTAGGCCAGAGTATGAGTCTAAGTCCTTAGCTATTAGGCCAGGGTAAGAGTTAAGACCTTATCCAGTAGGCCAGAGTAAGAGTTAAGACCTTAGCTATTAGGCCAGAGTAAGAGTTAAGACCTTAGCTATTAGGCCAGAGTAAGAGTTAAGACCTTAACCTGTAGGCCAGAGTACGAGTCTAAGACCTTAGCTGTTAGGCCAGAGTAAGAGTTAAGACCTTAACCAGTAGGCCAGAGTAAGAGTTAAGACCTTAACCTGTATGCCATAGTACGAGTCTAAGACCTTAGCTATTAGGCCAGAGTAAGAGTTAAGACCTTAACCAGTAGGCCAGAGTAAGAGTTAAGACCTTAACCTGTAGGCCAGAGTAAGAGTTAAGACCTTAACCTGTAGGCCAGAGTACGAGTCTAAGACCTTAGCTATTAGGCCAGGGTAAGAGTTAAGACCTTATCCAGTAGGCCAGAGTAAGAGTTAAGACCTTAGCTATTAGGCCAGAGTAAGAGTTAAGACCTTAAGCAGTAGGCCAGAGTAAGAGTTAAGACCTTAACCTGTAGGCCATAGTACGAGTCTAATACCTTAGCTATTAGGCCAGAGTAAAAGTTAAGACCTTAACCAGTAGGCCAGAGTAAGAGTTAAGAACTTAACCTGTAGGCCAGAGTACCAGTCTAAGACCTTAGCTATTAGGCCAGAGTAAGAGTTAACACCTTAGCTATTAGGCCAGAGTAAGGGTTAAGACCTTAACCAGTTGGCCAGAGTAAGAGTTAAGCCCTTCACCATTAGGCCAGAGTACCAGTCTAAGACCTTAGCTATTAGGCCAGAGTAAGAGTTAAGACCTTAGCTATTAGGCCAGAGTAAGAATTAAGACCATAACCATTAGCCCAGAGTACGAGTCTAAGACCTTAGCTATTAGGCCAGAGTAAGAGTTAAGACCTTAACCAGTAGGCCAGAGTAAGAGTTAAGAACTTAACCTGTAGGCCATAGTACGAGTCTAAGACCTTAGCTATTAGGCCAGAGTAAGAGTTAAGACCTTAGCTATTAGGCCAGAGTAAGAGTTAAGACCTTAACCATTAGGCCAAAGTACGAGTCGAAGACCTTAGCTATTAGGCCAGAGTAAGAGTTAAGACCTTAGCTATTAGGCCAGAGTAAAAGTTAAGACCTTAACCAGTAGGCCAGAGTGAGAGTTAAGACCTTAACCATTAGGCCAGAGTACGAGTCTAAGACCTTAGCTATTAGGCCAGAGTAAGAGTTAAGACCTTAACCAGTAGCCCAGTGTAAGAGTTAAGACCTTAACCATTAGGCCAGAATACGAGTCTAAGACCTTAGCTATTAGGCCAGAGTAAGAGTTAAGACCTTAGCTATTAGGCCAGAGTAAGAGTTAAGACCTTAACCATTAGGCCAAAGTACGAGTCTAAGACCTTAGCTATTAGGCCAGAGTAAGAGTTAAGACCTTAGCTATTAGGCCAGAGTACGAGTCTAAGACCTTAGCTATTAGGCCAGAGTACGAGTCTAAGACCTTATCTATCAAGCCATAGTACGAGTCTTACACTATAGCTATTAGGCCAGAGTAAGAGTTAAGACCTTAACCATTAGGCCAGAATATGAGTCTAAGACCTTAGCTATTAGGCCAAAGTAAGAGTTAAGACCTTAACCATTAGGCCAGAGTAAGAGTGAAGACCTTAACCATTAGGCAAGAGTACGAGTCTAAGACCTTAGCTATTAGGCCAGAGTAAGAGTTAAGACCTTAGCTATTAGGCCAGAGTAAGAGTTAAGACCTTAACCAATAGGCCAGAGTAAGAGTTAAGACCTTCACCATTAGGCCAGAGTACGAGTCTAAGACCTTAGCTATTAGGCCAGAGTAAGAGTTAAGACCTTAACCAGTAGGCCAGAGTAAGAGTTAAGACCTTAACCATTAGGCCAGAGTACCAGTCTAAGACCTTAGCTATTAGGCCAGAGTAAGAGTTAAGACCTTAGCTATTAGGCCAGAGAAAGAGTTAAGACCTTAACCATTAGGCCAGAGTACGAGTCTAAGACCTTAGCTATTAGGCCAGAGTAAGAGTTAAGACCTTAACCAGTAGGCCAGAGTAAGAGTTAAGAACTTAACCTGTAGGCCATAGTACGAGTCTAAGACCTTAGCTATTAGGCCAGAGTAAGAGTTAAGACCTTAGCTATTAGGCCAGAGTACGAGTTAAGACCTTAACCATTAGGCCAAAGTACGAGTCTAAGACCTTAGCTATTAGGCCAGAGTAAGAATTAAGACCTTAGCTATTAGGCCAGAGTAAAAGTTAAGACCTTAACCAGTAGACAAGAGTAAGAGTTAAGACCTTAACCCTTAGGCCAGAGTATGAGTCTAAGACCTTAGCTATTAGGCCAGAGTAAGAGTTAAGACCTTAACCAGTAGGCCAGTGTAAGAGTTAAGACCTTAACCATTAGGCCAGAGTACGAGTCTAAGACCTTAGCTATTAGGCCAGAGTAAGAGTTAAGACCTTAACCATTAGGCCAGAGTACAAGTCTAAGACCTTAGCTATTAGGCCAGAGTAAGAGTTAAGACCTTAACCAGTAGGCCAGAGTAAGAGTTAAGAACGTAACCTGTAGGCCATAGTACGAGTCTAAGACCTTAGCTATTAGGCCAGAGTAAGAGTTAAGACCTTAGCTATTAGGCCAGAGTAAGAGTTAAGACCTTAACCATTAGGCCAAAGTACGAGTCTAAGACCTTAGCTATTAGGCCAGAGTAAGAGTTAAGACCTTAGCTATTAGGCCAGAGTAAAAGTTAAGACCTTAACCAGTAGGCCAGAGTAAGAGTTAAGACCTTAACCATTAGGCCAGAGTACGAGTCTAAGACCTTAGCTATTAGGCCAGAGTAAGAGTTAAGACCTTAACCAATAGGCCAGTGTAAGAGTTAAGACCTTAACCATTAGGCCAGAGTACGAGTCTAAGACCTTAGCTATTAGGCCAGAGTAAGAGTTAAGACCTTAACCAGTAGGCCAGAGTAAGAGTTAAGACCTTAACCATTAGGCCAGAGTACCAGTCTAAGACCTTAGCTATTAGGCCAGAGTAAGAGTTAAGACCTTAGCTATTAGGCCAGAGTAAGAGTTAAGACCTTAACCATTAGGCCAGAGTACGAGTCTAAGACCTTAGCTATTAGGCCAGAGTAAGAGTTAAGACCTTAACCAGTAGGCCAGAGTAAGAGTTAAGAACTTAGCCTGTAGGCCATAGTACGAGTCTCAGACCTTAGCTATTAGGCCAGAGTAAGAGTTAAGACCTTAGCTATTAGGCCAGAGTAAGAGTTAGGACCTTAACCATTAGGCCAAAGTACGAGTCTAAGACCTTAGCTATTAGGCCAGAGTAAGAGTTAAGACCTTATCTATTAGGCCAGAGTAAAAGTTAAGACCTTAACCAGTAGGCCAGAGTAAGAGTTAAGACCTTAACCATTAGGCCAGAGTACGAGTCTAAGACCTTAGCTATTAGGCCAGAGTAAGAGTTAAGACCTTAACCAGTAGGCCAGTGTAAGAGTTAAGACCTTAACCATTAGGCCAGAGTACCAGTCTAAGACCTTAGCTATTAGGCCAGAGTAAGAGTTAAGACCTTAGCTATTAGGCCAGAGTAAGAGTTAAGACCTTAACCATTAGGCCAGAGTATGAGTCTAAGACCTTAGCTATTAGGCCAGAGTAAGAGTTAAGACCTTAACCAGTAGGCCAGAGTAAGAGTTAAGAACTTAACCTGTAGGCCATAGTACGAGCCTCAGACCTTAGCTATTAGGCCAGAGTAAGAGTTAAGACCTTAGCTATTAGGCCAGAGTAAGAGTTAGGACCTTAACCATTAGGCCAGAGTACGAGTCTAAGACCTTAGCTATTAGACCAGAGTACGAGTCTAAGACCTTAGCTATCAGGCCAGAGTAAGAGTTAAGACCTTATCTATTAGGCCAGAGTAAGAGTTAAGACCTTAGCTATTAGGCCAGAGTACGAGTCTAAGACCTTAGCTATTAGGCCAGAGTAAGAGTTAAGACCTTAACAAGTAGGCCAGTGTAAGAGTTAAGACCTTAACCATTAGGCCAGAGTACGAGTCTAAGATCTTAGCTATTAGGCCATATTACGATTCTAAGACCTTAGCTATTAGTCCAGAGTAAGAGTTAAGACCTTAGCTATTAGGCCAGAGTAAGAGTTAAGACCTTAGCTATTAGGCCAGAGTACGAGTCTAAGACCTTAGCTATTAGGCCAGAGTACAAGTCTAAGACCTTAGCTATTAGGCCAGAGTAAGAGTTAAGACCTTAGCTATTAGGCCAGAGTAAGAGTTAAGACCTTAGCTATTAGGCCAGAGTACGAGTCTAAGACCTTAGCTGTTATGCCAGAGTAAGAGTTAAGACCTTAGCTATTAGGCCAGAGTAAGAGTTAAGACCTTAGCTATTAGGCCAGAGTACGAGTCTAAGACCTTAGCTATCAGGCCATAGTACGAGTCTTACACTTTAGCTATTAGGCCAGAGTAAGAGTTAAGACCTTAACCAGTACGCCAGTGTAAGAGTTAAGACCTTAACCTGTAGGCCAGAGTAAGAGTTAAGACCTTAACCTGTAGGCCATAGTAGGAGTCCTAGACCTTAGCTATTAGGCCAGAGTAAGAGTTAAGACCTTAACCAGTAGGCCAGAGTAAGTGTTAAGACCTTAACCATTAGGCCAGAGTACGAGTCTAAGACCTTAGCTATTAGGCCAGAGTAAGAGTTAAGACCTTAGCTATTAGGCCAGAGTAAGAGTTAAGACCGTAACCATTAAGCCAGAGTACGAGTCTAAGACCTTAGCTATTTAGCCAGAGTAAGAGTTAAGACCTTACCTATTAGGCCAGAGTAAGAGTTAAGACCTTAACCATTATGCCAGAGTATGAGTCTAGGACCTTAGCTATTAGGCCAGAGTAAGTGTTAAGACCTGAGCTATTATGCCAGACTGAGAGTTCAGACCTTAATCAGTAGGCCAGAGTAAGAGTTTAGACCTTAACCAGTAGGCCAGAGTAAGAGTTAAGACCTTAACCATTAGGCCAGACTACGAGTCTAAGACCTTAGCTATTAGGCCAGAGTAAGAGTTAAGACCTTAACCAGTAGGCCAGAGTAAGAGTTAAGACCTTAACCTGTAGGCCATAGTACGAGTCTAAGACCTTAGCTATTAGGCCAGAGTAAGAGTTAAGACCTTAACCAGTCAGCCAGAGTAAGAGTTAAGACCTTAACCAGTAGGCCAGAGTACGAGTCTAACACCTTAGCTATTAGGCCAGAGTAAGAGTTAAGACCTTAACCAGTAGGCCAGAGAAAGAGTTAAGACCTTAACCATTAGACCAGAGTATGAGTCTAAGACCTTAGCTATTAGGCCAGAGTAAGAGTTAAGACCTTAACCAGTAGGCCAGAGTAAGAGTTAAGACCTTAACCAGTAGGCCAGAGTACGAGTCTAAGACCTTAGCTATTAGGCCAGAGTAAGAGTTAAGACGTTAACCATTAAGCCAGAGTAAGAAAAAAGACCTTAAACATTAAGCCAGAGAAAGAGTCTAAGACCTTAACCATTAGGCCGGAGTAAGAGCTAAGACCTTAACCATTAGGCCAGAGTAAGAGTTAAGACCTTAACCATTAGGCCAGAGTAAGAGTTAAGACCTTAACCATTATGCCAGAGTAAGAGTCAAGATCTTAGCTATTAGGCCAGAGTAAGAGTTAAGACCTTAACCATTAGGCCAGAGTATGAGTCTAAGACCTTAGCTATTAGGCCAGAGTAAGAGTTAAGACCTTAACCAGTAGGCCAGAGTAAGAGTTAAGACCTTAACCATTAGTCCAGAGTACGAGTCTAAGACCTTAGCTATTAGGCCAGAGAAAGAGTTAAGACCTTAGCTATTGGGCCAGAGTAAGAGTGAAGACCTTAACCATTAGGCCAGAGTACGAGTCTAAGACCTTAGCTATTAGGCCAGAGTAAGAGTTAAGACCTTAACCATTAGGCCAGAGTACGAGTCTAAGACCTTAGCTATTAGGCCAGAATAAGAATTAAGACCTTAGCTATTAGGCCTGAGTAAGAGTTAAGACCTTAGCTATTAGGCCAGAGTATAAGTCTAAGACCTTAGCTATTAGGCCAGAGTAAGAATTAAGACCTTAACCAGTAGGCCAGAGTAAGAGTTAAGAACTTAACCTGTAGGCCATAGTACGAGTCTAAGACCTTAGCTATTAGGCCAGAGTACGAGTTAAGACCTAAACCTGTAGGCCATACTATGAGTCTAAGACCTTAGCTACTAGGCCAGAGTAAGAGTTAAGACCTTAGCTATTAGGCCAGAGTAACAGCTAAGACCTTAACCAGTAGGCCAGAGTAAGAGTTAAGACCTTAACCTGTAGGCCATAGTACGAGTCTAAGACCTTAGCTATAAGGCCAGAGTAAGAGTTAAGACCATAACCAGTAGGCCAGAGTAAGAGTTAAAACCTTAACCTGTAGGCCAGAGTACGAGTCTAAGACCTTAGCTATTAGGCCAGAGTAAGAGTTAAGACCTTAGCTATTAGGCCAGAGTAAGAGTTAAGACCTTAACCATTAGGCCAGAGTACGAGACTAAGACCTAAGCTATTCGGCCAGAGTAAGAGTTAAGACCTTAGCTATTAGGCCAGAGTAAGAGTTAAGACCTTAACCAGTAGGCGAGAGTGAGAGTTAAGACCTTAACCTGTAGGCCATAGTATGAGTCTAAGACCTTAGCTATTAGGCCAGAGTAAGAGTTAAGACCTTGGCTATTAGGCCAGAGTAAGAGTTAAGACCTTAACCAGTAGGCCAGAGTAAGAGTTAATACCTTAACCATTAGGCCAGAGTAAGAGTTAAGACCTTAACCATAAGGCCAGAGTATGAGTCTAAAACCTTAGCTATTAGGCCAGAGTAAGAGTTAAGACCTTAACCTGTAGGCCAGAGTACGAGTCTAAGACCTTAGCTGTTAGGCCAGAGTAAGAGTTAAAACCTTAACCAGTAGGCCAGAGTAAGAGTTAAGACCTTAACCTGTAGGCCATAGTACGAGTCTAAGACCTTAGCTATTAGGCCAGAGTAAGAGTTAAGACCTTAACAAGTAGGCCAGAGTAAGAGTTAAGACCTTAACCTGTAGGCCAGAGTAAGAGTTAAGACCTTAACCTGTAGGCCAGAGTACGAGTCTAAGTCCTTAGCTATTAGGCCAGGGTAAGAGTTAAGACCTTATCCAGTAGGCCAGAGTAAGAGTTAAGACCTTAGCTATTAGGCCAGAGTAAGAGTTAAGACCTTAGCTATTAGGCCAGAGTAAGAGTTAAGACCTTAACCTGTAGGCCAGAGTACGAGTCTAAGACCTTAGCTGTTAGGCCAGAGTAAGAGTTAAGACCTTAACAAGTAGGCCAGAGTAAGAGTTAAGACCTTAACCTGTAGGCCATAGTACGAGTCTAAGACCTTAGCTATTAGGCCAGAGTAAGAGTTAAGACCTTAACCAGTAGGCCAGAGTAAGAGTTAAGACCTTAACCTAGAGGCCAGAGTAAGAGTTAAGACCTTAACCTGTAGGCCAGAGTACGAGTCTAAGACCTTAGCTATTAGGCCAGGGTAAGAGTTAAGACCTTATCCAGTAGGCCAGAGTAAGAGTTAAGACCTTAGCTATTAGGCCAGAATACGAGTCTAAGACCTTAGCTATTAGGCCAGAGTAAGAGTTAAGACCTTAGCTATTAGGCCAGAGTACGAGTCTAAGACCTTAGCTATTAGGCCAGAGTAAGAGTTAAGACCTTAGCCATTAGGCCAGAGTACGAGTCTAAGACCTTAGCTATCAGGCCATAGTACGAGTCTTACACTATAGCTATTAGGCCAGAGTAAGAGTTAAGACCTTAACCATTAGGCCAGAATCTGAGTCTAAGACCTTAGCTATTAGGCCAAAGTAAGAGTTAAGACCTTAACCATTAGGCCAGAGTAAGAGTTCAGACCTTAACCATTAGGCAAGAGTACGAGTCTAAGACCTTAGCTATTAGGCCAGAGTAAGAGTTAAGACCTTAGCTATTAGGCCAGAGTAAGAGTTAAGACCTTAACCAATAGGCCAGAGTAAGAGTTAAGACCTTCACCATTAGGCCAGAGTACGAGTCTAAGACCTTAGCTATTAGGCCAGAGTAAGTGTTAAGACCTTAACCAGTAGGCCAGAGTAAGAGTTAAGACCTTAACCATTAGGCCAGAGTACCAGTCTAAGACCTTAGCTATTAGGCCAGAGTAAGAGTTAAGACCTTAGCTATTAGGCCAGAGTACGAGTCTAAGACCTTAGCTATTAGGCCAGAGTACGAGTCTAAGACCTTAGCTATTAGGCCAGAGTAAGAGTTAAGACCTTAGCCATTAGGCCAGAGTACGAGTCTAAGACCTTAGCTATTAGGCCAAAGTAAGAGTTAAGACCTTAACCATTAGGCCAGATTAAGAGTTAAGACCTTAACCATTAGGCAAGAGTACGAGTCTAAGACCTTAGCTATTAGGCCAGAGTAAGAGTTAAGACCTTAGCTATTAGGCCAGAGTAAGAGTTAAGACCTTAACCAATAGGCCAGAGTAAGAGTTAAGACCTTCACCATTAGGCCAGAGTACGAGTCTAAGACCTTAGCTATTAGGCCAGAGTAAGTGTTAAGACCTTAACCAGTAGGCCAGAGTAAGAGTTAAGACCTTAACCATTAGGCCAGAGTACCAGTCTAAGACCTTAGCTATTAGGCAAGAGTAAGAGTTAAGACCTTAGCTATTAGGCCAGAGTACGAGTCTAAGACCTTAGCTATTAGGCCAGAGTACGAGTCTAAGACCTTAGCTATTAGGCCAGAGTAAGAGTTAAGACCTTAGCCATTAGGCCAGAGTACGAGTCTAAGACCTTAGCTATCAGGCCATAGTACGAGTCTTACACTATAGCTATTAGGCCAGAGTAAGAGTTAAGACCTTAACCATTAGGCCAGAATACGAGTCTAAGACCTTAGCTATTAGGCCAAAGTAAGAGTTAAGACCTTAACCATTAGGCCAGATTAAGAGTTAAGACCTTAACCATTAGGCAAGAGTACGAGTCTAAGACCTTAGCTTTTAGGCCAGAGTAAGAGTTAAGACCTTAGCTATTAGGCCAGAGTAAGAGTTAAGACCTTAACCAATAGGCCAGAGTAAGAGTTAAGACCTTCACCATTAGGCCAGAGTACGAGTCTAAGACCTTAGCTATTAGGCCAGAGTAAGAGTTAAGACCTTAACCAGTAGGCCAGAGTAAGAGTTAAGACCTTAACCATTAGGCCAGAGTACGAGTCTAAGACCTTAGCTATTAGGCCAGAGTAAGAGTTAAGACCTTAACCAGTAGGCCAGAGTAAGAGTTAAGACCTTAACCATTAGGCCAGAGTACCAGTCTAAGACCTTAGCTATTAGGCCAGAGTAAGAGTTAAGACCTTAGCTATTAGGCCAGAGTAAGAGTTAAGACCTTAACCATTAGGCCAGAGTACAAGTCTAAGACCTTAGCTATTAGGCCAGAGTAAGAGTTAAGACCTTAGCTATTAGGCCAGAGTAAGAGTTAAGACCTTAACCATTAGGCCAAAGTATGAGTCTAAGACCTTAGCTATTAGGCCAGAGTAAGAGTTAAGACCTTAGCTATTAGGCCAGAGTAAAAGTTAAGACCTTAACCAGTAGGCCAGAGTAAGAGTTAAGACCTTAACCATTAGGCCAGAGTACGAGTCTAAGACCTTAGCTATTAGGCCAGAGTAAAAGTTAAGACCTTAACCAGTAGGCCAGTGTAAGAGTTAAGACATTAACCATTAGGCCAGAGAACGAGTCTAAGACCTTAGCTATTAGGCCAGAGTAAGAGTTAAGACCTTAACCAGTAGGCCAGTGTAAGAGTTAAGACCTTAACCATTAGGCCAGAGTACGAGTCTAAGACCTTAGCTATTAGGCCAGAGTACGAGTCTAAGACCTTAGCTATTAGGCCAGAGTAAGAGTTAAGACCTTAGCTATTAGGCCAGAGTAAGAGTTAAGACCTTAGCTATTAGGCCAGAGTACGAGTCTAAGACCTTAGCTATTAGGCCAGAGTAAGAGTTAAGACCTTAACCAGTAGGCCAGTGTAAGAGTTAAGACCTTAACCATTAGGCCAGAGTACGAGTCTAAGACCTTAGCTATTAGGCCATAGTACGAGTCTAAGACCTTAGCTATTAGGCCAGAGTAAGAGTTAAGACCTTAGCTATTAGGCCAGAGTAAGAGTTAAGACCTTAGCTATTAGGCCAGAGTACGAGTCTAAGACCTTAGCTATTAGGCCAGAGTACGAGTCTAAGACCTTAGCTATTAGGCCAGAGTAAGAGTTAAGACCTTAGCTATTAGGCCAGAGTAATAGTTAAGACCTTAGCTATTAGGCCAGAGTACGAGTCTAAGACCTTAGCTATTAGGCCAGAGTAAGAGTTAAGACCTTAACCAGTAGGCCAGTGTAAGAGTTAAGACCTTAACCATTAGGCCAGAGTACGAGTCTAAGACCTTAGCTATTAGGCCAGAGTACGAGTCTAAGACCTTAGCTATTAGGCCAGAGTAAGAGTTAACACCTTAGCTATTAGGCCAGAGTAAGAGTTAAGACCTTAGCTATTAGGCCAGAGTACGAGTCTAAGACCTTAGCTATTAGGCCAGAGTAAGAGTTAAGACCTTAGCTATTAGGCCAGAATAAGAGTTAAGACCTTAGCTATTAGGCCAGAGTAAGAGTTAAGACCTTAGCTATTAGGCCAGAGTACGAGTCTAAGACCTTAGCTATCAGGCCATAGTACGAGTCTTACACCTTAGCTATTAGGCCAGAGTAAGAGTTAAGACCTTAACCAGTACGCCAGTGTAAGAGTTAAGACCTTAACCTGTAGGCCAGAGTAAGAGTTAAGACCTTAACCTGTAGGCCATAGTAGGAGTCTAAGACCTTAGCTATTAGGCCAGAGTAAGAGTTAAGACCTTAACCAGTAGGCCAGAGTAAGAGTTAAGAACTTAACCTGTAGGCCATAGTACGAGTCTAAGACCTTAGCTATTAGGCCAGAGTAAGAGTTAAGACCTTAGCTATTAGGCCAGAGTAAGAGTTAAGACCTTAACCATTAGGCCAAAGTACAAGTCTAAGACCTTAGCTATTAGGCCAGAGTAAGAATTAAGACCTTAGCTATTAGGCCAGAGTAAAAGTTAAAACCTTAACCAATAGACAAGAGTAACAGTTAAGACCTTAACCATTAGGCCAGAGTACGAGTCTAAGACCTTAGCTATTAGGCCAGAGTAAGAGTTAAGACCTTAACCAGTAGGCCAGTGTAAGAGTTAAGACCTTAACCATTAGGCCAGAGTACGAGTCTAAGACCTTAGCTATTAGGCCAGAGTAAGAGTTAAGCCTTAACCAGTAGGCCAGAGTAAGAGTTAAGACCTTAACCATTAGGCCAGAGTACCAGTCTAAGACCTTAGCTATTAGGCCAGAGTAAGAGTTAAGACCTTAGCTATTAGGCCAGAGTAAGAGTTAAGACCTTAGCTATTAGGCCAGAGTAAAAGTTAAGACCTTAACCAGTAGGCCAGAGTAAGAGTTAAGACCTTAACCATTAGGCCAGAGTACGAGTCTAAGACCTTAGCTATTAGGCCAGAGTAAGAGTTAAGACCTTAACCAGTAGGCCAGAGTAAGAGTTAAGACCTAACCTGTATGCCATAGTACGAGTCTAAGACCTTAGCTATTAGGCCAGAGTAAGAGTTAAGACCTTAGCTATTAGGCCAGAGTAAGAATTAAGACCTTAACCAGTAGGCCAGAGTAAGAGTTAAGACCTTAACCTGTAGGCCAGAGTAAGAGTTAAGACCTTAACCTGTAGGCCATAGTACGAGTCTTAGACCTTAGCTATTAGGCCAGAGTAAGAGTTAAGACCTTAACCTGTAGGCCATAGTACGAGTCTAAGACCTTAGCTATTAGGCCAGAGTAAGAGTTAAGACCTTAACCAGTAGGCCAGAGTATGAGTTAAGACCTTAACCATTAGGCCAGAGTACGAGTCTAAGACCTTAGCTATTAGGCCAGAGTAAGAGTTAAGACCTTAACCAGTAGGCCAGAGTAAGAGTCTGGCCAGAGTAAGAGTTAAGACCTTTACCATTAGGCCAGATTAAGAGTCTAAGACCTTAACCATTAAGCCAGAGTAAGAATAAAGACCTTAAACATTAGGCCAGAGAAAGAGTCTAAGACCTTAACCATTAGGCCGGAGTAAGAGCTAAGACCTTAACCATTAGGCCAGAGTAAGAGTCTAAGACCTTAACCATTAGGCCAGAGTAAGAGTTAAGACCTTAACCATTAGGCCAGGGTAAGAGTCTGGCCAGAGTAAGAGTTAAGACCTTTACCATTAGGCCAGATTAAGAGTCTAAGACCTTAACCATTAGGCCAGAGTAAGAGTTAAGACCTTAACTATTAGGCCAGAGTAAGAGTCTAAGACCTTAACCATTATGTCAGAGTAAGAGTCTAAGACCTTAGCTATTAGGCCAGACTAAGAGTTAGGACCTTAACCATTAGGCCAGAGTACGAGTCTAAGACCTTAGCTATTAGGCCAGAGTAAGAGTTAAGACCTTAACCATTAGGCCAGAGTACGAGTCTAACACCTTAGCTATTAGGCCAGAGTAAGAGTTAAGACCTTAACCATTAGGCCAGAGTATGAGTCTAAGACCTTAGCTATTAGACCAGAGTAAGAGTTAAGACCTTAACCAGTAGGCCAGAGTAAGAGTTAAGACCTTAACCTGTAGGCCATAGTACGAGTCTAAGACCTTAGCTATTAGGCCAGAGTAAGAGTTAAGACCTTAGCTATTAGGCCTGAGTAAGAGTTAAGACCTTAACCATTAGGCCAAAGTACGAGTCTAAGACCTTAGCTATTAGGCCAGAGTAAGAATTAAGACCTTAGCTATTAGGCCAGAGTAAAAGTTAAGACCTTAACCAGTAGACAAGAGTAAGAGTTAAGACCTTAACCATTAGGCCAGAGTACGAGTCTAAGACCTTAGCTATTAGGCCAGAGTAAGAGTTAAGACCTTAACCAGTAGGGCAGTGTTAGAGTTAAGACCTTAACCATTAGGCCAGAGTACGAGTCTAAGACCTTAGCTATTAGGCCAGAGTAAGAGTTAAGACCTTAACCAGTAGGCCAGAGTAAGAGTTAAGACCTTAACCATTAGGCCAGAGTACCAGTCTAAGACCTTAGCTATTAGGCCAGAGTAAGAGTTAAGACCTTAGCTATTAGGCCAGAGTAAGAGTTAAGACCTTAACCATTAGGCCAAAGTACAAGTCTAAGACCTTAGCTATTAGGCCAGGGTAAGAGTTAAGACCTTAACCAGTAGGCCAGAGTAAGAGTTAAGAACGTAACCTGTAGGCCATAGTACGAGTCTAAGACCTTAGCTATTAGGCCAGAGTAAGAGTTAAGACCTTAACCATTAGGCCAAAGTATGAGTTCAAGACCTTAGCTATTAGGCCAGAGTAAGAGTTAAGACCTTAGCTATTAGGCCAGAGTAAAAGTTAAGACCTTAACCAGTAGGCCAGAGTAAGAGTTAAGACCTTAACCATTAGGCCAGAGTACGAGTCTAAGACCTTAGCTATTATGCCAGAGTAAGAGTTAAGACCGTAACCAGTAGGCCAGTGTAAGTGTTAAGACCTTAACCATTAGGCCAGAGTACGAGTCTAAGACCTTAGCTATTAGGCCAGAGTAAGAGTTAAGACCTTAACCAGTAGGCCAGTGTAAGAGTTAAGACCTTAACCATTAGGCCAGAGTACGAGTCTAAGACCTTAGCTATTAGGCCAGAGTACGAGTCTAAGACCTTAGCTATTAGGCCAGAGTAAGAGTTAAGACCTTAGCTATTAGGCCAGAGTAAGAGTTAAGACCTTAGCTATTAGGCCAGAGTACGAGTCTAAGACCTTAGCTATTAGGCCAGAGTAAGAGTTAAGACCTTAACCAGTAGGCCAGTGTAAGAGTTAAGACCTTAACCATTAGGCCAGAGTACGAGTCTAAGACCTTAGCTATTAGGCCATAGTACGAGTCTAAGACCTTAGCTATTAGGCCAGAGTAAGAGTTAAGACCTTAGCTATTAGGCCAGAGTACGAGTCTAAGACCTTAGCTATTAGGCCAGAGTACGAGTCTAAGACCTTAGCTATTAGGCCAGAGTAAGAGTTAAGACCTTAGCTATTAGGCCAGAGTAAGAGTTAAGACCTTAGCTATTAGGCCAGAGTACGAGTCTAAGACCTTAACCTGTAGGCCAGAGTACGAGTCTAAGACCTTAGCTGTTAGGCCAGAGTAAGAGTTAAGACCTTAACCAGTAGGCCAGAGTAAGAGTTAAGACCTTAACCTGTAGGCCATAGTACGAGTCTAAGACCTTAGCTATTAGGCCAGAGTAAGAGTTAAGACCTTAACCAGTAGGCCAGAGTAAGAGTTAAGACCTTAACCTGTAGGCCAGAGTAAGAGTTAAGACCTTAACCTGTAGGCCAGAGTACGAGTCTAAGACCTTAGCTATTAGGCCAGGGTAAGAGTTAAGACCTTATCCAGTAGGCCAGAGTAGGAGTTAAGACCTTAGCTATTAGGCCAGAATACGAGTCTAAGACCTTAGCTATTAGGCCAGAGTAAGAGTTAAGACCTTAGCTATTAGGCCAGAGTACGAGTCTAAGACCTTAGCTATTAGGCCAGAGTAAGAGTTAAGACCTTAGCCATTAGGCCAGAGTACGAGTCTAAGACCTTAGCTATCAGGCCATAGTACGAGTCTTACACTATAGCTATTAGGCCAGAGTAAGAGTTAAGACCTTAACCATTAGGCCAGAATCTGAGTCTAAGACCTTAGCTATTAGGCCAAAGTAAGAGTTAAGACCTTAACCATTAGGCCAGAGTAAGAGTTCAGACCTTAACCATTAGGCAAGAGTACGAGTCTAAGACCTTAGCTATTAGGCCAGAGTAAGAGTTAAGACCTTAGCTATTAGGCCAGAGTAAGAGTTAAGACCTTAACCAATAGGCCAGAGTAAGAGTTAAGACCTTCACCATTAGGCCAGAGTACGAGTCTAAGACCTTAGCTATTAGGCCAGAGTAAGTGTGAAGACCTTAACCAGTAGGCCAGAGTAAGAGTTAAGACCTTAACCATTAGGCCAGAGTACCAGTCTAAGACCTTAGCTATTAGGCCAGAGTAAGAGTTAAGACCTTAGCTATTAGGCCAGAGTACGAGTCTAAGACCTTAGCTATTAGGCCAGAGTACGAGTCTAAGACCTTAGCTATTAGGCCAGAGTAAGAGTTAAGACCTTAGCCATTAGGCCAGAGTACGAGTCTAAGACCTTAGCTATCAGGCCATAGTACGAGTCTTACACTATAGCTATTAGGCCAGAGTAAGAGTTAAGACCTTAACCATTAGGCCAGAATACGAGTCTAAGACCTTAGCTATTAGGCCAAAGTAAGAGTTAAGACCTTAACCATTAGGCCAGATTAAGAGTTAAGACCTTAACCATTAGGCAAGAGTACGAGTCTAAGACCTTAGCTATTAGGCCAGAGTAAGAGTTAAGACCTTAGCTATTAGGCCAGAGTAAGAGTTAAGACCTTAACCAATAGGCCAGAGTAAGAGTTAAGACCTTCACCATTAGGCCAGAGTACGAGTCTAAGACCTTAGCTATTAGGCCAGAGTAAGAGTTAAGACCTTAACCAGTAGGCCAGAGTAAGAGTTAAGACCTTAACCATTAGGCCAGAGTACCAGTCTAAGACCTTAGCTATTAGGCCAGAGTAAGAGTTAAGACCTTAGCTATTAGGCCAGAGAAAGAGTTAAGACCTTAACCATTAGGCCAGAGTACGAGTCTAAGACCTTAGCTATTAGGCCAGAGTAAGAGTTAAGACCTTAACCAGTAGGCCAGAGTAAGAGTGAAGAACTTAACCTGTAGGCCATAGTACGAGTCTAAGACCTTAGCTATTAGGCCAGAGTAAGAGTTAAGACCTTAGCTATTAGGCCAGAGTAAGAGTTAAGACCTTAACCATTAGGCCAAAGTACGAGTCTAAGACCTTAGCTATTAGGCCAGAGTAAGAATTAAGACCTTAGCTATTAGGCCAGAGTAAAAGTTAAGACCTTAACCAGTAGACAAGAGTAAGAGTTAAGACCTTAACCATTAGGCCAGAGTACGAGTCTAAGACCTTAGCTATTAGGCCAGAGTAAGAGTTAAGACCTTAACCAGTAGGCCAGTGTAAGAGTTAAGACCTTAACCATTAGGCCAGAGTACGAGTCTAAGACCTTAGCTATTAGGCCAGAGTAAGAGTTAAGACCTTAACCAGTAGGCCAGAGTAAGAGTTAAGACCTTAACCATTAGGCCAGAGTACCAGTCTAAGACCTTAGCTATTAGGCCAGAGTAAGAGTTAAGACCTTAGCTATTAGGCCAGAGTAAGAGTTAAGACCTTAACCATTAGGCCAGAGTACAAGTCTAAGACCTTAGCTATTAGGCCAGAGTAAGAGTTAAGACCTTAGCTATTAGGCCAGAGTAAGAGTTAAGACCTTAACCATTAGGCCAAAGTATGAGTCTAAGACCTTAGCTATTAGGCCAGAGTAAGAGTTAAGACCTTAGCTATTAGGCCAGAGTAAAAGTTAAGACCTTAACCAGTAGGCCAGAGTAAGAGTTAAGACCTTAACCATTAGGCCAGAGTACGAGTCTAAGACCTTAGCTATTAGGCCAGAGTAAAAGTTAAGACCTTAACCAGTAGGCCAGTGTAAGAGTTAAGACATTAACCATTAGGCCAGAGAACGAGTCTAAGACCTTAGCTATTAGGCCAGAGTAAGAGTTAAGACCTTAACCAGTAGGCCAGTGTAAGAGTTAAGACCTTAACCATTAGGCCAGAGTACGAGTCTAAGACCTTAGCTATTAGGCCAGAGTACGAGTCTAAGACCTTAGCTATTAGGCCAGAGTAAGAGTTAAGACCTTAGCTATTAGGCCAGAGTAAGAGTTAAGACCTTAGCTATTAGGCCAGAGTACGAGTCTAAGACCTTAGCTATTAGGCCAGAGTAAGAGTTAAGACCTTAACCAGTAGGCCAGTGTAAGAGTTAAGACCTTAACCATTAGGCCAGAGTACGAGTCTAAGACCTTAGCTATTAGGCCATAGTACGAGTCTAAGACCTTAGCTATTAGGCCAGAGTAAGAGTTAAGACCTTAGCTATTAGGCCAGAGTAAGAGTTAAGACCTTAGCTATTAGGCCAGAGTACGAGTCTAAGACCTTAGCTATTAGGCCAGAGTACGAGTCTAAGACCTTAGCTATTAGGCCAGAGTAAGAGTTAAGACCTTAGCTATTAGGCCAGAGTAAGAGTTAAGACCTTAGCTATTAGGCCAGAGTACGAGTCTAAGACCTTAGCTATTAGGCCAGAGTAAGAGTTAAGACCTTAACCAGTAGGCCAGTGTAAGAGTTAAGACCTTAACCATTAGGCCAGAGTACGAGTCTAAGACCTTAGCTATTAGGCCAGAGTACGAGTCTAAGACCTTAGCTATTAGGCCAGAGTAAGAGTTAACACCTTAGCTATTAGGCCAGAGTAAGAGTTAAGACCTTAGCTATTAGGCCAGAGTACGAGTCTAAGACCTTAGCTATTAGGCCAGAGTAAGAGTTAAGACCTTAGCTATTAGGCCAGAATAAGAGTTAAGACCTTAGCTATTAGGCCAGAGTAAGAGTTAAGACCTTAGCTATTAGGCCAGAGTACGAGTCTAAGACCTTAGCTATCAGGCCATAGTACGAGTCTTACAACTTAGCTATTAGGCCAGAGTAAGAGTTAAGACCTTAACCAGTACGCCAGTGTAAGAGTTAAGACCTTAACCTGTAGGCCAGAGTAAGAGTTAAGACCTTAACCTGTAGGCCATAGTAGGAGTCTAAGACCTTAGCTATTAGGCCAGAGTAAGAGTTAAGACCTTAACCAGTAGGCCAGAGTAAGAGTTAAGAACTTAACCTGTAGGCCATAGTACGAGTCTAAGACCTTAGCTATTAGGCCAGAGTAAGAGTTAAGACCTTAGCTATTAGGCCAGAGTAAGAGTTAAGACCTTAACCATTAGGCCAAAGTACAAGTCTAAGACCTTAGCTATTAGGCCAGAGTAAGAATTAAGACCTTAGCTATTAGGCCAGAGTAAAAGTTAAAACCTTAACCAGTAGACAAGAGTAACAGTTAAGACCTTAACCATTAGGCCAGAGTACGAGTCTAAGACCTTAGCTATTAGGCCAGAGTAAGAGTTAAGACCTTAACCAGTAGGCCAGTGTAAGAGTTAAGACCTTAACCATTAGGCCAGAGTACGAGTCTAAGACCTTAGCTATTAGGCCAGAGTAGGAGTTAAGCCTTAACCAGTAGGCCAGAGTAAGAGTTAAGACCTTAACCATTAGGCCAGAGTACCAGTCTAAGACCTTAGCTATTAGGCCAGAGTAAGAGTTAAGACCTTAGCTATTAGGCCAGAGTAAGAGTTAAGACCTTAGCTATTAGGCCAGAGTAAAAGTTAAGACCTTAACCAGTAGGCCAGAGTAAGAGTTAAGACCTTAACCATTAGGCCAGAGTACGAGTCTAAGACCTTAGCTATTAGGCCAGAGTAAGAGTTAAGACCTTAACCAGTAGGCCAGAGTAAGAGTTAAGACCTAACCTGTATGCCATAGTACGAGTCTAAGACCTTAGCTATTAGGCCAGAGTAAGAGTTAAGACCTTAGCTATTAGGCCAGAGTAAGAATTAAGACCTTAACCAGTAGGCCAGAGTAAGAGTTAAGACCTTAACCTGTAGGCCAGAGTAAGAGTTAAGACCTTAACCTGTAGGCCATAGTACGAGTCTTAGACCTTAGCTATTAGGCCAGAGTAAGAGTTAAGACCTTAACCTGTAGGCCATAGTACGAGTCTAAGACCTTAGCTATTAGGCCAGAGTAAGAGTTAAGACCTTAACCAGTAGGCCAGAGTATGAGTTAAGACCTTAACCATTAGGCCAGAGTACGAGTCTAAGACCTTAGCTATTAGGCCAGAGTAAGAGTTAAGACCTTAACCAGTAGGCCAGAGTAAGAGTCTGGCCAGAGTAAGAGTTAAGACCTTTACCATTAGGCCAGATTAAGAGTCTAAGACCTTAACCATTAAGCCAGAGTAAGAGTTAAGACCTTAACTATTAGGCCAGAGTAAGAGTCTAAGACCTTAACCATTATGTCAGAGTACGAGTCTAAGACCTTAGCTATTAGGCCAGAGTAAAAGTTAAGACCTTAACCAGTAGGCCAGTGTAAGAGTTAAGACATTAACCATTAGGCCAGAGAACGAGTCTAAGACCTTAGCTATTAGGCCAGAGTAAGAGTTAAGACCTTAACCAGTAGGCCAGTGTAAGAGTTAAGACCTTAACCATTAGGCCAGAGTACGAGTCTAAGACCTTAGCTATTAGGCCAGAGTACGAGTCTAAGACCTTAGCTATTAGGCCAGAGTAAGAGTTAAGACCTTAGCTATTAGGCCAGAGTAAGAGTTAAGACCTTAGCTATTAGGCCAGAGTACGAGTCTAAGACCTTAGCTATTAGGCCAGAGTAAGAGTTAAGACCTTAACCAGTAGGCCAGTGTAAGAGTTAAGACCTTAACCATTAGGCCAGAGTACGAGTCTAAGACCTTAGCTATTAGGCCATAGTACGAGTCTAAGACCTTAGCTATTAGGCCAGAGTAAGAGTTAAGACCTTAGCTATTAGGCCAGAGTAAGAGTTAAGACCTTAGCTATTAGGCCAGAGTACGAGTCTAAGACCTTAGCTATTAGGCCAGAGTACGAGTCTAAGACCTTAGCTATTAGGCCAGAGTAAGAGTTAAGACCTTAGCTATTAGGCCAGAGTAAGAGTTAAGACCTTAGCTATTAGGCCAGAGTACGAGTCTAAGACCTTAGCTATTAGGCCAGAGTAAGAGTTAAGACCTTAACCAGTAGGCCAGTGTAAGAGTTAAGACCTTAACCATTAGGCCAGAGTACGAGTCTAAGACCTTAGCTATTAGGCCAGAGTACGAGTCTAAGACCTTAGCTATTAGGCCAGAGTAAGAGTTAACACCTTAGCTATTAGGCCAGAGTAAGAGTTAAGACCTTAGCTATTAGGCCAGAGTACGAGTCTAAGACCTTAGCTATTAGGCCAGAGTAAGAGTTAAGACCTTAGCTATTAGGCCAGAATAAGAGTTAAGACCTTAGCTATTAGGCCAGAGTAAGAGTTAAGACCTTAGCTATTAGGCCAGAGTACGAGTCTAAGACCTTAGCTATCAGGCCATAGTACGAGTCTTACACCTTAGCTATTAGGCCAGAGTAAGAGTTAAGACCTTAACCAGTACGCCAGTGTAAGAGTTAAGACCTTAACCTGTAGGCCAGAGTAAGAGTTAAGACCTTAACCTGTAGGCCATAGTAGGAGTCTAAGACCTTAGCTATTAGGCCAGAGTAAGAGTTAAGACCTTAACCAGTAGGCCAGAGTAAGAGTTAAGAACTTAACCTGTAGGCCATAGTACGAGTCTAAGACCTTAGCTATTAGGCCAGAGTAAGAGTTAAGACCTTAGCTATTAGGCCAGAGTAAGAGTTAAGACCTTAACCATTAGGCCAAAGTACAAGTCTAAGACCTTAGCTATTAGGCCAGAGTAAGAATTAAGACCTTAGCTATTAGGCCAGAGTAAAAGTTAAAACCTTAACCAGTAGACAAGAGTAACAGTTAAGACCTTAACCATTAGGCCAGAGTACGAGTCTAAGACCTTAGCTATTAGGCCAGAGTAAGAGTTAAGACCTTAACCAGTAGGCCAGTGTAAGAGTTAAGACCTTAACCATTAGGCCAGAGTACGAGTCTAAGACCTTAGCTATTAGGCCAGAGTAGGAGTTAAGCCTTAACCAGTAGGCCAGAGTAAGAGTTAAGACCTTAACCATTAGGCCAGAGTACCAGTCTAAGACCTTAGCTATTAGGCCAGAGTAAGAGTTAAGACCTTAGCTATTAGGCCAGAGTAAGAGTTAAGACCTTAGCTATTAGGCCAGAGTAAAAGTTAAGACCTTAACCAGTAGGCCAGAGTAAGAGTTAAGACCTTAACCATTAGGCCAGAGTACGAGTCTAAGACCTTAGCTATTAGGCCAGAGTAAGAGTTAAGACCTTAACCAGTAGGCCAGAGTAAGAGTTAAGACCTAACCTGTATGCCATAGTACGAGTCTAAGACCTTAGCTATTAGGCCAGAGTAAGAGTTAAGACCTTAGCTATTAGGCCAGAGTAAGAATTAAGACCTTAACCAGTAGGCCAGAGTAAGAGTTAAGACCTTAACCTGTAGGCCAGAGTAAGAGTTAAGACCTTAACCTGTAGGCCATAGTACGAGTCTTAGACCTTAGCTATTAGGCCAGAGTAAGAGTTAAGACCTTAACCTGTAGGCCATAGTACGAGTCTAAGACCTTAGCTATTAGGCCAGAGTAAGAGTTAAGACCTTAACCAGTAGGCCAGAGTATGAGTTAAGACCTTAACCATTAGGCCAGAGTACGAGTCTAAGACCTTAGCTATTAGGCCAGAGTAAGAGTTAAGACCTTAACCAGTAGGCCAGAGTAAGAGTCTGGCCAGAGTAAGAGTTAAGACCTTTACCATTAGGCCAGATTAAGAGTCTAAGACCTTAACCATTAAGCCAGAGTAAGAGTTAAGACCTTAACTATTAGGCCAGAGTAAGAGTCTAAGACCTTAACCATTATGTCAGAGTAAGAGTCTAAGACCTTAGCTATTAGGCCAGACTAAGAGTTAGGACCTTAACCATTAGGCCAGAGTACGAGTCTAAGACCTTAGCTATTAGGCCAGAGTAAGAGTTAAGACCTTAACCATTAGGCCAGAGTACGAGTCTAACACCTTAGCTATTAGGCCAGAGTAAGAGTTAAGACCTTAACCATTAGGCCAGAGTATGAGTCTAAGACCTTAGCTATTAGGCCAGAGTAAGAGTTAAGACCTTAACCAGTAGGCCAGAGTAAGAGTTAAGACCTTAACCTGTAGGCCATAGTACGAGTCTAAGACCTTAGCTATTAGGCCAGAGTAAGAGTTAAGACCTTAGCTATTAGGCCTGAGTAAGAGTTAAGACCTTAACCATTAGGCCAAAGTACGAGTCTAAGACCTTAGCTATTAGGCCAGAGTAGGAATTAAGACCTTAGCTATTAGGCCAGAGTAAAAGTTAAGACCTTAACCAGTAGACAAGAGTAAGAGTTAAGACCTTAACCATTAGGCCAGAGTACGAGTCTAAGACCTTAGCTATTAGGCCAGAGTAAGAGTTAAGACCTTAACCAGTAGGGCAGTGTTAGAGTTAAGACCTTAACCATTAGGCCAGAGTACGAGTCTAAGACCTTAGCTATTAGGCCAGAGTAAGAGTTAAGACCTTAACCAGTAGGCCAGAGTAAGAGTTAAGACCTTAACCATTAGGCCAGAGTACCAGTCTAAGACCTTAGCTATTAGGCCAGAGTAAGAGTTAAGACCTTAGCTATTAGGCCAGAGTAAGAGTTAAGACCTTAACCATTAGGCCAAAGTACAAGTCTAAGACCTTAGCTATTAGGCCAGAGTAAGAGTTAAGACCTTAACCAGTAGGCCAGAGTAAGAGTTAAGAACGTAACCTGTAGGCCATAGTACGAGTCTAAGACCTTAGCTATTAGGCCAGAGTAAGAGTTAAGACCTTAACCATTAGGCCAAAGTATGAGTTCAAGACCTTAGCTATTAGGCCAGAGTAAGAGTTAAGACCTTAGCTATTAGGCCAGAGTAAAAGTTAAGACCTTAACCAGTAGGCCAGAGTAAGAGTTAAGACCTTAACCATTAGGCCAGAGTACGAGTCTAAGACCTTAGCTATTAGGCCAGAGTAAGAGTTAAGACCGTAACCAGTAGGCCAGTGTAAGTGTTAAGACCTTAACCATTAGGCCAGAGTACGAGTCTAAGACCTTAGCTATTAGGCCAGAGTAAGAGTTAAGACCTTAACCAGTAGGCCAGTGTAAGAGTTAAGACCTTAACCATTAGGCCAGAGTACGAGTCTAAGACCTTAGCTATTAGGCCAGAGTACGAGTCTAAGACCTTAGCTATTAGGCCAGAGTAAGAGTTAAGACCTTAGCTATTAGGCCAGAGTAAGAGTTAAGACCTTAGCTATTAGGCCAGAGTACGAGTCTAAGACCTTAGCTATTAGGCCAGAGTAAGAGTTAAGACCTTAACCAGTAGGCCAGTGTAAGAGTTAAGACCTTAACCATTAGGCCAGAGTACGAGTCTAAGACCTTAGCTATTAGGCCATAGTACGAGTCTAAGACCTTAGCTATTAGGCCAGAGTAAGAGTTAAGACCTTAGCTATTAGGCCAGAGTAAGAGTTAAGACCTTAGCTATTAGGCCAGAGTACGAGTCTAAGACCTTAGCTATTAGGCCAGAGTACGAGTCTAAGACCTTAGCTATTAGGCCAGAGTAAGAGTTAAGACCTTAGCTATTAGGCCAGAGTAAGAGTTAAGACCTTAGCTATTAGGCCAGAGTACGAGTCTAAGACCTTAGCTATTAGGCCAGAGTAAGAGTTAAGACCTTAGCTATTAGGCCAGAATAAGAGTTAAGACCTTAGCTATTAGGCCAGAGTAAGAGTTAAGACCTTAGCTATTAGGCCAGAGTACGAGTCTAAGACCTTAGCTATCAGGCCATAGTACGAGTCTTACACCTTAGCTATTAGGCCAGAGTAAGAGTTAAGACCTTAACCAGTACACCAGTGTAAGAGTTAAGACCTTAACCTGTAGGCCAGAGTAAGAGTTAAGACCTTAACCTGTAGGCCATAGTAGGAGTCTAAGACCTTAGCTATTAGGCCAGAGTAAGAGTTAAGACCTTAACCAGTAGGCCAGAGTAAGAGTTAAGAACTTAACCTGTAGGCCATAGTACGAGTCTAAGACCTTAGCTATTAGGCCAGAGTAAGAGTTAAGACCTTAGCTATTAGGCCAGAGTAAGAGTTAAGACCTTAACCATTAGGCCAAAGTACGAGTCTAAGACCTTAGCTATTAGGCCAGAGTAAGAATTAAGACCTTAGCTATTAGGCCAGAGTAAAAGTTAAAACCTTAACCAGTAGACAAGAGTAACAGTTAAGACCTTAACCATTAGGCCAGAGTACGAGTCTAAGACCTTAGCTATTAGGCCAGAGTAAGAGTTAAGACCTTAACCAGTAGGCCAGTGTAAGAGTTAAGACCTTAACCATTAGGCCAGAGTACGAGTCTAAGACCTTAGCTATTAGGCCAGAGTAAGAGTTAAGCCTTAACCAGTAGGCCAGAGTAAGAGTTAAGACCTTAACCATTAGGCCAGAGTACCAGTCTAAGACCTTAGCTATTAGGCCAGAGTAAGAGTTAAGACCTTAGCTATTAGGCCAGAGTAAGAGTTAAGACCTTAGCTATTAGGCCAGAGTAAAAGTTAAGACCTTAACCAGTAGGCCAGAGTAAGAGTTAAGACCTTAACCATTAGGCCAGAGTACGAGTCTAAGACCTTAGCTATTAGGCCAGAGTAAAAGTTAAGACCTTAACCAGTAGGCCAGAGTAAGAGTTAAGACCTAAACTGTATGCCATAGTACGAGTCTAAGACCTTAGCTATTAGGCCAGAGTAAGAGTTAAGACCTTAGCTATTAGGCCAGAGTAAGAATTAAGACCTTAACCAGTAGGCCAGAGTAAGAGTTAAGACCTTAACCTGTAGGCCAGAGTAAGAGTTAAGACCTTAACCTGTAGGCCATAGTACGAGTCTTAGACCTTAGCTATTAGGCCAGAGTAAGAGTTAAGACCTTAGCTATTAGGCCAGAGTAAGAATTAAGACCTTAACCAGTAGGCCAGAGTAAGAGTTAAGACCTTAACCTGTAGGCCATAGTACGAGTCTAAGACCTTAGCTATTAGGCCAGAGTAAGAGTTAAGACCTTAACCAGTAGGCCAGAGTATGAGTTAAGACCTTAACCATTAGGCCAGAGTACGAGTCTAAGACCTTAGCTATTAGGCCAGAGTAAGAGTTAAGACCTTAACCAGTAGGCCAGAGTAAGAGTCTGGCCAGAGTAAGAGTTAAGACCTTTACCATTAGGCCAGATTAAGAGTCTAAGACCTTAACCATTAAGCCAGAGTAAGAATAAAGACCTTAAACATTAGGCCAGAGAAAGAGTCTAAGACCTTAACCATTAGGCCGGAGTAAGAGCTAAGACCTTAACCATTAGGCCAGAGTAAGAGTCTAAGACCTTAACCATTAGGCCAGAGTAAGAGTTAAGACCTTAACCATTAGGCCAGGGTAAGAGTCTGGCCAGAGTAAGAGTTAAGACCTTTACCATTAGGCCAGATTAAGAGTCTAAGACCTTAACCATTAGGCCAGAGTAAGAGTTAAGACCTTAACCATTAGGCCAAAGTACAAGTCTAAGACCTTAGCTATTAGGCCAGGGTAAGAGTTAAGACCTTAACCAGTAGGCCAGAGTAAGAGTTAAGAACGTAACCTGTAGGCCATAGTACGAGTCTAAGACCTTAGCTATTAGGCCAGAGTAAGAGTTAAGACCTTAACCATTAGGCCAAAGTATGAGTTCAAGACCTTAGCTATTAGGCCAGAGTAAGAGTTAAGACCTTAGCTATTAGGCCAGAGTAAAAGTTAAGACCTTAACCAGTAGGCCAGAGTAAGAGTTAAGACCTTAACCATTAGGCCAGAGTACGAGTCTAAGACCTTAGCTATTAGGCCAGAGTAAGAGTTAAGACCGTAACCAGTAGGCCAGTGTAAGTGTTAAGACCTTAACCATTAGGCCAGAGTACGAGTCTAAGACCTTAGCTATTAGGCCAGAGTAAGAGTTAAGACCTTAACCAGTAGGCCAGTGTAAGAGTTAAGACCTTAACCATTAGGCCAGAGTACGAGTCTAAGACCTTAGCTATTAGGCCAGAGTACGAGTCTAAGACCTTAGCTATTAGGCCAGAGTAAGAGTTAAGACCTTAGCTATTAGGCCAGAGTAAGAGTTAAGACCTTAGCTATTAGGCCAGAGTACGAGTCTAAGACCTTAGCTATTAGGCCAGAGTAAGAGTTAAGACCTTAACCAGTAGGCCAGTGTAAGAGTTAAGACCTTAACCATTAGGCCAGAGTACGAGTCTAAGACCTTAGCTATTAGGCCATAGTACGAGTCTAAGACCTTAGCTATTAGGCCAGAGTAAGAGTTAAGACCTTAGCTATTAGGCCAGAGTACGAGTCTAAGACCTTAGCTATTAGGCCAGAGTACGAGTCTAAGACCTTAGCTATTAGGCCAGAGTAAGAGTTAAGACCTTAGCTATTAGGCCAGAGTAAGAGTTAAGACCTTAGCTATTAGGCCAGAGTACGAGTCTAAGACCTTAGCTATTAGGCCAGAGTAAGAGTTAAGACCTTAACCAGTAGGCCAGTGTAAGAGTTAAGACCTTAACCATTAGGCCAGAGTACGAGTCTAAGACCTTAGCTATTAGGCCAGAGTACGAGTCTAAGACCTTAGCTATTAGGCCAGAGTAAGAGTTAACACCTTAGCTATTAGGCCAGAGTAAGAGTTAACACCTTAGCTATTAGGCCAGAGTACGAGTCTAAGACCTTAGCTATTAGGCCAGAGTAAGAGTTAAGACCTTAGCTATTAGGCCAGAATAAGAGTTAAGACCTTAGCTATTAGGCCAGAGTAAGAGTTAAGACCTTAGCTATTAGGCCAGAGTACGAGTCTAAGACCTTAGCTATCAGGCCATAGTACGAGTCTTACACCTTAGCTATTAGGCCAGAGTAAGAGTTAAGACCTTAACCAGTACGCCAGTGTAAGAGTTAAGACCTTAACCTGTAGGCCAGAGTAAGAG
The DNA here is from genome assembly GCF_964204655.1 of Triturus cristatus. Lineage (NCBI taxonomy): Eukaryota > Metazoa > Chordata > Amphibia > Caudata > Salamandridae > Triturus > Triturus cristatus. The sequence continues at coordinate 1,100,659,001 of NC_140589.1, read as the reverse complement.
TTAAGACCTTAACCTGTAGGCCATAGTAGGAGTCTAAGACCTTAGCTATTAGGCCAGAGTAAGAGTTAAGACCTTAACCAGTAGGCCAGAGTAAGAGTTAAGAACTTAACCTGTAGGCCATAGTACGAGTCTAAGACCTTAGCTATTAGGCCAGAGTAAGAGTTAAGACCTTAGCTATTAGGCCAGAGTAAGAGTTAAGACCTTAACCATTAGGCCAAAGTACGAGTCTAAGACCTTAGCTATTAGGCCAGAGTAAGAATTAAGACCTTAGCTATTAGGCCAGAGTAAAAGTTAAGACCTTAACCAGTAGACAAGAGTAACAGTTAAGACCTTAACCATTAGGCCAGAGTACGAGTCTAAGACCTTAGCTATTAGGCCAGAGTAAGAGTTAGGACCTTAACCAGTAGGTCAGTGTAAGAGTTAAGACCTTAACCATTAGGCCAGAGTACGAGTCTAAGACCTTAGCTATTAGGCCAGAGTAAGAGTTAAGCCTTAACCAGTAGGCCAGAGTAAGAGTTAAGACCTTAACCATTAGGCCAGAATACGAGTCTAAGACCTTAGCTATTAGGCCAGAGTAAGAGTTAAGACCTTAGCTATTAGGCCAGAGTACGAGTCTAAGACCTTAGCTATTAGGCCAGAGTACGAGTCTAAGACCTTAGCTATTAGGCCAGAGTAAGAGTTAAGACCTTAGCTATTAGGCCATAGTACGAGTCTAAGAACTTAGCTATCAGGCCAAAGTAAGAGTTAAGACCTTAACCATTAGGCCAGAATACGAGTCTAAGACCTTAGCTATTAGGCCAAAGTAAGAGTTAAGACCTTAACCATTAGGCCAGAGTAAGAGTTAAGACCTTAACCATTAGGCAAGAGTACGAGTCTAAGACCTTAGCTATTAGGCCAGAGTAAGAGTTAAGACCTTAACCAGTAGGCCAGAGTAAGAGTTAAGACCTTAAGCATTAGGCCAGAGTACCAGTCTAAGACCTTAGCTATTAGGCCAGAGTAAGAGTTAAGACCTTAGCTATTAGGCCAGAGTAAGAGTTAAGACCTTAACCATTAGGCCAGAGTACGAGTCTAAGACCTTAGCTATTAGGCCAGAGTAAGAGTTAAGACCTTAACCAGTAGGCCAGAGTAAGAGTTAAGAACTTAACCTGTAGGCCATAGTACGAGTCTAAGACCTTAGTTATTAGGCCAGAGTAAGAGTTGAGACCTTAGCTATTAGGCCAGAGTAAGAGTTAAGACCTTAACCATTAGGCCAAAGTACGAGTCTAAGACCTTAGCTATTAGGCCAGAGTAAGAATTAAGACCTTAGCTATTAGGCCAGAGTAAAAGTTAAGACCTTAATCAGTAGACAAGAGTAAGACTTAAGACCTTAACCATTAGGCCAGAGTATGAGTCTAAGACCTTAGCTATTAGGCCAGAGTAAGAGTTAAGACCTTAACCAGTAGGCCAGTGTAAGAGTTAAGACCTTAACCATTAGGCCAGAGTACGAGTCTAAGACCTTAGCTATTAGGCCAGAGTAAGAGTTAAGACCTTAACCAGTAGGCCAGAGTAAGAGTTAAGACCTTAACCATTAGGCCAGAGTACCAGTCTAAGACCTTAGCTATTAGGCCAGAGTAAGAGTTAAGACCTTAGCTATTAGGCCAGAGTAAGTGTTAAGACCTTAACCATTAGGCCAGAGTACGAGTCTAAGACCTTAGCTATTAGGCCAGAGTAAGAGTTAAGACCTTAACCAGTAGGCCAGAGTAAGAGTTAAGAACTTAACCTGTAGGCCATAGTACGAGTCTCAGACCTTAGCTATTAGGCCAGAGTAAGAGTTAAGACCTTAGCTATTAGGCCAGAGTAAGAGTTAGGACCTTAACCATTAGGCCAAAGTACGAGTCTAAGACCTTAGGCCAGAGTAAGAGTTAAGACCTTATCTATTAGGCCAGAGTAAAAGTTAAGACGTTAACCAGTAGGCCAGAGTAAGAGTTAAGACCTTAACCATTAGGCCAGAGTACGAGTCTAAGACCTTAGCTATTAGGCCAGAGTAAGAGTTAAGACCTTAACCAGTAGGCCAGTGTAAGAGTTAAGACCTTAACCATTAGGCCAGAGTACCAGTCTAAGACCTTAGCTATTAGGCCAGAGTAAGAGTTAAGACCTTACCTATTAGGCCAGAGTAAGAGTTAAGACCTTAACCATTAGGCCAGAGTACGAGTCTAAGACCTTAGCTATTAGGCCAGAGTAAGAGTTAAGACCTTAACCAGTAGGCCAGAGTAAGAGTTAAGAACTTAACCTGTAGGCCATAGTACGAGTCTCAGACCTTAGCTATTAGGCCAGAGTAAGAGTTAAGACCTTAGCTATTAGGCCAGAGTAAGAGTTAGGACCTTAACCATTAGGCCAGAGTACGAGTCTAAGACCTTAGCTATTAGACCAGAGTACGAGTCTAAGACCTTAGCTATCAGGCCATAGTAAGAGTTAAGACCTTATCTATTAGGCCAGAGTAAGAGTTAAGACCTTAGCTATTAGGCCAGAGTACGAGTCTAAGACCTTAGCTATTAGGCCAGAGTAAGAGTTAAGACCTTAACCAATAGGCCAGAGTAAGAGTTAAGACCTTAACCATTAGGCCAGAGTACGAGTCTAAGACCTTAGCTATTAGGCCAGAGTAAGAGTTAAGACCTTAACCAGTAGGCCAGTGTAAGAGTTAAGACCTTAACCATTAGGCCAGAGTACCAGTCTAAGACCTTAGCTATTAGGCCAGAGTAAGAGTTAAGACCTTAGCTATTAGGCCAGAGTACGAGTCTAAGACCTTAGCTATTAGGCCAGAGTACGAGTCTAAGACCTTAGCTATTAGGCCAGAGTAAGAGTTAAGACCTTAGCTATTAGGCCAGAGTACGAGTCTAAGACCTTAGCTATTAGGCCAGAGTAAGAGTTAAGACCTTAACCAGTAGGCCAGTGTAAGAGTTAGGACCTTAACCATTAGGCCAGAGTACGAGTCTAAGACCTTAGCTATTAGGCCAGAGTACGAGTCTAAGACCTTAGCTATTAGGCCAGAGTAAGAGTTAAGACCTTAGCTATTAGGCCAGAGTACTAGTCTAAGACCTTAGCTATTAGGCCAGAGTACGAGTCTAAGACCTTAGCTATTAGGCCAGAATAAGAGTTAAGACCTTAGCTATTAGGCCAGAGTACGAGTCTAAGACCTTAGCTATCAGGCCATAGTACGAGTCTTACACTTTAGCTATTAGGCCAGAGTAAGAGTTAAGACCTTAACCAGTACGCCAGTGTAGGAGTTAAGACGTTAACCTGTAGGCCAGAGTAAGAGTTAAGACCTTAACCTGTAGGCCATAGTAGGAGTCTTAGACCTTAGCTATTAGGCCAGAGTAAGAGTTAAGACCTTAGCTATTAGGCCAGAGATAAGAGTTAGGACCTTAACCATTAGGCCAAAGTACGAGTCTAAGACCTTAGGCCAGAGTAAGAGTTAAGACCTTATCTATTAGGCCAGAGTAAAAGTTAAGACGTTAACCAGTAGGCCAGAGTAAGAGTTAAGACCTTAACCATTAGGCCAGAGTACGAGTCTAAGACCTTAGCTATTAGGCCAGAGTAAGAGTTAAGACCTTAACCAGTAGGCCAGTGTAAGAGTTAAGACCTTAACCATTAGGCCAGAGTACCAGTCTAAGACCTTAGCTATTAGGCCAGAGTAAGAGTTAAGACCTTACCTATTAGGCCAGAGTAAGAGTTAAGACCTTAACCATTAGGCCAGAGTACGAGTCTAAGACCTTAGCTATTAGGCCAGAGTAAGAGTTAAGACCTTAACCAGTAGGCCAGAGTAAGAGTTAAGAACTTAACCTGTAGGCCATAGTACGAGTCTCAGACCTTAGCTATTAGGCCAGAGTAAGAGTTAAGACCTTAGCTATTAGGCCAGAGTAAGAGTTAGGACCTTAACCATTAGGCCAGAGTACGAGTCTAAGACCTTAGCTATTGGACCAGAGTACGAGTCTAAGACCTTAGCTATCAGGCCATAGTAAGAGTTAAGACCTTATCTATTAGGCCAGAGTAAGAGTTAAGACCTTAGCTATTAGGCCAGAGTACGAGTCTAAGACCTTAGCTATTAGGCCAGAGTAAGAGTTAAGACCTTAACCAATAGGCCAGAGTAAGAGTTAAGACCTTAACCATTAGGCCAGAGTACGAGTCTAAGACCTTAGCTATTAGGCCAGAGTAAGAGTTAAGACCTTAACCAGTAGGCCAGTGTAAGAGTTAAGACCTTAACCATTAGGCCAGAGTACCAGTCTAAGACCTTAGCTATTAGGCCAGAGTAAGAGTTAAGACCTTAGCTATTAGGCCAGAGTACGAGTCTAAGACCTTAGCTATTAGGCCAGAGTACGAGTCTAAGACCTTAGCTATTAGGCCAGAGTAAGAGTTAAGACCTTAGCTATTAGGCCAGAGTAAGAGTTAAGACCTTAGCTATTAGGCCAGAGTACGAGTCTAAGACCTTAGCTATTAGGCCAGAGTAAGAGTTAAGACCTTAACCAGTAGGCCAGTGTAAGAGTTAGGACCTTAACCATTAGGCCAGAGTACGAGTCTAAGACCTTAGCTATTAGGCCAGAGTACGAGTCTAAGACCTTAGCTATTAGGCCAGAGTAAGAGTTAAGACCTTAGCTATTAGGCCAGAGTACTAGTCTAAGACCTTAGCTATTAGGCCAGAGTACGAGTCTAAGACCTTAGCTATTAGGCCAGAATAAGAGTTAAGACCTTAGCTATTAGGCCAGAGTACGAGTCTAAGACCTTAGCTATCAGGCCATAGTACGAGTCTTACACTTTAGCTATTAGGCCAGAGTAAGAGTTAAGACCTTAACCAGTACGCCAGTGTAGGAGTTAAGACGTTAACCTGTAGGCCAGAGTAAGAGTTAAGACCTTAACCTGTAGGCCATAGTAGGACTCTTAGACCTTAGCTATTAGGCCAGAGTAAGAGTTAAGACCTTAACCAGTAGGCCAGAGTAAGAGTTAAGACCTTAACCATTAGGCCAGAGTACGAGTCTAAGACCTTAGCTATTAGGATAGAGTAAGAGTTAAGACCTTATCTATTAGGCCAGAGTAAGAGTTAAGACCGTAACCATTAAGCCAGAGTACGAGTCTAAGACCTTAGCTATTTAGCCAGAGTAAGAGTTAAGACCTTAGCTATTAGGTCAGAGTAAGAGTTAAGACCTTAACCATTACGCCAGAGTATGAGTCTAAGACCTTAGCTATTAGGCCAGAGTAAGTGTTAAGACCTGAGCTATTATGCCAGACTGAGAGTTCAGACCTTAATCAGTAGGCCAGAGTAAGAGTTAAGACCTTAACCAGTAGGCCAGAGTAAGAGTTAAGACCTTAACCATTAGGCCAGACTACGAGTCTAAGACCTTAGCTATTAGGCCAGAGTAAGAGTTAAGACCTTAACCAGTAGGCCAGAGTAAGAGTTAAGACCTTAACCTGTAGGCCATAGTACGAGTCTAAGACCTTAGCTATTAGGCCAGAGTAAGAGTTAAGACCTTAACCAGTCGGCCAGAGTAAGAGTTAAGACCTAAACCAATAGGCCAGAGTACGAGTCTAACACCTTAGCTATTAGGCCAGAGTAAGAGTTAAGACCTTAAAGAGTAGGCCAGAGAAAGAGTTAAGACCTTAACCATTAGACCAGAGTACGAGGGTAAGACCGTAGCTATTAGGCCAGAGTAAGAGTTAAGACCTTAACCAGTAGGCCAGAGTAAGAGTTAAGACCTTAACCAGTAGGCCAGAGTACGAGTCTAAGACCTTAGCTATTAGGCCAGAGTAAGAGTTAAGACCTTAGCTATTAGGCCAGAGTAAGAGTTAAGACGTTAACCATTAAGCCAGAGTAAGAATAAAGACCTTAAACATTAGGCCAGAGAAAGAGTCTAAGACCTTAACCATTAGGCCGGAGTAAGAGCTAAGACCTTAACCATTAGGCCAGAGTAAGAGTTAAGACCTTAACCATTAGGCCAGAGTAAGAGTTAAGACCTTAACCATTATGCCAGAGTAAGAGTTAAGACCTTAGCTATTAGGCCAGAGTAAGAGTTAAGACCTTAACCATTAGGCCAGAGTATGAGTCTAAGACCTTAGCTATTAGGCCAGAGTAAGAGTTAAGACCTTAACCAGTAGGCCAGAGTAAGAGTTAAGACCTTAACCATTAGGCCAGAGTACGAGTCTAAGACCTTAGCTATTAGGCCAGAGAAAGAGTTAAGACCTTAGCTATTGGGCCAGAGTAAGAGTGAAGACCTTAACCATTAGGCCAGAGTACGAGTCAAAGACCTTAGCTATTAGGCCAGAGTAAGAGTTAAGACCTTAACCATTAGGCCAGAGTACGAGTCTAAGACCTTAGCTATTAGGCCAGAGTAAGAATTAAGACCTTAGCTATTAGGCCTGAGTAAGAGTTAAGACCTTAGCTATTAGGCCAGAGTACAAGTCTAAGACCTTAGCTATTAGGCCAGAGTAAGAGTTAAGACCTTAGCTATTAGGCCAGAGTACGAGTCTAAGACCTTAGCTATTAGGCCAGAGTAAGAGTTAAGACCTTAACCAGTAGGCCAGTGTAAGAGTTAGGACCTTAACCATTAGGCCAGAGTACGAGTCTAAGACCTTAGCTATTAGGCCAGAGTACGAGTCTAAGACCTTAGCTATTAGGCCAGAGTAAGAGTTAAGACCTTAGCTATTAGGCCAGAGTACTAGTCTAAGACCTTAGCTATTAGGCCAGAGTACGAGTCTAAGACCTTAGCTATTAGGCCAGAATAAGAGTTAAGACCTTAGCTATTAGGCCAGAGTACGAGTCTAAGACCTTAGCTATCAGGCCATAGTACGAGTCTTACACTTTAGCTATTAGGCCAGAGTAAGAGTTAAGACCTTAACCAGTACGCCAGTGTAGGAGTTAAGACGTTAACCTGTAGGCCAGAGTAAGAGTTAAGACCTTAACCTGTAGGCCATAGTAGGAGTCTTAGACCTTAGCTATTAGGCCAGAGTAAGAGTTAAGACCTTAGCTATTAGGCCAGAGTAAGAGTTAGGACCTTAACCATTAGGCCAAAGTACGAGTCTAAGACCTTAGGCCAGAGTAAGAGTTAAGACCTTATCTATTAGGCCAGAGTAAAAGTTAAGACGTTAACCAGTAGGCCAGAGTAAGAGTTAAGACCTTAACCATTAGGCCAGAGTACGAGTCTAAGACCTTAGCTATTAGGCCAGAGTAAGAGTTAAGACCTTAACCAGTAGGCCAGTGTAAGAGTTAAGACCTTAACCATTAGGCCAGAGTACCAGTCTAAGACCTTAGCTATTAGGCCAGAGTAAGAGTTAAGACCTTACCTATTAGGCCAGAGTAAGAGTTAAGACCTTAACCATTAGGCCAGAGTACGAGTCTAAGACCTTAGCTATTAGGCCAGAGTAAGAGTTAAGACCTTAACCAGTAGGCCAGAGTAAGAGTTAAGAACTTAACCTGTAGGCCATAGTACGAGTCTCAGACCTTAGCTATTAGGCCAGAGTAAGAGTTAAGACCTTAGCTATTAGGCCAGAGTAAGAGTTAGGACCTTAACCATTAGGCCAGAGTACGAGTCTAAGACCTTAGCTATTAGACCAGAGTACGAGTCTAAGACCTTAGCTATCAGGCCATAGTAAGAGTTAAGACCTTATCTATTAGGCCAGAGTAAGAGTTAAGACCTTAGCTATTAGGCCAGAGTACGAGTCTAAGACCTTAGCTATTAGGCCAGAGTAAGAGTTAAGACCTTAACCAATAGGCCAGAGTAAGAGTTAAGACCTTAACCATTAGGCCAGAGTACGAGTCTAAGACCTTAGCTATTAGGCCAGAGTAAGAGTTAAGACCTTAACCAGTAGGCCAGTGTAAGAGTTAAGACCTTAACCATTAGGCCAGAGTACCAGTCTAAGACCTTAGCTATTAGGCCAGAGTAAGAGTTAAGACCTTAGCTATTAGGCCAGAGTACGAGTCTAAGACCTTAGCTATTAGGCCAGAGTACGAGTCTAAGACCTTAGCTATTAGGCCAGAGTAAGAGTTAAGACCTTAGCTATTAGGCCAGAGTAAGAGTTAAGACCTTAGCTATTAGGCCAGAGTACGAGTCTAAGACCTTAGCTATTAGGCCAGAGTAAGAGTTAAGACCTTAACCAGTAGGCCAGTGTAAGAGTTAGGACCTTAACCATTAGGCCAGAGTACGAGTCTAAGACCTTAGCTATTAGGCCAGAGTACGAGTCTAAGACCTTAGCTATTAGGCCAGAGTAAGAGTTAAGACCTTAGCTATTAGGCCAGAGTACTAGTCTAAGACCTTAGCTATTAGGCCAGAGTACGAGTCTAAGACCTTAGCTATTAGGCCAGAATAAGAGTTAAGACCTTAGCTATTAGGCCAGAGTACGAGTCTAAGACCTTAGCTATCAGGCCATAGTACGAGTCTTACACTTTAGCTATTAGGCCAGAGTAAGAGTTAAGACCTTAACCAGTACGCCAGTGTAGGAGTTAAGACGTTAACCTGTAGGCCAGAGTAAGAGTTAAGACCTTAACCTGTAGGCCATAGTAGGACTCTTAGACCTTAGCTATTAGGCCAGAGTAAGAGTTAAGACCTTAACCAGTAGGCCAGAGTAAGAGTTAAGACCTTAACCATTAGGCCAGAGTACGAGTCTAAGACCTTAGCTATTAGGATAGAGTAAGAGTTAAGACCTTATCTATTAGGCCAGAGTAAGAGTTAAGACCGTAACCATTAAGCCAGAGTACGAGTCTAAGACCTTAGCTATTTAGCCAGAGTAAGAGTTAAGACCTTAGCTATTAGGTCAGAGTAAGAGTTAAGACCTTAACCATTACGCCAGAGTATGAGTCTAAGACCTTAGCTATTAGGCCAGAGTAAGTGTTAAGACCTGAGCTATTATGCCAGACTGAGAGTTCAGACCTTAATCAGTAGGCCAGAGTAAGAGTTAAGACCTTAACCAGTAGGCCAGAGTAAGAGTTAAGACCTTAACCATTAGGCCAGACTACGAGTCTAAGACCTTAGCTATTAGGCCAGAGTAAGAGTTAAGACCTTAACCAGTAGGCCAGAGTAAGAGTTAAGACCTTAACCTGTAGGCCATAGTACGAGTCTAAGACCTTAGCTATTAGGCCAGAGTAAGAGTTAAGACCTTAACCAGTCGGCCAGAGTAAGAGTTAAGACCTAAACCAATAGGCCAGAGTACGAGTCTAACACCTTAGCTATTAGGCCAGAGTAAGAGTTAAGACCTTAAAGAGTAGGCCAGAGAAAGAGTTAAGACCTTAACCATTAGACCAGAGTACAAGGGTAAGACCGTAGCTATTAGGCCAGAGTAAGAGTTAAGACCTTAACCAGTAGGCCAGAGTAAGAGTTAAGACCTTAACCAGTAGGCCAGAGTACGAGTCTAAGACCTTAGCTATTAGGCCAGAGTAAGAGTTAAGACCTTAGCTATTAGGCCAGAGTAAGAGTTAAGACGTTAACCATTAAGCCAGAGTAAGAATAAAGACCTTAAACATTAGGCCAGAGAAAGAGTCTAAGACCTTAACCATTAGGCCGGAGTAAGAGCTAAGACCTTAACCATTAGGCCAGAGTAAGAGTTAAGACCTTAACCATTAGGCCAGAGTAAGAGTTAAGACCTTAACCATTATGCCAGAGTAAGAGTTAAGACCTTAGCTATTAGGCCAGAGTAAGAGTTAAGACCTTAACCATTAGGCCAGAGTATGAGTCTAAGACCTTAGCTATTAGGCCAGAGTAAGAGTTAAGACCTTAACCAGTAGGCCAGAGTAAGAGTTAAGACCTTAACCATTAGTCCAGAGTACGAGTCTAAGACCTTAGCTATTAGGCCAGAGAAAGAGTTAAGACCTTAGCTATTGGGCCAGAGTAAGAGTGAAGACCTTAACCATTAGGCCAGAGTACGAGTCAAAGACCTTAGCTATTAGGCCAGAGTAAGAGTTAAGACCTTAACCATTAGGCCAGAGTACGAGTCTAAGACCTTAGCTATTAGGCCAGAGTAAGAATTAAGACCTTAGCTATTAGGCCTGAGTAAGAGTTAAGACCTTAGCTATTAGGCCAGAGTACAAGTCTAAGACCTTAGCTATTAGGCCAGAGTAAGAGTTAAGACCTTAACCAGTAGGCCAGAGTTAGAGTTAAGAACTTAACCTGTAGGCCATAGTACGAGTCTAAGATCTTAGCTATTAGGCCAGAGTAAGAGTTAAGACCTAAACCTGTAGGCCATACTATGAGTCTAAGACCTTAGCTACTAGGCCAGAGTAAGAGTTAAGACCTTAGCTATTAGGCCAGAGTAACAGCTAAGACCTTAACCAGTAGGCCAGAGTAAGAGTTAAGACCTTAACCTGTAGGCCATAGTACGAGTCTAAGACCTTAGCTATTAGGCCAGAGTAAGAGTTAAGACCATAACCAGTAGGCCAGAGTAAGAGTTAAAACCTTAACCTGTAGGCCAGAGTACGAGTCTAAGACCTTAGCTATTAGGCCAGAGTAAGAGTTAAGACCTTAGCTATTAGGCCAGAGTAAGAGTTAAGACCTTAACCATTAGGCCAGAGTACGAGTCTAAGACCTAAGCTATTTGGCCAGAGTAAGAGTTAAGACCTTAGCTATTAGGCCAGAGTAAGAGTTAAGACCTTAACCAGTAGGCGAGAGTGAGAGTTAAGACCTTAACCTGTAGGCCATAGTATGAGTCTAAGACCTTAGCTATTAGGCCAGAGTAAGAGTTAAGACCTTGGCTATTAGGCCAGAGTAAGAGTTAAGACCTTAACCAGTAGGCCAGAGTAAGAGTTAATACCTTAACCATTAGGCCAGAGTAAGAGTTAAGACCTTAACCATAAGGCCAGAGTATGAGTTTAAGACCTTAGCTATTAGGCCAGAGTAAGAGTTAAGACCTTAACCTGTAGGCCAGAGTACGAGTCTAAGACCTTAGCTGTTAGGCCAGAGTAAGAGTTAAGACCTTAACCAGTAGGCCAGAGTAAGAGTTAAGACCTTAACCTGTAGGCCATAGTACGAGTCTAAGACCTTAACCAGTAGGCCAGAGTAAGAGTTAAGACCTTAACCTGTAGGCCAGAGTAAGAGTTAAGACCTTAACCTGTAGGCCAGAGTATGAATCTAAGTCCTTAGCTATTAGGCCAGGGTAAGAGTTAAGACCTTATCCAGTAGGCCAGAGTAAGAGTTAAGACCTTAGCTATTAGGCCAGAGTAAGAGTTAAGACCTTAGCTATTAGGCCAGAGCAAGAGTTAAGACCTTAACCTGTAGGCCAGAGTACGAGTCTAAGACCTTAGCTGTTAGGCCAGAGTAAGAGTTAAGACCTTAACCAGTAGGCCAGAGTAAGAGTTAAGACCTTAACCTGTATGCCATAGTACGAGTCTAAGACCTTAGCTATTAGGCCAGAGTAAGAGTTAAGACCTTAACCAGTAGGCCAGAGTAAGAGTTAAGACCTTAACCTGTAGGCCAGAGTAAGAGTTAAGACCTTAACCTGTAGGCCAGAGTACGAGTTTAAGACCTTAGCTATTAGGCCAGGGTAAGAGTTAAGACCTTATCCAGTAGGCCAGAGTAAGAGTTAAGACCTTAGCTATTAGGCCAGAGTAAGAGTTAAGACCTTAGCTATTAGGCCAGAGTAAGAGTTAAGACCTTAAGCAGTAGGCCAGAGTAAGAGTTAAGACCTTAACCTGTAGGCCATAGTACGAGTCTAATACCTTAGCTATTAGGCCAGAGTAAAAGTTAAGACCTTAACCAGTAGGCCAGAGTAAGAGTTAAGAACTTAACCTGTAGGCCAGAGTACCAGTCTAAGACCTTAGCTATTAGGCCAGAGTAAGAGTTAACACCTTAGCTATTAGGCCAGAGTAAGGGTTAAGACCTTAACCAGTTGGCCAGAGTAAGAGTTAAGCCCTTCACCATTAGGCCAGAGTACCAGTCTAAGACCTTAGCTATTAGGCCAGAGTAAGAGTTAAGACCTTAGCTATTAGGCCAGAGTAAGAGTTAAGACCATAACCATTAGCCCAGAGTACGAGTCTAAGACCTTAGCTATTAGGCCAGAGTAAGAGTTAAGACCTTAACCAGTAGGCCAGAGTAAGAGTTAAGAACTTAACCTGTAGGCCATAGTACGAGTCTAAGACCTTAGCTATTAGGCCAGAGTAAGAGTTAAGACCTTAGCTATTAGGCCAGAGTAAGAGTTAAGACCTTAACCATTAGGCCAAAGTACGAGTCGAAGACCTTAGCTATTAGGCCAGAGTAAGAGTTAAGACCTTAGCTATTAGGCCAGAGTAAAAGTTAAGACCTTAACCAGTAGGCCAGAGTGAGAGTTAAGACCTTAACCATTAGGCCAGAGTACGAGTCTAAGACCTTAGCTATTAGGCCAGAGTAAGAGTTAAGACCTTAACCAGTAGCCCAGTGTAAGAGTTAAGACCTTAACCATTAGGCCAGAATACGAGTCTAAGACCTTAGCTATTAGGCCAGAGTAAGAGTTAAGACCTTAGCTATTAGGCCAGAGTAAGAGTTAAGACCTTAACCATTAGGCCAAAGTACGAGTCTAAGACCTTAGCTATTAGGCCAGAGTAAGAGTTAAGACCTTAGCTATTAGGCCAGAGTACGAGTCTAAGACCTTAGCTATTAGGCCAGAGTACGAGTCTAAGACCTTATCTATCAAGCCATAGTACGAGTCTTACACTATAGCTATTAGGCCAGAGTAAGAGTTAAGACCTTAACCATTAGGCCAGAATATGAGTCTAAGACCTTAGCTATTAGGCCAAAGTAAGAGTTAAGACCTTAACCATTAGGCCAGAGTAAGAGTTAAGACCTTAACCATTAGGCAAGAGTACAAGTCTAAGACCTTAGCTATTAGGCCAGAGTAAGAGTTAAGACCTTAGTTATTAGGCCAGAGTAAGAGTTAAAACCTTAACCAATAGGCCAGAGTAAGAGTTAAGACCTTCACCATTAGGCCAGAGTACGAGTCTAAGACCTTAGCTATTAGGCCAGAGTAAGAGTTAAGACCTTAACCAGTAGGCCAGAGTAAGAGTTAAGACCTTAACCATTAGGCCAGAGTACCAGTCTAAGACCTTAGCTATTAGGCCAGAGTAAGAGTTAAGACCTTAGCTATTAGGCCAGAGAAAGAGTTAAGACCTTAACCATTAGGCCAGAGTACGAGTCTAAGACCTTAGCTATTAGGCCAGAGTAAGAGTTAAGACCTTAACCAGTAGGCCAGAGTAAGAGTTAAGAACTTAACCTGTAGGCCATAGTACGAGTCTAAGACCTTAGCTATTAGGCCAGAGTAAGAGTTAAGACCTTAGCTATTAGGCCAGAGTAAGAGTTAAGACCTTAACCATTAGGCCAAAGTACGAGTCTAAGACCTTAGCTATTAGGCCAGAGTAAGAATTAAGACCTTAGCTATTAGGCCAGAGTAAAAGTTAAGACCTTAACCAGTAGACAAGAGTAAGAGTTAAGACCTTAACCATTAGGCCAGAGTACGAGTCTAAGACCTTAGCTATTAGGCCAGAGTAAGAGTTAAGACCTTAACCAGTAGGCCAGTGTAAGAGTTAAGACCTTAACCATTAGGCCAGAGTACGAGTCTAAGACCTTAGCTATTAGGCCAGAGTAAGAGTTAAGACCTTAACCATTAGGCCAGAGTACAAGTCTAAGACCTTAGCTATTAGGCCAGAGTAAGAGTTAAGACCTTAACCAGTAGGCCAGAGTAAGAGTTAAGAACGTAACCTGTAGGCCATAGTACGAGTCTAAGACCTTAGCTATTAGGCCAGAGTAAGAGTTAAGACATTAGCTATTAGGCCAGAGTAAGAATTAAGACCTTAACCAGTAGGCCAGAGTAAGAGTTAAGACCTTAACCAGTAGGCCAGAGTAAGAGTTAAGACCTTAACCTGTAGGCCAGAGTAAGAGTTAAGACCTAACCTGTATGCCATAGTACGAGTCTAAGACCTTAGCTATTAGGCCAGAGTAAGAGTTAAGACCTTAGCTATTAGGCCAGAGTAAGAATTAAGACCTTAACCAGTAGGCCAGAGTAAGAGTTAAGACCTTAACCAGTAGGCCAGAGTAAGAGTTAAGACCTTAACCTGTAGGCCAGAGTAAGAGTTAAGACCTTAGCTATTGGGCCAGAGTAAGAGTTAAGACCTTAACCATTAGGCCAGAGTACGAGTCTAAGACCTTAGCTATTAGGCCAGAGTACAAGTCTAAGACCTTAGCTATTAGGCCAGAGTAAGAGTTAAGACCTTAGCTATTAGGCCAGAGTACTAGTCTAAGACCTTAGCTATTAGGCCAGAGTACGAGTCTAAGACCTTAGCTATTAGGCCAGAATAAGAGTTAAGACCTTAGCTATTAGGCCAGAGTACGAGTCTAAGACCTTAGCTATCAGGCCATAGTACGAGTCTTACACTTTAGCTATTAGGCCAGAGTAAGAGTTAAGACCTTAACCAGTACGCCAGTGTAGGAGTTAAGACGTTAACCTGTAGGCCAGAGTAAGAGTTAAGACCTTAACCTGTAGGCCATAGTAGGAGTCTTAGACCTTAGCTATTAGGCCAGAGTAAGAGTTAAGACCTTAACCAGTAGGCCAGAGTAAGAGTTAAGACCTTAACCATTAGGCCAGAGTACGAGTCTAAGACCTTAGCTATTAGGATAGAGTAAGAGTTAAGACCTTATCTATTAGGCCAGAGTAAGAGTTAAGACCGTAACCATTAAGCCAGAGTACGAGTCTAAGACCTTAGCTATTTAGCCAGAGTAAGAGTTAAGACCTTAGCTATTAGGCCAGAGTAAGAGTTAAGACCTTAACCATTACGCCAGAGTATGAGTCTAAGACCTTAGCTATTAGGCCAGAGTAAGTGTTAAGACCTGAGCTATTATGCCAGACTGAGAGTTCAGACCTTAATCAGTAGGCCAGAGTAAGAGTTAAGACCTTAACCAGTAGGCAAGAGTAAGAGTTAAGACCTTAACCATTAGGCCAGACTACGAGTCTAAGACCTTAGCTATTAGGCCAGAGTAAGAGTTAAGACCTTAACCTGTAGGCCATAGTACGAGTCTAAGACCTTAGCTATTAGGCCAGAGTAAGAGTTAAGACCTTAACCAGTCGGCCAGAGTAAGAGTTAAGACCTTAACCAGTAGGCCAGAGTACGAGTCTAACACCTTAGCTATTAGGCCAGAGTAAGAGTTAAGACCTTAAAGAGTAGGCCAGAGAAAGAGTTAAGACCTTAACCATTAGACCAGAGTACGAGTGTAAGACCGTAGCTATTAGGCCAGAGTAAGAGTTAAGACCTTAACCAGTAGGCCAGAGTAAGAGTTAAGACCTTAACCAGTAGGCCAGAGTACGAGTCTAAGACCTTAGCTATTAGGCCAGAGTAAGAGTTAAGACCTTAGCTATTAGGCCAGAGTAAGAGTTAAGACGTTAACCATTAAGCCAGAGTAAGAATAAAGACCTTAAACATTAGGCCAGAGAAAGAGTCTAAGACCTTAACCATTAGGCCGGAGTAAGAGCTAAGACCTTAACCATTAGGCCAGAGTAAGAGTTAAGACCTTAACCATTAGGCCAGAGTAAGAGTTAAGACCTTAACCATTATGCCAGAGTAAGAGTTAAGACCTTAGCTATTAGGCCAGAGTAAGAGTTAAGACCTTAACCATTAGGCCAGAGTATGAGTCTAAGACCTTAGCTATTAGGCCAGAGTAAGAGTTAAGACCTTAACCAGTAGGCCAGAGTAAGAGTTAAGACCTTAACCATTAGTCCAGAGTACGAGTCTAAGACCTTAGCTATTAGGCCAGAGAAAGAGTTAAGACCTTAGCTATTGGGCCAGAGTAAGAGTGAAGACCTTAACCATTAGGCCAGAGTACGAGTCTAAGACCTTAGCTATTAGGCCAGAGTAAGAGTTAAGACCTTAACCATTAGGCCAGAGTACGAGTCTAAGACCTTAGCTATTAGGCCAGAGTAAGAATTAAGACCTTAGCTATTAGGCCTGAGTAAGAGTTAAGACCTTAGCTATTAGGCCAGAGTACAAGTCTAAGACCTTAGCTATTAGGCCAGAGTAAGAGTTAAGACCTTAACCAGTAGGCCAGAGTTAGAGTTAAGAACTTAACCTGTAGGCCATAGTACGAGTCTAAGACCTTAGCTATTAGGCCAGAGTAAGAGTTAAGACCTAAACCTGTAGGCCATACTATGAGTCTAAGACCTTAGCTACTAGGCCAGAGTAAGAGTTAAGACCTTAGCTATTAGGCCAGAGTAACAGCTAAGACCTTAACCAGTAGGCCAGAGTAAGAGTTAAGACCTTAACCTGTAGGCCATAGTACGAGTCTAAGACCTTAGCTAGTAGGCCAGAGTAAGAGTTAAGACCATAACCAGTAGGCCAGAGTAAGAGTTAAAACCTTAACCTGTAGGCCAGAGTACGAGTCTAAGACCTTAGCTATTAGGCCAGAGTAAGAGTTAAGACCTTAGCTATTAGGCCAGAGTAAGAGTTAAGACCTTAACCATTAGGCCAGAGTACGAGTCTAAGACCTAAGCTATTCGGCCAGAGTAAGAGTTAAGACCTTAGCTATTAGGCCAGAGTAAGAGTTAAGACCTTAACCAGTAGGCGAGAGTGAGAGTTAAGACCTTAACCTGTAGGCCATAGTATGAGTCTAAGACCTTAGCTATTAGGCCAGAGTAAGAGTTAAGACCTTGGCTATTAGGCCAGAGTAAGAGTTAAGACCTTAACCAGTAGGCCAGAGTAAGAGTTAATACCTTAACCATTAGGCCAGAGTAAGAGTTAAGACCTTAACCAGTAGGCCAGAGTAAGAGTTAAGACCTTAACCTGTAGGCCAGAGTAAGAGTTAAGACCTTAGCTATTGGGCCAGAGTAAGAGTTAAGACCTTAACCATTAGGCCAGAGTACGAGTCTAAGACCTTAGCTATTAGGCCAGAGTACAAGTCTAAGACCTTAGCTATTAGGCCAGAGTAAGAGTTAAGACCTTAGCTATTAGGCCAGAGTACTAGTCTAAGACCTTAGCTATTAGGCCAGAGTACGAGTCTAAGACCTTAGCTATTAGGCCAGAATAAGAGTTAAGACCTTAGCTATTAGGCCAGAGTACGAGTCTAAGACCTTAGCTATCAGGCCATAGTACGAGTCTTAAACTTTAGCTATTAGGCCAGAGTAAGAGTTAAGACCTTAACCAGTACGCCAGTGTAGGAGTTAAGACGTTAACCTGTAGGCCAGAGTAAGAGTTAAGACCTTAACCTGTAGGCCATAGTAGGAGTCTTAGACCTTAGCTATTAGGCCAGAGTAAGAGTTAAGACCTTAACCAGTAGGCCAGAGTAAGAGTTAAGACCTTAACCATTAGGCCAGAGTACGAGTCTAAGACCTTAGCTATTAGGATAGAGTAAGAGTTAAGACCTTATCTATTAGGCCAGAGTAAGAGTTAAGACCGTAACCATTAAGCCAGAGTACGAGTCTAAGACCTTAGCTATTTAGCCAGAGTAAGAGTTAAGACCTTAGCTATTAGGCCAGAGTAAGAGTTAAGACCTTAACCATTACGCCAGAGTATGAGTCTAAGACCTTAGCTATTAGGCCAGAGTAAGTGTTAAGACCTGAGCTATTATGCCAGACTGAGAGTTCAGACCTTAATCAGTAGGCCAGAGTAAGAGTTAAGACCTTAACCAGTAGGCAAGAGTAAGAGTTAAGACCTTAACCATTAGGCCAGACTACGAGTCTAAGACCTTAGCTATTAGGCCAGAGTAAGAGTTAAGACCTTAACCAGTAGGCCAGAGTAAGAGTTAAGACCTTAACCTGTAGGCCATAGTACGAGTCTAAGACCTTAGCTATTAGGCCAGAGTAAGAGTTAAGACCTTAACCAGTCGGCCAGAGTAAGAGTTAAGACCTTAACCAGTAGGCCAGAGTACGAGTCTAACACCTTAGCTATTAGGCCAGAGTAAGAGTTAAGACCTTAAAGAGTAGGCCAGAGAAAGAGTTAAGACCTTAACCATTAGACCAGAGTACGAGTGTAAGACCGTAGCTATTAGGCCAGAGTAAGAGTTAAGACCTTAACCAGTAGGCCAGAGTAAGAGTTAAGACCTTAACCAGTAGGCCAGAGTACGAGTCTAAGACCTTAGCTATTAGGCCAGAGTAAGAGTTAAGACCTTAGCTATTAGGCCAGAGTAAGAGTTAAGACGTTAACCATTAAGCCAGAGTAAGAATAAAGACCTTAAACATTAGGCCAGAGAAAGAGTCTAAGACCTTAACCATTAGGCCGGAGTAAGAGCTAAGACCTTAACCATTAGGCCAGAGTAAGAGTTAAGACCTTAACCATTAGGCCAGAGTAAGAGTTAAGACCTTAACCATTATGCCAGAGTAAGAGTTAAGACCTTAGCTATTAGGCCAGAGTAAGAGTTAAGACCTTAACCATTAGGCCAGAGTATGAGTCTAAGACCTTAGCTATTAGGCCGGAGTAAGAGTTAAGACCTTAACCAGTAGGCCAGAGTAAGAGTTAAGACCTTAACCATTAGTCCAGAGTACGAGTCTAAGACCTTAGCTATTAGGCCAGAGAAAGAGTTAAGACCTTAGCTATTGGGCCAGAGTAAGAGTGAAGACCTTAACCATTAGGCCTGAGTACGAGTCTAAGACCTTAGCTATTAGGCCAGAGTAAGAGTTAAGACCTTAGCTATTAGGCCAGAGTAAGAGTTAAGACCTTAACCATTAGGCCAGAGTATGAGTCTAAGACCTTAGCTATTAGGCCAGAGTAAGAGTTAAGACCTTAACCAGTAGGCCAGAGTAAGAGTTAAGACCTTAACCATTAGTCCAGAGTACGAGTCTAAGACCTTAGCTATTAGGCCAGAGAAAGAGTTAAGACCTTAGCTATTGGGCCAGAGTAAGAGTGAAGACCTTAACCATTAGGCCAGAGTACGAGTCAAAGACCTTAGCTATTAGGCCAGAGTAAGAGTTAAGACCTTAACCATTAGGCCAGAGTACGAGTCTAAGACCTTAGCTATTAGGCCAGAGTAAGAATTAAGACCTTAGCTATTAGGCCTGAGTAAGAGTTAAGACCTTAGCTATTAGGCCAGAGTACAAGTCTAAGACCTTAGCTATTAGGCCAGAGTAAGAGTTAAGACCTTAACCAGTAGGCCAGAGTTAGAGTTAAGAACTTAACCTGTAGGCCATAGTACGAGTCTAAGATCTTAGCTATTAGGCCAGAGTAAGAGTTAAGACCTAAACCTGTAGGCCATACTATGAGTCTAAGACCTTAGCTACTAGGCCAGAGTAAGAGTTAAGACCTTAGCTATTAGGCCAGAGTAACAGCTAAGACCTTAACCAGTAGGCCAGAGTAAGAGTTAAGACCTTAACCTGTAGGCCATAGTACGAGTCTAAGACCTTAGCTATTAGGCCAGAGTAAGAGTTAAGACCATAACCAGTAGGCCAGAGTAAGAGTTAAAACCTTAACCTGTAGGCCAGAGTACGAGTCTAAGACCTTAGCTATTAGGCCAGAGTAAGAGTTAAGACCTTAGCTATTAGGCCAGAGTAAGAGTTAAGACCTTAACCATTAGGCCAGAGTACGAGTCTAAGACCTAAGCTATTCGGCCAGAGTAAGAGTTAAGACCTTAGCTATTAGGCCAGAGTAAGAGTTAAGACCTTAACCAGTAGGCGAGAGTGAGAGTTAAGACCTTAACCTGTAGGCCATAGTATGAGTCTAAGACCTTAGCTATTAGGCCAGAGTAAGAGTTAAGACCTTGGCTATTAGGCCAGAGTAAGAGTTAAGACCTTAACCAGTAGGCCAGAGTAAGAGTTAATACCTTAACCATTAGGCCAGAGTAAGAGTTAAGACCTTAACCATAAGGCCAGAGTATGAGTTTAAGACCTTAGCTATTAGGCCAGAGTAAGAGTTAAGACCTTAACCTGTAGGCCAGAGTACGAGTCTAAGACCTTAGCTGTTAGGCCAGAGTAAGAGTTAAGACCTTAACCAGTAGGCCAGAGTAAGAGTTAAGACCTTAACCTGTAGGCCATAGTACGAGTCTAAGACCTTAACCAGTAGGCCAGAGTAAGAGTTAAGACCTTAACCTGTAGGCCATAGTACGAGTCTAAGACCTTAGCTATTAGGCCAGAGTAAGAGTTAAGACCTTAACCAGTAGGCCAGAGTAAGAGTTAAGACCTTAACCTGTAGGCCAGAGTAAGAGTTAAGACCTTAACCTGTAGGCCAGAGTATGAATCTAAGTCCTTAGCTATTAGGCCAGGGTAAGAGTTAAGACCTTATCCAGTAGGCCAGAGTAAGAGTTAAGACCTTAGCTATTAGGCCAGAGTAAGAGTTAAGACCTTAGCTATTAGGCCAGAGCAAGAGTTAAGACCTTAACCTGTAGGCCAGAGTACGAGTCTAAGACCTTAGCTGTTAGGCCAGAGTAAGAGTTAAGACCTTAACCAGTAGGCCAGAGTAAGAGTTAAGACCTTAACCTGTATGCCATAGTACGAGTCTAAGACCTTAGCTATTAGGCCAGAGTAAGAGTTAAGACCTTAACCAGTAGGCCAGAGTAAGAGTTAAGACCTTAACCTGTAGGCCAGAGTAAGAGTTAAGACCTTAACCTGTAGGCCAGAGTACGAGTTTAAGACCTTAGCTATTAGGCCAGGGTAAGAGTTAAGACCTTATCCAGTAGGCCAGAGTAAGAGTTAAGACCTTAGCTATTAGGCCAGAGTAAGAGTTAAGACCTTAGCTATTAGGCCAGAGTAAGAGTTAAGACCTTAAGCAGTAGGCCAGAGTAAGAGTTAAGACCTTAACCTGTAGGCCATAGTACGAGTCTAATACCTTAGCTATTAGGCCAGAGTAAAAGTTAAGACCTTAACCAGTAGGCCAGAGTAAGAGTTAAGAACTTAACCTGTAGGCCAGAGTACCAGTCTAAGACCTTAGCTATTAGGCCAGAGTAAGAGTTAACACCTTAGCTATTAGGCCAGAGTAAGGGTTAAGACCTTAACCAGTTGGCCAGAGTAAGAGTTAAGCCCTTCACCATTAGGCCAGAGTACCAGTCTAAGACCTTAGCTATTAGGCCAGAGTAAGAGTTAAGACCTTAGCTATTAGGCCAGAGTAAGAGTTAAGACCATAACCATTAGCCCAGAGTACGAGTCTAAGACCTTAGCTATTAGGCCAGAGTAAGAGTTAAGACCTTAACCAGTAGGCCAGAGTAAGAGTTAAGAACTTAACCTGTAGGCCATAGTACGAGTCTAAGACCTTAGCTATTAGGCCAGAGTAAGAGTTAAGACCTTAGCTATTAGGCCAGAGTAAGAGTTAAGACCTTAACCATTAGGCCAAAGTACGAGTCGAAGACCTTAGCTATTAGGCCAGAGTAAGAGTTAAGACCTTAGCTATTAGGCCAGAGTAAAAGTTAAGACCTTAACCAGTAGGCCAGAGTGAGAGTTAAGACCTTAACCATTAGGCCAGAGTACGAGTCTAAGACCTTAGCTATTAGGCCAGAGTAAGAGTTAAGACCTTAACCAGTAGCCCAGTGTAAGAGTTAAGACGTTAACCATTAGGCCAGAATACGAGTCTAAGACCTTAGCTATTAGGCCAGAGTAAGAGTTAAGACCTTAGCTATTAGGCCAGAGTAAGAGTTAAGACCTTAACCATTAGGCCAAAGTACGAGTCTAAGACCTTAGCTATTAGGCCAGAGTAAGAGTTAAGACCTTAGCTATTAGGCCAGAGTACGAGTCTAAGACCTTAGCTATTAGGCCAGAGTACGAGTCTAAGACCTTATCTATCAAGCCATAGTACGAGTCTTACACTATAGCTATTAGGCCAGAGTAAGAGTTAAGACCTTAACCATTAGGCCAGAATATGAGTCTAAGACCTTAGCTATTAGGCCAAAGTAAGAGTTAAGACCTTAACCATTAGGCCAGAGTAAGAGTTAAGACCTTAACCATTAGGCAAGAGTACAAGTCTAAGACCTTAGCTATTAGGCCAGAGTAAGAGTTAAGACCTTAGCTATTAGGCCAGAGTAAGAGTTAAAACCTTAACCAATAGGCCAGAGTAAGAGTTAAGACCTTCACCATTAGGCCAGAGTACGAGTCTAAGACCTTAGCTATTAGGCCAGAGTAAGAGTTAAGACCTTAACCAGTAGGCCAGAGTAAGAGTTAAGACCTTAACCATTAGGCCAGAGTACCAGTCTAAGACCTTAGCTATTAGGCCAGAGTAAGAGTTAAGACCTTAGCTATTAGGCCAGAGAAAGAGTTAAGACCTTAACCATTAGGCCAGAGTACGAGTCTAAGACCTTAGCTATTAGGCCAGAGTAAGAGTTAAGACCTTAACCAGTAGGCCAGAGTAAGAGTTAAGAACTTAACCTGTAGGCCATAGTACGAGTGTAAGACCTTAGCTATTAGGCCAGAGTAAGAGTTAAGACCTTAGCTATTAGGCCAGAGTAAGAGTTAAGACCTTAACCATTAGGCCAAAGTACGAGTCTAAGACCTTAGCTATTAGGCCAGAGTAAGAATTAAGACCTTAGCTATTAGGCCAGAGTAAAAGTTAAGACCTTAACCAGTAGACAAGAGTAAGAGTTAAGACCTTAACCATTAGGCCAGAGTACGAGTCTAAGACCTTAGCTATTAGGCCAGAGTAAGAGTTAAGACCTTAACCAGTAGGCCAGTGTAAGAGTTAAGACCTTAACCATTAGGCCAGAGTACGAGTCTAAGACCTTAGCTATTAGGCCAGAGTAAGAGTTAAGACCTTAACCATTAGGCCAGAGTACAAGTCTAAGACCTTAGCTATTAGGCCAGAGTAAGAGTTAAGACCTTAACCAGTAGGCCAGAGTAAGAGTTAAGAACGTAACCTGTAGACCATAGTACGAGTCTAAGACCTTAGCTATTAGGCCAGAGTAAGAGTTAAGACATTAGCTATTAGGCCAGAGTAAGAATTAAGACCTTAACCAGTAGGCCAGAGTAAGAGTTAAGACCTTAACCAGTAGGCCAGAGTAAGAGTTAAGACCTTAACCTGTAGGCCAGAGTAAGAGTTAAGACCTAACCTGTATGCCATAGTACGAGTCTAAGACCTTAGCTATTAGGCCAGAGTAAGAGTTAAGACCTTAGCTATTAGGCCAGAGTAAGAATTAAGACCTTAACCAGTAGGCCAGAGTAAGAGTTAAGACCTTAACCAGTAGGCCAGAGTAAGAGTTAAGACCTTAACCTGTAGGCCAGAGTAAGAGTTAAGACCTTAGCTATTGGGCCAGAGTAAGAGTTAAGACCTTAACCATTAGGCCAGAGTACGAGTCTAAGACCTTAGCTATTAGGCCAGAGTACAAGTCTAAGACCTTAGCTATTAGGCCAGAGTAAGAGTTAAGACCTTAGCTATTAGGCCAGAGTACTAGTCTAAGACCTTAGCTATTAGGCCAGAGTACGAGTCTAAGACCTTAGCTATTAGGCCAGAATAAGAGTTAAGACCTTAGCTATTAGGCCAGAGTACGAGTCTAAGACCTTAGCTATCAGGCCATAGTACGAGTCTTACACTTTAGCTATTAGGCCAGAGTAAGAGTTAAGACCTTAACCAGTACGCCAGTGTAGGAGTTAAGACGTTAACCTGTAGGCCAGAGTAAGAGTTAAGACCTTAACCTGTAGGCCATAGTAGGAGTCTTAGACCTTAGCTATTAGGCCAGAGTAAGAGTTAAGACCTTAACCAGTAGGCCAGAGTAAGAGTTAAGACCTTAACCATTAGGCCAGAGTACGAGTCTAAGACCTTAGCTATTAGGATAGAGTAAGAGTTAAGACCTTATCTATTAGGCCAGAGTAAGAGTTAAGACCGTAACCATTAAGCCAGAGTACGAGTCTAAGACCTTAGCTATTTAGCCAGAGTAAGAGTTAAGACCTTAGCTATTAGGCCAGAGTAAGAGTTAAGACCTTAACCATTACGCCAGAGTATGAGTCTAAGACCTTAGCTATTAGGCCAGAGTAAGTGTTAAGACCTGAGCTATTATGCCAGACTGAGAGTTCAGACCTTAATCAGTAGGCCAGAGTAAGAGTTAAGACCTTAACCAGTAGGCAAGAGTAAGAGTTAAGACCTTAACCATTAGGCCAGACTACGAGTCTAAGACCTTAGCTATTAGGCCAGAGTAAGAGTTAAGACCTTAACCTGTAGGCCATAGTACGAGTCTAAGACCTTAGCTATTAGGCCAGAGTAAGAGTTAAGACCTTAACCAGTCGGCCAGAGTAAGAGTTAAGACCTTAACCAGTAGGCCAGAGTACGAGTCTAACACCTTAGCTATTAGGCCAGAGTAAGAGTTAAGACCTTAAAGAGTAGGCCAGAGAAAGAGTTAAGACCTTAACCATTAGACCAGAGTACGAGTGTAAGACCGTAGCTATTAGGCCAGAGTAAGAGTTAAGACCTTAACCAGTAGGCCAGAGTAAGAGTTAAGACCTTAACCAGTAGGCCAGAGTACGAGTCTAAGACCTTAGCTATTAGGCCAGAGTAAGAGTTAAGACCTTAGCTATTAGGCCAGAGTAAGAGTTAAGACGTTAACCATTAAGCCAGAGTAAGAATAAAGACCTTAAACATTAGGCCAGAGAAAGAGTCTAAGACCTTAACCATTAGGCCGGAGTAAGAGCTAAGACCTTAACCATTAGGCCAGAGTAAGAGTTAAGACCTTAACCATTAGGCCAGAGTAAGAGTTAAGACCTTAACCATTATGCCAGAGTAAGAGTTAAGACCTTAGCTATTAGGCCAGAGTAAGAGTTAAGACCTTAACCATTAGGCCAGAGTATGAGTCTAAGACCTTAGCTATTAGGCCAGAGTAAGAGTTAAGACCTTAACCAGTAGGCCAGAGTAAGAGTTAAGACCTTAACCATTAGTCCAGAGTACGAGTCTAAGACCTTAGCTATTAGGCCAGAGAAAGAGTTAAGACCTTAGCTATTGGGCCAGAGTAAGAGTGAAGACCTTAACCATTAGGCCAGAGTACGAGTCTAAGACCTTAGCTATTAGGCCAGAGTAAGAGTTAAGACCTTAACCATTAGGCCAGAGTACGAGTCTAAGACCTTAGCTATTAGGCCAGAGTAAGAATTAAGACCTTAGCTATTAGGCCTGAGTAAGAGTTAAGACCTTAGCTATTAGGCCGGAGTACAAGTCTAAGACCTTAGCTATTAGGCCAGAGTAAGAGTTAAGACCTTAACCAGTAGGCCAGAGTTAGAGTTAAGAACTTAACCTGTAGGCCATAGTACGAGTCTAAGACCTTAGCTATTAGGCCAGAGTAAGAGTTAAGACCTAAACCTGTAGGCCATACTATGAGTCTAAGACCTTAGCTACTAGGCCAGAGTAAGAGTTAAGACCTTAGCTATTAGGCCAGAGTAACAGCTAAGACCTTAACCAGTAGGCCAGAGTAAGAGTTAAGACCTTAACCTGTAGGCCATAGTACGAGTCTAAGACCTTAGCTATTAGGCCAGAGTAAGAGTTAAGACCATAACCAGTAGGCCAGAGTAAGAGTTAAAACCTTAACCTGTAGGCCAGAGTACGAGTCTAAGACCTTAGCTATTAGGCCAGAGTAAGAGTTAAGACCTTAGCTATTAGGCCAGAGTAAGAGTTAAGACCTTAACCAGTAGGCGAGAGTGAGAGTTAAGACCTTAACCTGTAGGCCATAGTATGAGTCTAAGACCTTAGCTATTAGGCCAGAGTAAGAGTTAAGACCTTGGCTATTAGGCCAGAGTAAGAGTTAAGACCTTAACCAGTAGGCCAGAGTAAGAGTTAATACCTTAACCATTAGGCCAGAGTAAGAGTTAAGACCTTAACCAGTAGGCCAGAGTAAGAGTTAAGACCTTAACCTGTAGGCCAGAGTAAGAGTTAAGACCTTAGCTATTGGGCCAGAGTAAGAGTTAAGACCTTAACCATTAGGCCAGAGTACGAGTCTAAGACCTTAGCTATTAGGCCAGAGTACAAGTCTAAGACCTTAGCTATTAGGCCAGAGTAAGAGTTAAGACCTTAGCTATTAGGCCAGAGTACTAGTCTAAGACCTTAGCTATTAGGCCAGAGTACGAGTCTAAGACCTTAGCTATTAGGCCAGAATAAGAGTTAAGACCTTAGCTATTAGGCCAGAGTACGAGTCTAAGACCTTAGCTATCAGGCCATAGTACGAGTCTTAAACTTTAGCTATTAGGCCAGAGTAAGAGTTAAGACCTTAACCAGTACGCCAGTGTAGGAGTTAAGACGTTAACCTGTAGGCCAGAGTAAGAGTTAAGACCTTAACCTGTAGGCCATAGTAGGAGTCTTAGACCTTAGCTATTAGGCCAGAGTAAGAGTTAAGACCTTAACCAGTAGGCCAGAGTAAGAGTTAAGACCTTAACCATTAGGCCAGAGTACGAGTCTAAGACCTTAGCTATTAGGATAGAGTAAGAGTTAAGACCTTATCTATTAGGCCAGAGTAAGAGTTAAGACCGTAACCATTAAGCCAGAGTACGAGTCTAAGACCTTAGCTATTTAGCCAGAGTAAGAGTTAAGACCTTAGCTATTAGGCCAGAGTAAGAGTTAAGACCTTAACCATTACGCCAGAGTATGAGTCTAAGACCTTAGCTATTAGGCCAGAGTAAGTGTTAAGACCTGAGCTATTATGCCAGACTGAGAGTTCAGACCTTAATCAGTAGGCCAGAGTAAGAGTTAAGACCTTAACCAGTAGGCAAGAGTAAGAGTTAAGAC
This sequence comes from Triturus cristatus, assembly GCF_964204655.1. Lineage (NCBI taxonomy): Eukaryota > Metazoa > Chordata > Amphibia > Caudata > Salamandridae > Triturus > Triturus cristatus. The sequence goes on along the minus strand of NC_140589.1, from coordinate 1,100,632,435 downwards.
CTTAACCATTAGGCCAGACTACGAGTCTAAGACCTTAGCTATTAGGCCAGAGTAAGAGTTAAGACCTTAACCAGTAGGCCAGAGTAAGAGTTAAGACCTTAACCTGTAGGCCATAGTACGAGTCTAAGACCTTAGCTATTAGGCCAGAGTAAGAGTTAAGACCTTAACCAGTCGGCCAGAGTAAGAGTTAAGACCTTAACCAGTAGGCCAGAGTACGAGTCTAACACCTTAGCTATTAGGCCAGAGTAAGAGTTAAGACCTTAAAGAGTAGGCCAGAGAAAGAGTTAAGACCTTAACCATTAGACCAGAGTACGAGTGTAAGACCGTAGCTATTAGGCCAGAGTAAGAGTTAAGACCTTAACCAGTAGGCCAGAGTAAGAGTTAAGACCTTAACCAGTAGGCCAGAGTACGAGTCTAAGACCTTAGCTATTAGGCCAGAGTAAGAGTTAAGACCTTAGCTATTAGGCCAGAGTAAGAGTTAAGACGTTAACCATTAAGCCAGAGTAAGAATAAAGACCTTAAACATTAGGCCAGAGAAAGAGTCTAAGACCTTAACCATTAGGCCGGAGTAAGAGCTAAGACCTTAACCATTAGGCCAGAGTAAGAGTTAAGACCTTAACCATTAGGCCAGAGTAAGAGTTAAGACCTTAACCATTATGCCAGAGTAAGAGTTAAGACCTTAGCTATTAGGCCAGAGTAAGAGTTAAGACCTTAACCATTAGGCCAGAGTATGAGTCTAAGACCTTAGCTATTAGGCCGGAGTAAGAGTTAAGACCTTAACCAGTAGGCCAGAGTAAGAGTTAAGACCTTAACCATTAGTCCAGAGTACGAGTCTAAGACCTTAGCTATTAGGCCAGAGAAAGAGTTAAGACCTTAGCTATTGGGCCAGAGTAAGAGTGAAGACCTTAACCATTAGGCCAGAGTACGAGTCTAAGACCTTAGCTATTAGGCCAGAGTAAGAGTTAAGACCTTAACCATTAGGCCAGAGTACGAGTCTAAGACCTTAGCTATTAGGCCAGAGTAAGAATTAAGACCTTAGCTATTGGGCCAGAGTAAGAGTGAAGACCTTAACCATTAGGCCAGAGTACGAGTCTAAGACCTTAGCTATTAGGCCAGAGTAAGAGTTAAGACCTTAACCATTAGGCCAGAGTACGAGTCTAAGACCTTAGCTATTAGGCCAGAGTAAGAATTAAGACCTTAGCTATTAGGCCTGAGTAAGAGTTAAGACCTTAGCTATTAGGCCAGAGTACAAGTCTAAGACCTTAGCTATTAGGCCAGAGTAAGAGTTAAGACCTTAACCAGTAGGCCAGAGTTAGAGTTAAGAACTTAACCTGTAGGCCATAGTACGAGTCTAAGACCTTAGCTATTAGGCCAGAGTAAGAGTTAAGACCTAAACCTGTAGGCCATACTATGAGTCTAAGACCTTAGCTACTAGGCCAGAGTAAGAGTTAAGACCTTAGCTATTAGGCCAGAGTAACAGCTAAGACCTTAACCAGTAGGCCAGAGTAAGAGTTAAGACCTTAACCTGTAGGCCATAGTACGAGTCTAAGACCTTAGCTATTAGGCCAGAGTAAGAGTTAAGACCATAACCAGTAGGCCAGAGTAAGAGTTAAAACCTTAACCTGTAGGCCAGAGTACGAGTCTAAGACCTTAGCTATTAGGCCAGAGTAAGAGTTAAGACCTTAGCTATTAGGCCAGAGTAAGAGTTAAGACCTTAACCAGTAGGCGAGAGTGAGAGTTAAGACCTTAACCTGTAGGCCATAGTATGAGTCTAAGACCTTAGCTATTAGGCCAGAGTAAGAGTTAAGACCTTGGCTATTAGGCCAGAGTAAGAGTTAAGACCTTAACCAGTAGGCCAGAGTAAGAGTTAATACCTTAACCATTAGGCCAGAGTAAGAGTTAAGACCTTAACCAGTAGGCCAGAGTAAGAGTTAAGACCTTAACCTGTAGGCCAGAGTAAGAGTTAAGACCTTAGCTATTGGGCCAGAGTAAGAGTTAAGACCTTAACCATTAGGCCAGAGTACGAGTCTAAGACCTTAGCTATTAGGCCAGAGTACAAGTCTAAGACCTTAGCTATTAGGCCAGAGTAAGAGTTAAGACCTTAGCTATTAGGCCAGAGTACTAGTCTAAGACCTTAGCTATTAGGCCAGAGTACGAGTCTAAGACCTTAGCTATTAGGCCAGAATAAGAGTTAAGACCTTAGCTATTAGGCCAGAGTACGAGTCTAAGACCTTAGCTATCAGGCCATAGTACGAGTCTTAAACTTTAGCTATTAGGCCAGAGTAAGAGTTAAGACCTTAACCAGTACGCCAGTGTAGGAGTTAAGACGTTAACCTGTAGGCCAGAGTAAGAGTTAAGACCTTAACCTGTAGGCCATAGTAGGAGTCTTAGACCTTAGCTATTAGGCCAGAGTAAGAGTTAAGACCTTAACCAGTAGGCCAGAGTAAGAGTTAAGACCTTAACCATTAGGCCAGAGTACGAGTCTAAGACCTTAGCTATTAGGATAGAGTAAGAGTTAAGACCTTATCTATTAGGCCAGAGTAAGAGTTAAGACCGTAACCATTAAGCCAGAGTACGAGTCTAAGACCTTAGCTATTTAGCCAGAGTAAGAGTTAAGACCTTAGCTATTAGGCCAGAGTAAGAGTTAAGACCTTAACCATTACGCCAGAGTATGAGTCTAAGACCTTAGCTATTAGGCCAGAGTAAGTGTTAAGACCTGAGCTATTATGCCAGACTGAGAGTTCAGACCTTAATCAGTAGGCCAGAGTAAGAGTTAAGACCTTAACCAGTAGGCAAGAGTAAGAGTTAAGACCTTAACCATTAGGCCAGACTACGAGTCTAAGACCTTAGCTATTAGGCCAGAGTAAGAGTTAAGACCTTAACCAGTAGGCCAGAGTAAGAGTTAAGACCTTAACCTGTAGGCCATAGTACGAGTCTAAGACCTTAGCTATTAGGCCAGAGTAAGAGTTAAGACCTTAACCAGTCGGCCAGAGTAAGAGTTAAGACCTTAACCAGTAGGCCAGAGTACGAGTCTAACACCTTAGCTATTAGGCCAGAGTAAGAGTTAAGACCTTAAAGAGTAGGCCAGAAAAAGAGTTAAGACCTTAACCATTAGACCAGAGTACGAGTGTAAGACCGTAGCTATTAGGCCAGAGTAAGAGTTAAGACCTTAACCAGTAGGCCAGAGTAAGAGTTAAGACCTTAACCAGTAGGCCAGAGTACGAGTCTAAGACCTTAGCTATTAGGCCAGAGTAAGAGTTAAGACCTTAGCTATTAGGCCAGAGTAAGAGTTAAGACGTTAACCATTAAGCCAGAGTAAGAATAAAGACCTTAAACATTAGGCCAGAGAAAGAGTCTAAGACCTTAACCATTAGGCCGGAGTAAGAGCTAAGACCTTAACCATTAGGCCAGAGTAAGAGTTAAGACCTTAACCATTAGGCCAGAGTAAGAGTTAAGACCTTAACCATTATGCCAGAGTAAGAGTTAAGACCTTAGCTATTAGGCCAGAGTAAGAGTTAAGACCTTAACCATTAGGCCAGAGTATGAGTCTAAGACCTTAGCTATTAGGCCGGAGTAAGAGTTAAGACCTTAACCAGTAGGCCAGAGTAAGAGTTAAGACCTTAACCATTAGTCCAGAGTACGAGTCTAAGACCTTAGCTATTAGGCCAGAGAAAGAGTTAAGACCTTAGCTATTGGGCCAGAGTAAGAGTGAAGACCTTAACCATTAGGCCAGAGTACGAGTCTAAGACCTTAGCTATTAGGCCAGAGTAAGAGTTAAGACCTTAACCATTAGGCCAGAGTACGAGTCTAAGACCTTAGCTATTAGGCCAGAGTAAGAATTAAGACCTTAGCTATTAGGCCTGAGTAAGAGTTAAGACCTTAGCTATTAGGCCAGAGTACAAGTCTAAGACCTTAGCTATTAGGCCAGAGTAAGAGTTAAGACCTTAACCAGTAGGCCAGAGTTAGAGTTAAGAACTTAACCTGTAGGCCATAGTACGAGTCTAAGACCTTAGCTATTAGGCCAGAGTAAGAGTTAAGACCTAAACCTGTAGGCCATACTATGAGTCTAAGACCTTAGCTACTAGGCCAGAGTAAGAGTTAAGACCTTAGCTATTAGGCCAGAGTAACAGCTAAGACCTTAACCAGTAGGCCAGAGTAAGAGTTAAGACCTTAACCTGTAGGCCATAGTACGAGTCTAAGACCTTAGCTATTAGGCCAGAGTAAGAGTTAAGACCATAACCAGTAGGCCAGAGTAAGAGTTAAAACCTTAACCTGTAGGCCAGAGTACGAGTCTAAGACCTTAGCTATTAGGCCAGAGTAAGAGTTAAGACCTTAGCTATTAGGCCAGAGTAAGAGTTAAGACCTTAACCATTAGGCCAGAGTACGAGTCTAAGACCTAAGCTATTCGGCCAGAGTACGAGTCTAAGACCTTATCTATCAAGCCATAGTACGAGTCTTACACTATAGCTATTAGGCCAGAGTAAGAGTTAAGACCTTAACCATTAGGCCAGAGTATGAGTCTAAGACCTTAGCTATTAGGCCAGAGTAAGAGTTAAGACCTTAACCAGTAGGCCAGTGTAAGAGTTAAGACCTTAACCATTAGGCCAGAGTACGAGTCTAAGACCTTAGCTATTAGGCCAGAGTAAGAGTTAAGACCTTAACCATTAGGCCAGAGTACAAGTCTAAGACCTTAGCTATTAGGCCAGAGTAAGAGTTAAGACCTTAACCAGTAGGCCAGAGTAAGAGTTAAGAACGTAACCTGTAGGCCATAGTACGAGTCTAAGACCTTAGCTATTAGGCCAGAGTAAGAGTTAAGACCTTAGCTATTAGGCCAGAGTAAGAGTTAAGACCTTAACCATTAGGCCAAAGTACGAGTCTAAGACCTTAGCTATTAGGCCAGAGTAAGAGTTAAGACCTTAGCTATTAGGCCAGAGTAAAAGTTAAGACCTTAACCAGTAGGCCAGAGTAAGAGTTAAGACCTTAACCATTAGGCCAGAGTACGAGTCTAAGACCTTAGCTATTAGGCCAGAGTAAGAGTTAGGACCTTAACCAATAGGCCAGTGTAAGAGTTAAGACCTTAACCATTAGGCCAGAGTACGAGTCTAAGACCTTAGCTATTAGGCCAGAGTAAGTGTTAAGACCTGAGCTATTATGCCAGACTAAGAGTTAAGACCTTAACCATTAGGCCAGAGTATGTGTCTAAGACCTTAGCTATTAGGCCAGAGTAAGAGTTAAGACCTTAACCAGTAGGCCAGTGTAAGAGTTAAGACCTTAACCAGTAGGCCAGAGTACGAGTCTAAGACCTTAGCTATTAGGCCAGAGTACGAGTCTAAGACCTTAGCTATTAGGCCAGAGTAAGAGTTAAGACCTTAGCAATTAGGCCAGAATAAGAGTTAAGACCTTAGCTATTAGGCCAGAGTTAGAGTTAACACCTTAACCAGTAGGCCAGAGTAAGAGTTAAGACCTTAACCATTAGGCCAGAGTATGAGTCTAAGACCTTAGCTATTAGGCCAGAGTAAGAGTTAAGACCTTAACCAGTAGGCCAGAGTAAGAGTTAAGACCTTAACCTGTAGGCCATAGTACGAGTCTAAGACCTTAGCTATTAGGCCAGAGTAAGAGTTAAGACCTTAACCAGTAGGCCAGAGTAAGAGTTAAGACCTTAACCTGTAGGCCAGAGTAAGAGTTAAGACCTTAACCTGTAGGACAGAGTATGAGTCTAAGTCCTTAGCTATTAGGCCAGGGTAAGAGTTAAGACCTTATCCAGTAGGCCAGAGTAAGAGTTAAGACCTTAGCTATTAGGCCAGAGTAAGAGTTAAGACCTTAGCTATTAGGCCAGAGTAAGAGTTAAGACCTTAACCTGTAGGCCAGAGTACGAGTCTAAGACCTTAGCTGTTAGGCCAGAGTAAGAGTTAAGACCTTAACCAGTAGGCCAGAGTAAGAGTTAAGACCTTAACCTGTATGCCATAGTACGAGTCTAAGACCTTAGCTATTAGGCCAGAGTAAGAGTTAAGACCTTAACCAGTAGGCCAGAGTAAGAGTTAAGACCTTAACCTGTAGGCCAGAGTAAGAGTTAAGACCTTAACCTGTAGGCCAGAGTACGAGTTTAAGACCTTAGCTATTAGGCCAGGGTAAGAGTTAAGACCTTATCCAGTAGGCCAGAGTAAGAATTAAGACCTTAGCTATTAGGCCAGAGTAAGAGTTAAGACCTTAGCTATTAGGCCAGAGTAAGAGTTAAGACCTTAAGCAGTAGGCCAGAGTAAGAGTTAAGACCTTAACCTGTAGGCCATAGTACGAGTCTAATACCTTAGCTATTAGGCCAGAGTAAAAGTTAAGACCTTAACCAGTAGGCCAGAGTAAGAGTTAAGAACTTAACCTGTAGGCCAGAGTACCAGTCTAAGACCTTAGCTATTAGGCCAGAGTAAGAGTTAACACCTTAGCTATTAGGCCAGAGTAAGGGTTAAGACCTTAACCAGTTGGCCAGAGTAAGAGTTAAGCCCTTCACCATTAGGCCAGAGTACCAGTCTAAGACCTTAGCTATTAGGCCAGAGTAAGAGTTAAGACCTTAGCTATTAGGCCAGAGTAAGAGTTAAGACCATAACCATTAGCCCAGAGTACGAGTCTAAGACCTTAGCTATTAGGCCAGAGTAAGAGTTAAGACCTTAACCAGTAGGCCAGAGTAAGAGTTAAGAACTTAACCTGTAGGCCATAGTACGAGTCTAAGACCTTAGCTATTAGGCCAGAGTAAGAGTTAAGACCTTAGCTATTAGGCCAGAGTAAGAGTTAAGACCTTAACCATTAGGCCAAAGTACGAGTCGAAGACCTTAGCTATTAGGCCAGAGTAAGAGTTAAGACCTTAGCTATTAGGCCAGAGTAAAAGTTAAGACCTTAACCAGTAGGCCAGAGTGAGAGTTGGGACCTTAACCATTAGGCCAGAGTACGAGTCTAAGACCTTAGCTATTAGGCCAGAGTAAGAGTTAAGACCTTAACCAGTAGCCCAGTGTAAGAGTTAAGACCTTAACCATTAGGCCAGAATACGAGTCTAAGACCTTAGCTATTAGGCCAGAGTAAGAGTTAAGACCTTAGCTATTAGGCCAGAGTAAGAGTTAAGACCTTAACCATTAGGCCAAAGTACGAGTCTAAGACCTTAGCTATTAGGCCAGAGTAAGAGTTAAGACCTTAGCTATTAGGCCAGAGTACGAGTCTAAGACCTTAGCTATTAGGCCAGAGTACGAGTCTAAGACCTTATCTATCAAGCCATAGTACGAGTCTTACACTATAGCTATTAGGCCAGAGTAAGAGTTAAGACCTTAACCATTAGGCCAGAATATGAGTCTAAGACCTTAGCTATTAGGCCAAAGTAAGAGTTAAGACCTTAACCATTAGGCCAGAGTAAGAGTTAAGACCTTAACCATTAGGCAAGAGTACAAGTCTAAGACCTTAGCTATTAGGCCAGAGTAAGAGTTAAGACCTTAGCTATTAGGCCAGAGTAAGAGTTAAAACCTTAACCAATAGGCCAGAGTAAGAGTTAAGACCTTCACCATTAGGCCAGAGTACGAGTCTAAGACCTTAGCTATTAGGCCAGAGTAAGAGTTAAGACCTTAACCAGTAGGCCAGAGTAAGAGTTAAGACCTTAACCATTAGGCCAGAGTACCAGTCTAAGACCTTAGCTATTAGGCCAGAGTAAGAGTTAAGTCCTTAGCTATTAGGCCAGAGAAAGAGTTAAGACCTTAACCATTAGGCCAGAGTACGAGTCTAAGACCTTAGCTATTAGGCCAGAGTAAGAGTTAAGACCTTAACCAGTAGGCCAGAGTAAGAGTTAAGAACTTAACCTGTAGGCCATAGTACGAGTCTAAGACCTTAGCTATTAGGCCAGAGTAAGAGTTAAGACCTTAGCTATTAGGCCAGAGTAAGAGTTAAGTCCTTAACCGTTAGGCCAAAGTACGAGTCTAAGACCTTAGCTATTAGGCCAGAGTAAGAATTAAGACCTTAGCTATTAGGCCAGAGTAAAAGTTAAGACCTTAACCAGTAGACAAGAGTAAGAGTTAAGACCTTAACCATTAGGCCAGAGTATGAGTCTAAGACCTTAGCTATTAGGCCAGAGTAAGAGTTAAGACCTTAACCAGTAGGCCAGTGTAAGAGTTAAGACCTTAACCATTAGGCCAGAGTACGAGTCTAAGACCTTAGCTATTAGGCCAGAGTACGAGTTAAGACCTTAACCATTAGGCCAGAGTACAAGTCTAAGACCTTAGCTATTAGGCCAGAGTAAGAGTTAAGACCTTAACCAGTAGGCCAGAGTAAGAGTTAAGAACGTAACCTGTAGGCCATAGTACGAGTCTAAGACCTTAGCTATTAGGCCAGAGTAAGAGTTAAGACCTTAGCTATTAGGCCAGAGTAAGAATTAAGACCTTAACCAGTAGGCCAGAGTAAGAGTTAAGACCTTAACCAGTAGGCCAGAGTAAGAGTTAAGACCTTAACCTGTAGGCCAGAGTAAGAGTTAAGACCTAACCTGTATGCCATAGTACGAGTCTAAGACCTTAGCTATTAGGCCAGAGTAAGAGTTAAGACCTTAGCTATTAGGCCAGAGTAAGAATTAAGACCTTAACCAGTAGGCCAGAGTAAGAGTTAAGACCTTAACCAGTAGGCCTGAGTAAGAGTTAAGACCTTAACCTGTAGGCCAGAGTAAGAGATAAGACCTTAGCTATTGGGCAAGAGTAAGAGTTAAGACCTTAACCATTAGGCCAGAGTACGAGTCTAAGACCTTAGCTATTAGGCCAGAGTACAAGTCTAAGACCTTAGCTATTAGGCCAGAGTAAGAGTTAAGACCTTAGCTATTAGGCCAGAGTACTAGTCTAAGACCTTAGCTATTAGGCCAGAGTACGAGTCTAAGACCTTAGCTATTAGGCCAGAATAAGAGTTAAGACCTTAGCTATTAGGCCAGAGTACGAGTCTAAGACCTTAGCTATCAGGCCATAGTACGAGTCTTACACTTTAGCTATTAGGCCAGAGTAAGAGTTAAGACCTTAACCAGTACGCCAGTGTAGGAGTTAAGACGTTAACCTGTAGGCCAGAGTAAGAGTTAAGACCTTAACCTGTAGGCCATAGTAGGAGTCTTAGACCTTAGCTATCAGGCCAGAGTAAGAGTTAAGACCTTAACCAGTAGGCCAGAGTAAGAGTTAAGACCTTAACCATTAGGCCAGAGTACGAGTCTAAGACCTTAGCTATTAGGATAGAGTAGGAGTTAAGACCTTATCTATTAGGCCAGAGTAAGAGTTAAGACCGTAACCATTAAGCCAGAGTACGAGTCTAAGACCTTAGCTATTTAGCCAGAGTAAGAGTTAAGACCTTAGCTATTAGGCCAGAGTAAGAGTTAAGACCTTAACCATTACGCCAGAGTATGAGTCTAAGACCTTAGCTATTAGGCCAGAGTAAGTGTTAAGACCTGAGCTATTATGCCAGACTGAGAGTTCAGACCTTAATCAGTAGGCCAGAGTAAGAGTTAAGACCTTAACCAGTAGGCAAGAGTAAGAGTTAAGACCTTAACCATTAGGCCAGACTACGAGTCTAAGACCTTAGCTATTAGGCCAGAGTAAGAGTTAAGACCTTAACCAGTAGGCCAGAGTAAGAGTTAAGACCTTAACCTGTAGGCCATAGTACGAGTCTAAGACCTTAGCTATTAGGCCAGAGTAAGAGTTAAGACCTTAACCAGTCGGCCAGAGTAAGAGTTAAGACCTTAACCAGTAGGCCAGAGTACGAGTCTAACACCTTAGCTATTAGGCCAGAGTAAGAGTTAAGACCTTAAAGAGTAGGCCAGAGAAAGAGTTAAGACCTTAACCATTAGACCAGAGTACGAGTGTAAGACCGTAGCTATTAGGCCAGAGTAAGAGTTAAGACCTTAACCAGTAGGCCAGAGTAAGAGTTAAGACCTTAACCAGTAGGCCAGAGTACGAGTCTAAGACCTTAGCTATTAGGCCAGAGTAAGAGTTAAGACCTTAGCTATTAGGCCAGAGTAAGAGTTAAGACGTTAACCATTAAGCCAGAGTAAGAATAAAGACCTTAAACATTAGGCCAGAGAAAGAGTCTAAGACCTTAACCATTAGGCCGGAGTAAGAGCTAAGACCTTAACCATTAGGCCAGAGTAAGAGTTAAGACCTTAACCATTATGCCAGAGTAAGAGTTAAGACCTTAGCTATTAGGCCTGAGTAAGAGTTAAGACCTTAACCATTATGCCAGAGTATGAGTCTAAGACCTTAGCTATTAGGCCAGAGTAAGAGTTAAGACCTTAACCAGTAGGCCAGAGTAAGAGTTAAGACCTTAACCATTAGTCCAGAGTACGAGTCTAAGACCTTAGCTATTAGGCCAGAGAAAGAGTTAAGACCTTAGCTATTGGGCCAGAGAAAGAGTGAAGACCTTAACCATTAGGCCAGAGTACGAGTCTAAGACCTTAGCTATTAGGCCAGAGTAAGAGTTAAGACCTTAACCATTAGGCCAGAGTACGAGTCTAAGACCTTAGCTATTAGGCCAGAGTAAGAATTAAGACCTTAGCTATTAGGCCTGAGTAAGAGTTAAGACCTTAGCTATTAGGCCAGAGTAAGAGTTAAGACCTTAACCAGTAGGCCAGAGTTAGAGTTAAGAACTTAACCTGTAGGCCATAGTACGAGTCTAAGACCTTAGCTATTAGGCCAGAGTAAGAGTTAAGACCTAAACCTGTAGGCCATACTATGAGTCTAAGACCTTAGCTACTAGGCCAGAGTAAGAGTTAAGACCTTAGCTATTAGGCCAGAGTAACAGCTAAGACCTTAACCAGTAGGCCAGAGTAAGAGTTAAGACCTTAACCTGTAGGCCATAGTACGAGTCTAAGACCTTAGCTATTAGGCCAGAGTAAGAGTTAAGACCATAACCAGTAGGCCAGAGTAAGAGTTAAAACCTTAACCTGTAGGCCAGAGTACGAGTCTAAGACCTTAGCTATTAGGCCAGAGTAAGAGTTAAGACCTTAGCTATTAGGCCAGAGTAAGAGTTAAGACCTTAACCATTAGGCCAGAGTACGAGTCTAAGACCTAAGCTATTCGGCCAGAGTAAGAGTTAAGACCTTAGCTATTAGGCCAGAGTAAGAGTTAAGACCTTAACCAGTAGGCGAGAGTGAGAGTTAAGACCTTAACCTGTAGGCCATAGTATGAGTCTAAGACCTTAGCTATTAGGCCAGAGTAAGAGTTAAGACCTTGGCTATTAGGCCAGAGTAAGAGTTAAGACCTTAACCAGTAGGCCAGAGTAAGAGTTAATACCTTAACCATTAGGCCAGAGTAAGAGTTAAGACCTTAACCATAAGGCCAGAGTATGAGTCTAAGACCTTAGCTATTAGGCCAGAGTAAGAGTTAAGACCTTAACCTGTAGGCCAAAGTACGAGTCTAAGACCTTAGCTGTTAGGCCAGAGTAAGAGTTAAGACCTTAACCAGTAGGCCAGAGTAAGAGTTAAGACCTTAACCTGTAGGCCATAGTACGAGTTTAAGACCTTAGCTATTAGGCCAGAGTAAGAGTTAAGACCTTAACCAGTAGGCCAGAGTAAGAGTTAAGACCTTAACCTGTAGGCCAGAGTAAGAGTTAAGACCTTAACCTGTAGGCCAGAGTATGAGTCTAAGTCCTTAGCTATTAGGCCAGGGTAAGAGTTAAGACCTTATCCAGTAGGCCAGAGTAAGAGTTAAGACCTTAGCTATTAGGCCAGAGTAAGAGTTAAGACCTTAGCTATTAGGCCAGAGTAAGAGTTAAGACCTTAACCTGTAGGCCAGAGTACGAGTCTAAGACCTTAGCTGTTAGGCCAGAGTAAGAGTTAAGACCTTAACCAGTAGGCCAGAGTAAGAGTTAAGACCTTAACCTGTATGCCATAGTACGAGTCTAAGACCTTAGCTATTAGGCCAGAGTAAGAGTTAAGACCTTAACCAGTAGGCCAGAGTAAGAGTTAAGACCTTAACCTGTAGGCCAGAGTAAGAGTTAAGACCTTAACCTGTAGGCCAGAGTACGAGTCTAAGACCTTAGCTATTAGGCCAGGGTAAGAGTTAAGACCTTATCCAGTAGGCCAGAGTAAGAGTTAAGACCTTAGCTATTAGGCCAGAGTAAGAGTTAAGACCTTAAGCAGTAGGCCAGAGTAAGAGTTAAGACCTTAACCTGTAGGCCATAGTACGAGTCTAATACCTTAGCTATTAGGCCAGAGTAAAAGTTAAGACCTTAACCAGTAGGCCAGAGTAAGAGTTAAGAACTTAACCTGTAGGCCAGAGTACCAGTCTAAGACCTTAGCTATTAGGCCAGAGTAAGAGTTAACACCTTAGCTATTAGGCCAGAGTAAGGGTTAAGACCTTAACCAGTTGGCCAGAGTAAGAGTTAAGCCCTTCACCATTAGGCCAGAGTACCAGTCTAAGACCTTAGCTATTAGGCCAGAGTAAGAGTTAAGACCTTAGCTATTAGGCCAGAGTAAGAGTTAAGACCATAACCATTAGCCCAGAGTACGAGTCTAAGACCTTAGCTATTAGACCAGAGTAAGAGTTAAGACCTTAACCAGTAGGCCAGAGTAAGAGTTAAGAACTTAACCTGTAGGCCATAGTACGAGTCTAAGACCTTAGCTATTAGGCCAGAGTAAGAGTTAAGACCTTAGCTATTAGGCCAGAGTAAGAGTTAAGACCTTAACCATTAGGCCAAAGTACGAGTCGAAGACCTTAGCTATTAGGCCAGAGTAAGAGTTAAGACCTTAGCTATTAGGCCAGAGTAAAAGTTAAGACCTTAACCAGTAGGCCAGAGTGAGAGTTAAGACCTTAACCATTAGGCCAGAGTACGAGTCTAAGACCTTAGCTATTAGGCCAGAGTAAGAGTTAAGACCTTAACCAGTAGCCCAGTGTAAGAGTTAAGACCTTAACCATTAGGCCAGAATACGAGTCTAAGACCTTAGCTATTAGGCCAGAGTAAGAGTTAAGACCTTAGCTATTAGGCCAGAGTAAGAGTTAAAACCTTAACCATTAGGCCAAAGTACGAGTCTAAGACCTTAGCTATTAGGCCAGAGTAAGAGTTAAGACCTTAGCTATTAGGCCAGAGTACGAGTCTAAGACCTTAGCTATTAGGCCAGAGTACGAGTCTAAGACCTTATCTATCAAGCCATAGTACGAGTCTTACACTATAGCTATTAGGCCAGAGTAAGAGTTAAGACCTTAACCATTAGGCCAGAATATGAGTCTAAGACCTTAGCTATTAGGCCAAAGTAAGAGTTAAGACCTTAACCATTAGGCCAGAGTAAGAGTGAAGACCTTAACCATTAGGCAAGAGTACGAGTCTAAGACATTAGCTATTAGGCCAGAGTAAGAGTTAAGACCTTAGCTATTAGGCCAGAGTAAGAGTTAAGACCTTAACCAATAGGCCAGAGTAAGAGTTAAGACCTTCACCATTAGGTCAGAGTACGAGTCTAAGACCTTAGCTATTAGGCCAGAGTAAGAGTTAAGACCTTAACCAGTAGGCCAGAGTAAGAGTTAAGACCTTAACCATTAGGCCAGAGTACCAGTCTAAGACCTTAGCTATTAGGCCAGAGTAAGAGTTAAGACCTTAGCTATTAGGCCAGAGAAAGAGTTAAGACCTTAACCATTAGGCCAGAGTACGAGTCTAAGACCTTAGCTATTAGGCCAGAGTAAGAGTTAAGACCTTAACCAGTAGGCCAGAGTAAGAGTTAAGAACTTAACCTGTAGGCCATAGTACGAGTCTAAGACCTTAGCTATTAGGCCAGAGTAAGAGTTAAGACCTTAGCTATTAGGCCAGAGTACGAGTTAAGACCTTAACCATTAGGCCAAAGTACGAGTCTAAGACCTTAGCTATTAGGCCAGAGTAAGAATTAAGACCTTAGCTATTAGGCCAGAGTAAAAGTTAAGACCTTAACCAGTAGACAAGAGTAAGAGTTAAGACCTTAACCATTAGGCCAGAGTATGAGTCTAAGACCTTAGCTATTAGGCCAGAGTAAGAGTTAAGACCTTAACCAGTAGGCCAGTGTAAGAGTTAAGACCTTAACCATTAGGCCAGAGTACGAGTCTAAGGCCTTAGCTATTAGGCCAGAGTAAGAGTTAAGACCTTAACCATTAGGCCAGAGTACAAGTCTAAGACCTTAGCTATTAGGCCAGAGTAAGAGTTAAGACCTTAACCAGTAGGCCAGTGTAAGAGTTAAGAACGTAACCTGTAGGCCAGAGTACCAGTCTAAGACCTTAGCTATTAGGCCAGAGTAAGAGTTAACACCTTAGCTATTAGGCCAGAGTAAGGGTTAAGACCTTAACCAGTTGGCCAGAGTAAGAGTTAAGCCCTTCACCATTAGGCCAGAGTACCAGTCTAAGACCTTAGCTATTAGGCCAGAGTAAGAGTTAAGACCTTAGCTATTAGGCCAGAGTAAGAGTTAAGACCATAACCATTAGCCCAGAGTACGAGTCTAAGACCTTAGCTATTAGGCCAGAGTAAGAGTTAAGACCTTAACCAGTAGGCCAGAGTAAGAGTTAAGAACTTAACCTGTAGGCCATAGTACGAGTCTAAGACCTTAGCTATTAGGCCAGAGTAAGAGTTAAGACCTTAGCTATTAGGCCAGAGTAAGAGTTAAGACCTTAACCATTAGGCCAAAGTACGAGTCGAAGACCTTAGCTATTAGGCCAGAGTAAGAGTTAAGACCTTAGCTATTAGGCCAGAGTAAAAGTTAAGACCTTAACCAGTAGGCCAGAGTGAGAGTTAAGACCTTAACCATTAGGCCAGAGTACGAGTCTAAGACCTTAGCTATTAGGCCAGAGTAAGAGTTAAGACCTTAACCAGTAGCCCAGTGTAAGAGTTAAGACCTTAACCATTAGGCCAGAATACGAGTCTAAGACCTTAGCTATTAGGCCAGAGTAAGAGTTAAGACCTTAGCTATTAGGCCAGAGTAAGAGTTAAAACCTTAACCATTAGGCCAAAGTACGAGTCTAAGACCTTAGCTATTAGGCCAGAGTAAGAGTTAAGACCTTAGCTATTAGGCCAGAGTACGAGTCTAAGACCTTAGCTATTAGGCCAGAGTACGAGTCTAAGACCTTATCTATCAAGCCATAGTACGAGTCTTACACTATAGCTATTAGGCCAGAGTAAGAGTTAAGACCTTAACCATTAGGCCAGAATATGAGTCTAAGACCTTAGCTATTAGGCCAAAGTAAGAGTTAAGACCTTAACCATTAGGCCAGAGTAAGAGTGAAGACCTTAACCATTAGGCAAGAGTACGAGTCTAAGACATTAGCTATTAGGCCAGAGTAAGAGTTAAGACCTTAGCTATTAGGCCAGAGTAAGAGTTAAGACCTTAACCAATAGGCCAGAGTAAGAGTTAAGACCTTCACCATTAGGCCAGAGTACGAGTCTAAGACCTTAGCTATTAGGCCAGAGTAAGAGTTAAGACCTTAACCAGTAGGCCAGAGTAAGAGTTAAGACCTTAACCATTAGGCCAGAGTACCAGTCTAAGACCTTAGCTATTAGGCCAGAGTAAGAGTTAAGACCTTAGCTATTAGGCCAGAGAAAGAGTTAAGACCTTAACCATTAGGCCAGAGTACGAGTCTAAGACCTTAGCTATTAGGCCAGAGTAAGAGTTAAGACCTTAACCAGTAGGCCAGAGTAAGAGTTAAGAACTTAACCTGTAGGCCATAGTACGAGTCTAAGACCTTAGCTATTAGGCCAGAGTAAGAGTTAAGACCTTAGCTATTAGGCCAGAGTACGAGTTAAGACCTTAACCATTAGGCCAAAGTACGAGTCTAAGACCTTAGCTATTAGGCCAGAGTAAGAATTAAGACCTTAGCTATTAGGCCAGAGTAAAAGTTAAGACCTTAACCAGTAGACAAGAGTAAGAGTTAAGACCTTAACCATTAGGCCAGAGTATGAGTCTAAGACCTTAGCTATTAGGCCAGAGTAAGAGTTAAGACCTTAACCAGTAGGCCAGTGTAAGAGTTAAGACCTTAACCATTAGGCCAGAGTACGAGTCTAAGGCCTTAGCTATTAGGCCAGAGTAAGAGTTAAGACCTTAACCATTAGGCCAGAGTACAAGTCTAAGACCTTAGCTATTAGGCCAGAGTAAGAGTTAAGACCTTAACCAGTAGGCCAGTGTAAGAGTTAAGAACGTAACCTGTAGGCCATAGTACGAGTCTAAGACCTTAGCTATTAGGCCAGAGTAAGAGTTAAGACCTTAGCTATTAGGCCAGAGTAAGAGTTAAGACCTTAACCATTAGGCCAAAGTACGAGTCTAAGACCTTAGCTATTAGGCCAGAGTAAGAGTTAAGACCTTAGCTATTAGGCCAGAGTAAAAGTTAAGACCTTAACCAGTAGGCCAGAGTAAGAGTTAAGACCTTAACCATTAGGCCAGAGTACGAGTCTAAGACCTTAGCTATTAGGCCAGAGTAAGAGTTAAGACCTTAACCAATAGGCCAGTGTAAGAGTTAAGACCTTAACCATTAGGCCAGAGTACGAGTCTAAGACCTTAGCTATTAGGCCAGAGTAAGAGTTAAGACCTTAACCAGTAGGCCAGAGTAAGAGTTAAGACCTTAACCTGTAGGCCATAGTACGAGTCTAAGACCTTAGCTATTAGGCCAGAGTAAGAGTTAAGACCTTAACCAGTAGGCCAGAGTAAGAGTTAAGACCTTAACCATTAGGCCAGAGTACGAGTCTAAGACCTTAGCTATTAGGCCAGAGTAAGAGTTAAGACCTTAACCAGTAGGCCAGTGTAAGAGTTAAGACCTTAACCATTAGGCCAGAGTACGAGTCTAAGACCTTAGCTATTAGGCCAGAGTACGAGTCTAAGACCTTAGCTATTAGGCCAGAGTACGAGTCTAAGACTTTAGCTATTAGGCCAGAGTAAGAGTTAAGACCTTAGCTATTAGGCCAGAGTACGAGTCTAAGACCTTAGCTATTAGGCCAGAGTAAGAGTTAAGACCTTAACCAGTAGGCCAGTGTAAGAGTTAAGACCTTAACCATTAGGCCAAAGTACGAGTCTAGGACCTTAGCTATTAGGCCATAGTACGAGTCTAAGACCTTAGCTATTAGGCCAGAGTAAGAGTTAAGACCTTAGCTATTAGGCCAGAGTAAGAGTTAAGACCTTAGCTATTAGGCCAGAGTAAGAGTTAAGACCTTAGCTATTAGGCCAGAGTACGAGTCTAAGACCTTAGCTATTAGGCCAGAGTAAGAGTTAAGACCTTAGCTATTAGGCCAGAATAAGAGTTAAGACCTTAGCTATTAGGCCAGAGTAAGAGTTAAGACCTTAGCTATTAAGCCAGAGTACGAGTCTACGACCTTAGCTATCAGGCCATAGTACGAGTCTTACACCTTAGCTATTAGGCCAGAGTAAAAGTTAAGACCTTAACCAGTACGCCAGTGTAAGAGTTAAGACCTTAACCTGTAGGCCAGAGTAAGAGTTAAGACCTTAACCTGTAGGCCATAGTAGGAGTCTAAGACCTTAGCTATTAGGCCAGAGTAAGAGTTAAGACCTTAACCAGTAGGCCAGAGTAAGAGTTAAAAACTTAACCTGTAGGCCATAGTACGAGTCTAAGACCTTAGCTATTAGGCCAGAGTAAGAGTTAAGACCTTAGCTATTAGGCCAGAGTAAGAGTTAAGACCTTAACCATTAGGCCATAGTCTGAGTCTAAGACCTTAGCTATTAGGCCAGAGTAAGAATAAAGACCTTAGCTATTAGGCCAGAGTAAAAGTTAAGACTTTAACCAGTAGACAAGAGTAACAGTTAATACCTTAACCATTAGGCCAGAGTACGAGTCTAAGACCTTAGCTATTAGGCCAGAGTAAGAGTTAAGACCTTAGCTATTAGGCCAGAGTAAGAGTTAAGACCTTAACCATTAGGCCAGAGTACGAGTCTAAGACCTTAGCTATTAGGCCAGAGTAAGAGTTAAGACCTTAACCAGTAGGCCAGAGTAAGAGTTAAGAACTTAACCTGTAGGCCATAGTACGAGTCTAAGTCCTTAGCTATTAGGCCAGAGAAAGAGTTAAGAACTTAGCTATTGGGCCAGAGTAAGAGTGAAGACCTTAACCATTAGGCCAGAGTACGAGTCTAAGACCTTAGCTATTAGGCCAGAGTAAGAGTTAAGACCTTAACCATTAGGCCAGAGTATGAGTCTAAGACCTTAGCTATTAGGCCAGAGTAAGAATTAAGACCTTAGCTATTAGGCCAGAGTAAGAGTTAAGACCTTAACCATTAGGCCAGAGTAAGAGTCTGGCCAGAGTAAGAGTTAAGACCTTTACCATTAGGCCAGATTAAGAGTCTACGACCTTAACCATTAGGCCAGAGTAAGAGTTAAGACCTTAACCATTAGGCCAGAGTAAGAGTCTAAGACCTTAACCATTATGTCAGAGTAAGAGTCTAAGACCTTAGCTATTAGGCCAGAGTAAGAGTTAAGACCTTAACCATTATGCCAGAGTAAGAGTTAAGACCTTAGCTATTAGGCCAGAGTAAGAGTTAAGACATTAACCATTAGGCCAGAGTACGAGTCTAAGACCTTAGCTATTAGGCCAGAGTAAGAGTTAAGACCTTAACCATTATGCCAGAGTAAAAGTTAAGACCTTAGCTATTAGGCCAGAGTAAGAGTTAAGACATTAACCATTAGGCCAGAGTACGAGTCTAAGACCTTAGCTATTGGGCCAGAGTAAGAGTTAAGACCTTAACCATTAGGCCAGAGTACGAGTCTAAGACCTTAACCAGTAGGCCAGAGTAAGAGTTAAGACCTTAACCTGTAGGCCATAGTACGAGTCTAAGACCTTAGCTATTAGGCCAGAGTAAGAGTTAAGACCTTAACCAGTAGGCCAGAGTAAGAGTTAAAACCTTAACCTGTAGGCCAGAGTACGAGTCTAAGACCTTAGCTATTTGGCCAGAGTAAGAGTTAAGACCTTAGCTATTAGGCCAGAGTAAGAGTTATGACCTTAACCATTAGGCCAGAGTACGAGTCTAAGACCTAAGCTATTAGGCCAGAGTAAGAGTTAAGACCTTAGCTATTAGGCCAGAGTAAGAGTTAAGACCTTAACCAGTAGGCGAGAGTGAGAGTTAAGACCTTAACCTGTAGGCCATACTATGAGTCTAAGACCTTAGCTATTAGGCCAGAGTAAGAGTTAAGACCTTGCCTATTAGGCCAGAGTAAGAGTTAAGACCTTAACCAGTAGGCCAGAGTAAGAGTTAATACCTTAACCATTAGGCCAGAGTAAGAGTTAAGACCTTAACCATTAGGCCAGAGTACGAGTCTAAGACCTTAGCTATTAGGCCAGATTAAGAGTTAAGACCTTAACCAGTAGGCCAGAGTAAGAGTTAAGAACTTAACCTGTAGGCCATAGTACAAGTCTAAGACCTTAGCTATTAGGCCAGAGTAAGAGTTAAGACCTTAACCAGTCGGCCAGAGTAAGAGTTAAGACCTTAACCAGTAGGCCAGAGTACGAGTCTAACACCTTAGCTATTAGGCCAGATTAAGAGTTAAGACCTTAACCAGTAGGCCAGAGAAAGAGTTAAGACCTTAACCATTAGACCAGAGTACGAGTCTAAGACCTTAGCTATTAGGCCAGAGTAAGAGTTAAGACCTTAGCTATTAGGCCAGAGTAAGAGTTAAGGCCTTAGCTATTAGGCCAGAGAACGAGTCTAAGACCTTAGCTATTAGGCCAGAGTACGAGTCTAAGACCTTAGCTATTAGGCCAGAATAAGAGTTAAGACCTTAGCTATTAGGCCAGAGTAAGAGTTAAGACCTTAGCTATTAGGCCAGAGTACGAGTCTAAGACCTTAGCTGTCAGGCCATAGTGCGAGTCTTACACCTTAGCTATTAGGCCAGAGTAAGAGTTAAGACCTTAACCAGTACGCCAGTGTAAGAGTTAAGACCTTAACCTGTAGGCCAGAGTAAGAGTTAAGACCTTAACCTGTAGGCCATAGTAGGAGTCTTAGACCTTAGCTATTAGGCCAGAGTAAGAGTTAAGACGTTAACCATTAAGCCAGAGTAAGAATAAAGACCTTAAACATTAGGCCAGAGAAAGAGTCTAAGACCTTAACCATTAGGCCGGAGTAAGAGCTAAGACCTTAACCATTAGGCCAGAGTAAGAGTCTAAGACCTTAACCATTAGGCCAGAGTAAGAGTTAAGACATTAACCATTAGGCCAGAGTAAGAGTCTGGCCAGAGTAAGAGTTAAGACCTTAACCAGTAGGCCAGAGAAAGAGTCAAGACCTTAACCATTAGATCAGAGTACGAGTCTAAGACCGTAGCTATTAGGCCAGAGTAAGAGTTAAGACCTTAGCTATTAGGCCAGAGTAAGAGTTAAGACGTTAACCATTAAGCCAGAGTAAGAATAAAGACCTTAAACATTAGGCCAGAGAAAGAGTCTAAGACCTTAACCATTAGGCCGGAGGAAGAGCTAAGACCTTAACCATTAGGCCGGAGTAAGAGCTAAGACCTTAACCATTAGGCCAGAGTAAGAGTTAAGACCTTAGCTATTAGGCCAGAGTAAGAGTTAAGACGTTAACCATTAAGCCAGAGTAAGAATAAAGACCTTAAACATTAGGCCAGAGAAAGAGTCTAAGACCTTAACCATTAGGCCGGAGGAAGAGCTAAGACCTTAACCATTAGGCCGGAGTAAGAGCTAAGACCTTAACCATTAGGCCAGAGTAAGAGTCTAAGACCTTAGCTATTAGGCCAGAGTAAGAGTTAAGACCTTAACCAGTAGGCCAGAGTAAGAGTTAAGACCTTAACCTGTAGGCCATAGTACGAGTCTAAGACCTTAGCTATTAGGCCAGAGTAAGAGTTAAGACCTTAGCTATTAGGCCAGAGTAAGAGTTAAGACCTTAGCAATTAGGCCAGAGTACGAGTCTAAGACCTTAGCTATTAGGCCAGAGTACGAGTCTAAGACCTTAGCTATTAGGCCAGAGTAAGAGTTAAGACCTTAACCAGAAGGCCAGAGTAAGAGTTAAGACCTTAACCTGTAGGCCATAGTACGAGTCTAAGACCTTAGCTATTAGGCCAGAGTAAGAGTTAAGACCTTAACCAGTCGGCCAGAGTAAGAGTTAAGACCTTAACCAGTAGGCCACAGTACGAGTCTAACACCTTAGCTATTAGGCCAGAGTAAGAGTTAAGACCTTAACCAGTAGGCCAGAGAAAGAGTTAAGACCTTAACCATTAGACCAGAGTACGAGTCTAAGACCTTAGCTATTAGGCCAGAGTAAGAGTTAAGACCTTAACCAGTAGGCCAGAGTAAGAGTTAAGACCTTAACCAGTAGGCCAGAGTACGAGTCTAAGACCTTAGCTATTAGGCAAGAGTAAGAGTTAAGACCTTAACCAGTAGGCCAGAGAAAGAGTTAAGACCTTAACCATTAGATCAGAGTACGAGTCTAAGACGGTAGCTATTAGGCCAGAGTAAGAGTTAAGACCTTAGCTATTAGGCCAGAGTAAGAGTTAAGACCTTAACCAGTCGGAGAGAGTAAGAGTTAAGACCTTAACCAGTAGGCCACAGTACGAGTCTAACACCTTAGCTATTAGGCCAGAGTAAGAGTTAAGACCTTAACCAGTAGGCCAGAGAAAGAGTTAAGACCTTATCCATTAGACCAGAGTACGAGTCTAAGACCTTAGCTATTAGGCCAGAGTAAGAGTTAAGACCTTAACCAGTAGGCCAGAGTAAGAGTTAAGACCTTAACCAGTGGGCCAGAGTATGAGTCTAAGACCTTAGCTATTAGGCAAGAGTAAGAGTTAAGACCTTAACCAGTAGGCCAGGGAAAGAGTTAAGACCTTAACCATTAGATCAGAGTACGAGTCTAAGACCGTAGCTATTAGGCCAGAGTAAGAGTTAAGACCTTAGCTATTAGGCCAGAGTAAGAGTTAAGACGTTAACCATTAAGCCAGAGTAAGAATAAAGACCTTAAACATTAGGCCAGAGAAAGAGTCTAAGACCTTAACCATTAGGCCGGAGTAAGAGCTAAGACCTTAACCATTAGGCCAGAGTAAGAGTCTAAGACCTTAACCATTAGGCCAGAGTAAGAGTTAAGACATTAACCATTAGGCCAGAGTAAGAGTCTGGCCAGAGTAAGAGTTAAGACCTTTACCATTAGGCCAGATTAAGAGTCTAAGACCTTAACCATTAGGCCAGAGTAAGAGTTAAGACCTTAACCATTAGGCCAGAGTAAGAGTCTAAGACCTTAACCATTATGTCAGAGTAAGAGTCTAAGACCTTAACCATTAGGCCAGAGTAAGAGTTAAGACATTAACCATTAGGCCAGAGTACAAGTCTAAGACCTTAGCTATTGGGCCAGAGTAAGAGTTAAGACCTTAACCATTAGGCCAGAGTATGAGTCTAAGACCTTAGCTATTAGGCCAGAGTAAGAGTTAAGACCTTAACCAGTAGGCCAGAGTAAGAGTTAAGACCTTAACCATTAGTCCAGAGTACGAGTCTAAGACCTTAGCTATTAGGCCAGAGAAAGAGTTAAGAACTTAGCTATTGGGCCAGAGTAAGAGTGAAGACCTTAACCATTAGGCCAGAGTACGAGTCTAAGACCTTAGCTATTAGGCCAGAGTAAGAGTTAAGACCTTAGCTATTAGGCCAGAGTAAGAGTTAAGACCTTAACCATCAGGCCAGAGTACGAGTCTAAGACCTTAGCTATTAGGCCAGAGTAAGAGTTAAGACCTTAACCATTAGGCCATAGTCTGAGTCTAAGACCTTAGCTATTAGGCCAGAGTAAGAATAAAGACCTTAGCTATTAGGCCAGAGTAAAAGTTAAGACTTTAACCAGTAGACAAGAGTAACAGTTAATACCTTAACCATTAGGCCAGAGTACGAGTCTAAGACCTTAGCTATTAGGCCAGAGTAAGAGTTAAGACCTTAGCTATTAGGCCAGAGTAAGAGTTAAGACCTTAACCATTAGGCCAGAGTACGAGTCTAAGACCTTAGCTATTAGGCCAGAGTAAGAGTTAAGACCTTAACCAGTAGGCCAGAGTAAGAGTTAAGAACTTAACCTGTAGGTCATAGTACGAGTCTAAGTCCTTAGCTATTAGGCCAGAGAAAGAGTTAAGAACTTAGCTATTGGGCCAGAGTAAGAGTGAAGACCTTAACCATTAGGCCAGAGTACGAGTCTAAGACCTTAGCTATTAGGCCAGAGTAAGAGTTAAGACCTTAACCATTAGGCCAGAGTACGAGTCTAAGACCTTAGCTATTAGGCCAGAGTAAGAATTAAGACCTTAGCTATTAGGCCAGAGTAAGAGTTAAGACCTTAACCATTAGGCCAGAGTAAGAGTCTGGCCAGAGTAAGAGTTAAGACCTTTACCATTAGGCCAGATTAAGAGTCTACGACCTTAACCATTAGGCCAGAGTAAGAGTTAAGACCTTAACCATTAGGCCAGAGTAAGAGTCTAAGACCTTAACCATTATGTCAGAGTAAGAGTCTAAGACCTTAGCTATTAGGCCAGAGTAAGAGTTAAGACCTTAACCATTATGCCAGAGTAAGAGTTAAGACCTTAGCTATTAGGCCAGAGTAAGAGTTAAGACATTAACCATTAGGCCAGAGTACGAGTCTAAGACCTTAGCTATTAGGCCAGAGTAAGAGTTAAGACCTTAACCATTATGCCAGAGTAAAAGTTAAGACCTTAGCTATTAGGCCAGAGTAAGAGTTAAGACATTAACCATTAGGCCAGAGTACGAGTCTAAGACCTTAGCTATTGGGCCAGAGTAAGAGTTAAGACCTTAACCATTAGGCCAGAGTACGAGTCTAAGACCTTAACCAGTAGGCCAGAGTAAGAGTTAAGACCTTAACCTGTAGGCCATAGTACGAGTCTAAGACCTTAGCTATTAGGCCAGAGTAAGAGTTAAGACCTTAACCAGTAGGCCAGAGTAAGAGTTAAAACCTTAACCTGTAGGCCAGAGTACGAGTCTAAGACCTTAGCTATTTGGCCAGAGTAAGAGTTAAGACCTTAGCTATTAGGCCAGAGTAAGAGTTATGACCTTAACCATTAGGCCAGAGTACGAGTCTAAGACCTAAGCTATTAGGCCAGAGTAAGAGTTAAGACCTTAGCTATTAGGCCAGAGTAAGAGTTAAGACCTTAACCAGTAGGCGAGAGTGAGAGTTAAGACCTTAACCTGTAGGCCATAGTATGAGTCTAAGACCTTAGCTATTAGGCCAGAGTAAGAGTTAAGACCTTGCCTATTAGGCCAGAGTAAGAGTTAAGACCTTAACCAGTAGGCCAGAGTAAGAGTTAATACCTTAACCATTAGGCCAGAGTAAGAGTTAAGACCTTAACCATTAGGCCAGAGTACGAGTCTAAGACCTTAGCTATTAGGCCAGATTAAGAGTTAAGACCTTAACCAGTAGGCCAGAGTAAGAGTTAAGACCTTAACCTGTAGGCCATAGTACAAGTCTAAGACCTTAGCTATTAGGCCAGAGTAAGAGTTAAGACCTTAACCAGTCGGCCAGAGTAAGAGTTAAGACCTTAACCAGTAGGCCAGAGTACGAGTCTAACACCTTAGCTATTAGGCCAGATTAAGAGTTAAGACCTTAACCAGTAGGCCAGAGAAAGAGTTAAGACCTTAACCATTAGACCAGAGTACGAGTCTAAGACCTTAGCTATTAGGCCAGAGTAAGAGTTAAGACCTTAGCTATTAGGCCAGAGTAAGAGTTAAGGCCTTAGCTATTAGGCCAGAGAACGAGTCTAAGACCTTAGCTATTAGGCCAGAGTACGAGTCTAAGACCTTAGCTATTAGGCCAGAATAAGAGTTAAGACCTTAGCTATTAGGCCAGAGTAAGAGTTAAGACCTTAGCTATTAGGCCAGAGTACGAGTCTAAGACCTTAGCTGTCAGGCCATAGTGCGAGTCTTACACCTTAGCTATTAGGCCAGAGTAAGAGTTAAGACCTTAACCAGTACGCCAGTGTAAGAGTTAAGACCTTAACCTGTAGGCCAGAGTAAGAGTTAAGACCTTAACCTGTAGGCCATAGTAGGAGTCTTAGACCTTAGCTATTAGGCCAGAGTAAGAGTTAAGACGTTAACCATTAAGCCAGAGTAAGAATAAAGACCTTAAACATTAGGCCAGAGAAAGAGTCTAAGACCTTAACCATTAGGCCGGAGTAAGAGCTAAGACCTTAACCATTAGGCCAGAGTAAGAGTCTAAGACCTTAACCATTAGGCCAGAGTAAGAGTTAAGACATTAACCATTAGGCCAGAGTAAGAGTCTGGCCAGAGTAAGAGTTAAGACCTTAACCAGTAGGCCAGAGAAAGAGTCAAGACCTTAACCATTAGATCAGAGTACGAGTCTAAGACCGTAGCTATTAGGCCAGAGTAAGAGTTAAGACCTTAGCTATTAGGCCAGAGTAAGAGTTAAGACGTTAACCATTAAGCCAGAGTAAGAATAAAGACCTTAAACATTAGGCCAGAGAAAGAGTCTAAGACCTTAACCATTAGGCCGGAGGAAGAGCTAAGACCTTAACCATTAGGCCGGAGTAAGAGCTAAGACCTTAACCATTAGGCCAGAGTAAGAGTTAAGACCTTAGCTATTAGGCCAGAGTAAGAGTTAAGACGTTAACCATTAAGCCAGAGTAAGAATAAAGACCTTAAACATTAGGCCAGAGAAAGAGTCTAAGACCTTAACCATTAGGCCGGAGGAAGAGCTAAGACCTTAACCATTAGGCCGGAGTAAGAGCTAAGACCTTAACCATTAGGCCAGAGTAAGAGTCTAAGACCTTAGCTATTAGGCCAGAGTAAGAGTTAAGACCTTAACCAGTAGGCCAGAGTAAGAGTTAAGACCTTAACCTGTAGGCCATAGTACGAGTCTAAGACCTTAGCTATTAGGCCAGAGTAAGAGTTAAGACCTTAGCTATTAGGCCAGAGTAAGAGTTAAGACCTTAGCAATTAGGCCAGAGTACGAGTCTAAGACCTTAGCTATTAGGCCAGAGTACGAGTCTAAGACCTTAGCTATTAGGCCAGAGTAAGAGTTAAGACCTTAACCAGAAGGCCAGAGTAAGAGTTAAGACCTTAACCTGTAGGCCATAGTACGAGTCTAAGACCTTAGCTATTAGGCCAGAGTAAGAGTTAAGACCTTAACCAGTCGGCCAGAGTAAGAGTTAAGACCTTAACCAGTAGGCCACAGTACGAGTCTAACACCTTAGCTATTAGGCCAGAGTAAGAGTTAAGACCTTAACCAGTAGGCCAGAGAAAGAGTTAAGACCTTAACCATTAGACCAGAGTACGAGTCTAAGACCTTAGCTATTAGGCCAGAGTAAGAGTTAAGACCTTAACCAGTAGGCCAGAGTACGAGTCTAAGACCTTAGCTATTAGGCAAGAGTAAGAGTTAAGACCTTAACCAGTAGGCCAGAGAAAGAGTTAAGACCTTAACCATTAGATCAGAGTACGAGTCTAAGACGGTAGCTATTAGGCCAGAGTAAGAGTTAAGACCTTAGCTATTAGGCCAGAGTAAGAGTTAAGACCTTAACCAGTCGGAGAGAGTAAGAGTTAAGACCTTAACCAGTAGGCCACAGTACGAGTCTAACACCTTAGCTATTAGGCCAGAGTAAGAGTTAAGACCTTAACCAGTAGGCCAGAGAAAGAGTTAAGACCTTATCCATTAGACCAGAGTACGAGTCTAAGACCTTAGCTATTAGGCCAGAGTAAGAGTTAAGACCTTAACCAGTAGGCCAGAGTAAGAGTTAAGACCTTAACCAGTAGGCCAGAGTATGAGTCTAAGACCTTAGCTATTAGGCAAGAGTAAGAGTTAAGACCTTAACCAGTAGGCCAGGGAAAGAGTTAAGACCTTAACCATTAGATCAGAGTACGAGTCTAAGACCGTAGCTATTAGGCCAGAGTAAGAGTTAAGACCTTAGCTATTAGGCCAGAGTAAGAGTTAAGACGTTAACCATTAAGCCAGAGTAAGAATAAAGACCTTAAACATTAGGCCAGAGAAAGAGTCTAAGACCTTAACCATTAGGCCGGAGTAAGAGCTAAGACCTTAACCATTAGGCCAGAGTAAGAGTCTAAGACCTTAACCATTAGGCCAGAGTAAGAGTTAAGACATTAACCATTAGGCCAGAGTAAGAGTCTGGCCAGAGTAAGAGTTAAGACCTTTACCATTAGGCCAGATTAAGAGTCTAAGACCTTAACCATTAGGCCAGAGTAAGAGTTAAGACCTTAACCATTAGGCCAGAGTAAGAGTCTAAGACCTTAACCATTATGTCAGAGTAAGAGTCTAAGACCTTAACCATTAGGCCAGAGTAAGAGTTAAGACATTAACCATTAGGCCAGAGTACAAGTCTAAGACCTTAGCTATTGGGCCAGAGTAAGAGTTAAGACCTTAACCATTAGGCCAGAGTATGAGTCTAAGACCTTAGCTATTAGGCCAGAGTAAGAGTTAAGACCTTAACCAGTAGGCCAGAGTAAGAGTTAAGACCTTAACCATTAGTCCAGAGTACGAGTCTAAGACCTTAGCTATTAGGCCAGAGAAAGAGTTAAGAACTTAGCTATTGGGCCAGAGTAAGAGTGAAGACCTTAACCATTAGGCCAGAGTACGAGTCTAAGACCTTAGCTATTAGGCCAGAGTAAGAGTTAAGACCTTAACCATTAGGCCAGAGTATGAGTCTAAGACCTTAGCTATTAGGCCAGAGTAAGAATTAAGACCTTAGCTATTAGGCCAGAGTAAGAGTTAAGACCTTAACCATTAGGCCAGAGTAAGAGTCTGGCCAGAGTAAGAGTTAAGACCTTTACCATTAGGCCAGATTAAGAGTCTACGACCTTAACCATTAGGCCAGAGTAAGAGTTAAGACCTTAACCATTATGCCAGAGTAAGAGTCTAAGACCTTAACCATTATGTCAGAGTAAGAGTCTAAGACCTTAACCATTAGGCCAGAGTAAGAGTTAAGACCTTAACCATTAGGCCAGAGTTTGAGTCTAAGACCTTAGCTATTAGGCCAGAGTAAGTGTTAAGACCTTAACCAGTAGGCCAGAGTCAGAGTTAAGACCTTAACCATTAGTCCAGAGTACGAGTCTAAGACCTTAGCTATTAGGCCAGAGTAAGAGTTAAGACCTTAACCATTATGCCAGAGTAAGAGTTAAGACCTTAGCTATTAGGCCAGAGTAAGAGTTAAGACATTAACCATTAGGCCAGAGTACGAGTCTAAGACCTTAGCTATTGGGCCAGAGTAAGAGTTAAGACCTTAACCATTAGGCCAGAGTACGAGTCTAAGACCTTAACCAGTAGGCCAGAGTAAGAGTTAAGACCTTAACCTGTAGGCCATAGTACGAGTCTAAGACCTTAGCTATTAGGCCAGAGTAAGAGTTAAGACCTTAACCAGTAGGCCAGAGTAAGAGTTAAAACCTTAACCTGTAGGCCAGAGTACGAGTCTAAGACCTTAGCTATTTGGCCAGAGTAAGAGTTAAGACCTTAGCTATTAGGCCAGAGTAAGAGTTATGACCTTAACCATTAGGCCAGAGTACGAGTCTAAGATCTAAGCTATTAGGCCAGAGTAAGAGTTAAGACCTTAGCTATTAGGCCAGAGTAAGAGTTAAGACCTTAACCAGTAGGCGAGAGTGAGAGTTAAGACCTTAACCTGTAGGCCATAGTACGAGTCTAAGACCTTAGCTATTAGGCCAGAGTAAGAGTTAAGACCTTGGCTATTAGGCCAGAGTAAGAGTTAAGACCTTAACCAGTAGGCCAGAGTAAGAGTTAATACCTTAACCATTAGGCCAGAGTAAGAGTTAAGACCTTAACCATTAGGCCAGAGTACGAGTCTAAGACCTTAGCTATTAGGCCAGATTAAGAGTTAAGACCTTAACCAGTAGGCCAGAGTAAGAGTTAAGACCTTAACCTGTAGGCCATAGTACGAGTCTAAGACCTTAGCTATTAGGCCAGAGTAAGAGTTAAGACCTTAACCAGTCGGCCAGAGTAAGAGTTAAGACCTTAACCAGTAGGCCAGAGTACGAGTCTAAGACCTTAGCTATTAGGCCAGAGTAAGAGTTAAGACCTTAACCAGTAGGCCAGAGAAAGAGTTAAGACCTTAACCATTAGACCAGAGTACGAGTCTAAGACCTTAGCTATTAGGCCAGAGTAAGAGTTAAGACCTTAGCTATTAGGCCAGAGTAAGAGTTAAGGCCTTAGCTATTAGGCCAGAGTACGAGTCTAAGACCTTAGCTATTAGGCCAGAGTACGAGTCTAAGACCTTAGCTATTAGGCCAGAATAAGAGTTAAGACCTTAGCTATTAGGCCAGAGTAAGAGTTAAGACCTTAGCTATTAGGCCAGAGTACGAGTCTAAGACCTTAGCTGTCAGGCCATAGTACGAGTCTTACACCTTAGCTATTAGGCCAGAGTAAGAGTTAAGACCTTAACCAGTACGCCAGTGTAAGAATTAAGACCTTAACCTGTAGGCCAGAGTAAGAGTTAAGACCTTAACCTGTAGGCCATAGTAGGAGTCTTAGACCTTAGCTATTAGGCCAGAGTAAGAGTTAAGACCTTAACCAGTAGGCCAGAGTAAGAGTTAAGACCTTAACCATTAGGCCAGAGTACGAGTCTAAGACCTTAGCTATTAGGCCAGAGTAAGAGTTAAGACCTTAGCTATTAGACCAGAGTAAGAGTTAAGACCGTAACCATTAAGCCAGAGTACGAGTCTAAGACCTTAGCTATTTAGCCAGAGTAAGAGTTAAGACCTTAGCTATTAGGCCAGAGTAAGAGTTAAGACCTTAGCCATTACGCCAGAGTACGAGTCTAAGACCTTAGCTATTAGGCCAGAGTAAGTGTTAAGACCTGAGCTATTATGCCAGACTGAGAGTTAAGACCTTAATCAGTAGGCCAGAGTAAGAGTTAAGACCTTAACCAGTAGGCCAGAGTAAGAGTTAAGACCTTAACCATTAGGCCAGAGTACGAGTCTAAGACCTTAGCTATTAGGCCAGAGTAAGAGTTAAGACCTTAACCAGTAGGCCAGAGTAAGAGTTAAGACCTTAACCTGTAGGCCATAGTACGAGTCTAAGACCTTAGCTATTAGGCCAGAGTAAGAGTTAAGGCCTTAGCTATTAGGCCAGAGAACGAGTCTAAGACCTTAGCTATTAGGCCAGAGTACGAGTCTAAGACCTTAGCTATTAGGCCAGAATAAGAGTTAAGACCTTAGCTATTAGGCCAGAGTAAGAGTTAAGACCTTAGCTATTAGGCCAGAGTATGAGTCTAAGACCTTAGCTGTCAGGCCATAGTGCGAGTCTTACACCTTAGCTATTAGGCCAGAGTAAGAGTTAAGACCTTAACCAGTACGCCAGTGTAAGAGTTAAGACCTTAACCTGTAGGCCAGAGTAAGAGTTAAGACCTTAACCTGTAGGCCATAGTAGGAGTCTTAGACCTTAGCTATTAGGCCAGAGTAAGAGTTAAGACGTTAACCATTAAGCCAGAGTAAGAATAAAGACCTTAAACATTAGGCCAGAGAAAGAGTCTAAGACCTTAACCATTAGGCCGGAGTAAGAGCTAAGACCTTAACCATTACGCCAGAGTAAGAGTCTAAGACCTTAACCATTAGGCCAGAGTAAGAGTTAAGACATTAACCATTAGGCCAGAGTAAGAGTCTGGCCAGAGTAAGAGTTAAGACCTTAACCAGTAGGCCAGAGATAGAGTCAAGACCTTAACCATTAGATCAGAGTACGAGTCTAAGACCGTAGCTATTAGGCCAGAGTAAGAGTTAAGACCTTAGCTATTAGGCCAGAGTAAGAGTTAAGACGTTAACCATTAAGCCAGAGTAAGAATAAAGACCTTAAACATTAGGCCAGAGAAAGAGTCTAAGACCTTAACCATTAGGCCGGAGGAAGAGCTAAGACCTTAACCATTAGGCCGGAGTAAGAGCTAAGACCTTAACCTGTAGGCCATAGTACGAGTCTAAGACCTTAGCTATTAGGCCAGAGTAAGAGTTAAGACCTTAACCAGTCGGCCAGAGTAAGAGTTAAGACCTTAACCAGTAGGCCAGAGTACGAGTCTAACACCTTAGCTATTAGGCCAGAGTAAGAGTTAAGACCTTAAAGAGTAGGCCAGAGAAAGAGTTAAGACCTTAACCATTAGACCAGAGTACGAGTGTAAGACCGTAGCTATTAGGCCAGAGTAAGAGTTAAGACCTTAACCAGTAGGCCAGAGTAAGAGTTAAGACCTTAACCAGTAGGCCAGAGTACGAGTCTAAGACCTTAGCTATTAGGCCAGAGTAAGAGTTAAGACCTTAGCTATTAGGCCAGAGTAAGAGTTAAGACGTTAACCATTAAGCCAGAGTAAGAATAAAGACCTTAAACATTAGGCCAGAGAAAGAGTCTAAGACCTTAACCATTAGGCCGGAGTAAGAGCTAAGACCTTAACCATTAGGCCAGAGTAAGAGTTAAGACCTTAACCATTAGGCCAGAGTAAGAGTTAAGACCTTAACCATTATGCCAGAGTAAGAGTTAAGACCTTAGCTATTAGGCCTGAGTAAGAGTTAAGACCTTAACCATTAGGCCAGAGTATGAGTCTAAGACCTTAGCTATTAGGCCAGAGTAAGAGTTAAGACCTTAACCAGTAGGCCAGAGTAAGAGTTAAGACCTTAACCATTAGTCCAGAGTACGAGTCTAAGACCTTAGCTATTAGGCCAGAGAAAGAGTTAAGACCTTAGCTATTGGGCCAGAGTAAGAGTGAAGACCTTAACCATTAGGCCAGAGTACGAGTCTAAGACCTTAGCTATTAGGCCAGAGTAAGAGTTAAGACCTTAACCATTAGGCCAGAGTACGAGTCTAAGACCTTAGCTATTAGGCCAGAGTAAGAATTAAGACCTTAGCTATTAGGCCTGAGTAAGAGTTAAGACCTTAGCTATTAGGCCAGAGTACAAGTCTAAGACCTTAGCTATTAGGCCAGAGTAAGAGTTAAGACCTTAACCAGTAGGCCAGAGTTAGAGTTAAGAACTTAACCTGTAGGCCATAGTACGAGTCTAAGACCTTAGCTATTAGGCCAGAGTAAGAGTTAAGACCTAAACCTGTAGGCCATACTATGAGTCTAAGACCTTAGCTACTAGGCCAGAGTAAGAGTTAAGACCTTAGCTATTAGGCCAGAGTAACAGCTAAGACCTTAACCAGTAGGCCAGAGTAAGAGTTAAGACCTTAACCTGTAGGCCATAGTACGAGTCTAAGACCTTAGCTATTAGGCCAGAGTAAGAGTTAAGACCATAACCAGTAGGCCAGAGTAAGAGTTAAAACCTTAACCTGTAGGCCAGAGTACGAGTCTAAGACCTTAGCTATTAGGCCAGAGTAAGAGTTAAGACCTTAGCTATTAGGCCAGAGTAAGAGTTAAGACCTTAACCATTAGGCCAGAGTACGAGTCTAAGACCTAAGCTATTCGGCCAGAGTAAGAGTTAAGACCTTAGCTATTAGGCCAGAGTAAGAGTTAAGACCTTAACCAGTAGGCGAGAGTGAGAGTTAAGACCTTAACCTGTAGGCCATAGTATGAGTCTAAGACCTTAGCTATTAGGCCAGAGTAAGAGTTAAGACCTTGGCTATTAGGCCAGAGTAAGAGTTAAGACCTTAACCAGTAGGCCAGAGTAAGAGTTAATACCTTAACCATTAGGCCAGAGTAAGAGTTAAGACCTTAACCATAAGGCCAGAGTATGAGTCTAAGACCTTAGCTATTAGGCCAGAGTAAGAGTTAAGACCTTAACCTGTAGGCCAGAGTACGAGTCTAAGACCTTAGCTGTTAGGCCAGAGTAAGAGTTAAGACCTTAACCAGTAGGCCAGAGTAAGAGTTAAGACCTTAACCTGTAGGCCATAGTACGAGTCTAAGACCTTAGCTATTAGGCCAGAGTAAGAGTTAAGACCTTAACCAGTAGGCCAGAGTAAGAGTTAAGACCTTAACCTGTAGGCCAGAGTAAGAGTTAAGACCTTAACCTGTAGGCCAGAGTATGAGTCTAAGTCCTTAGCTATTAGGCCAGGGTAAGAGTTAAGACCTTATCCAGTAGGCCAGAGTAAGAGTTAAGACCTTAGCTATTAGGCCAGAGTAAGAGTTAAGACCTTAGCTATTAGGCCAGAGTAAGAGTTAAGACCTTAACCTGTAGGCCAGAGTACGAGTCTAAGACCTTAGCTGTTAGGCCAGAGTAAGAGTTAAGACCTTAACCAGTAGGCCAGAGTAAGAGTTAAGACCTTAACCTGTATGCCATAGTACGAGTCTAAGACCTTAGCTATTAGGCCAGAGTAAGAGTTAAGACCTTAACCAGTAGGCCAGAGTAAGAGTTAAGACCTTAACCTGTAGGCCAGAGTAAGAGTTAAGACCTTAACCTGTAGGCCAGAGTACGAGTCTAAGACCTTAGCTATTAGGCCAGGGTAAGAGTTAAGACCTTATCCAGTAGGCCAGAGTAAGAGTTAAGACCTTAGCTATTAGGCCAGAGTAAGAGTTAAGACCTTAGCTATTAGGCCAGAGTAAGAGTTAAGACCTTAAGCAGTAGGCCAGAGTAAGAGTTAAGACCTTAACCTGTAGGCCATAGTACGAGTCTAATACCTTAGCTATTAGGCCAGAGTAAAAGTTAAGACCTTAACCAGTAGGCCAGAGTAAGAGTTAAGAACTTAACCTGTAGGCCAGAGTACCAGTCTAAGACCTTAGCTATTAGGCCAGAGTAAGAGTTAACACCTTAGCTATTAGGCCAGAGTAAGGGTTAAGACCTTAACCAGTTGGCCAGAGTAAGAGTTAAGCCCTTCACCATTAGGCCAGAGTACCAGTCTAAGACCTTAGCTATTAGGCCAGAGTAAGAGTTAAGACCTTAGCTATTAGGCCAGAGTAAGAGTTAAGACCATAACCATTAGCCCAGAGTACGAGTCTAAGACCTTAGCTATTAGGCCAGAGTAAGAGTTAAGACCTTAACCAGTAGGCCAGAGTAAGAGTTAAGAACTTAACCTGTAGGCCATAGTACGAGTCTAAGACCTTAGCTATTAGGCCAGAGTAAGAGTTAAGACCTTAGCTATTAGGCCAGAGTAAGAGTTAAGACCTTAACCATTAGGCCAAAGTACGAGTCGAAGACCTTAGCTATTAGGCCAGAGTAAGAGTTAAGACCTTAGCTATTAGGCCAGAGTAAAAGTTAAGACCTTAACCAGTAGGCCAGAGTGAGAGTTAAGACCTTAACCATTAGGCCAGAGTACGAGTCTAAGACCTTAGCTATTAGGCCAGAGTAAGAGTTAAGACCTTAACCAGTAGCCCAGTGTAAGAGTTAAGACCTTAACCATTAGGCCAGAATACGAGTCTAAGACCTTAGCTATTAGGCCAGAGTAAGAGTTAAGACCTTAGCTATTAGGCCAGAGTAAGAGTTAAGACCTTAACCATTAGGCCAAAGTACGAGTCTAAGACCTTAGCTATTAGGCCAGAGTAAGAGTTAAGACCTTAGCTATTAGGCCAGAGTACGAGTCTAAGACCTTAGCTATTAGGCCAGAGTACGAGTCTAAGACCTTATCTATCAAGCCATAGTACGAGTCTTACACTATAGCTATTAGGCCAGAGTAAGAGTTAAGACCTTAACCATTAGGCCAGAATATGAGTCTAAGACCTTAGCTATTAGGCCAAAGTAAGAGTTAAGACCTTAACCATTAGGCCAGAGTAAGAGTGAAGACCTTAACCATTAGGCACGAGTACGAGTCTAAGACCTTAGCTATTAGGCCAGAGTAAGAGTT
Organism: Triturus cristatus; assembly: GCF_964204655.1. Classification (NCBI taxonomy): domain Eukaryota; kingdom Metazoa; phylum Chordata; class Amphibia; order Caudata; family Salamandridae; genus Triturus; species Triturus cristatus. Next base: position 1,100,597,805 of record NC_140589.1, on the reverse strand, counting down.
AAGACCTTAGCTATTAGGCCAGAGTAAGAGTTAAGACCTTAACCAATAGGCCAGAGTAAGAGTTAAGACCTTCACCATTAGGCCAGAGTACGAGTCTAAGACCTTAGCTATTAGGCCAGAGTAAGAGTTAAGACCTTAACCAGTAGGCCAGAGTAAGAGTTAAGACCTTAACCATTAGGCCAGAGTACCAGTCTAAGACCTTAGCTATTAGGCCAGAGTAAGAGTTAAGACCTTAGCTATTAGGCCAGAGAAAGAGTTAAGACCTTAACCATTAGGCCAGAGTACGAGTCTAAGACCTTAGCTATTAGGCCAGAGTAAGAGTTAAGACCTTAACCAGTAGGCCAGAGTAAGAGTTAAGAACTTAACCTGTAGGCCATAGTACGAGTCTAAGACCTTAGCTATTAGGCCAGAGTAAGAGTTAAGACCTTAGCTATTAGGCCAGAGTACGAGTTAAGACCTTAACCATTAGGCCAAAGTACGAGTCTAAGACCTTAGCTATTAGGCCAGAGTAAGAATTAAGACCTTAGCTATTAGGCCAGAGTAAAAGTTAAGACCTTAACCAGTAGACAAGAGTAAGAGTTAAGACCTTAACCATTAGGCCAGAGTATGAGTCTAAGACCTTAGCTATTAGGCCAGAGTAAGAGTTAAGACCTTAACCAGTAGGCCAGTGTAAGAGTTAAGACCTTAACCATTAGGCCAGAGTACGAGTCTAAGACCTTAGCTATTAGGCCAGAGTAAGAGTTAAGACCTTAACCATTAGGCCAGAGTACAAGTCTAAGACCTTAGCTATTAGGCCAGAGTAAGAGTTAAGACCTTAACCAGTAGGCCAGAGTAAGAGTTAAGAACGTAACCTGTAGGCCATAGTACGAGTCTAAGACCTTAGCTATTAGGCCAGAGTAAGAGTTAAGACCTTAGCTATTAGGCCAGAGTAAGAGTTAAGACCTTAACCATTAGGCCAAAGTACGAGTCTAAGACCTTAGCTATTAGGCCAGAGTAAGAGTTAAGACCTTAGCTATTAGGCCAGAGTAAAAGTTAAGACCTTAACCAGTAGGCCAGAGTAAGAGTTAAGACCTTAACCATTAGGCAAGAGTACGAGTCTAAGACCTTAGCTATTAGGCCAGAGTAAGAGTTAAGACCTTAACCAATAGGCCAGTGTAAGAGTTAAGACCTTAACCATTAGGCCAGAGTACGAGTCTAAGACCTTAGCTATTAGGCCAGAGTAAGAGTTAAGACCTTAACCAGTAGGCCAGAGTAAGAGTTAAGACCTTAACCTGTAGGCCATAGTACGAGTCTAAGACCTTAGCTATTAGGCCAGAGTAAGAGTTAAGACCTTAACCAGTAGGCCAGAGTAAGAGTTAAGACCTTAACCATTAGGCCAGAGTACGAGTCTAAGACCTTAGCTATTAGGCCAGAGTAAGAGTTAAGACCTTAACCAGTAGGCCAGTGTAAGAGTTAAGAACTTAACCATTAGGCCAGAGTACGAGTCTAAGACCTTAGCTATTAGGCCAGAGTACGAGTCTAAGACCTTAGCTATTAGGCCAGAGTACGAGTCTAAGACTTTAGCTATTAGGCCAGAGTAAGAGTTAAGACCTTAGCTATTAGGCCAGAGTACGAGTCTAAGACCTTAGCTATTAGGCCAGAGTAAGAGTTAAGACCTTAACCAGTAGGCCAGTGTAAGAGTTAAGACCTTAACCATTAGGCCAAAGTACGAGTCTAGGACCTTAGCTATTAGGCCATAGTACGAGTCTAAGACCTTAGCTATTAGGCCAGAGTAAGAGTTAAGACCTTAGCTATTAGGCCAGAGTAAGAGTTAAGAACTTAGCTATTAGGCCAGAGTAAGAGTTAAGACCTTAGCTATTAGGCCAGAGTACGAGTCTAAGACCTTAGCTATTAGGCCAGAGTAAGAGTTAAGACCTTAGCTATCAGGCCAGAATAAGAGTTAAGACCTTAGCTATTAGGCCAGAGTAAGAGTTAAGACCTTAGCTATTAAGCCAGAGTACGAGTCTACGACCTTAGCTATCAGGCCATAGTACGAGTCTTACACCTTAGCTATTAGGCAAGAGTAAAAGTTAAGACCTTAACCAGTACGCCAGTGTAAGAGTTAAGATCTTAACCTGTAGGCCAGAGTAAGAGTTAAGACCTTAACCTGTAGGTCATAGTAGGAGTCTAAGACCTTAGCTATTAGGCCAGAGTAAGAGTTAAGACCTTAACCAGTAGGCCAGAGTAAGAGTTAAAAACTTAACCTGTAGGCCATAGTACGAGTCTAAGACCTTAGCTATTAGGCCAGAGTAAGAGTTAAGACCTTAGCTATTAGGCCAGAGTAAGAGTTAAGACCTTAACCATTAGGCCAAAGTACGAGTCTAAGACCTTAGCTATTAGGCCAGAGTAAGAGTTAAGACCTTAGCTATTAGGCCAGAGTAAAAGTTAAGACCTTAACCAGTAGGCCAGAGTAAGAGTTAAGACCTTAACCATTAGGCCAGAGTACGAGTCTAAGACCTTAGCTATTAGGCCAGAGTAAGAGTTAAGACCTTAACCAATAGGCCAGTGTAAGAGTTAAGACCTTAAACATTAGGCCAGAGTACGAGTCTAAGACCTTAGCTATTAGGCCAGAGTAAGAGTTAAGACCTTAACCAGTAGGCCAGAGTAAGAGTTAAGACCTTAACCTGTAGGCCATAGTACGAGTCTAAGACCTTAGCTATTAGGCCAGAGTAAGAGTTAAGACCTTAACCAGTAGGCCAGAGTAAGAGTTAAGACCTTAACCATTAGGCCAGAGTACGAGTCTAAGACCTTAGCTATTAGGCCAGAGTAAGAGTTAAGACCTTAACCAGTAGGCCAGTGTAAGAGTTAAGACCTTAACCATTAGGCCAGAGTACGAGTCTAAGACCTTAGCTATTAGGCCAGAGTACGAGTCTAAGACCTTAGCTATTAGGCCAGAGTACGAGTCTAAGACTTTAGCTATTAGGCCAGAGTAAGAGTTAAGACCTTAGCTATTAGGCCAGAGTACGAGTCTAAGACCTTAGCTATTAGGCCAGAGTAAGAGTTAAGACCTTAACCAGTAGGCCAGTGTAAGAGTTAAGACCTTAACCATTAGGCCAAAGTACGAGTCTAGGACCTTAGCTATTAGGCCATAGTACGAGTCTAAGACCTTAGCTATTAGGCCAGAGTAAGAGTTAAGACCTTAGCTATTAGGCCAGAGTAAGAGTTAAGACCTTAGCTATTAGGCCAGAGTAAGAGTTAAGACCTTAGCTATTAGGCCAGAGTACGAGTCTAAGACCTTAGCTATTAGGCCAGAGTAAGAGTTAAGACCTTAGCTATTAGGCCAGAATAAGAGTTAAGACCTTAGCTATTAGGCCAGAGTAAGAGTTAAGACCTTAGCTATTAAGCCAGAGTACGAGTCTACGACCTTAGCTATCAGGCCATAGTACGAGTCTTACACCTTAGCTATTAGGCCAGAGTAAAAGTTAAGACCTTAACCAGTACGCCAGTGTAAGAGTTAAGACCTTAACCTGTAGGCCAGAGTAAGAGTTAAGACCTTAACCTGTAGGCCATAGTAGGAGTCTAAGACCTTAGCTATTAGGCCAGAGTAAGAGTTAAGACCTTAACCAGTAGGCCAGAGTAAGAGTTAAAAACTTAACCTGTAGGCCATAGTACGAGTCTAAGACCTTAGCTATTAGGCCAGAGTAAGAGTTAAGACCTTAGCTATTAGGCCAGAGTAAGAGTTAAGACCTTAACCATTAGGCCATAGTCTGAGTCTAAGACCTTAGCTATTAGGCCAGAGTAAGAATAAAGACCTTAGCTATTAGGCCAGAGTAAAAGTTAAGACCTTAACCAGTAGACAAGAGTAACAGTTAATACCTTAACCATTAGGCCAGAGTACGAGTCTAAGACCTTAGCTATTAGGCCAGAGTAAGAGTTAAGACCTTAGCTATTAGGCCAGAGTAAGAGTTAAGACCTTAACCATTAGGCCAGAGTACGAGTCTAAGACCTTAGCTATTAGGCCAGAGTAAGAGTTAAGACCTTAACCAGTAGGCCAGAGTAAGAGTTAAGAACTTAACCTGTAGGCCATAGTACGAGTCTAAGTCCTTAGCTATTAGGCCAGAGAAAGAGTTAAGAACTTAGCTATTGGGCCAGAGTAAGAGTGAAGACCTTAACCATTAGGCCAGAGTACGAGTCTAAGACCTTAGCTATTAGGCCAGAGTAAGAATTAAGACCTTAGCTATTAGGCCAGAGTAAGAGTTAAGACCTTAACCATTAGGCCAGAGTAAGAGTCTGGCCAGAGTAAGAGTTAAGACCTTTACCATTAGGCCAGATTAAGAGTCTACGACCTTAACCATTAGGCCAGAGTAAGAGTTAAGACCTTAACCATTAGGCCAGAGTAAGAGTCTAAGACCTTAACCATTATGTCAGAGTAAGAGTCTAAGACCTTAGCTATTAGGCCAGAGTAAGAGTTAAGACCTTAACCATTATGCCAGAGTAAGAGTTAAGACCTTAGCTATTAGGCCAGAGTAAGAGTTAAGACATTAACCATTAGGCCAGAGTACGAGTCTAAGACCTTAGCTATTAGGCCAGAGTAAGAGTTAAGACCTTAACCATTATGCCAGAGTAAAAGTTAAGACCTTAGCTATTAGGCCAGAGTAAGAGTTAAGACATTAACCATTAGGCCAGAGTACGAGTCTAAGACCTTAGCTATTGGGCCAGAGTAAGAGTTAAGACCTTAACCATTAGGCCAGAGTACGAGTCTAAGACCTTAACCAGTAGGCCAGAGTAAGAGTTAAGACCTTAACCTGTAGGCCATAGTACGAGTCTAAGACCTTAGCTATTAGGCCAGAGTAAGAGTTAAGACCTTAACCAGTAGGCCAGAGTAAGAGTTAAAACCTTAACCTGTAGGCCAGAGTACGAGTCTAAGACCTTAGCTATTAGGCCAGAGTAAGAGTTATGACCTTAACCATTAGGCCAGAGTACGAGTCTAAGACCTAAGCTATTAGGCCAGAGTAAGAGTTAAGACCTTGCCTATTAGGCCAGAGTAAGAGTTAAGACCTTAACCAGTAGGCCAGAGTAAGAGTTAATACCTTAACCATTAGGCCAGAGTAAGAGTTAAGACCTTAACCATTAGGCCAGAGTACGAGTCTAAGACCTTAGCTATTAGGCCAGATTAAGAGTTAAGACCTTAACCAGTAGGCCAGAGTAAGAGTTAAGACCTTAACCTGTAGGCCATAGTACAAGTCTAAGACCTTAGCTATTAGGCCAGAGTAAGAGTTAAGACCTTAACCAGTCGGCCAGAGTAAGAGTTAAGACCTTAACCAGTAGGCCAGAGTACGAGTCTAACACCTTAGCTATTAGGCCAGATTAAGAGTTAAGACCTTAACCAGTAGGCCAGAGAAAGAGTTAAGACCTTAACCATTAGACCAGAGTACGAGTCTAAGACCTTAGCTATTAGGCCAGAGTAAGAGTTAAGACCTTAGCTATTAGGCCAGAGTAAGAGTTAAGGCCTTAGCTATTAGGCCAGAGAACGAGTCTAAGACCTTAGTTATTAGGCCAGAGTACGAGTCTAAGACCTTAGCTATTAGGCCAGAATAAGAGTTAAGACCTTAGCTATTAGGCCAGAGTAAGAGTTAAGACCTTAGCTATTAGGCCAGAGTACGAGTCTAAGACCTTAGCTGTCAGGCCATAGTGCGAGTCTTACACCTTAGCTATTAGGCCAGAGTAAGAGTTAAGACCTTAACCAGTACGCCAGTGTAAGAGTTAAGACCTTAACCTGTAGGCCAGAGTAAGAGTTAAGACCTTAACCTGTAGGCCATAGTAGGAGTCTTAGACCTTAGCTATTAGGCCAGAGTAAGAGTTAAGACGTTAACCATTAAGCCAGAGTAAGAATAAAGACCTTAAACATTAGGCCAGAGAAAGAGTCTAAGACCTTAACCATTAGGCCGGAGTAAGAGCTAAGACCTTAACCATTAGGCCAGAGTAAGAGTCTAAGACCTTAACAATTAGGCCAGAGTAAGAGTTAAGACATTAACCATTAGGCCAGAGTAAGAGTCTGGCCAGAGTAAGAGTTAAGACCTTAACCAGTAGGCCAGAGAAAGAGTCAAGACCTTAACCATTAGATCAGAGTACGAGTCTAAGACCGTAGCTATTAGGCCAGAGTAAGAGTTAAGACCTTAGCTATTAGGCCAGAGTAAGAGTTAAGACGTTAACCATTAAGCCAGAGTAAGAATAAAGACCTTAAACATTAGGCCAGAGAAAGAGTCTAAGACCTTAACCATTAGGCCGGAGGAAGAGCTAAGACCTTAACCATTAGGCCGGAGTAAGAGCTAAGACCTTAACCATTAGGCCAGAGTAAGAGTTAAGACCTTAGCTATTAGGCCAGAGTAAGAGTTAAGACGTTAACCATTAAGCCAGAGTAAGAATAAAGACCTTAAACATTAGGCCAGAGAAAGAGTCTAAGACCTTAACCATTAGGCCGGAGGAAGAGCTAAGACCTTAACCATTAGGCCGGAGTAAGAGCTAAGACCTTAACCATTAGGCCAGAGTAAGAGTCTAAGACCTTAGCTATTAGGCCAGAGTAAGAGTTAAGACCTTAACCAGTAGGCCAGAGTAAGAGTTAAGACCTTAACCTGTAGGCCATAGTACGAGTCTAAGACCTTAGCTATTAGGCCAGAGTAAGAGTTAAGACCTTAGCTATTAGGCCAGAGTAAGAGTTAAGACCTTAGCAATTAGGCCAGAGTACGAGTCTAAGACCTTAGCTATTAGGCCAGAGTACGAGTCTAAGACCTTAGCTATTAGGCCAGAGTAAGAGTTAAGACCTTAACCAGAAGGCCAGAGTAAGAGTTAAGACCTTAACCTGTAGGCCATAGTACGAGTCTAAGACCTTAGCTATTAGGCCAGAGTAAGAGTTAAGACCTTAACCAGTCGGCCAGAGTAAGAGTTAAGACCTTAACCAGTAGGCCACAGTACGAGTCTAACACCTTAGCTATTAGGCCAGAGTAAGAGTTAAGACCTTAACCAGTAGGCCAGAGAAAGAGTTAAGACCTTAACCATTAGACCAGAGTACGAGTCTAAGACCTTAGCTATTAGGCCAGAGTAAGAGTTAAGACCTTAACCAGTAGGCCAGAGTAAGAGTTAAGACCTTAACCAGTAGGCCAGAGTACGAGTCTAAGACCTTAGCTATTAGGCAAGAGTAAGAGTTAAGACCTTAACCAGTAGGCCAGAGAAAGAGTTAAGACCTTAACCATTAGATCAGAGTACGAGTCTAAGACGGTAGCTATTAGGCCAGAGTAAGAGTTAAGACCTTAGCTATTAGGCCAGAGTAAGAGTTAAGACATTAACCAGTCGGCCAGAGTAAGAGTTAAGACCTTAACCAGTAGGCCACAGTACGAGTCTAACACCTTAGCTATTAGGCCAGAGTAAGAGTTAAGACCTTAACCAGTAGGCCAGAGAAAGAGTTAAGACCTTAACCATTAGACCAGAGTACGAGTCTAAGACCTTAGCTATTAGGCCAGAGTAAGAGTTAAGACCTTAACCAGTAGGCCAGAGTAAGAGTTAAGACCTTAACCAGTAGGCCAGAGTATGAGTCTAAGACCTTAGCTATTAGGCAAGAGTAAGAGTTAAGACCTTAACCAATAGGCCAGGGAAAGAGTTAAGACCTTAACCATTAGATCAGAGTACGAGTCTAAGACCGTAGCTATTAGGCCAGAGTAAGAGTTAAGACCTTAGCTATTAGGCCAGAGTAAGAGTTAAGACGTTAACCATTAAGCCAGAGTAAGAATAAAGACCTTAAACATTAGGCCAGAGAAAGAGTCTAAGACCTTAACCATTAGGCCGGAGTAAGAGCTAAGACCTTAACCATTAGGCCAGAGTAAGAGTCTAAGACCTTAACCATTAGGCCAGAGTAAGAGTTAAGACATTAACCATTAGGCCAGAGTAAGAGTCTGGCCAGAGTAAGAGTTAAGACCTTTACCATTAGGCCAGATTAAGAGTCTAAGACCTTAACCATTAGGCCAGAGTAAGAGTTAAGACCTTAACCATTAGGCCAGAGTAAGAGTCTAAGACCTTAACCATTATGTCAGAGTAAGAGTCTAAGACCTTAACCATTAGGCCAGAGTAAGAGTTAAGACATTAACCATTAGGCCAGAGTACAAGTCTAAGACCTTAGCTATTGGGCCAGAGTAAGAGTTAAGACCTTAACCATTAGGCCAGAGTATGAGTCTAAGACCTTAGCTATTAGGCCAGAGTAAGAGTTAAGACCTTAACCAGTAGGCCAGAGTAAGAGTTAAGACCTTAACCATTAGTCCAGAGTACGAGTCTAAGACCTTAGCTATTAGGCCAGAGAAAGAGTTAAGAACTTAGCTATTGGGCCAGAGTAAGAGTGAAGACCTTAACCATTAGGCCAGAGTACGAGTCTAAGACCTTAGCTATTAGGCCAGAGTAAGAGTTAAGACCTTAACCATTAGGCCAGAGTACGAGTCTAAGACCTTAGCTATTAGGCCAGAGTAAGAATTAAGACCTTAGCTATTAGGCCAGAGTAAGAGTTAAGACCTTAACCATTAGGCCAGAGTAAGAGTCTGGCCAGAGTAAGAGTTAAGACCTTTACCATTAGGCCAGATTAAGAGTCTACGACCTTAACCATTAGGCCAGAGTAAGAGTTAAGACCTTAACCATTATGCCAGAGTAAGAGTCTAAGACCTTAACCATTATGTCAGAGTAAGAGTCTAAGACCTTAACCATTAGGCCAGAGTAAGAGTTAAGACCTTAACCATTAGGCCAGAGTTTGAGTCTAAGACCTTAGCTATTAGGCCAGAGTAAGTGTTAAGACCTTAACCAGTAGGCCAGAGTCAGAGTTAAGACCTTAACCATTAGTCCAGAGTACGAGTCTAAGACCTTAGCTATTAGGCCAGAGTAAGAGTTAAGACCTTAACCATTATGCCAGAGTAAGAGTTAAGACCTTAGCTATTAGGCCAGAGTAAGAGTTAAGACATTAACCATTAGGCCAGAGTACGAGTCTAAGACCTTAGCTATTGGGCCAGAGTAAGAGTTAAGACCTTAACCATTAGGCCAGAGTACGAGTCTAAGACCTTAACCAGTAGGCCAGAGTAAGAGTTAAGACCTTAACCTGTAGGCCATAGTACGAGTCTAAGACCTTAGCTATTAGGCCAGAGTAAGAGTTAAGACCTTAACCAGTAGGCCAGAGTAAGAGTTAAAACCTTAACCTGTAGGCCAGAGTACGAGTCTAAGACCTTAGCTATTTGGCCAGAGTAAGAGTTAAGACCTTAGCTATTAGGCCAGAGTAAGAGTTATGACCTTAACCATTAGGCCAGAGTACGAGTCTAAGATCTAAGCTATTAGGCCAGAGTAAGAGTTAAGACCTTAGCTATTAGGCCAGAGTAAGAGTTAAGACCTTAACCAGTAGGCGAGAGTGAGAGTTAAGACCTTAACCTGTAGGCCATAGTACGAGTCTAAGACCTTAGCTATTAGGCCAGAGTAAGAGTTAAGACCTTGGCTATTAGGCCAGAGTAAGAGTTAAGACCTTAACCAGTAGGCCAGAGTAAGAGTTAATACCTTAACCATTAGGCCAGAGTAAGAGTTAAGACCTTAACCATTAGGCCAGAGTACGAGTCTAAGACCTTAGCTATTAGGCCAGATTAAGAGTTAAGACCTTAACCAGTAGGCCAGAGTAAGAGTTAAGACCTTAACCTGTAGGCCATAGTACGAGTCTAAGACCTTAGCTATTAGGCCAGAGTAAGAGTTAAGACCTTAACCAGTCGGCCAGAGTAAGAGTTAAGACCTTAACCAGTAGGCCAGAGTACGAGTCTAAGACCTTAGCTATTAGGCCAGAGTAAGAGTTAAGACCTTAACCAGTAGGCCAGAGAAAGAGTTAAGACCTTAACCATTAGACCAGAGTACGAGTCTAAGACCTTAGCTATTAGGCCAGAGTAAGAGTTAAGACCTTAGCTATTAGGCCAGAGTAAGAGTTAAGGCCTTAGCTATTAGGCCAGAGTACGAGTCTAAGACCTTAGCTATTAGGCCAGAGTACGAGTCTAAGACCTTAGCTATTAGGCCAGAATAAGAGTTAAGACCTTAGCTATTAGGCCAGAGTAAGAGTTAAGACCTTAGCTATTAGGCCAGAGTACGAGTCTAAGACCTTAGCTGTCAGGCCATAGTACGAGTCTTACACCTTAGCTATTAGGCCAGAGTAAGAGTTAAGACCTTAACCAGTACGCCAGTGTAAGAATTAAGACCTTATCCTGTAGGCCAGAGTAAGAGTTAAGACCTTAACCTGTAGGCCATAGTAGGAGTCTTAGACCTTAGCTATTAGGCCAGAGTAAGAGTTAAGACCTTAACCAGTAGGCCAGAGTAAGAGTTAAGACCTTAACCATTAGGCCAGAGTACGAGTCTAAGACCTTAGCTATTAGGCCAGAGTAAGAGTTAAGACCTTAGCTATTAGACCAGAGTAAGAGTTAAGACCGTAACCATTAAGCCAGAGTACGAGTCTAAGACCTTAGCTATTTAGCCAGAGTAAGAGTTAAGACCTTAGCTATTAGGCCAGAGTAAGAGTTAAGACCTTAGCCATTACGCCAGAGTACGAGTCTAAGACCTTAGCTATTAGGCCAGAGTAAGTGTTAAGACCTGAGCTATTATGCCAGACTGAGAGTTAAGACCTTAATCAGTAGGCCAGAGTAAGAGTTAAGACCTTAACCAGTAGGCCAGAGTAAGAGTTAAGACCTTAACCATTAGGCCAGAGTACGAGTCTAAGACCTTAGCTATTAGGCCAGAGTAAGAGTTAAGACCTTAACCAGTAGGCCAGAGTAAGAGTTAAGACCTTAACCTGTAGGCCATAGTACGAGTCTAAGACCTTAGCTATTAGGCCAGAGTAAGAGTTAAGGCCTTAGCTATTAGGCCAGAGAACGAGTCTAAGACCTTAGCTATTAGGCCAGAGTACGAGTCTAAGACCTTAGCTATTAGGCCAGAATAAGAGTTAAGACCTTAGCTATTAGGCCAGAGTAAGAGTTAAGACCTTAGCTATTAGGCCAGAGTACGAGTCTAAGACCTTAGCTGTCAGGCCATAGTGCGAGTCTTACACCTTAGCTATTAGGCCAGAGTAAGAGTTAAGACCTTAACCAGTACGCCAGTGTAAGAGTTAAGACCTTAACCTGTAGGCCAGAGTAAGAGTTAAGACCTTAACCTGTAGGCCATAGTAGGAGTCTTAGACCTTAGCTATTAGGCCAGAGTAAGAGTTAAGACGTTAACCATTAAGCCAGAGTAAGAATAAAGACCTTAAACATTAGGCCAGAGAAAGAGTCTAAGACCTTAACCATTAGGCCGGAGTAAGAGCTAAGACCTTAACCATTAGGCCAGAGTAAGAGTCTAAGACCTTAACCATTAGGCCAGAGTAAGAGTTAAGACATTAACCATTAGGCCAGAGTAAGAGTCTGGCCAGAGTAAGAGTTAAGACCTTAACCAGTAGGCCAGAGATAGAGTCAAGACCTTAACCATTAGATCAGAGTACGAGTCTAAGACCGTAGCTATTAGGCCAGAGTAAGAGTTAAGACCTTAGCTATTAGGCCAGAGTAAGAGTTAAGACATTAACCATTAAGCCAGAGTAAGAATAAAGACCTTAAACATTAGGCCAGAGAAAGAGTCTAAGACCTTAACCATTAGGCCGGAGGAAGAGCTAAGACCTTAACCATTAGGCCGGAGTAAGAGCTAAGACCTTAACCATTAGGCCAGAGTAAGAGTCTAAGACCTTAGCTATTAGGCCAGAGTAAGAGTTAAGACCTTAACCAGTAGGCCAGAGTAAGAGTTAAGACCTTAACCTGTAGGCCATAGTACGAGTCTAAGACCTTAGCTATTAGGCCAGAGTAAGAGTTAAGACCTTAGCTATTAGGCCAGAGTAAGAGTTAAGACCTTAGCAATTAGGCCAGAGTACGAGTCTAAGACCTTAGCTATTAGGCCAGAGTACGAGTCTAAGACCTTAGCTATTAGGCCAGAGTAAGAGTTAAGACCTTAACCAGAAGGCCAGAGTAAGAGTTAAGACCTTAACCTGTAGGCCATAGTACGAGTCTAAGACCTTAGCTATTAGGCCAGAGTAAGAGTTAAGACCTTAACCAGTCGGCCAGAGTAAGAGTTAAGACCTTAACCAGTAGGCCACAGTACGAGTCTAACACCTTAGCTATTAGGCCAGAGTAAGAGTTAAGACCTTAACCAGTAGGCCAGAGAAAGAGTTAAGACCTTAACCATTAGACCAGAGTACGAGTCTAAGACCTTAGCTATTAGGCCAGAGTAAGAGTTAAGACCTTAACCAGTAGGCCAGAGTAAGAGTTAAGACCTTAACCAGTAGGCCAGAGTACGAGTCTAAGACCTTAGCTATTAGGCAAGAGTAAGAGTTAAGACCTTAACCAGTAGGCCAGAGAAAGCGTTAAGACCTTAACCATTAGATCAGAGTACGAGTCTAAGACGGTAGCTATTAGGCCAGAGTAAGAGTTAAGACCTTAGCTATTAGGCCAGAGTAAGAGTTAAGACCTTAACCAGTCGGCCAGAGTAAGAGTTAAGACCTTAACCAGTAGGCCACAGTACGAGTCTAACACCTTAGCTATTAGGCCAGAGTAAGAGTTAAGACCTTAACCAGTAGGCCAGAGAAAGAGTTAAGACCTTAACCATTAGACCAGAGTACGAGTCTAAGACCTTAGCTATTAGGCCAGAGTAAGAGTTAAGACCTTAACCAGTAGGCCAGAGTAAGAGTTAAGACCTTAACCAGTAGGCCAGAGTACGAGTCTAAGACCTTAGCTATTAGGCAAGAGTAAGAGTTAAGACCTTAACCAGTAGGCCAGAGAAAGAGTTAAGACCTTAACCATTAGATCAGAGTACGAGTCTAAGACCGTAGCTATTAGGCCAGAGTAAGAGTTAAGACCTTAGCTATTAGGCCAGAGTAAGAGTTAAGACCTTAACCAGTCGGCCAGAGTAAGAGTTAAGACCTTAACCAGTAGGCCACAGTACGAGTCTAACACCTTAGCTATTAGGCCAGAGTAAGAGTTAAGACCTTAACCAGTAGGCCAGAGAAAGAGTTAAGACCTTAACCATTAGACCAGAGTACGAGTCTAAGACCTTAGCTATTAGGCCAGAGTAAGAGTTAAGACCTTAACCAGTAGGCCAGAGTAAGAGTTAAGACCTTAACCAGTAGGCCAGAGTACGAGTCTAAGACCTTAGCTATTAGGCAAGAGTAAGAGTTAAGACCTTAACCAGTAGGCCAGAGAAAGAGTTAAGACCTTAACCATTAGATCAGAGTACGAGTCTAAGACCGTAGCTATTAGGCCAGAGTAAGAGTTAAAACCTTAGCTATTAGGCCAGAGTAAGAGTTAAGACGTTAACCATTAAGCCAGAGTAAGAATAAAGACCTTAAACATTAGGCCAGAGAAAGAGTCTTAGACCTTAACCATTAGGCCGGAGTAAGAGCTAAGACCTTAACCATTAGGCCAGAGTAAGAGTCTAAGACCTTAACCATTAGGCCAGAGTAAGAGTTAAGACATTAACCATTAGGCCAGAGTAAGAGTCTGGCCAGAGTAAGAGTTAAGACCTTTACCATTAGGCCAGATTAAGAGTCTAAGACCTTAACCATTAGGCCAGAGTAAGAGTTAAGACCTTAACCATTAGGCCAGAGTAAGAGTCTAAGACCTTAACCATTATGTCAGAGTAAGAGTCTAAGACCTTAACCATTAGGCCAGAGTAAGAGTTAAGACATTAACCATTAGGCCAGAGTACAAGTCTAAGACCTTAGCTATTGGGCCAGAGTAAGAGTTAAGACCTTAACCATTAGGCCAGAGTATGAGTCTAAGACCTTAGCTATTAGGCCAGAGTAAGAGTTAAGACCTTAACCAGTAGGCCAGAGTAAGAGTTAAGACCTTAACCATTAGTCCAGAGTACGAGTCTAAGACCTTAGCTATTAGGCCAGAGAAAGAGTTAAGAACTTAGCTATTGGGCCAGAGTAAGAGTGAAGACCTTAACCATTAGGCCAGAGTACGAGTCTAAGACCTTAGCTATTAGGCCAGAGTAAGAGTTAAGACCTTAACCATTAGGCCAGAGTACGAGTCTAAGACCTTAGCTATTAGGCCAGAGTAAGAATTAAGACCTTAGCTATTAGGCCAGAGTAAGAGTTAAGACCTTAACCATTAGGCCAGAGTAAGAGTCTGGCCAGAGTAAGAGTTAAGACCTTTACCATTAGGCCAGATTAAGAGTCTACGACCTTAACCATTAGGCCAGAGTAAGAGTTAAGACCTTAACCATTATGCCAGAGTAAGAGTCTAAGACATTAACCATTATGTCAGAGTAAGAGTCTAAGACCTTAACCATTAGGCCAGAGTAAGAGTTAAGACCTTAACCATTAGGCCAGAGTTTGAGTCTAAGACCTTAGCTATTAGGCCAGAGTAAGTGTTAAGACCTTAACCAGTAGGCCAGAGTCAGAGTTAAGACCTTAACCATTAGTCCAGAGTACGAGTCTAAGACCTTAGCTATTAGGCCAGAGTAAGAGTTAAGACCTTAACCATTATGCCAGAGTAAGAGTTAAGACCTTAGCTATTAGGCCAGAGTAAGAGTTAAGACATTAACCATTAGGCCAGAGTACGAGTCTAAGACCTTAGCTATTGGGCCAGAGTAAGAGTTAAGACCTTAACCATTAGGCCAGAGTACGAGTCTAAGACCTTAACCAGTAGGCCAGAGTAAGAGTTAAGACCTTAACCTGTAGGCCATAGTACGAGTCTAAGACCTTAGCTATTAGGCCAGAGTAAGAGTTAAGACCTTAACCAGTAGGCCAGAGTAAGAGTTAAAACCTTAACCTGTAGGCCAGAGTACGAGTCTAAGACCTTAGCTATTTGGCCAGAGTAAGAGTTAAGACCTTAGCTATTAGGCCAGAGTAAGAGTTATGACCTTAACCATTAGGCCAGAGTACGAGTCTAAGATCTAAGCTATTAGGCCAGAGTAAGAGTTAAGACCTTAGCTATTAGGCCAGAGTAAGAGTTAAGACCTTAACCAGTAGGCGAGAGTGAGAGTTAAGACCTTAACCTGTAGGCCATAGTACGAGTCTAAGACCTTAGCTATTAGGCCAGAGTAAGAGTTAAGACCTTAGCTATTAGGCCAGAGTAAGAGTTAAGACCTTAACCAGTCGGCCAGAGTAAGAGTTAAGACCTTAACCAGTAGGCCACAGTACGAGTCTAACACCTTAGCTATTAGGCCAGAGTAAGAGTTAAGACCTTAACCAGTAGGCCAGAGAAAGAGTTAAGACCTTAACCATTAGACCAGAGTACGAGTCTAAGACCTTAGCTATTAGGCCAGAGTAAGAGTTAAGACCTTAACCAGTAGGCCAGAGTAAGAGTTAAGACCTTAACCAGTAGGCCAGAGTACAAGTCTAAGACCTTAGCTATTAGGCAAGAGTAAGAGTTAAGACCTTAACCAGTAGGCCAGAGAAAGAGTTAAGACCTTAACCATTAGATCAGAGTACGAGTCTAAGACCGTAGCTATTAGGCCAGAGTAAGAGTTAAGACCTTAGCTATTAGGCCAGAGTAAGAGTTAAGACGTTAACCATTAAGCCAGAGTAAGAATAAAGACCTTAAACATTAGGCCAGAGAAAGAGTCTAAGACCTTAACCATTAGGCCGGAGTAAGAGCTAAGACCTTAACCATTAGGCCAGAGTAAGAGTCTAAGACCTTAACCATTAGGCCAGAGTAAGAGTTAAGACATTAACCATTAGGCCAGAGTAAGAGTCTGGCCAGAGTAAGAGTTAAGACCTTTACCATTAGGCCAGATTAAGAGTCTAAGACCTTAACCATTAGGCCAGAGTAAGAGTTAAGACCTTAACCATTAGGCCAGAGTAAGAGTCTAAGACCTTAACCATTATGTCAGAGTAAGAGTCTAAGACCTTAACCATTAGGCCAGAGTAAGAGTTAAGACATTAACCATTAGGCCAGAGTACAAGTCTAAGACCTTAGCTATTGGGCCAGAGTAAGAGTTAAGACCTTAACCATTAGGCCAGAGTATGAGTCTAAGACCTTAGCTATTAGGCCAGAGTAAGAGTTAAGACCTTAACCAGTAGGCCAGAGTAAGAGTTAAGACCTTAACCATTAGTCCAGAGTACGAGTCTAAGACCTTAGCTATTAGGCCAGAGAAAGAGTTAAGAACTTAGCTATTGGGCCAGAGTAAGAGTGAAGACCTTAACCATTAGGCCAGAGTACGAGTCTAAGACCTTAGCTATTAGGCCAGAGTAAGAGTTAAGACCTTAACCATTAGGCCAGAGTACGAGTCTAAGACCTTAGCTATTAGGCCAGAGTAAGAATTAAGACCTTAGCTATTAGGCCAGAGTAAGAGTTAAGACCTTAACCATTAGGCCAGAGTAAGAGTCTGGCCAGAGTAAGAGTTAAGACCTTTACCATTAGGCCAGATTAAGAGTCTACGACCTTAACCATTAGGCCAGAGTAAGAGTTAAGACCTTAACCATTATGCCAGAGTAAGAGTCTAAGACATTAACCATTATGTCAGAGTAAGAGTCTAAGACCTTAACCATTAGGCCAGAGTAAGAGTTAAGACCTTAACCATTAGGCCAGAGTTTGTGTCTAAGACCTTAGCTATTAGGCCAGAGTAAGTGTTAAGACCTTAACCAGTAGGCCAGAGTCAGAGTTAAGACCTTAGCCATTACGCCAGAGTACGAGTCTAAGACCTTAGCTATTAGGCCAGAGTAAGTGTTAAGACCTGAGCTATTATGCCAGACTGAGAGTTAAGACCTTAATCAGTAGGCCAGAGTAAGAGTTAAGACCTTAACCAGTAGGCCAGAGTAAGAGTTAAGACCTTAACCATTAGGCCAGAGTACGAGTCTAAGACCTTAGCTATTAGGCCAGAGTAAGAGTTAAGACCTTAACCAGTAGGCCAGAGTAAGAGTTAAGACCTTAACCTGTAGGCCATAGTACGAGTCTAAGACCTTAGCTATTAGGCCAGAGTAAGAGTTAAGGCCTTAGCTATTAGGCCAGAGAACGAGTCTAAGACCTTAGCTATTAGGCCAGAGTACGAGTCTAAGACCTTAGCTATTAGGCCAGAATAAGAGTTAAGACCTTAGCTATTAGGCCAGAGTAAGAGTTAAGACCTTAGCTATTAGGCCAGAGTACGAGTCTAAGACCTTAGCTGTCAGGCCATAGTGCGAGTCTTACACCTTAGCTATTAGGCCAGAGTAAGAGTTAAGACCTTAACCAGTACGCCAGTGTAAGAGTTAAGACCTTAACCTGTAGGCCAGAGTAAGAGTTAAGACCTTAACCTGTAGGCCATAGTAGGAGTCTTAGACCTTAGCTATTAGGCCAGAGTAAGAGTTAAGACGTTAACCATTAAGCCAGAGTAAGAATAAAGACCTTAAACATTAGGCCAGAGAAAGAGCTAAGACCTTAACCATTAGGCCAGAGTAAGAGTCTAAGACCTTAACCATTAGGCCAGAGTAAGAGTTAAGACATTAACCATTAGGCCAGAGTAAGAGTCTGGCCAGAGTAAGAGTTAAGACCTTAACCAGTAGGCCAGAGAAAGAGTTAAGACCTTAACCATTAGATCAGAGTAAGAGTTAAGACCTTAGCTATTAGGCCAGAGTAAGAGTTAAGACGTTAACCATTAAGCCAGAGTAAGAATAAAGACCTTAAACATTAGGCCAGAGAAAGAGTCTAAGACCTTAACCATTAGGCCGGAGGAAGAGCTAAGACCTTAACCATTAGGCCGGAGTAAGAGCTAAGACCTTAACCATTAGGCCAGAGTAAGAGTCTAAGACCTTAGCTATTAGGCCAGAGTAAGAGTTAAGACCTTAACCAGTAGGCCAGAGTAAGAGTTAAGACCTTAACCTGTAGGCCATAGTACGAGTCTAAGACCTTAGCTATTAGGCCAGAGTAAGAGTTAAGACCTTAGCTATTAGGCCAGAGTAAGAGTTAAGACCTTAGCAATTAGGCCAGAGTACGAGTCTAAGACCTTAGCTATTAGGCCAGAGTACGAGTCTAAGACCTTAGCTATTAGGCCAGAGTAAGAGTTAAGACCTTAACCAGAAGGCCAGAGTAAGAGTTAAGACCTTAACCTGTAGGCCATAGTACGAGTCTAAGACCTTAGCTATTAGGCCAGAGTAAGAGTTAAGACCTTAACCAGTCGGCCAGAGTAAGAGTTAAGACCTTAACCAGTAGGCCACAGTACGAGTCTAACACCTTAGCTATTAGGCCAGAGTAAGAGTTAAGACCTTAACCAGTAGGCCAGAGAAAGAGTTAAGACCTTAACCATTAGACCAGAGTACGAGTCTAAGACCTTAGCTATTAGGCCAGAGTAAGAGTTAAGACCTTAACCAGTAGGCCAGAGTAAGAGTTAAGACCTTAACCAGTAGGCCAGAGTACGAGTCTAAGACCTTAGCTATTAGGCAAGAGTAAGAGTTAAGACCTTAACCAGTAGGCCAGAGAAAGAGTTAAGACCTTAACCATTAGATCAGAGTACGAGTCTAAGACGGTAGCTATTAGGCCAGAGTAAGAGTTAAGACCTTAGCTATTAGGCCAGAGTAAGAGTTAAGACCTTAACCAGTCGGCCAGAGTAAGAGTTAAGACCTTAACCAGTAGGCCACAGTACGAGTCTAACACCTTAGCTATTAGGCCAGAGTAAGAGTTAAGACCTTAACCAGTAGGCCAGAGAAAGAGTTAAGACCTTAACCATTAGACCAGAGTACGAGTCTAAGACCTTAGCTATTAGGCCAGAGTAAGAGTTAAGACCTTAACCAGTAGGCCAGAGTAAGAGTTAAGACCTTAACCAGTAGGCCAGAGTACGAGTCTAAGACCTTAGCTATTAGGCAAGAGTAAGAGTTAAGACCTTAACCAGTAGGCCAGAGAAAGAGTTAAGACCTTAACCATTAGATCAGAGTACGAGTCTAAGACCGTAGCTATTAGGCCAGAGTAAGAGTTAAGACCTTAGCTATTAGGCCAGAGTAAGAGTTAAGACCTTAACCAGTCGGCCAGAGTAAGAGTTAAGACCTTAACCAGTAGGCCACAGTACAAGTCTAACACCTTAGCTATTAGGCCAGAGTAAGAGTTAAGACCTTAACCAGTAGGCCAGAGAAAGAGTTAAGACCTTAACCATTAGACCAGAGTACGAGTCTAAGACCTTAGCTATTAGGCCAGAATAAGAGTTAAGACCTTAGCTATTAGGCCAGAGTAAGAGTTAAGACCTTAGCTATTAGGCCAGAGTACGAGTCTAAGACCTTAGCTGTCAGGCCATAGTGCGAGTCTTACACCTTAGCTATTAGGCCAGAGTAAGAGTTAAGACCTTAACCAGTACGCCAGTGTAAGAGTTAAGACCTTAACCTGTAGGCCAGAGTAAGAGTTAAGACCTTAACCTGTAGGCCATAGTAGGAGTCTTAGACCTTAGCTATTAGGCCAGAGTAAGAGTTAAGACGTTAACCATTAAGCCAGAGTAAGAATAAAGACCTTAAACATTAGGCCAGAGAAAGAGCTAAGACCTTAACCATTATGCCAGAGTAAGAGTCTAAGACCTTAACCATTAGGCCAGAGTAAGAGTTAAGACATTAACCATTAGGCCAGAGTAAGAGTCTGGCCAGAGTAAGAGTTAAGACCTTAACCAGTAGGCCAGAGAAAGAGTCAAGACCTTAACCATTAGATCAGAGTACGAGTCTAAGACCGTAGCTATTAGGCCAGAGTAAGAGTTAAGACCTTAGCTATTAGGCCAGAGTAAGAGTTAAGACGTTAACCATTAAGCCAGAGTAAGAATAAAGACCTTAAACATTAGGCCAGAGAAAGAGTCTAAGACCTTAACCATTAGGCCGGAGGAAGAGCTAAGACCTTAACCATTAGGCCGGAGTAAGAGCTAAGACCTTAACCATTAGGCCAGAGTAAGAGTCTAAGACCTTAGCTATTAGGCCAGAGTAAGAGTTAAGACCTTAACCAGTAGGCCAGAGTAAGAGTTAAGACCTTAACCTGTAGGCCATAGTACGAGTCTAAGACCTTAGCTATTAGGCCAGAGTAAGAGTTAAGACCTTAGCTATTAGGCCAGAGTAAGAGTTAAGACCTTAGCAATTAGGCCAGAGTACGAGTCTAAGACCTTAGCTATTAGGCCAGAGTAAGAGTTAAGACCTTAACCAGAAGGCCAGAGTAAGAGTTAAGACCTTAACCTGTAGGCCATAGTACGAGTCTAAGACCTTAGCTATTAGGCCAGAGTAAGAGTTAAGACCTTAACCAGTCGGCCAGAGTAAGAGTTAAGACCTTAACCAGTAGGCCACAGTACGAGTCTAACACCTTAGCTATTAGGCCAGAGTAAGAGTTAAGACCTTAACCAGTAGGCCAGAGAAAGAGTTAAGACCTTAACCATTAGACCAGAGTACGAGTCTAAGACCTTAGCTATTAGGCCAGAGTAAGAGTTAAGACCTTAACCAGTAGGCCAGAGTAAGAGTTAAGACCTTAACCAGTAGGCCAGAGTACGAGTCTAAGACCTTAGCTATTAGGCAAGAGTAAGAGTTAAGACCTTAACCAGTAGGCCAGAGAAAGAGTTAAGACCTTAACCATTAGATCAGAGTACGAGTCTAAGACGGTAGCTATTAGGCCAGAGTAAGAGTTAAGACCTTAGCTATTAGGCCAGAGTAAGAGTTAAGACCTTAACCAGTCGGCCAGAGTAAGAGTTAAGACCTTAACCAGTAGGCCACAGTACGAGTCTAACACCTTAGCTATTAGGCCAGAGTAAGAGTTAAGACCTTAACCAGTAGGCCAGAGAAAGAGTTAAGACCTTAACCATTAGACCAGAGTACGAGTCTAAGACCTTAGCTATTAGGCCAGAGTAAGAGTTAAGACCTTAACCAGTAGGCCAGAGTAAGAGTTAAGACCTTAACCAGTAGGCCAGAGTACGAGTCTAAGACCTTAGCTATTAGGCAAGAGTAAGAGTTAAGACCTTAACCAGTAGGCCAGAGAAAGAGTTAAGACCTTAACCATTAGATCAGAGTACGAGTCTAAGACCGTAGCTATTAGGCCAGAGTAAGAGTTAAGACCTTAGCTATTAGGCCAGAGTAAGAGTTAAGACCTTAACCAGTCGGCCAGAGTAAGAGTTAAGACCTTAACCAGTAGGCCACAGTACGAGTCTAACACCTTAGCTATTAGGCCAGAGTAAGAGTTAAGACCTTAACCAGTAGGCCAGAGAAAGAGTTAAGACCTTAACCATTAGACCAGAGTACGAGTCTAAGACCTTAGCTATTAGGCCAGAGTAAGAGTTAAGACCTTAACCAGTAGGCCAGAGTAAGAGTTAAGACCTTAACCAGTAGGCCAGAGTACGAGTCTAAGACCTTAGCTATTAGGCAAGAGTAAGAGTTAAGACCTTAACCAGTAGGCCAGAGAAAGAGTTAAGACCTTAACCATTAGATCAGAGTACGAGTCTAAGACCGTAGCTATTAGGCCAGAGTAAGAGTTAAGACCTTAGCTATTAGGCCAGAGTAAGAGTTAAGACGTTAACCATTAAGCCAGAGTAAGAATAAAGACCTTAAACATTAGGCCAGAGAAAGAGTCTAAGACCTTAACCATTAGGCCGGAGTAAGAGCTAAGACCTTAACCATTAGGCCAGAGTAAGAGTCTAAGACCTTAACCATTAGGCCAGAGTAAGAGTTAAGACATTAACAATTAGGCCAGAGTAAGAGTCTGGCCAGAGTAAGAGTTAAGACCTTTACCATTAGGCCAGATTAAGAGTCTAAGACCTTAACCATTAGGCCAGAGTAAGAGTTAAGACCTTAACCATTAGGACAGAGTAAGAGTCTAAGACCTTAACCATTATGTCAGAGTAAGAGTCTAAGACCTTAACCATTAGGCCAGAGTAAGAGTTAAGACATTAACCATTAGGCCAGAGTACAAGTCTAAGACCTTAGCTATTGGGCCAGAGTAAGAGTTAAGACCTTAACCATTAGGCCAGAGTATGAGTCTAAGACCTTAGCTATTAGGCCAGAGTAAGAGTTAAGACCTTAACCAGTAGGCCAGAGTAAGAGTTAAGACCTTAACCATTAGTCCAGAGTACGAGTCTAAGACCTTAGCTATTAGGCCAGAGAAAGAGTTAAGAACTTAGCTATTGGGCCAGAGTAAGAGTGAAGACCTTAACCATTAGGCCAGAGTACGAGTCTAAGACCTTAGCTATTAGGCCAGAGTAAGAGTTAAGACCTTAACCATTAGGCCAGAGTACGAGTCTAAGACCTTAGCTATTAGGCCAGAGTAAGAATTAAGACCTTAGCTATTAGGCCAGAGTAAGAGTTAAGACCTTAACCATTAGGCCAGAGTAAGAGTCTGGCCAGAGTAAGAGTTAAGACCTTTACCATTAGGCCAGATTAAGAGTCTACGACCTTAACCATTAGGCCAGAGTAAGAGTTAAGACCTTAACCATTATGCCAGAGTAAGAGTCTAAGACATTAACCATTATGTCAGAGTAAGAGTCTAAGACCTTAACCATTAGGCCAGAGTAAGAGTTAAGACCTTAACCATTAGGCCAGAGTTTGAGTCTAAGACCTTAGCTATTAGGCCAGAGTAAGTGTTAAGACCTTAACCAGTAGGCCAGAGTCAGAGTTAAGACCTTAACCATTAGTCCAGAGTACGAGTCTAAGACCTTAGCTATTAGGCCAGAGTAAGAGTTAAGACCTTAACCATTATGCCAGAGTAAGAGTTAAGACCTTAGCTATTAGGCCAGAGTAAGAGTTAAGACATTAACCATTAGGCCAGAGTACGAGTCTAAGACCTTAGCTATTGGGCCAGAGTAAGAGTTAAGACCTTAACCATTAGGCCAGAGTACGAGTCTAAGACCTTAACCAGTAGGCCAGAGTAAGAGTTAAGACCTTAACCTGTAGGCCATAGTACGAGTCTAAGACCTTAGCTATTAGGCCAGAGTAAGAGTTAAGACCTTAACCAGTAGGCCAGAGTAAGAGTTAAAACCTTAACCTGTAGGCCAGAGTACGAGTCTAAGACCTTAGCTTTTTGGCCAGAGTAAGAGTTAAGACCTTAGCTATTAGGCCAGAGTAAGAGTTATGACCTTAACCATTAGGCCAGAGTACGAGTCTAAGATCTAAGCTATTAGGCCAGAGTAAGAGTTAAGACCTTAGCTATTAGGCCAGAGTAAGAGTTAAGACCTTAACCAGTAGGCGAGAGTGAGAGTTAAGACCTTAACCTGTAGGCCATAGTACGAGTCTAAGACCTTAGCTATTAGGCCAGAGTAAGAGTTAAGACCTTAGCTATTAGGCCAGAGTAAGAGTTAAGACCTTAACCAGTCGGCCAGAGTAAGAGTTAAGACCTTAACCAGTAGGCCACAGTACGAGTCTAACACCTTAGCTATTAGGCCAGAGTAAGAGTTAAGACCTTAACCAGTAGGCCAGAGTAAGAGTTAAGACCTTAACCAGTAGGCCAGAGTAAGAGTTAATACCTTAACCATTAGGCCAGAGTAAGAGTTAAGACCTTAACCATTAGGCCAGAGTACGAGTCTAAGACCTTAGCTATTAGGCCAGATTAAGAGTTAAGACCTTAACCAGTAGGCCAGAGTAAGAGTTAAGACCTTAACCTGTAGGCCATAGTACGAGTCTAAGACCTTAGCTATTAGGCCAGAGTAAGAGTTAAGACCTTAACCAGTCGGCCAGAGTAAGAGTTAAGACCTTAACCAGTAGGCCAGAGTACGAGTCTAAGACCTTAGCTATTAGGCCAGAGTAAGAGTTAAGACCTTAACCAGTAGGCCAGAGAAAGAGTTAAGACCTTAACCATTAGACCAGAGTACGAGTCTAAGACCTTAGCTATTAGGCCAGAGTAAGAGTTAAGACCTTAGCTATTAGGCCAGAGTAAGAGTTAAGGCCTTAGCTATTAGGCCAGAGTACGAGTCTAAGACCTTAGCTATTAGGCCAGAGTACGAGTCTAAGACCTTAGCTATTAGGCCAGAATAAGAGTTAAGACCTTAGCTATTAGGCCAGAGTAAGAGTTAAGACCTTAGCTATTAGGCCAGAGTACGAGTCTAAGACCTTAGCTGTCAGGCCATAGTACGAGTCTTACACCTTAGCTATTAGGCCAGAGTAAGAGTTAAGACCTTAACCAGTACGCCAGTGTAAGAATTAAGACCTTAACCTGTAGGCCAGAGTAAGAGTTAAGACCTTAACCTGTAGGCCATAGTAGGAGTCTCAGACCTTAGCTATTAGGCCAGAGTAAGAGTTAAGACCTTAACCAGTAGGCCAGAGTAAGAGTTAAGACCTTAACCATTAGGCCAGAGTACGAGTCTAAGACCTTAGCTATTAGGCCAGAGTAAGAGTTAAGACCTTAGCTATTAGACCAGAGTAAGAGTTAAGACCGTAACCATTAAGCCAGAGTACGAGTCTAAGACCTTAGCTATTTAGCCAGAGTAAGAGTTAAGACCTTAGCTATTAGGCCAGAGTAAGAGTTAAGACCTTAGCCATTACGCCAGAGTACGAGTCTAAGACCTTAGCTATTAGGCCAGAGTAAGTGTTAAGACCTGAGCTATTATGCCAGACTGAGAGTTAAGACCTTAATCAGTAGGCCAGAGTAAGAGTTAAGACCTTAACCAGTAGGCCAGAGTAAGAGTTAAGACCTTAACCATTAGGCCAGAGTACGAGTCTAAGACCTTAGCTATTAGGCCAGAGTAAGAGTTAAGACCTTAACCAGTAGGCCAGAGTAAGAGTTAAGACCTTAACCTGTAGGCCATAGTACGAGTCAAAGACCTTAGCTATTAGGCCAGAGTAAGAGTTAAGACCTTAACCAGTCGGCCAGAGTAAGAGTTAAGACCTTAACCAGTAGGCCAGAGTACGAGTCTAACGCCTTAGCTATTAGGCCAGAGAAAGAGTTAAGACCTTAACCATTAGACCAGAGTACGAGTCTAAGACCTTAGCTATTAGGCCACAGTAAGAGTTAAGACCTTAACCAGTAGGCCAGAGTAAGAGTTAAGACCTTAACCAGTAGACCAGAGTACGAGTCTAAGACCTTAGCTATTAGGCCAGAGTAAGAGTTAAGACCTTAACCAGTAGGCCAGAGAAAGAGTTAAGACCTCAACCTTTAGATCAGAGTACGAGTCTAAGACCATAGCTATTAGGCCAGAGTAAGAGTTAAGACCTTAGCTATTAGGCCAGAGTAAGAGTTAAGACGTTAACCATTAAGCCAGAGTAAGAATAAAGACCTTAAACATTAGGCCAGAGAAAGAGTCTAAGACCTTAACCATTAGGCCGGAGTAATAGCTAAGACCTTAAACATTAGGCCAGAGAAAGAGTCTAAGACCTTAACCATTAGGCCGGAGTAAGAGTCTAAGACCTTAGCTATTAGGCCAGAGTAAGTGTTAAGACCTTAACCAGTAGGCCAGAGTAAGAGTTAAGACCTTAACCATTAGTCCAGAGTATGAGTCTAAGACCTTAGCTATTAGGCCAGAGTAAGAGTTAAGACCTTAACCATTATGCCAGAGTAAGAGTTAAGACCTTAGCTATTAGGCCAGAATAAGAGTTAAGACCTTAACCATTAGGCCAGAGTACGAGTCTAAGACCTTAGCTATTAGGCCAGAGTAAGAGTTAAGACCTTAACCAGTAGGCCAGAGCAAGAGTTAAGACCTTAACCATTAGTCCAGAGTACGAGTCTAAGACCTTAGCTATTAGGCCAGATAAAGAGTTAAGACCTTAGCTATTGGGCCAGAGTAAGAGTGAAGACCTTAACCATTAGGCCAGAGTATGAGTCTAAGACCTTAGCTATTAGGCCAGAGTAAGAGTTAAGTTCTTAACCATTAGGCCAGAGTACGAGTCTAAGACCTTAGCTATTAGGCCAGAGTAAGAATTAAGACCTTAGCTATTAGGCCTGAGTAAGAGTTAAGACCTTAGCTATTAGGCCAGAGTACGAGTTAAGACCTTAACCAGTAGGCCAGAGTAAGAGTTAAGACCTTAACCTGTAGGCCAGAGTAGGAGTTAAGACCTAAACCTGTAGGCCATACTATGAGTCTAAGACCTTAGCTATTAGGCCAGAGTAAGAGTTAAGACCTTAGCTATTAGGCCAGAGTAAGAGCTAAGACCTTAACCAGTAGGCCAGAGTAAGAGTTAAGACCTTAACCTGTAGGCCATAGTACGAGTCTAAGACCTTAGCTATTAGGCCAGAGTAAGAGTTAAGACCTTAACCAGTAGGCCAGAGTAAGAGTTAAAACCTTAACCTGTAGGCCAGAGTACGGGTCTAAGACCTTAGCTATTAGGCCAGAGTAAGAGTTAAGACCTTAGCTATTAGGCCAGAGTAAGAGTTAAGACCTTAACCATTAGGCCAGAGTACGAGTCTAAGACCTAAGCTATTAGGCCAGAGTAAGAGTTAAGACCTTAGCTATTAGGCCAGAGTAAGAGTTAAGACCTTAACCAGTAGGCGAGAGTGAGAGTTAAGACCTTAACCTGTAGGCCATAGTACGAGTCTAAGACCTTAGCTATTAGGCCAGAGTAAGAGTTAAGACCTTGGCTATTAGGCCAGAGTAAGAGTTAAGACCTTAACCAGTAGGCCAGAGTAAGAGTTAATACCTTAACCATTAGGCCAGAGTAAGAGTTAAGACCTTAACCATAAGGCCAGAGTATGAGTCTAAGACCTTAGCTATTAGGCCAGAGTAAGAGTTAAGACCTTAACCATTAGGCCAGAGTACGAGTCTAAGACCTAAGCTATTAGGCCTGAGTAAGAGTTAAGACCTTAGCTATTAGGCCAGAGTAAGAGTTAAGACCTTAACCAGTAGGCGAGAGTGAGAGTTAAGACCTTAACCTGTAGGCCATAGTATGAGTCTAAGACCTTAGCTATTAGGCCAGAGTAAGAGTTAAGACCTTGGCTAATAGGCCAGAGTAAGAGTTAAGACCTTAACCAGTAGGCCAGAGTAAGAGTTAATACCTTAACCATTAGGCCAGAGTAAGAGTTAAGACCTTAACCATAAGGCCAGAGTATGAGTCTAAGACCTTAGCTATTAGGCCAGACTAAGAGTTAAGACCTTAACCTGTAGGCCAGAGTACGAGTTTAAGACCTTAGCTGTTAGGCCAGAGTAAGAGTTAAGACCTTAACCATTAGGCCAGAGTGCGAGTCTAACACCTTAGCTATTAGGCCAGAGTAAGAGTTAAGACCTTAACCTGTCGGCCATAGTACGAGTCTAAGACCTTAGCTATTAGGCCAGAGTAAGAGTTAAGACCTTAACCATTAGGCCAGAGTACGAGTTAAGACCTTAACCATTAGTCCAGAGTATGAGTCTAAGACCTTAGCTATTAGGCCAGAGTAAGAGTTAAGACCTTAACCATTATGCCAGAGTAAGAGTTAAGACCTTAGCTATTAGGCCAGAATAAGAGTTAAGACCTTAACCATTAGGCCAGAGTACGAGTCTAAGACCTTAGCTATTAGGCCAGAGTAAGAGTTAAGACCTTAACCAGTAGGCCAGAGCAAGAGTTAAGACCTTAACCATTAGTCCAGAGTACGAGTCTAAGACCTTAGCTATTAGGCCAGATAAAGAGTTAAGACCTTAGCTATTGGGCCAGAGTAAGAGTGAAGACCTTAGCTATTAGGCCAGAGTAAGAGTTAAGACGTTAACCATTAAGCCAGAGTAAGAATAAAGACCTTAAACATTAGGCCAGAGAAAGAGTCTAAGACCTTAACCATTAGGCCGGAGTAAGAGCTAAGACCTTAACCATTAGGCCAGAGTAAGAGTCTAAGACCTTAACCATTAGGCCAGAGTAAGAGTTAAGACATTAACCATTAGGCCAGAGTAAGAGTCTGGCCAGAGTAAGAGTTAAGACCTTTACCATTAGGCCAGATTAAGAGTCTAAGACCTTAACCATTAGGCCAGAGTAAGAGTTAAGACCTTAACCATTAGGCCAGAGTAAGAGTCTAAGACCTTAACCATTATGTCAGAGTAAGAGTTTAAGACCTTAACCATTAGGCCAGAGTAAGAGTTAAGACATTAACCATTAGGCCAGAGTACAAGTCTAAGACCTTAGCTATTGGGCCAGAGTAAGAGTTAAGACCTTAACCATTAGGCCAGAGTATGAGTCTAAGACCTTAGCTATTACGCCAGAGTAAGAGTTAAGACCTTAACCAGTAGGCCAGAGTAAGAGTTAAGACCTTAACCATTAGTCCAGAGTACGAGTCTAAGACCTTAGCTATTAGGCCAGAGAAAGAGTTAAGAACTTAGCTATTGGGCCAGAGTAAGAGTGAAGACCTTAACCATTAGGCCAGAGTACGAGTCTAAGACCTTAGCTATTAGGCCAGAGTAAGAGTTAAGACCTTAACCATTAGGCCAGAGTACGAGTCTAAGACCTTAGCTATTAGGCCAGAGTAAGAATTAAGACCTTAGCTATTAGGCCAGAGTAAGTGTTAAGACCTTAACCAGTAGGCCAGAGTCAGAGTTAAGACCTTAACCATTAGTCCAGAGTACGAGTCTAAGACCTTAGCTATTAGGCCAGAGTAAGAGTTAAGACCTTAACCATTATGCCAGAGTAAGAGTTAAGACCTTAGCTATTAGGCCAGAGTAAGAGTTAAGACATTAACCATTAGGCCAGAGTACGAGTCTAAGACCTTAGCTATTGGGCCAGAGTAAGAGTTAAGACCTTAACCATTAGGCCAGAGTACGAGTCTAAGACCTTAACCAGTAGGCCAGAGTAAGAGTTAAGACCTTAACCTGTAGGCCATAGTACGAGTCTAAGACCTTAGCTATTAGGCCAGAGTAAGAGTTAAGACCTTAACCAGTAGGCCAGAGTAAGAGTTAAAACCTTAACCTGTAGGCCAGAGTATGAGTCTAAGACCTTAGCTATTTGGCCAGAGTAAGAGTTAAGACCTTAGCTATTAGGCCAGAGTAAGAGTAATGACCTTAACCATTAGGCCAGAGTACGAGTCTAAGATCTAAGCTATTAGGCCAGAGTAAGAGTTAAGACCTTAGCTATTAGGCCAGAGTAAGAGTTAAGACCTTAACCAGTAGGCGAGAGTGAGAGTTAAGACCTTAACCTGTAGGCCATAGTACGAGTCTAAGACCTTAGCTATTAGGCCAGAGTAAGAGTTAAGACCTTGGCTATTAGGCCAGATTAAGAGTTAAGACCTTAACCAGTAGGCCAGAGTAAGAGTTAATACCTTAACTATTAGGCCAGAGTAAGAGTTAAGACCTTAACCATTAGGCCAGAGTATGAGTCTAAGACCTTAGCTATTAGGCCAGATTAAGAGTTAAGACCTTAACCAGTAGGCCAGAGTAAGAGTTAAGACCATAACCTGTAGGCCATAGTACGAGTCTAAGACCTTAGCTATTAGGCCAGAGTAAGAGTTAAGACCTTAACCAGTCGGCCAGAGTAAGAGTTAAGACCTTAACCAGTAGGCCAGAGTACGAGTCTAAGACCTTAGCTATTAGGCCAGAGTAAGAGTTAAGACCTTAACCAGTAGGCCAGAGAAAGAGTTAAGACCTTAACCATTAGACCAGAGTACGAGTCTAAGACCTTAGCTATTAGGCCAGAGTAAGAGTTAAGACCTTAGCTATTAGGCCAGAGTAAGAGTTAAGGCCTTAGCTATTAGGCCAGAGTACGAGTCTAAGACCTTAGCTATTAGGCCAGAGTACGAGTCTAAGACCTTAGCTATTAGGCCAGAATAAGAGTTAAACCTTAGCTATTAGGCCAGAGTAAGAGTTAAGACCTTAGCTATTAGGCCAGAGTACGAGTCTAAGACCTTAGCTGTCAGGCCATAGTACGAGTCTTACACCTTAGCTATTAGGCCAGAGTAAGAGTTAAGACCTTAACCAGTACGCCAGTGTAAGAATTAAGACCTTAACCTGTAGGCCAGAGTAAGAGTTAAGACCTTAACCTGTAGGCCATAGTAGGAGTCTTAGACCTTAGCTATTAGGCCAGAGTAAGAGTTAAGACCTTAACCAGTAGGCCAGAGTAAGAGTTAAGACCTTAACCATTAGGCCAGAGTACGAGTCTAAGACCTTAGCTATTAGGCCAGAGTAAGAGTTAAGACCTTAGCTATTAGACCAGAGTAAGAGTAAAGACCGTAACCATTAAGCCAGAGTACGAGTCTAAGACCTTAGCTATTTAGCCAGAGTAAGAGTTAAGACCTTAGCTATTAGGCCAGAGTAAGAGTTAAGACCTTAGCCATTACGCCAGAGTACGAGTCTAAGACCTTAGCTATTAGGCCAGAGTAAGTGTTAAGACCTGAGCTATTATGCCAGACTGAGAGTTAAGACCTTAATCAGTAGGCCAGAGTAAGAGTTAAGACCTTAACCAGTAGGCCAGAGTAAGAGTTAAGACCTTAACCATTAGGCCAGAGTACGAGTCTAAGACCTTAGCTATTAGGCCAGAGTAAGAGTTAAGACCTTAACCAGTAGGCCAGAGTAAGAGTTAAGACCTTAACCTGTAGGCCATAGTACGAGTCTAAGACCTTAGCTATTAGGCCAGAGTAAGAGTTAAGACCTTAGCTATTAGGCCAGAGTACGAGTCTAAGACCTTAGCTGTCAGGCCATAGTACGAGTCTTACACCTTAGCTATTAGGCCAGAGTAAGTGTTAAGACCTTAACCAGTACGCCAGTGTAAGAGTTAAGACCTTAACCTGTAGGCCAGAGTAAGAGTTAAGACCTTAACCTGTAGGCCATAGTAGGAGTCTTAGACCTTAGCTATTAGGCCAGAGTAAGAGTTAAGACCTTAACCAGTAGGCCAGAGTAAGAGTTAAGACCTTAACCATTAGGCCAGAGTACGAGTCTAAGACCTTAGCTATTAGGCCAGAGTAAGAGTTAAGACCTTAGCTATTAGGCCAGAGTAAGAGTTAAGACCGTAACCATTAAGCCAGAGTACGAGTCTAAGACCTTAGCTATTTAGCCAGAGTAAGTGTTAAGACCTTAGCTATTAGGCCAGAGTAAGAGTTAAGACCTTAGCCATTACGCCAGAGTACGAGTCTAAGACCTTAGCTATTAGGCCAGAGTAAGTGTTAAGACCTGAGCTATTATGCCAGACTGAGAGTTAAGACCTTAATCAGTAGGCCAGAGTAAGAGTTAAGACCTTAACCAGTAGGCCAGAGTAAGAGTTAAGACCTTAACCATTAGGCCAGAGTACGAGTCTAAGACCTTAGCTATTAGGCCAGAGTAAGAGTTAAGACCTTAACCAGTAGGCCAGAGTAAGAGTTAAGACCTTAACCTGTAGGCCATAGTACGAGTCAAAGACCTTAGCTATTAGGCCAGAGTAAGAGTTAAGACCTTAACCAGTCGGCCAGAGTAAGAGTTAAGACCTTAACCAGTAGGCCAGAGTACGAGTCTAACGCCTTAGCTATTAGGCCAGAGTAAGAGTTAAGACCTTAACCAGTAGGCCAGAGAAAGAGTTAAGACCTTAACCATTAGACCAGAGTACGAGTCTAAGACCTTAGCTATTAGGCCAGAGTAAGAGTTAAGACCTTAACCAGTAGGCCAGAGAAAGAGTTAAGACCTCAACCTTTAGATCAGAGTACGAGTCTAAGACCATAGCTATTAGGCCAGAGTAAGAGTTAAGACCTTAGCTATTAGGCCAGAGTAAGAGTTAAGACGTTAACCATTAAGCCAGAGTAAGAATAAAGACCTTAAACATTAGGCCAGAGAAAGAGTCTAAGACCTTAACCATTAGGCCGGAGTAAGAGCTAAGACCTTAAACATTAGGCCAGAGAAAGAGTCTAAGACCTTAACCATTAGGCCGGAGTAAGAGTCTAAGACCTTAGCTATTAGGCCAGAGTAAGTGTTAAGACCTTAACCAGTAGGCCAGAGTAAGAGTTAAGACCTTAACCATTAGTCCAGAGTATGAGTCTAAGACCTTAGCTATTAGGCCAGAGTAAGAGTTAAGACCTTAACCATTATGCCAGAGTAAGAGTTAAGACCTTAGCTATTAGGCCAGAATAAGAGTTAAGACCTTAACCATTAGGCCAGAGTACGAGTCTAAGACCTTAGCTATTAGGCCAGAGTAAGAGTTAAGACCTTAACATGTAGGCCAGAGTAAGAGTTAAGACCTTAACCTGTAGGCCATAGTAGGAGTCTTAGACCTTAGCTATTAGGCCAGAGTAAGAGTTAAGACCTTAACCAGTAGGCCAGAGTAAGAGTTAAGACCTTAACCATTAGGCCAGAGTACGAGTCTAAGACCTTAGCTATTAGGCCAGAGTAAGAGTTAAGACCTTAGCTATTAGGCCAGAGTAAGAGTTAAGACCGTAACCATTAAGCCAGAGTACGAGTCTAAGACCTTAGCTATTTAGCCAGAGTAAGAGTTAAGACCTTAGCTATTAGGCCAGAGTAAGAGTTAAGACCTTAGCCATTACGCCAGAGTACGAGTCTAAGACCTTAGCTATTAGGCCAGAGTAAGTGTTAAGACCTGAGCTATTATGCCAGACTGAGAGTTAAGACCTTAATCAGTAGGCCAGAGT
This sequence comes from Triturus cristatus, assembly GCF_964204655.1. Lineage (NCBI taxonomy): Eukaryota > Metazoa > Chordata > Amphibia > Caudata > Salamandridae > Triturus > Triturus cristatus. Next base: position 1,100,565,424 of record NC_140589.1, on the reverse strand, counting down.
AAGAGTTAAGACCTTAACCAGTAGGCCAGAGTAAGAGTTAAGACCTTAACCATTAGGCCAGAGTACGAGTCTAAGACCTTAGCTATTAGGCCAGAGTAAGAGTTAAGACCTTAACCAGTAGGCCAGAGTAAGAGTTAAGACCTTAACCTGTAGGCCATAGTACGAGTCAAAGACCTTAGCTATTAGGCCAGAGTAAGAGTTAAGACCTTAACCAGTCGGCCAGAGTAAGAGTTAAGACCTTAACCAGTAGGCCAGAGTACGAGTCTAACGCCTTAGCTATTAGGCCAGAGTAAGAGTTAAGACCTTAACCAGTAGGCCAGAGAAAGAGTTAAGACCTTAACCATTAGACCAGAGTACTAGTCTAAGACCTTAGCTATTAGGCCAGAGTAAGAGTTAAGACCTTAACCAGTAGGCCAGAGAAAGAGTTAAGACCTCAACCTTTAGATCAGAGTACGAGTCTAAGACCATAGCTATTAGGCCAGAGTAAGAGTTAAGACCTTAGCTATTAGGCCAGAGTAAGAGTTAAGACGTTAACCATTAAGCCAGAGTAAGAATAAAGACCTTAAACATTAGGCCAGAGAAAGAGTCTAAGACCTTAACCATTAGGCCGGAGTAAGAGCTAAGACCTTAAACATTAGGCCAGAGAAAGAGTCTAAGACCTTAACCATTAGGCCGGAGTAAGAGTCTAAGACCTTAGCTATTAGGCCAGAGTAAGTGTTAAGACCTTAACCAGTAGGCCAGAGTAAGAGTTAAGACCTTAACCATTAGTCCAGAGTATGAGTCTAGGACCTTAGCTATTAGGCCAGAGTAAGAGTTAAGACCTTAACCATTATGCCAGAGTAAGAGTTAAGACCTTAGCTATTAGGCCAGAATAAGAGTTAAGACCTTAACCATTAGGCCAGAGTACGAGTCTAAGACCTTAGCTATTAGGCCAGAGTAAGAGTTAAGACCTTAACCAGTAGGCCAGAGCAAGAGTTAAGACCTTAACCATTAGTCCAGAGTACCAGTCTAAGACCTTAGCTATTAGGCCAGATAAAGAGTTAAGACCTTAGCTATTGGGCCAGAGTAAGAGTGAAGACCTTAACCATTAGGCCAGAGTATGAGTCTAAGACCTTAGCTATTAGGCCAGAGTAAGAGTTAAGTTCTTAACCATTAGGCCAGAGTACGAGTCTAAGACCTTAGCTATTAGGCCAGAGTAAGAATTAAGACCTTAGCTATTAGGCCTGAGTAAGAGTTAAGACCTTAGCTATTAGGCCAGAGTACGAGTTAAGACCTTAACCAGTAGGCCAGAGTAAGAGTTAAGACCTTAACCTGTAGGCCAGAGTAGGAGTTAAGACCTAAACCTGTAGGCCATACTATGAGTCTAAGACCTTAGCTATTAGGCCAGAGTAAGAGTTAAGACCTTAGCTATTAGGCCAGAGTAAGAGCTAAGACCTTAACCAGTAGGCCAGAGTAAGAGTTAAGACCTTAACCTGTAGGCCATAGTACGAGTCTAAGACCTTAGCTATTAGGCCAGAGTAAGAGTTAAGACCTTAACCAGTAGGCCAGAGTAAGAGTTAAAACCTTAACCTGTAGGCCAGAGTACGGGTCTAAGACCTTAGCTATTAGGCCAGAGTAAGAGTTAAGACCTTAGCTATTAGGCCAGAGTAAGAGTTAAGACCTTAACCATTAGGCCAGAGTACGAGTCTAAGACCTAAGCTATTAGGCCAGAGTAAGAGTTAAGACCTTAGCTATTAGGCCAGAGTAAGAGTTAAGACCTTAACCAGTAGGCGAGAGTGAGAGTTAAGACCTTAACCTGTAGGCCATAGTACGAGTCTAAGACCTTAGCTATTAGGCCAGAGTAAGAGTTAAGACCTTGGCTATTAGGCCAGAGTAAGAGTTAAGACCTTAACCAGTAGGCCAGAGTAAGAGTTAATACCTTAACCATTAGGCCAGAGTAAGAGTTAAGACCTTAACCATAAGGCCAGAGTATGAGTCTAAGACCTTAGCTATTAGGCCAGACTAAGAGTTAAGACCTAAACCTGTAGGCCATACTATGAGTCTAAGACCTTAGCTATTAGGCCAGAGTAAGAGTTAAGACCTTAGCTATTAGGCCAGAGTAAGAGCTAAGACCTTAACCAGTAGGCCAGAGTAAGAGTTAAGACCTTAACCTGTAGGCCATAGTACGAGTCTAAGACCTTAGCTATTAGGCCAGAGTAAGTGTTAAGACCTGAGCTATTATGCCAGACTGAGAGTTAAGACCTTAATCAGTAGGCCAGAGTAAGAGTTAAGACCTTAACCAGTAGGCCAGAGTAAGAGTTAAGACCTTAACCATTAGGCCAGAGTACGAGTCTAAGACCTTAGCTATTAGGCCAGAGTAAGAGTTAGGACCTTAGCTATTAGGCCAGAGTAAGAGTTAAGACCTTAACCATTAGGCCAGAGTACGAGTCTAAGACCTAAGCTATTAGGCCTGAGTAAGAGTTAAGACCTTAGCTATTAGGCCAGAGTAAGAGTTAAGACCTTAACCAGTAGGCGAGAGTGAGAGTTAAGACCTTAACCTGTAGGCCATAGTATGAGTCTAAGACCTTAGCTATTAGGCCAGAGTAAGAGTTAAGACCTTGGCTAATAGGCCAGAGTAAGAGTTAAGACCTTAACCAGTAGGCCAGAGTAAGAGTTAATACCTTAACCATTAGGCCAGAGTAAGAGTTAAGACCTTAACCATAAGGCCAGAGTATGAGTCTAAGACCTTAGCTATTAGGCCAGACTAAGAGTTAAGACCTTAACCTGTAGGCCAGAGTACGAGTTTAAGACCTTAGCTGTTAGGCCAGAGTAAGAGTTAAGACCTTAACCATTAGGCCAGAGTGCGAGTCTAACACCTTAGCTATTAGGCCAGAGTAAGAGTTAAGACCTTAACCTGTCGGCCATAGTACGAGTCTAAGACCTTAGCTATTAGGCCAGAGTACGAGTTAAGACCTTAACCATTAGTCCAGAGTATGAGTCTAAGACCTTAGCTATTAGGCCAGAGTAAGAGTTAAGACCTTAACCATTATGCCAGAGTAAGAGTTAAGACCTTAGCTATTAGGCCAGAATAAGAGTTAAGACCTTAACCATTAGGCCAGAGTACGAGTCTAAGACCTTAGCTATTAGGCCAGAGTAAGAGTTAAGACCTTAACCAGTAGGCCAGAGCAAGAGTTAAGACCTTAACCATTAGTCCAGAGTACGAGTCTAAGACCTTAGCTATTAGGCCAGATAAAGAGTTAAGACCTTAGCTATTGGGCCAGAGTAAGAGTGAAGACCTTAACCATTAGGCCAGAGTATGAGTCTAAGACCTTAGCTATTAGGCCAGAGTAAGAGTTAAGTTCTTAACCATTAGGCCAGAGTACGAGTCTAAGACCTTAGCTATTAGGCCAGAGTAAGAATTAAGACCTTAGCTATTAGGCCTGAGTAAGAGTTAAGACCTTAGCTATTAGGCCAGAGTACGAGTTAAGACCTTAACCAGTAGGCCAGAGTAAGAGTTAAGACCTTAACCTGTAGGCCAGAGTAGGAGTTAAGACCTAAACCTGTAGGCCATACTATGAGTCTAAGACCTTAGCTATTAGGCCAGAGTAAGAGTTAAGACCTTAGCTATTAGGCCAGAGTAAGAGCTAAGACCTTAACCAGTAGGCCAGAGTAAGAGTTAAGACCTTAACCTGTAGGCCATAGTACGAGTCTAAGACCTTAGCTATTAGGCCAGAGTAAGAGTTAAGACCTTAACCAGTAGGCCAGAGTAAGAGTTAAAACCTTAACCTGTAGGCCAGAGTACGGGTCTAAGACCTTAGCTATTAGGCCAGAGTAAGAGTTAAGACCTTAGCTATTAGGCCAGAGTAAGAGTTAAGACCTTAACCATTAGGCCAGAGTACGAGTCTAAGACCTAAGCTATTAGGCCAGAGTAAGAGTTAAGACCTTAGCTATTAGGCCAGAGTAAGAGTTAAGACCTTAACCAGTAGGCGAGAGTGAGAGTTAAGACCTTAACCTGTAGGCCATAGTACGAGTCTAAGACCTTAGCTATTAGGCCAGAGTAAGAGTTAAGACCTTGGCTATTAGGCCAGAGTAAGAGTTAAGACCTTAACCAGTAGGCCAGAGTAAGAGTTAATACCTTAACCATTAGGCCAGAGTAAGAGTTAAGACCTTAACCATAAGGCCAGAGTATGAGTCTAAGACCTTAGCTATTAGGCCAGACTAAGAGTTAAGACCTAAACCTGTAGGCCATACTATGAGTCTAAGACCTTAGCTATTAGGCCAGAGTAAGAGTTAAGACCTTAGCTATTAGGCCAGAGTAAGAGCTAAGACCTTAACCAGTAGGCCAGAGTAAGAGTTAAGACCTTAACCTGTAGGCCATAGTACGAGTCTAAGACCTTAGCTATTAGGCCAGAGTAAGAGTTAAGACCTTAACCAGTAGGCCAGAGTAAGAGTTAAAACCTTAACCTGTAGGCCAGAGTACGAGTCTAAGACCTTAGCTATTAGGCCAGAGTAAGAGTTATGACCTTAGCCATTAGGCCAGAGTAAGAGTTAAGACCTTAACCATTAGGCCAGAGTACGAGTCTACGACCTAAGCTATTAGGCCTGAGTAAGAGTTAAGACCTTAGCTATTAGGCCAGAGTAAGAGTTAAGACCTTAACCAGTAGGCGAGAGTGAGAGTTAAGACCTTAACCTGTAGGCCATAGTATGAGTCTAAGACCTTAGCTATTAGGCCAGAGTAAGAGTTAAGACCTTGGCTAATAGGCCAGAGTAAGAGTTAAGACCTTAACCAGTAGGCCAGAGTAAGAGTTAATACCTTAACCATTAGGCCAGAGTAAGAGTTAAGACCTTAACCATAAGGCCAGAGTATGAGTCTAAGACCTTAGCTATTAGGCCAGACTAAGAGTTAAGACCTTAACCTGTAGGCCAGAGTACGAGTTTAAGACCTTAGCTGTTAGGCCAGAGTAAGAGTTAAGACCTTAACCATTGGGCCAGAGTGCGAGTCTAACACCTTAGCTATTAGGCCAGAGTAAGAGTTAAGACCTTAACCTGTCGGCCATAGTACGAGTCTAAGACCTTAGCTATTAGGCCAGAGTAAGAGTTAAGACCTTAACCATTAGGCCAGAGTACGGGTCTAACACCTTAGCTATTAGGCCAGAGTAAGAGTTAAGACCTTAACCATTAGGCCAGAGTAAGAGTTAAGACCTTAACCATAAGGCCAGAGTATGAGTCTAAGACCTTAGCTATTAGGCCAGAGTAAGAGTTAAGACCTTAACCTGTAGGCCAGAGTACGAGTCTAAGACCTTAGCTGTTAGGCCAGAGTAAGAGTTAACACCTTAACCAGTAGGCCAGAGTAAGAGTTAAGACCTTAACCTGTAGGCCAGAGTAAGAGTTAAGACCTTAACCTGTAGGCCAGAGTAAGAGTTAAGACCTTAACCTGTAGGCCAGAGTAAGAGTTAAGACCTTAACCTTTAGGCCATAGTACGAGTCTAAGACCTTAGCTATTAGGCCAGTGTAAGAGTTAAGACCTTGTCTATTAGGCCAGAGTAAGAGTTAAGACCTTAACCAGTAGGCCAGAGTAAGAGTTAATACCTTAACCATTAGGCCAGAGTAAGAGTTAAGACCTTAACCATAAGGCCAGAGTATGAGTCTAAGACCTTAGCTATTAGGCCAGAGTAAGAGTTAAGACCTTAACATGTAGACCAGAGTACGAGTCTAAGACCTTAGCTGTTAGGCCAGAGTAAGAGTTAAGACCTTAACCAGTAGGCCAGAGTAAGTGTTAAGACCTTAACCTGTAGGCCATAGTACGAGTCTAGGACCTTAGCTATTAGGCCAGAGTAAGAGTTAAGACCTTAACCAGTAGGCCGGAGTAAGAGTTAAGACCTTAACCTGTAGGCCAGAGTAAGAGTTAAGACCTTAACCTGTAGGCCAGAGTATGAGTCTAAGACCTTAGCTATTAGGCCAGGGTAAGAGTTAAGACCTTATCCAGTAGGCCAGAGTAAGAGTTAAGACCTTAGCTATTAGGCCAGAGTAAGAGTTAAGACCTTAAGCAGTAGGCCAGAGTAAGAGTTAAGACCTTAACCTGTAGGCCATAGTACGAGTCTAAGACCTTAGCTATTAGGCCAGAGTAAAAGTTAAGACCTTAACCAGTAGGCCAGAGTAAGAGTTAAGACCTTAACCATTAGTCCAGAGTACGAGTCTAAGACCTTAGCTATTAGGCCAGAGAAAGAGTTAAGAACTTAGCTATTGGGCCAGAGTAAGAGTGAAGACCTTAACCATTAGGCCAGAGTACGAGTCTAAGACCTTAGCTATTAGGCCAGAGTAAGAGTTAAGACCTTAACCATTAGGCCAGAGTACGAGTCTAAGACCTTAGCTATTAGGCCAGAGTAAGAATTAAGACCTTAGCTATTAGGCCAGAGTAAGAGTTAAGACCTTAACCATTAGGCCAGAGTAAGAGTCTGGCCAGAGTAAGAGTTAAGACCTTTACCATTAGGCCAGATTAAGAGTCTAAGACCTTAACCATTAGGCCAGAGTAAGAGTTAAGACCTTAACCATTAGGCCAGAGTAAGAGTCTGAGACCTTAACCATTATGTCAGAGTAAGAGTCTAAGACCTTAACCATTAGGCCAGAGTAAGAGTTAAGACCTTAACCATTAGGCCAGAGTTTGAGTCTAAGACCTTAGCTATTAGGCCAGAGTAAGTGTTAAGACCTTAACCAGTAGGCCAGAGTCAGAGTTAAGACCTTAACCCTTAGTCCAGAGTACGAGTCTAAGACCTTAGCTATTAGGCCAGAGTAAGAGTTAAGACCTTAGCTATTAGGCCAGAGTAAGAGTTAAGACCTTAACCATTATGCCAGAGTAAGAGTTAAGACCTTAGCTATTAGGCCAGAGTAAGATTTAAGACATTAACCATTAGGCCAGAGTACGAGTCTAAGACCTTAGCTATTGGGCCAGAGTAAGAGTTAAGACCTTAACCATTAGGCCAGAGTACGAGTCTAAGACCTTAGCTATTAGGCCAGAGTAAGAGTTAAGACCTTAACCAGTAGGCCAGAGTAAGAGTTAAAACCTTAAACTGTAGGCCAGAGTACGAGTCTAAGACCTTAGCTATTGTGCCAGAGTAAGAGTTAAGACCTTAGCTATTAGGCCAGAGTAAGAGTTAAGACCTTGGCTATTAGGCCAGAGTAAGAGTTAAGACCTTAACCAGTAGGCCAGAGTAAGAGTTAATACCTTAACCATTAGGCCAGAGTAAGAGTTAAGACCTTAACCATTAGGCCAGAGTACGAGTCTAAGACCTTAGCTATTAGGCCAGAGTAAGAGTTAAGACCTTAACCAGTAGGCCAGAGTAAGAGTTAAGACCTTAACCAGTAGGCCAGAGTACGAGTCTAACACCTTAGCTATTAGGCCAGAGTAAGAGTTAAGACCTTAACCAGTAGGCCAGAGAAAGAGTTAAGACCTTAACCATTAGACCAGAGTACGAGTCTAAGACCTTAGCTATTAGGCCAGAGTAAGAGTTAAGACCTTAACCAGTAGGCCAGAGTAAGAGTAAAGACCTTAACCAGTAGGCCAGGGTACGAGTCTAAGACCTTAGCTATTAGGCCAGAGTAAGAGTTAAGACCTTAACCAGTAGGCCAGAGAAAGAGTTAAGACCTTAACCATTAGATCAGAGTATGAGTCAAAGACCGTAGCTATTAGGCCAGAGTAAGAGTTAAGACCTTAGCTATTAGGCCAGAGTAAGAGTTAAGACTTTAACCATTAAGCCAGAGTAAGAATAAAGACCTTAAACATTAGGCCAGAGAAAGAGTCTAAGACCTTAACCATTAGGCCGGAGTAAGAGCTAAGACCTTAACCATTAGGCCAGAGTAAGAGTTAAGACCTTAACCATTAGGCCAGAGTAAGAGTCTGGCAAGAGTAAGAGTTAAGACCTTTACCATTAGGGCAGATTAAGAGTTTAAGACCTTAACCATTAGGCCAGAGTAAGAGTTAAGACCTTAACCATTAGGCCAGAGTAAGACTCTAAGACCTTAACCATTATGTCAGAGTAAGAGTCTAAGACCTTAACCATTAGGCCAGAGTAAGAGTTAAGACCTTAACCATTAGGCCAGAGTTTGAGTCTAAGACCTTAGCTATTAGGCCAGAGTAAGTGTTAAGACCTTAACCATTAGGCCAGAGTACGAGTCTAAGACCTTAGCTACTTAGCCAGAGTAAGAGTTAAGACCTTAGCTATTAGGCCAGAGTAAGAGTTAAGACCTTATCCATTACGCCTGAGTACGAGTCTAAGACCTTAGCTATTAGGCCAGAGTAAGTGTTAAGACCTGAGCTATTATGCCAGACTAAGAGTTAAGACCTTAACCATTAGGCCAGAGTACGTGTCTAAGACCTTAGCTATTAGGCCAGAGTAAGAGTTAAGACCTTAACCAGTAGGCCAGTGTAAGAGTTAAGACCTTAACCATTAGGCCATTGTACGAGTCTAAGACCTTAGCTTTTAGGCCAGAGTACGAGTCTAAGACCTTAGCTATTAGGCCAGAGTAAGAGTTAAGACCTTAGCTATTAGGCCAGAGTAAGAGTTAAGACCTTAGCTAATAGGCCAGAGTACGAGTCTAAGACCTTAGCTATTAGGCCAGAGTAAGAGTTAAAACCTTAACCAGTAGGCCAGTGTAAGAGTTAAGACCTTAACCATTAGGCCAGAGTACGAGTCTAAGACCTTAGCTATTAGGCCAGAGTACGAGTCTAAGACTTTAGCTATTAGGCCAGAGTAAGAGTTAAGACCTTAGCTATTAGGCCAGAGTAAGAGTTAAGACCTTAGCTATTAGGCCAGAGTACGAGTCTAAGACCTAAGCTATTAGGCCAGAGTACGAGTCTAAGACCTTAGCTATTAGGCCAGAGTAAGAGTTAAGACCTTAGCTATTAGGCCAGAGTAAGAGTTAAGACCTTAGCTAATAGGCCAGAGTACGAGTCTAAGACCTTAGCTATCAGGCCATAGTACGAGTCTTACACCTTAGCTATTAGGCCAGAGTAAGAGTTAAGACCTTAACCAGTACGCCAGTGTAAGAGTAAAGACCCTAACCTGTAGGCCAGAGTAAGAGTTAAGACTTTAACCTGTAGGCCATAGTAGGAGTCTTAGACCTTAGCTATTAGGCCAGAGTAAGAGTTAAGACCTTAACCAGTAGGCCAGAGTAAGAGTTAAGACCTTAACCATTAGGCCAGAGTACGAGTCTAAGACCTTAGCTATTAGGCCAGAGTAAGAGTTAGGACCTTAGCTATTAGGCCAGAGTAAGAGTTAAGACCGTAACCATTAAGCCAGAGTACGAGTCTAAGACCTTAGCTATTAGGCCAGAGTAAGAGTTAAGACCTTAACCAGTAGGCCAGAGTAAGAGTTAAGACCTTAACCTGTAGGCCATAGTACGAGTCTAAGACCTTAGCTATTAGGCCAGAGTAAGAGTTAAGACCTTAGCTATTTAGCCAGAGTAAGAGTTAAGACCTTAGCTATTAGGCCAGAGTAAGAGTTAAGACCTTAGCCATTACGCCAGAGTACGAGTCTAAGACCTTAGCTATTAGGCCAGAGTAAGTGTTAAGACCTGAGCTATTATGCCAGACTGAGAGTTAAGACCTTAATCAGTAGGCCAGAGTAAGAGTTAAGACCTTAACCAGTAGGCCAGAGTAAGAGTTAAGACCTTAACCATTAGGCCAGAGTACGAGTCTAAGACCTTAGCTATTAGGCCAGAGTAAGAGTTAAGACCTTAACCAGTAGGCCAGAGTAAGAGTTAAGACCTTAACCTGTAGGCCATAGTACGAGTCAAAGACCTTAGCTATTAGGCCAGAGTAAGAGTTAAGACCTTAACCAGTCGGCCAGAGTAAGAGTTAAGACCTTAACCAGTAGGCCAGAGTACGAGTCTAACGCCTTAGCTATTAGGCCAGAGTAAGAGTTAAGACCTTAACCAGTAGGCCAGAGAAAGAGTTAAGACCTTAACCATTAGACCAGAGTACGAGTCTAAGACCTTAGCTATTAGGCCACAGTAAGAGTTAAGACCTTAACCAGTAGGCCAGAGTAAGAGTTAAGACCTTAACCAGTAGACCAGAGTACGAGTCTAAGACCTTAGCTATTAGGCCAGAGTAAGAGTTAAGACCTTAACCAGTAGGCCAGAGAAAGAGTTAAGACCTCAACCTTTAGATCAGAGTACGAGTTTAAGACCATAGCTATTAGGCCAGAGTAAGAGTTAAGACCTTAGCTATTAGGCCAGAGTAAGAGTTAAGACGTTAACCATTAAGCCAGAGTAAGAATAAAGACCTTAAACATTAGGCCAGAGAAAGAGTCTAAGACCTTAACCATTAGGCCGGAGTAAGAGCTAAGACCTTAAACATTAGGCCAGAGAAAGAGTCTAAGACCTTAACCATTAGGCCGGAGTAAGAGTCTAAGACCTTAGCTATTAGGCCAGAGTAAGTGTTAAGACCTTAACCAGTAGGCCAGAGTAAGAGTTAAGACCTTAACCATTAGTCCAGAGTATGAGTCTAAGACCTTAGCTATTAGGCCAGAGTAAGAGTTAAGACCTTAACCATTATGCCAGAGTAAGAGTTAAGACCTTAGCTATTAGGCCAGAATAAGAGTTAAGACCTTAACCATTAGGCCAGAGTACGAGTCTAAGACCTTAGCTATTAGGCCAGAGTAAGAGTTAAGACCTTAACCAGTAGGCCAGAGCAAGAGTTAAGACCTTAACCATTAGTCCAGAGTACGAGTCTAAGACCTTAGCTATTAGGCCAGATAAAGAGTTAAGACCTTAGCTATTGGGCCAGAGTAAGAGTGAAGACCTTAACCATTAGGCCAGAGTATGAGTCTAAGACCTTAGCTATTAGGCCAGAGTAAGAGTTAAGTTCTTAACCATTAGGCCAGAGTACGAGTCTAAGACCTTAGCTATTAGGCCAGAGTAAGAATTAAGACCTTAGCTATTAGGCCTGAGTAAGAGTTAAGACCTTAGCTATTAGGCCAGAGTACGAGTTAAGACCTTAACCAGTAGGCCAGAGTAAGAGTTAAGACCTTAACCTGTAGGCCAGAGTAGGAGTTAAGACCTAAACCTGTAGGCCATACTATGAGTCTAAGACCTTAGCTATTAGGCCAGAGTAAGAGTTAAGACCTTAGCTATTAGGCCAGAGTAAGAGCTAAGACCTTAACCAGTAGGCCAGAGTAAGAGTTAAGACCTTAACCTGTAGGCCATAGTACGAGTCTAAGACCTTAGCTATTAGGCCAGAGTAAGAGTTAAGACCTTAACCAGTAGGCCAGAGTAAGAGTTAAAACCTTAACCTGTAGGCCAGAGTACGGGTCTAAGACCTTAGCTATTAGGCCAGAGTAAGAGTTAAGACCTTAACCAGTAGGCCAGAGTAAGAGTTAAGACCTTAACCTGTAGGCCATAGTACGAGTCTAAGACCTTAGCTATTAGGCCAGAGTAAGAGTTAAGACCTTAACCAGTAGGCCAGAGTAAGAGTTAAGACCTTAACCTGTAGGCCAGAGTAGGAGTTAAGACCTAAACCTGTAGGCCATACTATGAGTCTAAGACCTTAGCTATTAGGCCAGAGTAAGAGTTAAGACCTTAGCTATTAGGCCAGAGTAAGAGTTAAGACCTTAACCAGTAGGCCAGAGAAAGAGTTAAGACCTTAACCATTAGACCAGAGTACGAGTCTAAGACCTTAGCTATTAGGCCAGAGTAAGAGTTAAGACCTTAACCAGTAGGCCAGAGTAAGAGTTAAGACCTTAACCAGTAGGCCAGAGTACGAGTCTAAGACCTTAGCTATTAGGCAAGAGTAAGAGTTAAGACCTTAACCAGTAGGCCAGAGAAAGAGTTAAGACCTTGACCATTAGATCAGTGTACGAGTCTAAGACCGTAGCTATTAGGCCAGAGTAAGAGTTAAGACCTTAGCTATTAGGCCAGAGTAAGAGTTAAGACGTTAACCATTAAGCCAGAGTAAGAATAAAGACCTTAAACATTAGGCCAGAGAAAGAGTCTAAGACCTTAACCATTAGGCCGGAGTAAGAGCTAAGACCTTAACCATTAGGCCAGAGTAAGAGTCTAAGACCTTAACCATTAGGCCAGAGTAAGAGTTAAGACATTAACCATTAGGCCAGAGTAAGAGTCTGGCCAGAGTAAGAGTTAAGACCTTTACCATTAGGCCAGATTAAGAGTCTAAGACCTTAACCATTAGGCCAGAGTAAGAGTTAAGACCTTAACCATTAGGCCAGAGTAAGAGTCTAAGACCTTAACCATTATGTCAGAGTAAGAGTCTAAGACCTTAACCATTAGGCCAGAGTAAGAGTTAAGACATTAACCATTAGGCCAGAGTACAAGTCTAAGACCTTAGCTATTGGGCCAGAGTAAGAGTTAAGACCTTAACCATTAGGCCAGAGTATGAGTCTAAGACCTTAGCTATTAGGCCAGAGTAAGAGTTAAGACCTTAACCAGTAGGCCAGAGTAAGAGTTAAGACCTTAACCATTAGTCCAGAGTACGAGTCTAAGACCTTAGCTATTAGGCCAGAGAAAGAGTTAAGAACTTAGCTATTGGGCCAGAGTAAGAGTGAAGGCCTTAACCATTAGGCCAGAGTACGAGTCTAAGACCTTAGCTATTAGGCCAGAGTAAGAGTTAAGACCTTAACCATTAGGCCAGAGTACGAGTCTAAGACCTTAGCTATTAGGCCAGAGTAAGAATTAAGACCTTAGCTATTAGGCCAGAGTAAGAGTTAAGACCTTAACCATTAGGCCAGAGTAAGAGTCTGGCCAGAGTAAGAGTTAAGACCTTTACCATTAGGCCAGATTAAGAGTCTACGACCTTAACCATTAGGCCAGAGTAAGAGTTAAGACCTTAACCATTATGCCAGAGTAAGAGTCTAAGACCTTAACCATTATGTCAGAGTAAGAGTCTAAGACCTTAACCATTAGGCCAGAGTAAGAGTTAAGACCTTAACCATTAGGCCAGAGTTTGAGTCTAAGACCTTAGCTATTAGGCCAGAGTAAGTGTTAAGACCTTAACCAGTAGGCCAGAGTCAGAGTTAAGACCTTAACCATTAGTCCAGAGTACGAGTCTAAGACCTTAGCTATTAGGCCAGAGTAAGAGTTAAGACCTTAACCATTATGCCAGAGTAAGAGTTAAGACCTTAGCTATTAGGCCAGAGTAAGAGTTAAGACATTAACCATTAGGCCAGAGTACGAGTCTAAGACCTTAGCTATTGGGCCAGAGTAAGAGTTAAGACCTTAACCATTAGGCCAGAGTACGAGTCTAAGACCTTAACCAGTAGGCCAGAGTAAGAGTTAAGACCTTAACCATTAGGCCATAGTACGAGTCTAAGACCTTAGCTATTAGGCCAGAGTAAGAGTTAAGACCTTAGCTAATAGGCCAGAGTACGAGTCTAAGACCTTAGCTATTAGTCCAGAGTAAGAGTTAAGACCTTAACCAGTAGGCCAGTGTAAGAGTTAAGACCTTAACCATTAGGCCAGAGTACGAGTCTAAGACCTTAGCTATTAGGCCAGAGTACGAGTCTAAGACTTTAGCTATTAGGCCAGAGTAAGAGTTAAGACCTTAGCTATTAGGCCAGAGTAAGAGTTAAGACCTTAGCTATTAGGCCAGAGTATGAGTCTAAGACCTAAGCTATTAGGCCAGAGTACGAGTCTAAGACCTTAGCTATTAGGCCAGAGTAAGAGTTAAGACCTTAGCTATTAGGCCAGAGTAAGAGTTAAGACCTTAGCTAATAGGCCAGAGTACGAGTCTAAGACCTTAGCTATCAGGCCATAGTACGAGTCTTACACCTTAGCTATTAGGCCAGAGTAAGAGTTAAGACCTTAACCAGTACGCCAGTGTAAGAGTAAAGACCCTAACCTGTAGGCCAGAGTAAGAGTTAAGACTTTAACCTGTAGGCCATAGTAGGAGTCTTAGACCTTAGCTATTAGGCCAGAGTAAGAGTTAAGACCTTAACCAGTAGGCCAGAGTAAGAGTTAAGACCTTAACCATTAGGCCAGAGTACGAGTCTAAGACCTTAGCTATTAGGCCAGAGTAAGAGTTAGGACCTTAGCTATTAGGCCAGAGTAAGAGTTAAGACCGTAACCATTAAGCCAGAGTACGAGTCTAAGACCTTAGCTATTAGGCCAGAGTAAGAGTTAAGACCTTAACCAGTAGGCCAGAGTAAGAGTTAAGACCTTAACCTGTAGGCCATAGTACGAGTCTAAGACCTTAGCTATTAGGCCAGAGTAAGAGTTAAGACCTTAGCTATTTAGCCAGAGTAAGAGTTAAGACCTTAGCTATTAGGCCAGAGTAAGAGTTAAGACCTTAGCCATTACGCCAGAGTACGAGTCTAAGACCTTAGCTATTAGGCCAGAGTAAGTGTTAAGACCTGAGCTATTATGCCAGACTGAGAGTTAAGACCTTAATCAGTAGGCCAGAGTAAGAGTTAAGACCTTAACCAGTAGGCCAGAGTAAGAGTTAAGACCTTAACCATTAGGCCAGAGTACGAGTCTAAGACCTTAGCTATTAGGCCAGAGTAAGAGTTAAGACCTTAACCAGTAGGCCAGAGTAAGAGTTAAGACCTTAACCTGTAGGCCATAGTACGAGTCAAAGACCTTAGCTATTAGGCCAGAGTAAGAGTTAAGACCTTAACCAGTCGGCCAGAGTAAGAGTTAAGACCTTAACCAGTAGGCCAGAGTACGAGTCTAACGCCTTAGCTATTAGGCCAGAGTAAGAGTTAAGACCTTAACCAGTAGGCCAGAGAAAGAGTTAAGACCTTAACCATTAGACCAGAGTACGAGTCTAAGACCTTAGCTATTAGGCCACAGTAAGAGTTAAGACCTTAACCAGTAGGCCAGAGTAAGAGTTAAGACCTTAACCAGTAGACCAGAGTACGAGTCTAAGACCTTAGCTATTAGGCCAGAGTAAGAGTTAAGACCTTAACCAGTAGGCCAGAGAAAGAGTTAAGACCTCAACCTTTAGATCAGAGTACGAGTCTAAGACCATAGCTATTAGGCCAGAGTAAGAGTTAAGACCTTAGCTATTAGGCCAGAGTAAGAGTTAAGACGTTAACCATTAAGCCAGAGTAAGAATAAAGACCTTAAACATTAGGCCAGAGAAAGAGTCTAAGACCTTAACCATTAGGCCGGAGTAAGAGCTAAGACCTTAAACATTAGGCCAGAGAAAGAGTCTAAGACCTTAACCATTAGGCCGGAGTAAGAGTCTAAGACCTTAGCTATTAGGCCAGAGTAAGTGTTAAGACCTTAACCAGTAGGCCAGAGTAAGAGTTAAGACCTTAACCATTAGTCCAGAGTATGAGTCTAAGACCTTAGCTATTAGGCCTTAGTAAGAGTTAAGACCTTAACCATTATGCCAGAGTAAGAGTTAAGACCTTAGCTATTAGGCCAGAATAAGAGTTAAGACCTTAACCATTAGGCCAGAGTACGAGTCTAAGACCTTAGCTATTAGGCCAGAGTAAGAGTTAAGACCTTAACCAGTAGGCCAGAGCAAGAGTTAAGACCTTAACCATTAGTCCAGAGTACGAGTCTAAGACCTTAGCTATTAGGCCAGATAAAGAGTTAAGACCTTAGCTATTGGGCCAGAGTAAGAGTGAAGACCTTAACCATTAGGCCAGAGTATGAGTCTAAGACCTTAGCTATTAGGCCAGAGTAAGAGTTAAGTTCTTAACCATTAGGCCAGAGTACGAGTCTAAGACCTTAGCTATTAGGCCAGAGTAAGAATTAAGACCTTAGCTATTAGGCCTGAGTAAGAGTTAAGACCTTAGCTATTAGGCCAGAGTACAAGTTAAGACCTTAACCAGTAGGCCAGAGTAAGAGTTAAGACCTTAACCTGTAGGCCAGAGTAGGAGGTAAGACCTAAACCTGTAGGCCATACTATGAGTCTAAGACCTTAGCTATTAGGCCAGAGTAAGAGTTAAGACCTTAGCTATTAGGCCAGAGTAAGAGCTAAGACCTTAACCAGTAGGCCAGAGTAAGAGTTAAGACCTTAACCTGTAGGCCATAGTACGAGTCTAAGACCTTAGCTATTAGGCCAGAGTAAGAGTTAAGACCTTAACCAGTAGGCCAGAGTAAGAGTTAAAACCTTAACCTGTAGGCCAGAGTACGGGTCTAAGACCTTAGCTATTAGGCCAGAGTGAGAGTTAAGACCTTAACCAGTAGGCCAGAGTAAGAGTTAAGACCTTAACCTGTAGGCCATAGTACGAGTCTAAGACCTTAGCTATTAGGCCAGAGTAAGAGTTAAGACCTTAACCAGTAGGCCAGAGTAAGAGTTAAGACCTTAACCTGTAGGCCAGAGTAGGAGTTAAGACCTAAACCTGTAGGCCATACTATGAGTCTAAGACCTTAGCTATTAGGCCAGAGTAAGAGTTAAGACCTTAGCTATTAGGCCAGAGTAAGAGTTAAGACCTTAACCAGTAGGCCAGAGAAAGAGTTAAGACCTTAACCATTAGACCAGAGTACGAGTCTAAGACCTTAGCTATTAGGCCAGAGTAAGAGTTAAGACCTTAACCAGTAGGCCAGAGTAAGAGTTAAGACCTTAACCAGTAGGCCAGAGTACGAGTCTAAGACCTTAGCTATTAGGCAAGAGTAAGAGTTAAGACCTTAACCAGTAGGCCAGAGAAAGAGTTAAGACCTTAACCATTAGATCAGAGTACGAGTCTAAGACCGTAGCTATTAGGCCAGAGTAAGAGTTAAGACCTTAGCTATTAGGCCAGAGTAAGAGTTAAGACGTTAACCATTAAGCCAGAGTAAGAATAAAGACCTTAAACATTAGGCCAGAGAAAGAGTCTAAGACCTTAACCATTAGGCCGGAGTAAGAGCTAAGACCTTAACCATTAGGCCAGAGTAAGAGTCTAAGACCTTAACCATTAGGCCAGAGTAAGAGTTAAGACATTAACCATTAGGCCAGAGTAAGAGTCTGGCCAGAGTAAGAGTTAAGACCTTTACCATTAGGCCAGATTAAGAGTCTAAGACCTTAACCATTAGGCCAGAGTAAGAGTTAAGACCTTAACCATTAGGCCAGAGTAAGAGTCTAAGACCTTAACCATTATGTCAGAGTAAGAGTCTAAGACCTTAACCATTAGGCCAGAGTAAGAGTTAAGACATTAACCATTAGGCCAGAGTACAAGTCTAAGACCTTAGCTATTGGGCCAGAGTAAGAGTTAAGACCTTAACCATTAGGCCAGAGTATGAGTCTAAGACCTTAGCTATTAGGCCAGAGTAAGAGTTAAGACCTTAACCAGTAGGCCAGAGTAAGAGTTAAGACCTTAACCATTAGTCCAGAGTACGAGTCTAAGACCTTAGCTATTAGGCCAGAGAAAGAGTTAAGAACTTAGCTATTGGGCCAGAGTAAGAGTGAAGACCTTAACCATTAGGCCAGAGTACGAGTCTAAGACCTTAGCTATTAGGCCAGAGTAAGAGTTAAGACCTTAACCATTAGGCCAGAGTACGAGTCTAAGACCTTAGCTATTAGGCCAGAGTAAGAGTTAAGACCTTAGCTATTAGGCCAGAGTATGAGTCTAAGACCTAAGCTATTAGGCCAGAGTACGAGTCTAAGACCTTAGCTATTAGGCCAGAGTAAGAGTTAAGACCTTAGCTATTAGGCCAGAGTAAGAGTTAAGACCTTAGCTAATAGGCCAGAGTACGAGTCTAAGACCTTAGCTATCAGGCCATAGTACGAGTCTTACACCTTAGCTATTAGGCCAGAGTAAGAGTTAAGACCTTAACCAGTACGCCAGTGTAAGAGTAAAGACCCTAACCTGTAGGCCAGAGTAAGAGTTAAGACTTTAACCTGTAGGCCATAGTAGGAGTCTTACAGGCACATGCATCAAAAAGAGAGTTTGCGAGTCCTTATTTGCGAATTTTAAGGAATCGCAAATAAAGACTCGCAAAACACGATGCAACAAAAACATTGCGAGAATATTGCGAATCGCTAAAAATCGCTAAATAAATTGCGATTTCGGCATTTGCGAACTCGCTATTAGCGATTTCGCAATTAGCGAAATCGCTAATACCGAAGTCGCTTTTTGATGCATCCTGATGACATCACAACCAGGAAGTGAGCAGCACCAGCCTCATTTCCAGTGCACAGTGTCAGGGAGAGGAGGGAGCTGGCTCTGGGAGCAGAACAGGAGTGTGACAGAGACAGAAGAGAAACTTGTGATAGCAAATGGAAGCCTCACAAACAGCAGAGGAGAGCCAAACAGGCAGGAAACGCAAAATTAAATTTGCAGAAAAAGAAATTGACACCCTCATTGAGGGAGTAGTCCACAGCCATGACAAGCTGTTTGGAAAGGCATCATTGAAAGTGGCAGAGCAGGAGAAAAGGAAAATCTGGCTCCGGATCCAAAACAGGGTCAATGCCATTGGGGTGACACACCGCACCATTGAAGAACTCAAAAAACGATGGTACGACTTGCGCAGTCGGGCTAAGGTGCGCATAGCTGACCGCCTGAAGGAGGCAAAGAAGACAGGAGGGGGAACACCAACAGACACTGGGAACACTCCCATGGAGGACTTGATTGAATCCACCATCCAGCCAGAAGCTGTTGTTGGTGTGACCCAGCTGGACACGTCCGGAGCAGCAAACACATCTGAAGGTAAGATGAATGTATGTTTTCTTAGTGTTACAAAATGTAAAGGTAGAACTCGACCACAGTACAGCCCAAGTGCAGACCCTGAACATCCAGTACACAATGCGTTCAGTAGGTGAGGGGCATTATGGGAGATGTAATCAGGTCAAGCAGTTAAAATGTCAAATCTCAGAGTAACAACCCAAAAAAGCTTAATAGAGTATAAAATCATTTACAAAGGCAGATATTTATTACTGTGCAATTAATATCACAGACATGAAATAATACAGTGTTGCACTGTTTCACCTCACAGATGCGCAACGTGTAGAAGATGTGGATAGCGATTCCCCAGACATGCAGGACACCAGCGCAGGTGAACAGATGGACACACCTGTGGTGCAAATAAATCCCTCACGTCCAACAAAGTCACGCAGGGCTACTGTTCCATCCCTAGTCACCATGGAGTGTGAAGATGATGAGGCTGATGCAACACCAGGTGGCAGCCATGGCCAGACAACTTCCATCACAAAAACACAACCACAGGTCCCCAGAACTAATCACAGAGCCCGGCGTAGGAGAGGAAGAGCACTCAGGACACAGCAGGAGGAGCAACCAAGTGATGTCTGGGGTGGTCTTGAGGGACAGATGCTCCGTATGCAGCGCCTGCAGACAAAAAACACACGATTAGTACAATTGCAAGTTGGCAAGATGGCTAGCAACATAGCAGTACTGTCAGAAAGTGTGCAGCAACTGAGCAAGGTGATGCATGAGGGAAATGTATCCCAGAAGAGACAGCATCGTCAACTAATGCTGCAATTGAAAATGTTTGCTAAATCAAACAATAGATTGGCCACGACAACTGCACTGCTGGCGCGTAGGTCTGTGACCATGCAAACTGAAATGTGCCATTGGAGCGGCGATGTGGCTAAAGCACTGGACCAGGTCACCAATGCAGTTGATTTGCTAAATGCTTCCACAATTGCGGCCAACAATTCGACGGCCGAAGAGGGTAGTGAGGGTGGCTCAAGCCTAAGTAGTGTGGCAGTTCCAGTCCGCACTGCAGGAAGACGCAACACACGCAGCAGTACCCCCGCCGCTTCCAACATAACGGATGACAATGCTGGGTCTGACAGGCGTCTGGGTGTTCGTGGGAAAAAGCGCTAGACTGGCATGTCCAAGTGCATTCCACTATGGTGACGTAACCATTTATTTGGATTTGACTTTTCACAGACTGACAAGTGAATTGACATTTGCAAACCACTTATGTCCATTGCACTGGTCAGATTACAAGTGTGCTTGAACACTCATGGCAATTTTATTTAATTAAAGAATACTTTGATAGCAATAGTCAGTTTCTGTGTCATCATTACTCACCTCAGAAATAATTTTGTGTGATGTCAAATCTTCTCCTACGCCCTTCTGCTGCGCCTGCCCCTTGTGCTGCATGGTGTTGTGGCACTTGCTGGTTCCCATCCTCCGAATCGCTGTCAGACACCTCGATGTCCATTCCTCCCCTTGTCGCTATGTTGTGCAGCATGGCACATGCCGCTACTATCTTGCAGCATTGTTCAGGGTTGTACTTCAGTGCTCCACCGGTCTTATGTAGACATCTGAATCGGCTCTTCAACAACCCAAATGTGCGCTCTATGATGTTCCTTGTCGAAATATGTGCTGCATTGTACCTCTGTTGATTGGCATTTGTGGGATTGAGGTAAGGCGTCATTAGGTAATTACGCAAGGCGTATGCGCTGTCACCTACATGTAATGGAGCAAAGAGTCAGTGGCAGCTTCACATTGACATACGTACAATGACAGTGATAAACTATAACACATATTTACCAAGCAGATGTCCCTCTCCAAATTCTCCCCTGACAAGACGGGTGTGTATGCCACTTTGCCTGAAGATATAAGAGTCATGTGCACTCCCTGGAAATTGCGCAACAATATCAGTGATAATGTTTTTGGCATTGCAAACAACCTGAATATTGAGGGAATGGTAAGATTTCCTATTTCTATATATATATTCCTGTGTTGCAGGGGGACATATTGCAACGTGGGTGCAATCAATACAACCCAAAACATGTGGGAAACGAGCTATCTGGTAGAACTCCTGTTTGGTTTTTGCAAGGTCAAGCGCGGTGGTAGGGAACTTGATATGAGACCCGATCACGGCCATCATGGCATCAAGGAATGCTTTCAATATTCTTGAAAGTGCGCTTTGTGACACACCTCCCGCAACAGCAATGACCCCCTGAAAACTGCCTGACGCCAGAAGGTGTAGGCAACATAGGACCTGCACATGCGTTGGGATGGCATTGGTCCTACGTGTCTGTCGTTGCATTATGGGGTCCAATTCATTGATTAGATCATGGATCATTGCTGCATTGAGCCTATACTTGTCGTATATCTCATCCTCTTGCTGGCCTAGCAAAGTTATGCGGACTCTGAAGATGCGCTCATTCATTCGCCTCCGTCTCTGTGCGGCAGCCTGCAGCCTCATCCTCCTCGCCATCAGGTAAATCCCTGCCATTGTGAACAGTGCTGGCTCATTCTGGGTGTGTTTAAATGGGTTTCAGTTGGTTTTCACCTGTCTGTGATTTGCACTCATGATTACCACCTGGTTGTGATCCTTCTTATTTAGCGATCGCTAATTTGCGATTTTCATGGAAATCGCTATTTGCGATTTGTCATGCATACATTTAGCGAATCGTTGTTTGCGATTCGCTAATTGGGACACGCTAATACCGAATCGCTATTTGATTCGCAGAATGTTTTGCGATTCCTTATATTTGCGAAAAAATGGATTTTCGCAAATATACAGTTGATGCATTTCAACACTGACTTTTGCGATCGCAAACGGCCTATTTTTGCGATTCGCACCGTTTGCGATCGCAAAAAGGTTTGATGCATGTGCCTGTTAGACCTTAGCTATTAGGCCAGAGTAAGAGTTAAGACCTTAACCAGTAGGCCAGAGTAAGAGTTAAGACCTTAACCATTAGGCCAGAGTACGAGTCTAAGACCTTAGCTATTAGGCCAGAGTAAGAGTTAGGACCTTAGCTATTAGGCCAGAGTAAGAGTTAAGACCGTAACCATTAAGCCAGAGTACGAGTCTAAGACCTTAGCTATTAGGCCAGAGTAAGAGTTAAGACCTTAACCAGTAGGCCAGAGTAAGAGTTAAGACCTTAACCTGTAGGCCATAGTACGAGTCTAAGACCTTAGCTATTAGGCCAGAGTAAGAGTTAAGACCTTAGCTATTTAGCCAGAGTAAGAGTTAAGACCTTAGCTATTAGGCCAGAGTAAGAGTTAAGACCTTAGCCATTACGCCAGAGTACGAGTCTAAGACCTTAGCTATTAGGCCAGAGTAAGTGTTAAGACCTGAGCTATTATGCCAGACTGAGAGTTAAGACCTTAATCAGTAGGCCAGAGTAAGAGTTAAGACCTTAACCAGTAGGCCAGAGTAAGAGTTAAGACCTTAACCATTAGGCCAGAGTACGAGTCTAAGACCTTAGCTATTAGGCCAGAGTAAGAGTTAAGACCTTAACCAGTAGGCCAGAGTAAGAGTTAAGACCTTAACCTGTAGGCCATAGTACGAGTCAAAGACCTTAGCTATTAGGCCAGAGTAAGAGTTAAGACCTTAACCAGTCGGCCAGAGTAAGAGTTAAGACCTTAACCAGTAGGCCAGAGTACGAGTCTAACGCCTTAGCTATTAGGCCAGAGTAAGAGTTAAGACCTTAACCAGTAGGCCAGAGAAAGAGTTAAGACCTTAACCATTAGACCAGAGTACGAGTCTAAGACCTTAGCTATTAGGCCACAGTAAGAGTTAAGACCTTAACCAGTAGGCCAGAGTAAGAGTTAAGACCTTAACCAGTAGACCAGAGTACGAGTCTAAGACCTTAGCTATTAGGCCAGAGTAAGAGTTAAGACCTTAACCAGTAGGCCAGAGAAAGAGTTAAGACCTCAACCTTTAGATCAGAGTACGAGTCTAAGACCATAGCTATTAGGCCAGAGTAAGAGTTAAGACCTTAGCTATTAGGCCAGAGTAAGAGTTAAGACGTTAACCATTAAGCCAGAGTAAGAATAAAGACCTTAAACATTAGGCCAGAGAAAGAGTCTAAGACCTTAACCATTAGGCCGGAGTAAGAGCTAAGACCTTAAACATTAGGCCAGAGAAAGAGTCTAAGACCTTAACCATTAGGCCGGAGTAAGAGTCTAAGACCTTAGCTATTAGGCCAGAGTAAGTGTTAAGACCTTAACCAGTAGGCCAGAGTAAGAGTTAAGACCTTAACTATTAGTCCAGAGTATGAGTCTAAGACCTTAGCTATTAGGCCTTAGTAAGAGTTAAGACCTTAACCATTATGCCAGAGTAAGAGTTAAGACCTTAGCTATTAGGCCAGAATAAGAGTTAAGACCTTAACCATTAGGCCAGAGTACGAGTCTAAGACCTTAGCTATTAGGCCAGAGTAAGAGTTAAGACCTTAACCAGTAGGCCAGAGCAAGAGTTAAGACCTTAACCATTAGTCCAGAGTACGAGTCTAAGACCTTAGCTATTAGGCCAGATAAAGAGTTAAGACCTTAGCTATTGGGCCAGAGTAAGAGTGAAGACCTTAACCATTAGGCCAGAGTATGAGTCTAAGACCTTAGCTATTAGGCCAGAGTAAGAGTTAAGTTCTTAACCATTAGGCCAGAGTACGAGTCTAAGACCTTAGCTATTAGGCCAGAGTAAGAATTAAGACCTTAGCTATTAGGCCTGAGTAAGAGTTAAGACCTTAGCTATTAGGCCAGAGTACGAGTTAAGACCTTAACCAGTAGGCCAGAGTAAGAGTTAAGACCTTAACCTGTAGGCCAGAGTAGGAGGTAAGACCTAAACCTGTAGGCCATACTATGAGTCTAAGACCTTAGCTATTAGGCCAGAGTAAGAGTTAAGACCTTAGCTATTAGGCCAGAGTAAGAGCTAAGACCTTAACCAGTAGGCCAGAGTAAGAGTTAAGACCTTAACCTGTAGGCCATAGTACGAGTCTAAGACCTTAGCTATTAGGCCAGAGTAAGAGTTAAGACCTTAACCAGTAGGCCAGAGTAAGAGTTAAAACCTTAACCTGTAGGCCAGAGTACGGGTCTAAGACCTTAGCTATTAGGCCAGAGTGAGAGTTAAGACCTTAACCAGTAGGCCAGAGTAAGAGTTAAGACCTTAACCTGTAGGCCATAGTACGAGTCTAAGACCTTAGCTATTAGGCCAGAGTAAGAGTTAAGACCTTAACCAGTAGGCCAGAGTAAGAGTTAAGACCTTAACCTGTAGGCCAGAGTAGGAGTTAAGACCTAAACCTGTAGGCCATACTATGAGTCTAAGACCTTAGCTATTAGGCCAGAGTAAGAGTTAAGACCTTAGCTATTAGGCCAGAGTAAGAGTTAAGACCTTAACCAGTAGGCCAGAGAAAGAGTTAAGACCTTAACCATTAGACCAGAGTACGAGTCTAAGACCTTAGCTATTAGGCCAGAGTAAGAGTTAAGACCTTAACCAGTAGGCCAGAGTAAGAGTTAAGACCTTAACCAGTAGGCCAGAGTACGAGTCTAAGACCTTAGCTATTAGGCAAGAGTAAGAGTTAAGACCTTAACCAGTAGGCCAGAGAAAGAGTTAAGACCTTAACCATTAGATCAGAGTACGAGTCTAAGACCGTAGCTATTAGGCCAGAGTAAGAGTTAAGACCTTAGCTATTAGGCCAGAGTAAGAGTTAAGACGTTAACCATTAAGCCAGAGTAAGAATAAAGACCTTAAACATTAGGCCAGAGAAAGAGTCTAAGACCTTAACCATTAGGCCGGAGTAAGAGCTAAGACCTTAACCATTAGGCCAGAGTAAGAGTCTAAGACCTTAACCATTAGGCCAGAGTAAGAGTTAAGACATTAACCATTAGGCCAGAGTAAGAGTCTGGCCAGAGTAAGAGTTAAGACCTTTACCATTAGGCCAGATTAAGAGTCTAAGACCTTAACCATTAGGCCAGAGTAAGAGTTAAGACCTTAACCATTAGGCCAGAGTAAGAGTCTAAGACCTTAACCATTATGTCAGAGTAAGAGTCTAAGACCTTAACCATTAGGCCAGAGTAAGAGTTAAGACATTAACCATTAGGCCAGAGTACAAGTCTAAGACCTTAGCTATTGGGCCAGAGTAAGAGTTAAGACCTTAACCATTAGGCCAGAGTATGAGTCTAAGACCTTAGCTATTAGGCCAGAGTAAGAGTTAAGACCTTAACCAGTAGGCCAGAGTAAGAGTTAAGACCTTAACCATTAGTCCAGAGTACGAGTCTAAGACCTTAGCTATTAGGCCAGAGAAAGAGTTAAGAACTTAGCTATTGGGCCAGAGTAAGAGTGAAGACCTTAACCATTAGGCCAGAGTACGAGTCTAAGACCTTAGCTATTAGGCCAGAGTAAGAGTTAAGACCTTAACCATTAGGCCAGAGTACGAGTCTAAGACCTTAGCTATTAGGCCAGAGTAAGAATTAAGACCTTAGCTATTAGGCCAGAGTAAGAGTTAAGACCTTAACCATTAGGCCAGAGTAAGAGTCTGGCCAGAGTAAGAGTTAAGACCTTAACCATTATGCCAGAGTAAGAGTCTAAGACCTTAACCATTATGTCAGAGTAAGAGTCTAAGACCTTAACCATTAGGCCAGAGTAAGAGTTAAGACCTTAACCATTAGGCCAGAGTTTGAGTCTAAGACCTTAGCTATTAGGCCAGAGTAAGTGTTAAGACCTTAACCAGTAGGCCAGAGTCAGAGTTAAGACCTTAACCATTAGTCCAGAGTACGAGTCTAAGACCTTAGCTATTAGGCCAGAGTAAGAGTTAAGACCTTAACCATTATGCCAGAGTAAGAGTTAAGACCTTAGCTATTAGGCCAGAGTAAGAGTTAAGATATTAACCATTAGGCCAGAGTACGAGTCTAAGACCTTAGCTATTGGGCCAGAGTAAGAGTTAAGACCTTAACCATTAGGCCAGAGTACGAGTCTAAGACCTTAACCAGTAGGCCAGAGTAAGAGTTAAGACCTTAACCTGTAGGCCATAGTACGAGTCTAAGACCTTAGCTATTAGGCCAGAGTAAGAGTTAAGACCTTAACCAGTAGGCCAGAGTAAGAGTTAAAACCTTAACCTGTAGGCCAGAGTACGAGTCTAAGACCTTAGCTATTTGGCCAGAGTAAGAGTTAAGACCTTAGCTATTAGGCCAGAGTAAGAGTTATGACCTTAACCATTAGGCCAGAGTACGAGTCTAAGATCTAAGCTATTAGGCCAGAGTAAGAGTTAAGACCTTAGCTATTAGGCCAGAGTAAGAGTTAAGACCTTAACCAGTAGGCGAGAGTGAGAGTTAAGACCTTAACCTGTAGGCCATAGTACGAGTCTAAGACCTTAGCTATTAGGCCAGAGTAAGAGTTAAGACCTTGGCTATTAGGCCAGAGTAAGAGTTAAGACCTTAACCAGTAGGCCAGAGTAAGAGTTAATACCTTAACCATTAGGCCAGAGTAAGAGTTAAGACCTTAACCATTAGGCCAGAGTACGAGTCTAAGACCTTAGCTATTAGGCCAGATTAAGAGTTAAGACCTTAACCAGTAGGCCAGAGTAAGAGTTAAGACCTTAACCTGTAGGCCATAGTACGAGTCTAAGACCTTAGCTATTAGGCCAGAGTAAGAGTTAA
This sequence comes from Triturus cristatus, assembly GCF_964204655.1. Classification (NCBI taxonomy): domain Eukaryota; kingdom Metazoa; phylum Chordata; class Amphibia; order Caudata; family Salamandridae; genus Triturus; species Triturus cristatus. Next base: position 1,100,539,211 of record NC_140589.1, on the reverse strand, counting down.
GACCTTAACCAGTCGGCCAGAGTAAGAGTTAAGACCTTAACCAGTAGGCCAGAGTACGAGTCTAAGACCTTAGCTATTAGGCCAGAGTAAGAGTTAAGACCTTAACCAGTAGGCCAGAGAAAGAGTTAAGACCTTAACCATTAGACCAGAGTACGAGTCTAAGACCTTAGCTATTAGGCCAGAGTAAGAGTTAAGACCTTAGCTATTAGGCCAGAGTAAGAGTTAAGGCCTTAGCTATTAGGCCAGAGTACGAGTCTAAGACCTTAGCTATTAGGCCAGAGTACGAGTCTAAGACCTTAGCTATTAGGCCAGAATAAGAGTTAAGACCTTAGCTATTAGGCCAGAGTAAGAGTTAAGACCTTAGCTATTAGGCCAGAGTACGAGTCTAAGACCTTAGCTGTCAGGCCATAGTACGAGTCTTACACCTTAGCTATTAGGCCAGAGTAAGAGTTAAGACCTTAACCAGTACGCCAGTGTAAGAATTAAGACCTTAACCTGTAGGCCAGAGTAAGAGTTAAGACCTTAACCTGTAGGCCATAGTAGGAGTCTTAGACCTTAGCTATTAGGCCAGAGTAAGAGTTAAGACCTTAACCAGTAGGCCAGAGTAAGAGTTAAGACCTTAACCATTAGGCCAGAGTACGAGTCTAAGACCTTAGCTATTAGGCCAGAGTAAGAGTTAAGACCTTAGCTATTAGACCAGAGTAAGAGTTAAGACCGTAACCATTAAGCCAGAGTACGAGTCTAAGACCTTAGCTATTTAGCCAGAGTAAGAGTTAAGACCTTAGCTATTAGGCCAGAGTAAGAGTTAAGACCTTAGCCATTACACCAGAGTACGAGTCTAAGACCTTAGCTATTAGGCCAGAGTAAGTGTTAAGACCTGAGCTATTATGCCAGACTGAGAGTTAAGACCTTAATCAGTAGGCCAGAGTAAGAGTTAAGACCTTAACCAGTAGGCCAGAGTAAGAGTTAAGACCTTAACCATTAGGCCAGAGTACGAGTCTAAGACCTTAGCTATTAGGCCAGAGTAAGAGTTAAAACCTTAACCAGTAGGCCAGAGTAAGAGTTAAGACCTTAACCTGTAGGCCATAGTACGAGTCTAAGACCTTAGCTATTAGGCCAGAGTAAGAGTTAAGACCTTAGCTATTAGGCCAGAGTACGAGTCTAAGACCTTAGCTGTCAGGCCATAGTACGAGTCTTACACCTTAGCTATTAGGCCAGAGTAAGTGTTAAGACCTTAACCAGTACGCCAGTGTAAGAGTTAAGACCTTAACCTGTAGGCCAGAGTAAGAGTTAAGACCTTAACCTGTAGGCCATAGTAGGAGTCTTAGACCTTAGCTATTAGGCCAGAGTAAGAGTTAAGACCTTAACCAGTAGGCCAGAGTAAGAGTTAAGACCTTAACCATTAGGCCAGAGTACGAGTCTAAGACCTTAGCTATTAGGCCAGAGTAAGAGTTAAGACCTTAGCTATTAGGCCAGAGTAAGAGTTAAGACCGTAACCATTAAGCCAGAGTACGAGTCTAAGACCTTAGCTATTTAGCCAGAGTAAGAGTTAAGACCGTAGCTATTAGGCCAGAGTAAGAGTTAAGACCTTAGCCATTACGCCAGAGTACGAGTCTAAGACCTTAGCTATTAGGCCAGAGTAAGTGTTAAGACCTGAGCTATTATGCCAGACTGAGAGTTAAGACCTTAATCAGTAGGCCAGAGTAAGAGTTAAGACCTTAACCAGTAGGCCAGAGTAAGAGTTAAGACCTTAACCATTAGGCCAGAGTACGAGTCTAAGACCTTAGCTATTAGGCCAGAGTAAGAGTTAAGACCTTAACCAGTAGGCCAGAGTAAGAGTTAAGACCTTAACCTGTAGGCCATAGTACGAGTCAAAGACCTTAGCTATTAGGCCAGAGTAAGAGTTAAGACCTTAACCAGTAGGCCAGAGTACGAGTCTAACGCCTTAGCTATTAGGCCAGAGTAAGAGTTAAGACCTTAACCAGTAGGCCAGAGAAAGAGTTAAGACCTTAACCATTAGACCAGAGTACGAGTCTAAGACCTTAGCTATTAGGCCACAGTAAGAGTTAAGACCTTAACCAGTAGGCCAGAGTAAGAGTTAAGACCTTAACCAGTAGACCAGAGTACGAGTCTAAGACCTTAGCTATTAGGCCAGAGTAAGAGTTAAGACCTTAACCAGTAGGCCAGAGAAAGAGTTAAGACCTCAACTTTTAGATCAGAGTACGAGTCTAACACCATAGCTATTAGGCCAGAGTAAGAGTTAAGACCTTAGCTATTAGGCCAGAGTAAGAGTTAAGATGTTAACCATTAAGCCAGAGTAAGAATAAAGACCTTAAACATTAGGCCAGAGAAAGAGTCTAAGACCTTAACCATTAGGCCGGAGTAAGAGCTAAGACCTTAAACATTAGGCCAGAGAAAGAGTCTAAGACCTTAACCATTAGGCCGGAGTAAGAGTCTAAGACCTTAGCTATTAGGCCAGAGTAAGTGTTAAGACCTTAACCAGTAGGCCAGAGTAAGAGTTAAGACCTTAACCATTAGTCCAGAGTATGAGTCTAAGACCTTAGCTATTAGGCCAGAGTAAGAGTTAAGACCTTAACCATTATGCCAGAGTAAGAGTTAAGACCTTAGCTATTAGGCCAGAATAAGAGTTAAGACCTTAACCATTAGGCCAGAGTACGAGTCTAAGACCTTAGCTATTAGGCCAGAGTAAGAGTTAAGACCTTAACCAGTAGGCCAGAGCAAGAGTTAAGACCTTAACCATTAGTCCAGAGTTCGAGTCTAAGACCTTAGCTATTAGGCCAGATAAAGAGTTAAGACCTTAGCTATTGGGCCAGAGTAAGAGTGAAGACCTTAACCATTAGGCCAGAGTATGAGTCTAAGACCTTAGCTATTAGGCCAGAGTAAGAGTTAAGTTCTTAACCATTAGGCCAGAGTACGAGTCTAAGACCTTAGCTATTAGGCCAGAGTAAGAATTAAGACCTTAGCAATTAGGCCTGAGTAAGAGTTAAGACCTTAGCTATTAGGCCAGAGTACGAGTTAAGACCTTAACCAGTAGGCCAGAGTAAGAGTTAAGACCTTAACCTGTAGGCCAGAGTAGGAGTTAAGACCTAAACCTGTAGGCCATACTATGAGTCTAAGACCTTAGCTATTAGGCCAGAGTAAGAGTTAAGACCTTAGCTATTAGGCCAGAGTAAGAGCTAAGACCTTAACCAGTAGGCCAGAGTAAGAGTTAAGACCTTAACCTGTAGGCCATAGTACGAGTCTAAGACCTTAGCTATTAGGCCAGAGTAAGAGTTAAGACCTTAACCAGTAGGCCAGAGTAAGAGTTAAAACCTTAACCTGTAGGCCAGAGTACGGGTCTAAGACCTTAGCTATTAGGCCAGAGTAAGAGTTAAGACCTTAACCAGTAGGCCAGAGTAAGAGTTAAGACCTTAACCTGTAGGCCATAGTACGAGTCTAAGACCTTAGCTATTAGGCCAGAGTAAGAGTTAAGACCTTAACCAGTAGGCCAGAGTAAGAGTTAAAACCTTAACCTGTAGGCCAGAGTACGGGTCTAAGACCTTAGCTATTAGGCCAGAGTAAGAGTTAAGACCTTAGCTATTAGGCCAGAGTACGAGTCTAAGACCTTAGCTGTCAGGCCATAGTACGAGTCTTACACCTTAGCTATTAGGCCAGAGTAAGTGTTAAGACCTTAACCAGTACGCCAGTGTAAGAGTTAAGACCTTAACCTGTAGGCCAGAGTAAGAGTTAAGACCTTAACCTGTAGGCCATAGTAGGAGTCTTAGACCTTAGCTATTAGGCCAGAGTAAGAGTTAAGCCCTTAACCAGTAGGCCAGAGTAAGAGTTAAGACCTTAACCATTAGGCCAGAGTACGAGTCTAAGACCTTAGCTATTAGGCCAGAGTAAGAGTTAAGACCTTAGCTATTAGGCCAGAGTAAGAGTTAAGACCGTAACCATTAAGCCAGAGTACGAGTCTAAGACCTTAGCTATTTAGCCAGAGTAAGAGTTAAGACCTTAGCTATTAGGCCAGAGTAAGAGTTAAGACCTTAGCCATTACGCCAGAGTACGAGTCTAAGACCTTAGCTATTAGGCCAGAGTAAGTGTTAAGACCTGAGCTATTATGCCAGACTGAGAGTTAAGACCTTAATCAGTAGGCCAGAGTAAGAGTTAAGACCTTAACCAGTAGGCCAGAGAAAGAGTTAAGACCTTAACCATTAGACCAGAGTACGAGTCTAAGACCTTAGCTATTAGGCCAGAGTAAGAGTTAAGACCTTAACCAGTAGGCCAGAGTAAGAGTTAAGACCTTAACCAGTAGGCCAGAGTACGAGTCTAAGACCTTAGCTATTAGGCAAGAGTAAGAGTTAAGACCTTAACCAGTAGGCCAGAGAAAGAGTTAAGACCTTAACCATTAGATCAGAGTACGAGTCTAAGACGGTAGCTATTAGGCCAGAGTAAGAGTTAAGACCTTAGCTATTAGGCCAGAGTAAGAGTTAAGACCTTAACCAGTCGGCCAGAGTAAGAGTTAAGACCTTAACCAGTAGGCCACAGTACGAGTCTAACACCTTAGCTATTAGGCCAGAGTAAGAGTTAAGACCTTAACCAGTAGGCCAGAGAAAGAGTTAAGACCTTAACCATTAGACCAGAGTACGAGTCTAAGACCTTAGCTATTAGGCCAGAGTAAGAGTTAAGACCTTAACCAGTAGGCCAGAGTAAGAGTTAAGACCTTAACCAGTAGGCCAGAGTACGAGTCTAAGACCTTAGCTATTAGGCAAGAGTAAGAGTTAAGACCTTAACCAGTAGGCCAGAGAAAGAGTTAAGACCTTAACCATTAGATCAGAGTACGAGTCTAAGACGGTAGCTATTAGGCCAGAGTAAGAGTTAAGACCTTAGCTATTAGGCCAGAGTAAGAGTTAAGACCTTAACCAGTCGGCCAGAGTAAGAGTTAAGACCTTAACCAGTAGGCCACAGTACGAGTCTAACACCTTAGCTATTAGGCCAGAGTAAGAGTTAAGACCTTAACCAGTAGGCCAGAGAAAGAGTTAAGACCTTAACCATTAGATCAGAGTACGAGTCTAAGACCGTAGCTATTAGGCCAGAGTAAGAGTTAAGACCTTAGCTATTAGGCCAGAGTAAGAGTTAAGACGTTAACCATTAAGCCAGAGTAAGAATAAAGACCTTAACCATTAGGCCGGAGTAAGAGCTAAGACCTTAACCATTAGGCCAGAGTAAGAGTCTAAGACCTTAACCATTAGGCCAGAGTAAGAGTTAAGACATTAACCATTAGGCCAGAGTAAGAGTCTGGCCAGAGTAAGAGTTAAGACCTTTACCATTAGGCCAGATTAAGAGTCTAAGACCTTAACCATTAGGCCAGAGTAAGAGTTAAGACCTTAACCATTAGGCCAGAGTAAGAGTCTAAGACCTTAACCATTATGTCAGAGTAAGAGTCTAAGACCTTAACCATTAGGCCAGAGTAAGAGTTAAGACATTAACCATTAGGCCAGAGTACAAGTCTAAGACCTTAGCTATTGGGCCAGAGTAAGAGTTAAGACCTTAACCATTAGGCCAGAGTATGAGTCTAAGACCTTAGCTATTAGGCCAGAGAAAGAGTTAATAACTTAGCTATTGGGCCAGAGTAAGAGTGAAGACCTTAACCATTAGGCCAGAGTACGAGTCTAAGACCTTAGCTATTAGGCCAGAGTAAGAGTTAAGACCTTAACCATTAGGCCAGAGTACGAGTCTAAGACCTTAGCTATTAGGCCAGAGTAAGAATTAAGACCTTAGCTATTAGGCCAGAGTAAGAGTTAAGACCTTAACCATTAGGCCAGAGTAAGAGTCTGGCCAGAGTAAGAGTTAAGACCTTTACCATTAGGCCAGATTAAGAGTCTACGACCTTAACCATTAGGCCAGAGTAAGAGTTAAGACCTTAACCATTATGCCAGAGTAAGAGTCTAAGACCTTAACCATTATGTCAGAGTAAGAGTCTAAGACCTTAACCATTAGGCCAGAGTAAGAGTTAAGACCTTAACCATTAGGCCAGAGTTTGAGTCTAAGACCTTAGCTATTAGGCCAGAGTAAGTGTTAAGACCTTAACCAGTAGGCCAGAGTCAGAGTTAAGACCTTAACCATTAGTCCAGAGTACGAGTCTAAGACCTTAGCTATTAGGCCAGAGTAAGAGTTAAGACCTTAACCATTATGCCAGAGTAAGAGTTAAGACCTTAGCTATTAGGCCAGAGTAAGAGTTAAGACATTAACCATTAGGCCAGAGTACGAGTCTAAGACCTTAGCTATTGGGCCAGAGTAAGAGTTAAGACCTTAACCATTAGGCCAGAGTACGAGTCTAAGACCTTAACCAGTAGGCCAGAGTAAGAGTTAAGACCTTAACCTGTAGGCCATAGTACGAGTCTAAGACCTTAGCTATTAGGCCAGAGTAAGAGTTAAGACCTTAACCAGTAGGCCAGAGTAAGAGTTAAAACCTTAACCTGTAGGCCAGAGTACGAGTCTAAGACCTTAGCTATTTGGCCAGAGTAAGAGTTAAGACCTTAGCTATTAGGCCAGAGTAAGAGTTATGACCTTAACCATTAGGCCAGAGTACGAGTCTAAGATCTAAGCTATTAGGCCAGAGTAAGAGTTAAGACCTTAGCTATTAGGCCAGAGTAAGAGTTAAGACCTTAACCAGTAGGCGAGAGTGAGAGTTAAGACCTTAACCTGTAGGCCATAGTACGAGTCTAAGACCTTAGCTATTAGGCCAGAGTAAGAGTTAAGACCTTGGCTATTAGGCCAGAGTAAGAGTTAAGACCTTAACCAGTAGGCCAGAGTAAGAGTTACTACCTTAACCATTAGGCCAGAGTAAGAGTTAAGACCTTAACCATTAGGCCAGAGTACGAGTCTAAGACCTTAGCTATTAGGCCAGATTAAGAGTTAAGACCTTAACCAGTAGGCCAGAGTAAGAGTTAAGACCTTAACCTGTAGGCCATAGTACGAGTCTAAGACCTTAGCTATTAGGCCAGAGTAAGAGTTAAGACCTTAACCAGTCGGCCAGAGTAAGAGTTAAGACCTTAACCAGTAGGCCAGAGTACGAGTCTAAGACCTTAGCTATTAGGCCAGAGTAAGAGTTAAGACCTTAACCAGTAGGCCAGAGAAAGAGTTAAGACCTTAACCATTAGACCAGAGTACGAGTCTAAGACCTTAGCTATTAGGCCAGAGTAAGAGTTAAGACCTTAGCTATTAGGCCAGAGTAAGAGTTAAGGCCTTAGCTATTAGGCCAGAGTACGAGTCTAAGACCTTAGCTATTAGGCCAGAGTACGAGTCTAAGACCTTAGCTATTAGGCCAGAATAAGAGTTAAGACCTTAGCTATTAGGCCAGAGTAAGAGTTAAGACCTTAGCTATTAGGCCAGAGTACGAGTCTAAGACCTTAGCTGTCAGGCCATAGTACGAGTCTTACACCTTAGCTATTAGGCCAGAGTAAGAGTTAAGACCTTAACCAGTACGCCAGTGTAAGAATTAAGACCTTAACCTGTAGGCCAGAGTAAGAGTTAAGACCTTAACCTGTAGGCCATAGTAGGAGTCTTAGACCTTAGCTATTAGGCCAGAGTAAGAGTTAAGACCTTAACCAGTAGGCCAGAGTAAGAGTTAAGACCTTAACCATTAGGCCAGAGTACGAGTCTAAGACCTTAGCTATTAGGCCAGAGTAAGAGTTAAGACCTTAGCTATTAGACCAGAGTAAGAGTTAAGACCGTAACCATTAAGCCAGAGTACGAGTCTAAGACCTTAGCTATTTAGCCAGAGTAAGAGTTAAGACCTTAGCTACTAGGCCAGAGTAAGAGTTAAGACCTTAGCCATTACGCCAGAGTACGAGTCTAAGACCTTAGCTATTAGGCCAGAGTAAGTGTTAAGACCTGAGCTATTATGCCAGACTGAGAGTTAAGACCTTAATCAGTAGGCCAGAGTAAGAGTTAAGACCTTAACCAGTAGGCCAGAGTAAGAGTTAAGACCTTAACCATTAGGCCAGAGTACGAGTCTAAGACCTTAGCTATTAGGCCAGAGTAAGAGTTAAGACCTTAACCAGTAGGCCAGAGTAAGAGTTAAGACCTTAACCTGTAGGCCATAGTACGAGTCTAAGACCTTAGCTATTAGGCCAGAGTAAGAGTTAAGACCTTAGCTATTAGGCCAGAGTACGAGTCTAAGACCTTAGCTGTCAGGCCATAGTACGAGTCTTACACCTTAGCTATTAGGCCAGAGTAAGTGTTAAGACCTTAACCAGTACGCCAGTGTAAGAGTTAAGACCTTAACCTGTAGGCCAGAGTAAGAGTTAAGACCTTAACCTGTAGGCCATAGAAGAAGTCTTAGACCTTAGCTATTAGGCCAGAGTAAGAGTTAAGACCTTAACCAGTAGGCCAGAGTAAGAGTTAAGACCTTAACCATTAGGCCAGAGTACGAGTCTAAGACCTTAGCTATTAGGCCAGAGTAATAGTTAAGACCTTAGCTATTAGGCCAGAGTAAGAGTTAAGACCGTAACCATTAAGCCAGAGTACGAGTCTAAGACCTTAGCTATTTAGCCAGAGTAAGAGTTAAGACCTTAGCTATTAGGCCAGAGTAAGAGTTAAGACCTTAGCCATTACGCCAGAGTACGAGTCTAAGACCTTAGCTATTAGGCCAGAGTAAGTGTTAAGACCTGAGCTATTATGCCAGACTGAGAGTTAAGACCTTAATCAGTAGGCCAGAGTAAGAGTTAAGACCTTAACCAGTAGGCCAGAGTAAGAGTTAAGACCTTAACCATTAGGCCAGAGTACGAGTCTAAGACCTTAGCTATTAGGCCAGAGTAAGAGTTAAGACCTTAACCAGTAGGCCAGAGTAAGAGTTAAGACCTTAACCTGTAGGCCATAGTACGAGTCAAAGACCTTAGCTATTAGGCCAGAGTAAGAGTTAAGACCTTAACCAGTCGGCCAGAGTAAGAGTTAAGACCTTAACCAGTAGGCCAGAGTACGAGTCTAACGCCTTAGCTATTAGGCCAGAGTAAGAGTTAAGACCTTAACCAGTAGGCCAGAGAAAGAGTTAAGACCTTAACCATTAGACCAGAGTACGAGTCTAAGACCTTAGCTATTAGGCCACAGTAAGAGTTAAGACCTTAACCAGTAGGCCAGAGTAAGAGTTAAGACCTTAACCAGTAGACCAGAGTACGAGTCTAAGACCTTAGCTATTAGGCCAGAGTAAGAGTTAAGACCTTAACCAGTAGGCCAGAGAAAGAGTTAAGACCTCAACCTTTAGATCAGAGTACGAGTCTAAGACCATAGCTATTAGGCCAGAGTAAGAGTTAAGACCTTAGCTATTAGGCCAGAGTAAGAGTTAAGACGTTAACCATTAAGCCAGAGTAAGAATAAAGACCTTAAACATTAGGCCAGAGAAAGAGTCTAAGACCTTAACCATTAGGCCGGAGTAAGAGCTAAGACCTTAAACATTAGGCCAGAGAAAGAGTCTAAGACCTTAACCATTAGGCCGGAGTAAGAGTCTAAGACCTTAGCTATTAGGCCAGAGTAAGTGTTAAGACCTTAACCAGTAGGCCAGAGTAAGAGTTAAGACCTTAACCATTAGTCCAGAGTATGAGTCTAAGACCTTAGCTATTAGGCCAGAGTAAGAGTTAAGACCTTAACCATTATGCCAGAGTAAGAGTTAAGACCTTAGCTATTAGGCCAGAATAAGAGTTAAGACCTTAACCATTAGGCCAGAGTACGAGTCTAAGACCTTAGCTATTAGGCCAGAGTAAGAGTTAAGACCTTAACCAGTAGGCCAGAGCAAGAGTTAAGACCTTAACCATTAGTCCAGAGTACGAGTCTAAGACCTTAGCTATTAGGCCAGATAAAGAGTTAAGACCTTAGCTATTGGGCCAGAGTAAGAGTGAAGACCTTAACCATTAGGCCAGAGTATGAGTCTAAGACCTTAGCTATTAGGCCAGAGTAAGAGTTAAGTTCTTAACCATTAGGCCAGAGTACGAGTCTAAGACCTTAGCTATTAGGCCAGAGTAAGAATTAAGACCTTAGCTATTAGGCCTGAGTAAGAGTTAAGACCTTAGCTATTAGGCCAGAGTACGAGTTAAGACCTTAACCAGTAGGCCAGAGTAAGAGTTAAGACCTTAACCTGTAGGCCAGAGTAGGAGTTAAGACCTAAACCTGTAGGCCATACTATGAGTCTAAGACCTTAGCTATTAGGCCAGAGTAAGAGTTAAGACCTTAGCTATTAGGCCAGAGTAAGAGCTAAGACCTTAACCAGTAGGCCAGAGTAAGAGTTAAGACCTTAACCTGTAGGCCATAGTACGAGTCTAAGACCTTAGCTATTAGGCCAGAGTAAGAGTTAAGACCTTAACCAGTAGGCCAGAGTAAGAGTTAAAACCTTAACCTGTAGGCCAGAGTACGGGTCTAAGACCTTAGCTATTAGGCCAGAGTAAGAGTTAAGACCTTAGCTATTAGGCCAGAGTAAGAGTTAAGACCTTAACCATTAGGCCAGAGTACGAGTCTAAGACCTAAGCTATTAGGCCAGAGTAAGAGTTAAGACCTTAGCTATTAGGCCAGAGTAAGAGTTAAGACCTTAACCAGTAGGCGAGAGTGAGAGTTAAGACCTTAACCTGTAGGCCATAGTACGAGTCTAAGACCTTAGCTATTAGGCCAGAGTAAGAGTTAAGACCTTGGCTATTAGGCCAGAGTAAGAGTTAGGACCTTAACCAGTAGGCCAGAGTAAGAGTTAATACCTTAACCATTAGGCCAGAGTAAGAGTTAAGACCTTAACCATAAGGCCAGAGTATGAGTCTAAGACCTTAGCTATTAGGCCAGACTAAGAGTTAAGACCTAAACCTGTAGGCCATACTATGAGTCTAAGACCTTAGCTATTAGGCCAGAGTAAGAGTTAAGACCTTAGCTATTAGGCCAGAGTAAGAGCTAAGACCTTAACCAGTAGGCCAGAGTAAGAGTTAAGACCTTAACCTGTAGGCCATAGTACGAGTCTAAGACCTTAGCTATTAGGCCAGAGTAAGAGTTAAGACCTTAACCAGTAGGCCAGAGTAAGAGTTAAAACCTTAACCTGTAGGCCAGAGTACGAGTCTAAGACCTTAGCTATTAGGCCAGAGTAAGAGTTAGGACCTTAGCTATTAGGCCAGAGTAAGAGTTAAGACCTTAACCATTTGGCCAGAGTACGAGTCTAAGACCTAAGCTATTAGGCCTGAGTAAGAGTTAAGACCTTAGCTATTAGGCCAGAGTAAGAGTTAAGACCTTAACCAGTAGGCGAGAGTGAGAGTTAAGACCTTAACCTGTAGGCCATAGTATGAGTCTAAGACCTTAGCTATTAGGCCAGAGTAAGAGTTAAGACCTTGGCTAATAGGCCAGAGTACGAGTTAAGACCTTAACCAGTAGGCCAGAGTAAGAGTTAATACCTTAACCATTAGGCCAGAGTAAGAGTTAAGACCTTAACCATAAGGCCAGAGTATGAGTCTAAGACCTTAGCTATTAGGCCAGACTAAGAGTTAAGACCTTAACCTGTAGGCCAGAGTACGAGTTTAAGACCTTAGCTGTTAGGCCAGAGTAAGAGTTAAGACCTTAACCATTAGGCCAGAGTGCGAGTCTAACACCTTAGCTATTAGGCCAGAGTAAGAGTTAAGACCTTAACCTGTCGGCCATAGTACGAGTCTAAGACCTTAGCTATTAGGCCAGAGTAAGAGTTAAGACCTTAACCATTAGGCCAGAGTACGAGTTAAGACCTTAACCATTAGTCCAGAGTATGAGTCTAAGACCTTAGCTATTAGGCCAGAGTAAGAGTTAAGACCTTAACCATTATGCCAGAGTAAGAGTTAAGACCTTAGCTATTAGGCCAGAATAAGAGTTAAGACCTTAACCATTAGGCCAGAGTACGAGTCTAAGACCTTAGCTATTAGGCCAGAGTAAGAGTTAAGACCTTAACCAGTAGGCCAGAGCAAGAGTTAAGACCTTAACCATTAGTCCAGAGTACGAGTCTAAGACCTTAGCTATTAGGCCAGATAAAGAGTTAAGACCTTAGCTATTGGGCCAGAGTAAGAGTGAAGACCTTAACCATTAGGCCAGAGTATGAGTCTAAGACCTTAGCTATTAGGCCAGAGTAAGAGTTAAGTTCTTAACCATTAGGCCAGAGTACGAGTCTAAGACCTTAGCTATTAGGCCAGAGTAAGAATTAAGACCTTAGCTATTAGGCCTGAGTAAGAGTTAATACCTTAGCTATTAGGCCAGAGTACGAGTTAAGACCTTAACCAGTAGGCCAGAGTAAGAGTTAAGACCTTAACCTGTAGGCCAGAGTAGGAGTTAAGACCTAAACCTGTAGGCCATACTATGAGTCTAAGACCTTAGCTATTAGGCCAGAGTAAGAGTTAAGACCTTAGCTATTAGGCCAGAGTAAGAGCTAAGACCTTAACCAGTAGGCCAGAGTAAGAGTTAAGACCTTAACCTGTAGGCCATAGTACGAGTCTAAGACCTTAGCTATTAGGCCAGAGTAAGAGTTAAGACCTTAACCAGTAGGCCAGAGTAAGAGTTAAAACCTTAACCTGTAGGCCAGAGTACGGGTCTAAGACCTTAGCTATTAGGCCAGAGTAAGAGTTAAGACCTTAGCTATTAGGCCAGAGTAAGAGTTAAGACCTTAACCATTAGGCCAGAGTACGAGTCTAAGACCTAAGCTATTAGGCCAGAGTAAGAGTTAAGACCTTAGCTATTAGGCCAGAGTAAGAGTTAAGACCTTAACCAGTAGGCGAGAGTGAGAGTTAAGACCTTAACCTGTAGGCCATAGTACGAGTCTAAGATCTTAGCTATTAGGCCAGAGTAAGAGTTAAGACCTTGGCTATTAGGCCAGAGTAAGAGTTAAGACCTTAACCAGTAGGCCAGAGTAAGAGTTAATACCTTAACCATTAGGCCAGAGTAAGAGTTAAGACCTTAACCATAAGGCCAGAGTATGAGTCTAAGACCTTAGCTATTAGGCCAGACTAAGAGTTAAGACCTAAACCTGTAGGCCATACTATGAGTCTAAGACCTTAGCTATTAGGCCAGAGTAAGAGTTAAGACCTTAGCTATTAGGCCAGAGTAAGAGCTAAGACCTTAACCAGTAGGCCAGAGTAAGAGTTAAGACCTTAACCTGTAGGCCATAGTACGAGTCTAAGACCTTAGCTATTAGGCCAGAGTAAGAGTTAAGACCTTAACCAGTAGGCCAGAGTAAGAGTTAAAACCTTAACCTGTAGGCCAGAGTACGAGTCTAAGACCTTAGCTATTAGGCCAGAGTAAGAGTTAGGACCTTAGCTATTAGGCCAGAGTAAGAGTTAAGACCTTAACCATTAGGCCAGAGTACGAGTCTAAGACCTAAGCTATTAGGCCTGAGTAAGAGTTAAGACCTTAGCTATTAGGCCAGAGTAAGAGTTAAGACCTTAACCAGTAGGCGAGAGTGAGAGTTAAGACCTTAACCTGTAGGCCATAGTATGAGTCTAAGACCTTAGCTATTAGGCCAGAGTAAGAGTTAAGACCTTGGCGAATAGGCCAGAGTAAGAGTTAAGACCTTAACCAGTAGGCCAGAGTAAGAGTTAATACCTTAACCATTAGGCCAGAGTAAGAGTTAAGACCTTAACCATAAGGCCAGAGTATGAGTCTAAGACCTTAGCTATTAGGCCAGACTAAGAGTTAAGACCTTAACCTGTAGGCCAGAGTACGAGTTTAAGACCTTAGCTGTTAGGCCAGAGTAAGAGTTAAGACCTTAACCATTAGGCCAGAGTGCGAGTCTAACACCTTAGCTATTAGGCCAGAGTAAGAGTTAAGACCTTAACCTGTCGGCCATAGTACGAGTCTAAGACCTTAGCTATTAGGCCAGAGTAAGAGTTAAGACCTTAACCATTAGGCCAGAGTACGAGTCTAACACCTTAGCTATTAGGCCAGAGTAAGAGTTAAGACCTTAACCATTAGGCCAGAGTAAGAGTTAAGACCTTAACCATAAGGCCAGAGTATGAGTCTAAGACCTTAGCTATTAGGCCAGAGTAAGAGTTAAGACCTTAACCTGTAGGCCAGAGTACGAGTCTAAGACCTTAGCTGTTAGGCCAGAGTAAGAGTTAAGACCTTAACCAGTAGGCCAGAGTAAGAGTTAAGACCTTAACCTGTAGGCCAGAGTAAGAGTTAAGACCTTAACCTGTAGGCCAGAGTATGAGTCTAAGACCTTAGCTATTAGGCCTGAGTAAGAGTTAAGACCTTAACCAGTAGGCGAGAGTGAGAGTTAAGACCTTAACCTTTAGGCCATAGTACGAGTCTAAGACCTTAGCTATTAGGCCAGTGTAAGAGTTAAGACCTTGTCTATTAGGCCAGAGTAAGAGTTAAGACCTTAACCAGTAGGCCAGAGTAAGAGTTAATACCTTAACCATTAGGCCAGAGTAAGAGTTAAGACCTTAACCATAAGGCCAGAGTATGAGTCTAAGACCTTAGCTATTAGGCCAGAGTAAGAGTTAAGACCTTAACATGTAGGCCAGAGTACGAGTCTAAGACCTTAGCTGTTAGGCCAGAGTAAGAGTTAAGACCTTAACCAGTAGGCCAGAGTAAGAGTTAAGACCTTAACCTGTAGGCCATAGTACGAGTCTAGGACCTTAGCTATTAGGCCAGAGTAAGAGTTAAGACCTTAACCAGTAGGCCGGAGTAAGAGTTAAGACCTTAACCTGTAGGCCAGAGCAAGAGTTAAGACCTTAACCTGTAGGCCAGAGTATGAGTCTAAGACCTTAGCTATTAGGCCAGGGTAAGAGTTAAGACCTTATCCAGTAGGCCAGAGTAAGAGTTAAGACCTTAGCTATTAGGCCAGAGTAAGAGTTAAGACCTTAAGCAGTAGGCCAGAGTAAGAGTTAAGACCTTAACCTGTAGGCCATAGTACGAGTCTAAGACCTTAGCTATTAGGCCAGAGTAAAAGTTAAGACCTTAACCAGTAGGCCAGAGTAAGAGTTAAGACCTTAACCATTAGTCCAGAGTACGAGTCTAAGACCTTAGCTATTAGGCCAGAGAAAGAGTTAAGAACTTAGCTATTGGGCCAGAGTAAGAGTGAAGACCTTAACCATTAGGCCAGAGTACGAGTCTAAGACCTTAGCTATTAGGCCAGAGTAAGAGTTAAGACCTTAACCATTAGGCCAGAGTACGAGTCTAAGACCTTAGCTATTAGGCCAGAGTAAGAATTAAGACCTTAGCTATTAGGCCAGAGTAAGAGTTAAGACCTTAACCATTAGGCCAGAGTAAGAGTCTGGCCAGAGTAAGAGTTAAGACCTTTACCATTAGGCCAGATTAAGAGTCTAAGACCTTAACCATTAGGCCAGAGTAAGAGTTAAGACCTTAACCATTAGGCCAGAGTAAGAGTCTGAGACCTTAACCATTATGTCAGAGTAAGAGTCTAAGACCTTAACCATTAGGCCAGAGTAAGAGTTAAGACCTTAACCATTAGGCCAGAGTTTGAGTCTAAGACCTTAGCTATTAGGCCAGAGTAAGTGTTAAGACCTTAACCAGTAGGCCAGAGTCAGAGTTAAGACCTTAACCATTAGTCCAGAGTACGAGTCTAAGACCTTAGCTATTAGGCCAGAGTAAGAGTTAAGACCTTAGCTATTAGGCCAGAGTAAGAGTTAAGACCTTAACCATTATGCCAGAGTAAGAGTTAAGACCTTAGCTATTAGGCCAGAGTAAGATTTAAGACATTAACCATTAGGCCAGAGTACGAGTCTAAGACCTTAGCTATTGGGCCAGAGTAAGAGTTAAGACCTTAACCATTAGGCCAGAGTACGAGTCTAAGACCTTAGCTATTAGGCCAGAGTAAGAGTTAAGACCTTAACCAGTAGGCCAGAGTAAGAGTTAAAACCTTAAACTGTAGGCCAGAGTACGAGTCTAAGACCTTAGCTATTTGGCCAGAGTAAGAGTTAAGACCTTAGCTATTAGGCCAGAGTAAGAGTTAAGACCTTGGCTATTAGGCCAGAGTAAGAGTTAAGACCTTAACCAGTAGGCCAGAGTAAGAGTTAATACCTTAACCATTAGGCCAGAGTAAGAGTTAAGACCTTAACCATTAGGCCAGAGTACGAGTCTAAGACCTTAGCTATTAGGCCAGAGTAAGAGTTAAGACCTTAACCAGTAGGCCAGAGTAAGAGTTAAGACCTTAACCAGTAGGCCAGAGTACGAGTCTAACACCTTAGCTATTAGGCCAGAGTAAGAGTTAAGACCTTAACCAGTAGGCCAGAGAAAGAGTTAAGACCTTAACCATTAGACCAGAGTACGAGTCTAAGACCTTAGCTATTAGGCCAGAGTAAGAGTTAAGACCTTAACCAGTAGGCCAGAGTAAGAGTTAAGACCTTAACCAGTAGGCCAGGGTACGAGTCTAAGACCTTAGCTATTAGGCCAGAGTAAGAGTTAAGACCTTAACCAGTAGGCCAGAGAAAGAGTTAAGACCTTAACCATTAGATCAGAGTATGAGTCAAAGACCGTAGCTATTAGGCCAGAGTAAGAGTTAAGACCTTAGCTATTAGGCCAGAGTAAGAGTTAAGACTTTAACCATTAAGCCAGAGTAAGAATAAAGACCTTAAACATTAGGCCAGAGAAAGAGTCTAAGACCTTAACCATTAGGCCGGAGTAAGAGCTAAGACCTTAACCATTAGGCCAGAGTAAGAGTTAAGACCTTAACCATTAGGCTAGAGTAAGAGTCTGGCAAGAGTAAGAGTTAAGACCTTTACCATTAGGGCAGATTAAGAGTTTAAGACCTTAACCATTAGGCCAGAGTAAGAGTTAAGACCTTAACCATTAGGCCAGAGTAAGACTCTAAGACCTTAACCATTATGTCAGAGTAAGAGTCTAAGACCTTAACCATTAGGCCAGAGTAAGAGTTAAGACCTTAACCATTAGGCCAGAGTTTGAGTCTAAGACCTTAGCTATTAGGCCAGAGTAAGTGTTAAGACCTTAACCATTAGGCCAGAGTACGAGTCTAAGACCTTAGCTACTTAGCCAGAGTAAGAGTTAAGACCTTAGCTATTAGGCCAGAGTAAGAGTTAAGACCTTATCCATTACGCCTGAGTACGAGTCTAAGACCTTAGCTATTAGGCCAGAGTAAGTGTTAAGACCTGAGCTATTATGCCAGACTAAGAGTTAAGACCTTAACCATTAGGCCAGAGTACGTGTCTAAGACCTTAGCTATTAGGCCAGAGTAAGAGTTAAGACCTTAACCAGTAGGCCAGTGTAA